>NC_138950.1:13164842-14364842 GCF_965226115.1 Aulonocara stuartgranti | reverse complement strand
ACAGAAGTAACGCACTGAAGCACCAGGGCATCCATACGCGGCGCCATCTTGGTCTTGTCATGCTTGTATTCCAAAGGTTTCTCCATGTAACGATCTGCTAGGGAGTGTGGGGAGCCATAGCCCCGTCCACCAGGGTATGAAGCAGGTATGGAGGAGATCCAGGCCCCAGATATGCAGAGGCCCCAGAGTACAAGGACCCGAGGAGGACCACCAAAGGGGGGGGAACCGTGCCACCCTCCTGGGAAGAGCTGAGTAGAGCCCCAAAGGAGAGGTCACCCCGCAGCTACGGAGCAGAGGCCAGAGGGGGTTGCAGTGGCGTGCCCGCGGTCCTCGCCGGCAGCCAGCTGTGCCAGAGAGGACCGAGCTTCAGGCCCAGAGGCCAGAGGCCTGAGGGCATCCCACCAGTACCAGTTATTCTAAGCAGCTGTAAAAAGTCAGCACAACGAAAACAAACTACAACTAAACTTGGTTTATAGCTGACACAGATAGACAGCAGGTCATAACTTCTTACCTGAAGTTTAGTTCCTCTGCCACTATGACCGGCGGCCGCCTCGGGTCTCTCCTCCTCTTGCCTCCCCTTTCCCTTATCCACCTGCTGGCCTCCACCACTTGCTGATGTTGCTAAATCTGTGGAAGCTATGCCATAGCTACCGCCAAACAATTCAGTTATTTTTACACATTTGGCAGCGTCTGCCTGAAGGGCTTGTTTCTTTTTGGCTCTAATTTTTTCTGCACCTCCTTTTCTTTTTTTGTTCTCCATTTTCTTTAGTTCGTCTATATGATTGCTAAACAAGAGGGAGGGTACATCCGACCTCCTCGGCTGTAATTGGTCCTGCCCAGAGTCGATCATGACCAATTGGCCAATCCAACACCTTTCATTATTTATACCCTTCCAAAAAATAAAAATAAAAATCGATCGGCCCATAAAAACAAAAAATCGCCAGCGGCCCACCCGGCAAATGCCCGGTATGCCCAATGGCCAGTCCAGCTATGTCTGTAACACAGCTCCGCTTAACTGCCTTGAAAAACTCTGAAATAGTAGAACAATAAAATAAAATGCAACGAACCCATCTGGGATGATCCCGCAATCGACAACAGTTAAAACGTCAATTCACCTAGTATACAGTAACATCATGAAACACGTTCATTCCTATATAACATTATAAGCTAACAAGCATGCTAATCGCTAACCGTAACTGTACCGTAACTGTTTTCCTGTAAAAATAGGAGACACCAAACTATCTCTCTTTTTGTTACTCACCTTCTGCTCTTCCATTAATAAAATAGCATCTTCGGGGACCCCTCGGCCACGCAAAAAATCACTTATATCCACCATATTTAGTGAATTAGTTCTCCACCTGCCAAACTGGACACATCGCTGTCACTGAAGCTGGAAGCCTGCAGGTGCCCACCTCAAAATCCTGAGATTAAAGTCAGAATTCTGAGATTAAAGTCAGAATTCTGAGATTAAAGTCAGAATTCTGAGAATAAAGTCAGAATTCCAAGAATAAAGTCAGAATTCCAAGAATAAGTCAAGTCAAGTCAAGTCAAGTCAACTTTATTTGTCAATTCTGCCACATGTACAGGACATACACAGAATAGAAATTGCGTTACTCTCAAACCCTAGTGATTAGAAAAATGCAAATAAAATAATTAAAAAGTAAAAATTTAAATAAATTTAAATAAATACAATACAGTTTTACGTATAACAAAAAAAGCTATGTAATATACAATATACAATATTTAAGTAAGAAGGCATAGTGGTGCAAAATAGGCAAATAGGCAAATAGTGCAAATGGGGATTTAGTAGTGTATGGTAAGAGATAGTGTAACAACAAAGGCTTATGAGGTCCAATGCTTAAGCAGTCCAATGCTCCACAAAGTGACTGGGGCAGGCCAGTGAGTGCGTCAGAGAGTGAGTGTGTGTGTGTGTGTGACAGAGTTCAGTGAGACCGTGGTGGAGAAGAGGGGAGAGGGGGGCAGAATCGGGAGGGAGTTTAGCTTCCTGACAGCCTGATGGATGAAGCTGTCCTTCAGCCTGCTGGTCCTGGCCTGGAGACTCCGCAGTCTCCTCCCCGACGGCAGCAGCTTGAAGAAGCTTTGCATTGGGTGCGTGGGATCAGCCGCTATGCAAAGGGCTTTTTTAGTGAGACGGGTGCTGTAAATGTCCTGGAGGGAGGGGAGAGAGACACCAATGATCCTCTCTGCAGCTCTCACTATGCGTTGGAGGGTTCTATGGCAGGACGCATTGCAGGCTCCAAACCACACAGTGATGCAGCTCGACAGGATGCTCTCGATGGTGCCTCTGTAGAAAGTGTACATGATGGGGGCTGGTGCTCCTGCTCTTCTTAGTTTGCGGAGGAAGAAGAGACGCTGCTGTGATTTCTTGGCCAGTGCTGTGGTGTTGTACGTCCAGGAGAGATCCTCTGTGATGTGCACACCCAAGAACTTGGTGCTGCTCACTCTCTCCACAGACGCTCCGTCAATGGTCAGAGGAGCATGTTGGGTGTGCATTCTCCTGAAGTCCACAACAATCTCCTTCGTCTTCTCCACATTCAGAGAGAGATTGTTGTCAGCACACCACGTGGCCAGGCGTCTCACCTCACTTCTGTAGTCGGTCTCATCCCTGTTGCTAATGAGACCCACCACCGTTGTGTCGTCCGCAAACTTGATGAAGAGGTTGGAGCTGTGTGATGGAGTGCAGTCATGGGTCAGAGTGAAGAGGAGGGGGCTCAGCACACATCCCTGCGGGGCCCCCGTGTTTAAAATGATGGTGCTGGATGTATTACTGCCGACCCGTACTGCTTGAGGTCTTCCGGTGAGGAAATCCAACAGCCAGTTGCACAGTGAGGTGTTGAGCCCCAGCTGGACCAGTTTTTGAGTGAGCTGTTGGGGGATTATAGTGTTGAATGCTGAACTGAAGTCTATGAACAGCATTCGAACATATGAATCTTTTTTGTCCAGGTGTGTGAGTGCTGAGTGGAGTGCAGTGGAGATGGCATCATCGGTTGAGCGATTGGGCCGATACGCAAACTGGAAGGGGTCCAGGGAGGGGGGCAGGACAGTCTTGATGTGCTGCATGACTAGTCGTTCGAAGCACTTCATCAGGATGGGAGTAAGTGCAACAGGACGGTAGTCATTAAAGCAGGAGGGAGATGACTTTTTTGGAACCGGAATGATTGTGGTGGCTTTAAAACATGTGGGGACGACAGCCTGGATGAGTGATATGTTGAAGATGTCTGTGAAGACATCAG
This sequence comes from Aulonocara stuartgranti, assembly GCF_965226115.1. NCBI lineage: Eukaryota > Metazoa > Chordata > Actinopteri > Cichliformes > Cichlidae > Aulonocara > Aulonocara stuartgranti. The sequence goes on along the minus strand of NC_138950.1, from coordinate 14,361,588 downwards.
TGAGTTCCACTGCACAGTCTCTCAGTGCACGACCAGGAATGTTGTCAGGACCCGGAGCTTTACGTGCATTGATCCTGCTGAGGGATCTCCTCACGCTGTCCGGGGACAGAGTCATCACCTGGTCACCAGGAGGGGGTGGGGTCTTCTGTGCAGTGGTGCTGTTTCGGACTTCAAAGCGAGCAAAGAAAGTGTTCAGCTCGTTCAGCAGGGGGATAGTACTGTCACAAGTCTGCGGTGGGGGCTTGTAATCTGTGATGGTCTGAATGCCCCGCCACAGGCTCCGTGAGTCTCTGCTGTCTTTGAAGTGATGGGATATTTTCTTGGAGTACTGTCTCTTGGCCTCTCTGATGCCACGGGAAAGGTTGGCCCTAGCTGTCCTCAGGCTTGCCTCGTCTCCAACTCTGAAGGCAACATTCCGAGCTTTCAGCAGCCTGTAGACCTCTCCTGTCATAAAAGTAAAGTCAGAATGCTGAGATTAAAGTCAGAATTATAAAACATAAACAATTTCCAGCAGTGCAATTTGAGTTCTAACCATCCCAGAAACTATACAGAAAAGCATAAAGTCAAACATGACTTTTAAAAACACCAGTATAGGTAATGGCAGACATGCAATAGTTCGCGCTGACGTCTATTCATGAACAGCTGATTGGATCGGCAAAGCCTGTTTCTAGAATATTATGTTTTTGTTGCTGCAAATGCTTTTTTTGAAATTTTTGCAAAGCCATATGTGGAAGTAAACCTTGACTTAGGACAAGCTGATGGCATAAAATGTAAGTACAACTCCTCAGGTTTCATATGCAAAATGCAGTATTGCGCTAGCTTATGTGGTTGCAGTTCTACTGGGATTTAAAATTAGGTATGCAAAATGGAGCGTGCCCGCCCCAGCCGGTCTTAAAGGGTTTAGGACCATGAAACCTTGAAAGCTGACGTTCTTTCTGTTTTCTATAAGTATATGAAATATGAAAGTCATATATGTAATAATCTTGAAATTAATTTACCTTATGGTAATACCTCTGCTGTTTGGTGCGACTTCATGCAGGAGAGGTTGGATCTTTGGATGGTTAGAGTTCAATTAATGGCCAAGGCAACCTCTGTTGAAATTACTATTTGTAAATGACTATTTCATTGATACATCACACCTGCGAGTATAATTCTACAATTCTATTGCTGCGCCTACTCAACATTTAACAACACACACACACACACACACAGCTGTGAAATATGGATGGCATTTTATTTTTGTGTATTAGACATATATATATTCCATTGACAGTCACTTTTCTATGGAACGCCAGGACTGCCATAATGAATTAATTAAATACACCATTAAATAATTAATTAAATGTGTCAATAATTAATTAAAATTGGAATTAATTAATTAAATAAATAGTTATGACACATGTAATTAATTAATTATTGACACATTTAATTAATTATTTATGTATTTCACATTTTAATTAATTATTGACACATTTAATTAATTAATTATTGACACATTTAATTAATTATTTATGTTTTTCACATTTTAATTAATTATTGACACATTTAATTAATTATTGACACATTTAATTAATTATTGACACATTTAATTAATTATTTAATGATATATTTATTTATTTCATTTTGGCAGTCTTGGCGCCTGGCTCTCATCATGAAATAATTTTATCTGTCAGCCTCACCCATCAAACTCAGGGGGCGGGGTTAACGCTGATCGAGTCAAAACCATTGCTTTGGTCTGGAGTGGCTCCATGCAAAACATCGCTACCGTCATGGGGGATTTTCGTGAAATCGCTCTCGAGTTGGTAAGAGATATTTTAGACCTAGCAGATAATGTTGAAGCAGGAATTGCTCAGCCGGAGCATGTGACAAATAAAACTGAGGAATTTATTGAAATTCTTGGACTTATTTCCGCACTCTCCAACCAAGACATTGATGGTAGAGTGACTGCAAACTTACATGAAGTACTCCAGCAAAGCATCGCGGAACAGCGGCAAACTCACGGAACGGGACGCCCCGCTTTTGATATACCGATTGACGTTTTCGAGCATCATGTTCTCTGTGGATTGACAGCGAGTGAAATTGCGACGAGGTTCGGAGTGTCTGAAAGGACAATCAGGAGGCGTATGGAACAAAACGGCTTAAGGTATTTACTCACTGAGAATTGAAAAACTGTCTAAATTCTGTAATAAAATTATCAGCGTTGCTCCTTTACCAGGTGCAACAATTAAGTTTAACATCCAGGCATCCATGAAAACAGAATTTATGCAATTTAACGAAGTTAGAAGTTAGCAGGAAGTTAGCTAGCTAGTTTCCATCTAAGTATAATATTGCATGTTCACACCAAGAGATTTTCTAAATCAAATTAAGATGTACAGCTCTGCTATCACTTCACATAAATGAAGACAGGAAAATAAACGTTTTGTGGGGTTAATGAAGTTGGGCTAGTTGGTATATAATGATGTGCTATGTGATCGCTAGCTACACAGCATAGACACAGTGACCTGTATCAAATAATTAGGTCATTACCAGGCCTCTGAAGAACTTCAAGACATGTTGAGGAGGTAATTTAGCCATTTAAATCAGCTGTGTTTTGGTCAAGGACACATTTAAACCTGCACGACATCGGCCCTCAAGGCCCGGACTTCGAGACCCCTGCTGTAAATGGACAAAACTTCAGTCAGGAGAACAATCGAGATAATCCACCCAGTCATTAATATACTGCTGCATGGGCTGGGCTGCAGTTACACCCAGGTTTTAAAAACTGGTTTTTAAAATCAACAGTGGTAATGAAACCCTAGAGAGGCCGACAGTGATCACTAACTGTTTTTAGGGGCTTGTTGAGATTAGATAGACCAAGATGCAAAGCATTAAAACGTGTTAAAAGCACAACAGCCTTAAAAAACACAGAGCAGTTTGAGCGTGGAAGCAGGATTCATCAGGTCATCACTTATAGACCTGATTGTCGACCAGTCTAAGATAATATTTCGTAAACTCCAACATTACTCAGTGTTTTTCATCTGTGTAGAAAGACAGACCTCTATTCATCTGTTACTGATGAGGAGTTGGATCGTATTGTAAATGAAGTCCACAGAAGCCATCCAAACACCGGCTACAAGCTAATGCATGGATTTCTGAATGCAAGAGGTGTGCGTGTCCCTGGTGAGTATAATAAGCCTGTTATTGAAATTTATGAATAAGTGATCTGTTAGTGAGCCAAGCTAAAGTTAAGCTCATGATTGTGTATGTATCCTTTCCTAAGCACCATGATTTGTTATGCAGTTTATTATACTGACACTCTTTCCTCAAAAGTGACCATGACAGTATCACTAACTGATGAATATTTGAAATTCTACTGGTAGATATTTTTACAATATTGGTCAGGTGGTTAATATAGGTATTTCTAATGAAGTGGCCAGTTAGTTTGTGGTTATTTTTGCCCACCTCTCAGTCTCAAGACTGCGGGAGTCTTTACGCAGAGTCGATGCAGAAGGAGTGAACATCAGACGTCTACGGCTGCATGTATTAAGACGACGGCAGTATTCTGTTCCAGGTCCAAACTCCTTATGGCACATTGACGGCAACCATAAGCTAATAAGGTATCAGTGGTATTGACATAGGAATCATTAACCATATTATAGATATTTTAAATAATTGTTCTACAAAAAGGTTGTTTTTTTTTGTGTGTGTGTTTTACATATTGTCTCACAGATGGAGATTTGTTGTCCATGGTGGCACGGATGGATTCAGTCGACTAATTGTCTACTTGACAGTGGCTGGCAACAACAGAGCTAGAACAGTCTTGGAGAGCTTTATTGCTGCTGTTGAGCAGTACGGACTGCCATCAAGGGTTCGGTCTGATAAAGGTGGGGAGAATGCCGATGTAGCTGAATTCATGATCAGGAGCAGAGGCACCAACAGGAACTCTCACATCACAGGCCGAAGTGTCCACAATCAGCGGTAAATAACATGTTTTGTTGCTGTGTTATAGACTCTACCAGTGTAATGCTTTATGAAAATTACATCACATAAAAATTTTCAATTTTATTTTAATCACAGAATAGAGAGGATGTGGAGAGATGTCTACGAGCATGCCCTAGACCTTTTCTATCAGCTGTTCACTTCACTGGAACATCAGGGAACACTTAATCCAGACAGTGAAATCCATCTGTACGCCTTGCACCGAGTTTTCCGTCCACACATACAGAGCAACCTAGACTCTTTCCAAGATGCATGGAACAGTCATGGTCTTAGAACTGAACGGAATCAGTCACCACAGCAACTCTGGATAAGATACAGAGACCAAGGCCCCGTGGAGGATCCTTCAGAGGTTAGAGAACAACCGCCTTTTAACAAAGTTAAAAAAAAACAAAACAAAAAAAAAAAAACCCTGCTACATACTGTTTAGTTTTTGACTAGGGGAGAAAACCCATGTGCTAAAAGGTGATAGTCAGCGATTCAAACCTAAGCTCTCCAACGTTTTGAGCTAAGATTTCTTTGTCGCATGTACATTTTTCTAGCCTATGCACAATTGTACTGTTTTATAGTATTTGATTGTTAACATATTATTTAAATACTCACCAACATGCGGACCAAAAAAAAGTCCCAAATAGGTTGTGCAATGACCTAAAGCATTATTAAAGTAGTTGTAACTACAACACTAAAGATTATTCCACGTTCAGGTTTCTGAAGACTACGGGATTGACTGGAACGGGCCTCACACTAACCATGGAGGCGCTACATCAGTACCTGACATTCAGCTGGGCCGTGAGCTATCAGATGAAGAGCTTGCTACTTTGCCAGTTCCAGAAGTTTCATTGACAGATGCAATCGGATCTTACTTGGAGACCGTCCAAATTCTGTCAAGAACCATAGGAGACTGATATACAATCCAAGCTTTTTATTTAGCATGCTAAAACAAACAGACATGCAATGTAAAACAATTTGCTTCCCTCACATAATCTTACAAGTTCCTTTCTTTCTTTCAAGTTTTTCCCCCATCATGACATTTGTCACATAATTTTTTGGTTAACAAAATTATAATTTGTTTTATTGTAATTGTGGGGAAAAAAAAAAAAAAAAAAAAAAAAAAGACATGACAGCTTGGGATGCATTGTCCATTTTATATCAAAATGTAAAATTGCTTTTTAGAAAAATGTGAACCATTAAACATGTGTTTCATTCGCCTTTGGTTGCTTTCTGTTTGAACTATGGCGAAATTTCAGCCTGAAAAATCTTAAACCAGTCCAAAACCTGTGTGTGCACTATTTATTGCAGAAATAAGTGCTTCCTCGAAGTCTTGGTATGTCTGGAAATGAGCTGGCAGCTTTAGCGTTTCAAAACAAGTAGACGCTGTCGGAAAGGTGCCACCAGAGATCTCCACATTGAGTTCAGGAGGAAGCATCTCCCAGCCAACCCAGAATTTCATCAGTTGGGCCAGTCTACTTGATGAAGCTAGAAAGTCAGAAATGGAGTTAAGAAAACATTTAGTTAATTGTTCATCATGCTGCAGAGAATATACAGTGAAATTATGAATTTCATACATTATAACTTTAAATGCTTATTATCAAGCATTTGCAATATGAGCAATAGCTTTATTTAAAAAAAAGGAAAAAAAAAAGGTGCCTATACCAGTTTCAATGAAGATCCGTAGAAATCCAGTGATGCGGCACATGGACTCAACATCAAATTCCTCATCTTCATCACTATCCTGAGCTGGCCATGTGATTTTGTCTATTACCATCTGATAGAACATGGAAGAGGACAACTTAGTCTAAAGTACTGGTGAAAAGAATATATTTTACCATTTTTATTAATAGGAAACACCAACTTCAGTATATTATATCATGGAAAGTTCATCAAATACATTTATAAATAAGGTCTCATAAATCACTGGTCCCCAACCCCTGGGCCACGGAACGGTCGGTGAGTCATGAGGTACAGGGCTGTGAGAGTTGATGCTCAGGTGTGAAATTTATGGTTTTCAGGGTTTTTATCGTTAACTCGGTATCCTTGGTTCTTTACCCGTGTGCTATGAATACATCTTTTTTTGTTAGCGGTACTGGTTTTATTTTCTTGTATTAATCCACTACAGATTTAAGGCTGGTCTCTAAAAATACTATCGGACATAAACCATTCCATGGTGCAAAAAAGGTTGGGGACCGCTCTTATCAGTGATGAGAAAGAACTGGTTTACCTGTGGTGTGAACTGCATTTCTGCCATTCGTGGGAAAAGAAGCGGGACAACATCTGGCCTACTCGTTAGCAGGGGCCATACCATGACATCCTTGATTCCCTTTCTCAGCTGTTTGAGTTGGCGCATGGTTCTCCCAATAACCTTCCAGGCAGAGAGACACAAGCCATAGTATAAGAACAAATATCCTCCTGAATTCTACACAAGTTGGCACGGTAGAGGAAATTTACATGAAGACACACTGACGTGCTTTGCCATATCTATTTACACTGTAGTAGACTGTATACACCAAAGACAAATATAATAAATTTGCACAGTTTACAGTAATATACTCTTCAATTCACACACACATATTTTATGGGGGCTTTGTTATTTTCCCAACATCAAACCACATTCTGCATTAAAAAAATAAATAAATAAAAAAAATTGCTAAGGTAACTTTTTTCATTAACTACAATGTGTCTTTAATGCCTATTTAAGTGCAAAACGTGGTAATGCAGACTTGAGATAACTGTTCTGCTGAAGGCACAACTGATGGGTGAGTGGGAGGATTCCCTTTCTAAATCAAGTAGTGATTTGGAATGTGTTTATTTTAAGAAGGGAATTTTAAAAACACAAACATACATTAAATTTTTTACCTGCTGTCAGTATACTACAGCCTGAAGATATTTTGTAAAGGGATTTCTGTATTTGAAGTTTCATCTTGTGTGCGCGCATTTGTGGAATTAGGGTGTGAGTGCCAACACTTCCAGGTATGAAGGACAAGGTCAGCTTTTGGTTATGAAAAAAATCTGTGCATGATTTAAGAAAAAAAAAAATAAAGAAGAAGAATTTCAACTTGACTGGGAGAATGGTAAATTTTAGTGCTTAAAAACCCAATATTTACAAAACTAATTTCGGCACTAATAAAAAGGGGGGAAAAAAAGGAAACATGACCATTGCCTGCCAGTGTAGAATAAAAAGCTACTCTATACAAATCCGTCTGCTTATTAATTTCAACAACTACAACAATGTCTTTGATACTTAACCAGCAAGAACCTACCGCATGCACTAGAAGTTTGTTATGCAGCCATCTCCTATTTGTTTTATTTACTGCTGGGAGATCCCAAGACAGGGAAAGATCAGAGACTGTGTCTTGCTGTTCCTGAGTAAGTTCTTCGAGTTCAAGCTAAAATTAAGATTAAACAAGTTATTGTGGTAGTCCACACACTGATTGTAATTCAATAATTTTTTTAATTTTACATACCATTTGTATGATACTCCTGATGTGCAGATCAGGACAGTCTTTTATAACAATTGTTGCCAATTCCGGGTCACCATTGAACAGCACGTGAATTATTGCAGGACTTAATCCTGTGACACGGGGACCATCATGCAAAAAGGTGTGGGCCAACATCCTTCCTGCAACCCGGAAGAGGCTGCTCTCGATAAGTACCTCTGATGTTGCTGGGACCAGATGGTCCGGTTCACCCTCAAATAGCAGTGTTCGACCCATTCCTCCTAGAAGTACCAAGAAAGCAGAGTTTTCTTTATTTTACTTTTTTAAATTTGCCAGTGCTTTATGTAAAACTGGATTTTCAAAATTATCACAAGCTTTAAAGCAAGGAGAGTGAGGTAATTATGATAATATATACCAATATTATCCTTTAGTTAATTTCTAAAAAAAAAAAAAAAAAAAAAAATCCAGACACAAACACCACATAAGAGTAAAATACATTTAAAAGTGGTGAAATACCGTGTATATAGAATTTATTTTACTTATGTATTAATCACATTATTTTATCGTATAATGCCTTGGTGCCACTGGATTTTAACAAGTCTCACACTCATACAGCAAGACAAATGATGGGGGTCTAGTAAGGAAGTTAGGGAAGCAGACAACTCCACAGGAAGAGTCTTGTCTCTTCGAGGACTCTGGGAGGTAGCAAGGGAGTGTGAACCTTAAGGTGTGAAACAGCTGTGTACTGCTTTTTGTTCCTGAAAAAGGTATTTAACTGAGAGCCATGCTGGGCTCAGAGAGACTCTGCTGACCGTCTGTCCCGCGGACATGCAGGCTCCACCAAGCTTGGTTGTCTGTTCTTTGTGTGTTTGGATTAAAGAATGTTAGCTACCGCTCGTCTGCAGGCTTTCTTTAATGGAAAAATTCCACAACAAAAGCATATGAAAATAGTGGTACACTTACCAAGATCTACTCTGAATCCAAACTGGAGTTTGGATATTATTGTTGTCACAAAGTACCGCATCACCCCTTGTCCAACAGCAGCATCACCTGAAATAAAATACAGATGATTACACTGTACAAAAAAAAAAAAAAAAAAAAAAAAATGGCTGAGTATTATTGCCAAACCTATTTAATTAAAAACATTGTTTTTTTTTTTTTTAAAGAGAAAGCAATATTATTTTGGTTGGAATCCTAGAATCCTGACCCTGCCAGAAAACAAAAAAAGAGGAGTATTGTACAATACACATTTATATTAATAGTGGTAAGGTATATTATTTAGGACCACTGGGCCCATTCACAACCAACTTATTAACCTGTAACAAATTAAATTTTTTTAATATTCAATTCAGTTTTTCACAGTAACAGGGCTAATTCTGTGTGATAGAGTAAAAACACTATAACTGTCATTGTAGTTAGCATGATTGGCCAACGGAGCTCATCGTATGATGCATTTCAGCCACATGAAATCAGTAAGCCACTAAGACAACTCCATTGAAAGACATTTAACTAATTTAATTTATTTAACACAATAGATTTCTATTACTAACCATCAAGGGTACAATGAAGTGGACATGCCCATTCTTGTTTATAGAATGAGAGAAGTGCCCGGTCTCTGTCCTCCTCAGAGTCCCTCACATCCATCCTCAGCTGAAGTGGTGTCCCAGATGCATGTTCCCGAAGTAGATTTTCTCTGAAAACTTTGGCAGCATGAGCTGGATCTTTAATCACCACCCAATCTAGACCGCAAAAATAAATGAAAAAATTACACATAGAAAAAACCTTCTTAACATGTTACATGCAGATATGCATTCCTTTACAGTCAAAGATGAAGAACACCTGAAAAATGTCATTCAGTGCAGCACCAAAAGGCAAATGGCCTAGTACCTATATAGTGTTTTACCACAAACACTAAAAGGCCTTTATGCTACAGTCGCATTCACCCAATCAATCTTCTAATACATATTACCAGAAATATTCTAAATATTCCATTTCTGCACAGAATGAGGTTTGATTCCTGGTTTCAGTTACCCTAGCATCACTTTCAGGGTTTCCAAACAACATTAAGAACCCAAGAAAGTATTTTAACATTAATAGTCATGAATTACATTGTTGATTACATGCAGTACTACTTATTTTAAAGTAATTTTATTAAAGGTAATATTTTTTTACTGAATGAATGTAAGTTGTTTGCAAACTTATAGCACCTCTATGTGTTTACACAGACCATTGTCAGGTTCTTTGTGAACAAACTCCTCAGTACCAGTTACTACTGGTACTACTGCACTTTGAGCTGAGGTTTCTGATGTTTCAGGCCTAACTGGCACACTTTCACTGACTGTGGCTGGCTCTCTATCATTTTCTTCAACATGGCCTCCCTCTCGTTCTCTATGTGATTCCTGCGTGGATGTCCTTGAAGTTAACAAAATTGACATAGTCATACTCTCTCATTTTCCTAATGTAAAATGAATATGTAGTACACATATGTCTTTGTTAGTACATACCCAGCACAGCTGTCTCTGTGCATTTTTATTTCAGAAAAGGAAAATTCCTTCTGACAAGTAATACAGGAGATGAGTGGACCAGAGGCATGACCTGAGCTCTCCTAAAAGATAAAAAACATCCATTTATAAATTTAAATTCCACAATGCTATTTATTTGATGACAATGATGACAATATAGATTTATGTACACAATCAAAGTGCAAGTCCTGTTGAAGTGGACGGATGTAGATTGTAGCCTGCCCAATCATTGCAGATGGGTCTTTCAGATACCCAATGGTATATCCAGTGCTGGGACATTGAAGCAATGCAAGATTTCGACTACGAGTAGATCCTGTAATTTTTAGAAACTCAAATCCTCCCCCTTCTTGGAGCTTTGGAAACACTTCCATCAGTTTAGTTCTTACAGTCTCGGGATCATTGTCATTCCCTGTATTTAAAAGAATAAACAGATAATATCCATTCAATCAAACACCCACATATTTGAAAACAAGCCAGTACTATCTAATAGCCACAAAATAACAATCACACAGTTGAAATTTAAGTCCAATTTAAATTAAAATGACAAAATATTTATCACATTCACGCTAAAAATTATAAAAACAAAAAACAAACAAACAAAAAAACCTACAGTGAACCACAATCAAAACTGGGCTCTGGTAAATTTCTACTATCAGACTTACCTGAAAATGTCACTTTTTGCTCTCCAAGTCCTGCAGCATGGAGGTCTGCTTTAAGCTGAATGCTTGGAACTTTGTTAGCCTTGTGATCAGCCAAGCAACAGAACGTATGTGTGTAGCTTCTTCTAGGTACTAGGCTCTGTGCTGACCGTCTTATCATATTTCTTCTACTCCCACCATTATACGGAGCAAAGAGCCTTGCTAGCTCGGCTGCAACACAAAGAAAATATCCCAGCGGAACAGACCACCAGTCAGCTACAACAGTCTGAACTTTCAGCTTAGCATCATTTTAAACGTCACTAACGCTACACATCAGCACCAGGCATGGTGCTGCAAAATAAGGGCGTTTTACTGACTATCTAGTTTCATGCCCCATCCACACACAACGAAAGTGAGTCACACACAAAGCATAATTAGCTAACTACCACACATAAACCTAGGTGCACAACCCCCGCCCACTGAAATTTAGATGCTCATATTGATTGCTAAGATTTAACTGTGTGCTAAGTCATCAATTAGTATAACACGTGGCTGACGTTACTTACTTTGGACAGGTGTATGTAATGGTGCCGCAGGTATCTGCTGTGTCTGAGCTGACGGAGTTGGGGAATTTGTCCTCAGAGCTTCTTCAATTAAATTCGCTGCTTCTCTCAGCAGCTCCGGACAGCTTTTTGACATTTCTCGTACACGTCGTGCAATGTATCAATTGAGGTACACAAGTATTGTCAAGTGTCTTGATTTTTATGGCGGCAACTTCTTGCTTCCAACTGCATAGCGCATCCAAGCAAAGTTAAAAATGAATATCACCACCTAAAGGATCGGAGTGAGATTTACTGGGAGTACATCAATCTATTATCAGGGATCGATCTGTCTGGACTTGCTTTACAGTTTAACCAATCAGATGTCAGACAAGCCACAGGGAGAGCGTTAACCCCGCCCCCTGAGTTTGATGAGTGAGGCTGACAGATAAAATTATTTCATGATGACAGCCAGGCGCCAGAACTGCCAAAATGAAATAAATAAATATATCATTAAATAATTAATTAAATGTGTCAATAATTAATTAAATGTGTCAATAATTAATTAAAATGTGAAAAACATAAATAATTAATTAAATGTGTCAATAATTAATTAATTAAATGTGTCAATAATTAATTAAAATGTGAAATACATAAATAATTAATTGTGTCAATAATTAATTAATTACATGTGTCATAACTATTTATTTAATTAATTAATTCCAATTTTAATTAATTATTGACACATTTAATTAATTATTTAATGGTGTATTTAATTAATTCGTTATGGCAGTCCTGGCGTTCCATACTTTTCCACCTCATATTATTTTACCTTGTATTGTCATCCAGATATAAAATATACTCTATACTTTCAAGCCTTATCTTATGTATTTATTTATTTTTCAAGCTCTTTTGACAGAACTCTTTGATATGTTTCATATTGTGATTCATGATAAAATAGATTATTATCCAGCTAGTTTTTGATCAGTATAAATACGTGTTTATTGTTGTTTTATTGTTTATTTTTGAATCAGGTGTTTTTTGCATTTTCTATGGATATTTCACCTAATCATCAGACTTCTTGGGAGTCTTTCATTTTGCATCAATGAATACAGTTTATTACATAAAAATTACCACAGGTACTTCTAAGTAATCATTACACTTTTGAAGTATTCTTGGTATTAAAAAGAAACAAGAAGCCATGCATTTTGCAGCTCCAATTCCTACTTACTACACAAACTACTACAAGTTTTTTTCTGGTAAAATCATACTTCTTGAAGTTTGCATTAATAGGTTATTAACACAAACGTCTTGGGATCTTTCTACAAATTTCTGTGAATTCAATTCATTATGTATATTTTATTTTCCACATGTAGTTTTTCACTCTGAATCATAATTTTTTTTCCATACAATGTCACGACCCATTAAAGCTTTTCTTGTGTTCAGTTCTGGTCTTATCAGGATTATGTAACATTTGGGTCCAAATAGTGCAACTAACAGGCCAAAACTTGAGGCCAGGATGGCAAATGCCTCCACTGCATCTGCATGGTTTCCTGGTGAGCTGATATAAGCAGGAACAAAGGCCACCCACACAGCACAGAAGATCAGCATGCTGAATGTGATGAGTTTGGCCTCATTAAAACTATCAGGGAGATTCCTCACCAGGAATGCAATTAGAAAACTGAGGAAAGCTAGCACACCAATATAGCCCAATAACACTGAAAAACAAACAGTGGAACCAACAGCACATTCATAAACAATCTTGTTATTGTGATATTGGGTGTTTTTATGTGGAGTTGGAGAGGAAGAGACAAGCCACGTAGTGCAGATGGCTGCCTGAATAGATGTGAAAACCAAAACTGTTCCTCTCTGCTGCATAGGACCAAACCACTTCAGACTGGCTCCCCCTCCTGGCTTGGAGGCTTTGAACACAGCCAGAACAACCATGGTTTTTACCAGGATGCATGAGACACACAGCACAAAGCTGATCCCAAATGCTGCATGTCTGAGTTGGCATGTCCACATCATGGGTCGTCCAATGAACAGAAGTGAACACAGGAAACACAACTTGAGTGACAGTAATAGCTGGAAACTAAGTTCTGAATTGTTGGCACGTATTATAGGTGTTTTGCGATGATAGATAAAGATCCCCAGAACAACAGCACATATGAATGTGCCCAGTAAGGAGGTTGCTGTCAAACAAATACCCAGAGGGTCGTGGTAGGAGAGGAACTCTGTCTTCTTAGGAACGCAGTAGTCACGTTGGGAGTTTGACCAAAAATCCTCTGGACAACTGGTGCACCCCAAGGAGTCTGATACAAAAGAGGGCAGATAGTGAAACACTTTGTATATTTAATATGAATTAATTAAATATGCTGTGCTGAAAGATAAATAGTTACTGCTCTTATTAGTGACTGTTCCCTCAGAACAAGGGATGCAGTCAAAGCAGCATTCGGGTTCCCCCTTCCTTCTCACCATGTGGGTACCAGGAGGACAGCTCTCACTACATACTGATCGAGGTGGCTACAAGAAGAAAGTAAAAATGATCTGCCTGAATGACATATATAACATACATGTGATAAGATATAAATGTCTGAAAAAACATATATAACCTTTTTCGAATCAAAGTTCCAGAAGATTTTGTCGTCATCAAGTATGAGTTCTTCACCTTTGAAAGCTGATCTCTTAACCTCACCCACATTCTGAACTTTAGTGCTTCCATCTGGGAGCCACAACCAGTTCATCACATCATAAATTGGCAATGCATCACCATTCTCATCAAATGACACTTGATCACCAAATGGTGTGGTAAAGTTCATCCTTTCCAAGTAATAAACAAGCTGTTTAAAAAGAATGTGTTTTATCTAACTTGCAAATAATTACAGAGCAATTGACTTAGATTGAGTGTAACCTGATATCACACCTGCCATGGCTTCAGTGACTGCAATGTGGCACAGCTGTGTTCACTGAAAGGCCCTTTTCCTGGCTTGCAATACAGCATATCATCAAGAGAATGTGCAAAAGCATAAACAGCTTTGTATACATTGTATTCAGACCGGAGGTTGGAAATGTCCAAAAATTCAGTGTCTTTTTTTTCAAGTTCTTCCTGTCCAGTGCATAGTGGACCTCCACCTTCCAACCAGCCTGGTGGAGCTGGAGCAAATCTGCACTGAAATGTGAATTCCCAAAACTGATTCACCTGAAATATATGATTGAAATATGTTTGTTAGACATAAAGAAAATATGCAATTCTTGCATATACTACAGTAAATGGTTCAACTCTTACCATGCTATTCCCATAGCTATTGTTGTGATATAGGTCAGGACGTATTTGTAACAGGAACTCCCGGAACCCTGGTATTTCTCCTCGGCGAATAGCAATGCCCAGTGTACCACCCAGGTATGGCATAAGCTGAGGGGTTTGGAGTACAGTAGCTGATGTCCAGGCTTCACTTGCCATCCACTGTAGGCCTGTCACATTTTGCCTTAGTACCTGTGCATTGTATTAAATCAAAAGTTTACAGTGATACTGAAATTTAAAAAAATAATATCATCATGAAATTCTACTAGTTTCTGGTCTGCCAAAATAATTCAATGTGATTTGTTTTCTATACACATTCACATAAATATGAAAGATACGTATTACACTTAGTGATCTTTTAAATTAGTAATAATTAAATTGTTTTAAAGCCAGACCTCTTCCATAAGCTTTATCATCCGACTCTCATGTGCAAAGACAATGACAACTCGAGCTGTGGATTTTTTCATGACATTCACGATCCTCCTGACTTCATCTGTGCTTTTGTCCCAAGGTAAAACTTCAACGTAAGCAAGGCAAATTTCACCAGACAGACTCAGCTCAGATTGTAAGGCTCTTGCTGCATGAAATCCATAATCATCATCACTGACCAGCAGGCCTGCCCAAGTCCAGCCAAAATGTTTGAGAATGTTAATCATAGCATGAACCTAAGTGAATACAGATTAAATCATTATTGCATAGGCTAGAAAAATCTTTCTTTAGCATTTCTTTTCATCAGCTTTACAGCACATCATTATGTATTCTGTTGGTAAACAGGTATTCATCAGATATATCCTTAAAAAAACTAGTTCTTTATTTTTCATTTCTTTAATTTTGGTGACGTTTACCTGGAAAGCATCACTTGGGATCGTCCTAAAGAAGGATGGATACTTTTGACGGCCACTCAGGCAGGAACATGTAGCAAAATAACTCACCTGTGAAAAATACAGACTGTATATTGTATATTATTATTGACATTAAATTTACAATTAAGTTAATATAAACAAAAATAACATGCTATGGTTAAACTGAAAACTTACCATAGGTACTCTGTACAAACCTAAGACGCTGGAGATGGCAATAGAAGGTGTAGAGGAAGAATCACCAACAATCCCTATGACTGGAGGATTTCCAACACATGTATCATCCAATATAATTTTTTCCTCTTGACCACTGACTAATGACAATGCTGCACGAAATGCAATTCCAAGTTCAACGCAGTTATCATAAAAAGTGTATCCCAGAGTCACATTTGGTAACAGGTTGGAATTTCTGTTGATTTCATCAATAGCAAAAAGCATGGTTTGTGCCAGCCTAAATCCTAGTTCATAAAACCTAAAAAGAAGAAAAAAGAGAAAGATAATTATTGAATAATACAGTAATACCGCAGACTACTTGGAAAACTTATTGCAAAACTAACAAAAAAATTACAGAAAATTAATGACGACAATTAAAGATATATTTTAATTTAAAAAAATAACAACAGATGCTTAAAAATCTATATATTATATTACTTAAAAATCAAACATGTTCCCTGGAAATATATGGCAAAGCTAGTAGTTACTAAACGAATGGCAACAATTAAACTGATAATCTGTTAAACGTACCCATGGCATGTAGGCTGTTGTGGCTTTGAGGTAAAAGACAGATGAGGAACGCTTCTAAAAAAGTGAATTGGAAACAGTCCACCCAAAACGACATCCCCACTCTTATGCATGCCATTTAGATGAAATTGTCCCTGTAACTGACAGAAGGGAAATACATGAGATGATACAGCATAAGAAAAGTAGAAATACAGCAAAATGATCAAGAGCAAATTGGTTTGTAATAATGAGCACATGACAGCTTTCTGATTTTCTGAGCCTAGTAATTATGTTTCATTGCTTTACTAATCCCTTTTATTGAAATGTTGTGTCACTTAATCTTGCACTCCACCCATTAGGGAAAAAGAATAAGAAGGGGGCAGGGCATATAATGCATTTCATATACACTGGTAAATCAATATAACAGAAGAATGATTATTCTTGGGGTTTAACCACCATACAAGATGTATAAAAGGAAAAATAAACATCAAAATTTCAATTTATGTACAGCAGGTTTTATCATGAATGTCTCAGAAAGGTCATGTTTAAAAATTCTATTCCCTATTTGATTTGTCTTTGACTGCAAAATTGCTATATAATCAGAATATTTTAGGGTTTTGTATTGATTTAGTTTTTTAAAGCCACACTAAGTGGACTTCAGTGAGCATGTATTAAAGTATCTTTTTATTTTCTATATAACTGAAAGTATTATCTCACGAATCAAAATCAAAATACTGAATTCAGGTGTTTAATCATTTCCATGGCCACAGACGTATAAACTCAAGTAAACTCAAGCAAACTCAAGAATGAATCACTTTCTAGAGCTCAGGGAATTGCAGTGTAGCACCATGATAGGATGCATCCTATCCAACAAGCTGAGTGGTATTAAAACAAAGTTACTGTGATTGGGAATAACAGCAATTCAGCCATGAAGTGGTAGGTCATGTAAAATCACAGAGTGGCGTCAGCAAGTGGACAGGAGCATAGTGGACAGAAGTTGCCAACTTTTTTGCAGAGTCAATCACTACAGAACTCCAAATTCCATGTGGCCTTCAAATTAGCTGAAGAACATTGGGTAGAGACCTTCATGGAATAGGTTTCCATGGCCAAGCAGCTAACCAACCCTTAAATTACCAACTGCAATGCAAAGCAGTGGCGTAAATTACACAGCTATTATCTGGTTCTTATATAGTGCTTTTCCAATGCAACTTGCCTGATTCAAACATTCACACCCATTTATACACCCCGTGCTTTCTATTTAACATTCATTGTCCAATGGATGCATCCTTCTAAGTGTAAAGTTTGGTGGACATGAATATCACTCAAGTTGATGTTCATGTGAAGTAGATAAAGGAAGGAGATTTCAAGTCTGTCCTGCTCAAACAATCTTTCACGCTCTTTCTGTGAATACTACATGGTCTCATTTCAGGGGCACGTAAGTACTGCTGATATGAAGTAGTGAGAAATGTTTCTCATGGCCGTCTGTTTGTTTCAGCACCTACACCTACACCCCAAAAATTGCAGGTTAGTCTTGTTAGATTGTGAGATTTCCATCTGTAATGAGGGACATTTAAAAGCTGATGTGTGCCGTAAACCTGTGCATAAAGATCAGTATTTAATGTTTGATTCTCATTATCCATTGGAGCATATTGGGTGTCATCAGGACGCTACAACATAGAGCCAACACCATCCGCACAGACACATCGGCCAGGGAAGCAGAAGAACATCATATAAGAAGGCCCTGAGTAAATGTTTTCCCTGCTGGACATTTGTAAAAGCTAAAAAAAGTGCCTAAAGAAAGCTCCAGCTGATCCAGGAGAGAAGGACAGCTGCTGCCTAAGTGAAAACCTGTAGTGACCCCCTATGTATCAGGAGTATCAGAACAGTTAAGACAAACTTTCTCTGAAATTTCTCTGAAAATTCATCTCAACTTCAAATTCGTCTCTGTGGTTTTTGGGTTTTTTAAACTGATCTCACAGCCCATTGTTCATTCAGTGGGCTAGTTTCAGTCATTGTGCAAAGGTATTGTTTATAAGGTTTGGGAAACCTGCAGTTAACTGAAGAAGTCACTGGGATGAGTGACGAAACGTTTCTTCTACTGAAAATCTATTTCCAGAAAAGAAACAGAATTAAAATTTACTTACCTGGATGATTGAGCATGCTTCAAGACATGTGCACCTACACATGTATGGATGATGATCTTGGTGTCTCCTCAATGCTGATATTAGACACTGGGGGTTTTGCATTGTTGAGATGGGTTGAAATTTCCATTTGCTGTGCTTCCACATCCACAATTTTGTCTCCATAACTCTGAAAGTGAAGTTGCTCTTTCTGCATCTGAGGCTGTATCTCAGGTGGTTCCTGTAGTCTTCCATCTCATGTGCTGTTTCCTCATGTACCAGCTTGATGTAGTCCTAGCCAAAGAAAGGAATTTTATCTTTTCATCTAGAAGTAGTGTTTTCAATGAGAAAAATGTTTCATCACTCATCTAAATGACTTCCTCAGTTTCCACTGACTGCAGGTTTCCCCAACCTGCGGGCAGTGCAAGTAAATGTTTCCCACAATGAAAATGCTACCTCCAGATGAACAGAATCAAATTTCTGGAATTTCTTTAGCTGGATTACTGAGCATGGATACCAGGCTCTAAATATCCTTTCTAATGCTGTAAAGTTCTATATTTGAAAACAGTAATTTGTGGATATGGATTCTCTTTTGTGGAATAAAAAAAAAAACTATATAAGTAAATGTTGCCTGTTTTTTGGTGTGGTTTGTGTTTGGGTGCAGGGGAGGGGTGGAGCAGTGGGTTCAGGATGTGGTGGCAGGGGAGACTGACCTACACAGCTGATTGCCATCATCTAATCATACCTCCCTATTTGAATAGAGTGTGGGGGCCCAATGAGAGAGCGGTGTTGGGCTGAGCTAGAGTGGAGGCAACTGGAGAGCTGCAAAAGCAGAAATCATGAAAAACTATGTCAATAAACATTTACTTGTCTGGCAACACTGTGTGAATTGGGTCCTTTTGTGTCACAAGAAAAACATTTAAAAAAATTCTTATAATATGAAAGATTTACTGTTAAAGACAGCTAAATTTGGCCTAGATGATTTTTTAAAACGTTTTTTTTTTTTCACCATAAACCTTTTGGGCTTTTTAAGAATATTCATTAATTTTTTAAAACTGAAAATAAAAATCAATCAAAATGAAATTAACGAAACGCACAAAAAACAAAGTTCTTGGCATCCATCTAATTCCCTTATAGTGTTTGCACTGGACAGGAAATGTAGTATATTTTAGACCCTCCCCCTGCTACGTCTTTTTCCCAGATGGGTGGTGTGCAAGATTAGTCAACACTTTCCAACAAAAGGGAGTGACAAGACAATAAAACCTAATTACTAGACTCAGAAAATTAGAAATCTATCATGTGGTTATTATTACAAACCATTTTGCTCATTTTGCTTTATTTCTCTTCATCTTATGCTGTATCATCTTCTGATATCATCTCTCCCTCCTGTCAATTACAGGGACAATTTAATCTAAATGGGAATAAAAAAACTGGAGATGTCATTCTGGGTGGACTCTTTCCAGTCCACTTTTTTACAAGTGTTCCTGACCTGTCTTTTATCTCAGACCCCCAACAGCCTAAATGCCATGGGTAAGTATGACAGGGTGGGAAAAAAACAAGAAGAAAGAAGAAAATGGGGAAAATCAGTGCCAATGTCAATATGCATTTTATTACCAAAGTATACTTTGTGTATTAATACATTTGTGAAAAAAAATGTTTCTTGGCTGAAGCATCTGTTTTGGGTTTTTTTAAATTAAAATATATCTTTAATTGTTGTCATTAATTTTCTGTAATTCTTTTGTTAGTTTTGCAATAAGTTTTCCAAGTATTCTGCTGTATTACTGTATTATTCAATAATTATCTCTCTCTTTTTTCTTCTTTTTAGTTTTTATGAACTAGGATTTAGACTGGCACAAACCATGGCTTTTGCTATTGATGAGATCAACAGCAACTCCAATCTGCTACCTAATGTCACTCTGGGATACACTCTTTATGATAACTGCATCAACCTTGGAATTGGATTCCGTGCAGCATTGTCTTTAGCCAGTGGTCAAGAGGAAAAAATTATATTAGATGATACATGTATTGGAAATCCTCCAGTCTTAGGGATTGTTGGTGATTCTCCCTCGGCACACTCTACTGCTATCTCAAGCATTTTAGGTTTGTACAGAGTACCTATGGTAAGTCATCTGCTTAGCAAGAAACAGTGTTGCTGGATCATTTTAATGTAACTGCAATTTTAAAGCCACTTGTCAAAACCGACTTAGTTTACACAACAAAATTGAAAAACTGCAGTATTTAGGTTTTTACATATTTCTACAATATACAGTCTGTAATTTTCACAGGTGAGTTACTTTTCCACGTGTTCCTGCCTGAGTAACCATCAAAAATATCCATCCTTCTTTAGGACGATCCCAAGTGATGTCTTCCAGGTGAAAATCTTTCAGTAATCTTTCATTATTGTGTGTCAAGACTGTGCTATTACACGCTATTTTATTATTGTGTGGCTTCAGTGAAGATAATGGTTATAGATTTAAAGATTTTCCTTGTCTTTGCAATAATGTTTTAATCTGTATTCACTTAGGTTCGTGCTATGATTCACATTCTAAAACATTTTGGCTGGACTTGGGCAGGTCTGCTCGTCAGTGATGATGATTATGGACTTCATGCAGCAAGATTCTTACAATCTGAGCTCAGTCGGTCTGGTGAAGGTTGCCTTGCTTACTTCGAGGTTTTACCTTGGGACAAAGACGCAGATGAACTGAGGAGGATTGTGAATGTGATGAAAACCTCTACTGCTCGAGTTGTCATTATTTTTGCACATGAGAGTGGCATGATAAACCTCATGGAAGAGGTTCGGATATAAAACAATTACATTTTTACTAATTACTAAGATTTCATTTATTACATTGTGTAAAACATGTCGTGTGTTTGTGTGAATGAGTAAAGAAAGCTAGTCACCTGGAGGTATTTTCCAAGATCAGCAACTACTTGAATGGTATAATAATGTCCCTATTCCAGTATCACTTTATACATTTGGTATAATACAATGCACAGGTAGTGAGGCAAAATGTAACTGGCCTACAGTGGATGGCCAGTGAAGCCTGGACAGCAGCTGCTGTGCTCCAAACACCTCAGCTTATGCCATACCTGGGTGGTACACTGGGTATTGCCATTCGTCATGGGGAAATACCAGGGCTCAGGGAATTCCTGTTAAAAACACGTCCCAATCTACATCACAACAATAGCTATGGGAATAGCATGGTGAGTATTTATACTTTACTATGGTATGTGCAAGAACCCTATATTATCATAATTCATATTTATAAGATCTAAATATTTCAGGTGAATCAGTTTTGGGAATTCACATTTCAGTGCAGATTTGCACCAGCTCCACCAGGCTGGCTGGAAGGTGGAGGTGCATTATGCACTGGAAAGGAAGATCTAGAAAAAGTAGACACTGAATTTTTGGACATTTCTAACCTGCGGCCTGAGTACAATGTGTATAAAGCTGTGTATGCTTTTGCACATTCTCTTGATGACATGCTCCAGTGCGTGCCAGGAAGAGGGCCTTTCAGTGGACACAACTGTGCCACGTTGCAGTCACTGGAGCCATGGCAGGTGTGATATCAAACTACCCTCCACCTATGAATAAATTGTTTGCTTGTAATTACTTTCAGAGCAAAATTCACCATGTAGGATTAAATACAATGCCATATTAGTTTAATGGTAAAAAAGCTGGAAGAAGCTAAGAGGATTTTCTGTGCTCCTCTATTTCTGTACACCTGATATAAAGTAGTTTTAATGTATTTAGATCAGAATCAGAATACTCTATTAATCCCTAAGGAAATTATGTGGTTACAGTTGCTCCAAGATAATGACAGTAGCAGACTGAACTAAATTAAATAAATATATTAAATAGTTCAGAGTATATGAAATAGCTCTAAATAAATAAACTACTACCTCTTTTAAATAACAGAAAAACAAACCATCCTTATGTTGTAATTATTGTATGTGTAGTTGTTTTTTTTAACTGTGTAATAACATTCAACATTGCTATCAATACATTTTTCAAAAAATGCCTCTCTGTGCAAAATGGGTTCAAAAACATAAACAACTGTGGGATACTGTTTGTTCATGAATTGAATTGAGGGGAACAAATTGCAGCAGGATCAGGCTGATATTATTTGTATCCCACTGTAACTTTACTGTATAAAGAGCTAACATCTCCAAAATATCAGGAGTAGTTAGTCATTATAAGAAGTGTTTGTGAACTAAAAATCAAGAATGTGGAATACTGTTTGTCTGTGATTTGGACAGCCCAGTGAGTGCTCCCAACGCAGGGGAAACAAATTCTGTCGGGGATACCTACCTTCGCACTAGGACTGGGTATCGTCACTAATTTCTATAATTGATTCCGATTCGATTCAATTCAATTTTGACTGAGACAGTCAGAAATATTATAATTTTGATCATTTATCAGTACTGACACTTGTGAGACTTCATCAGAGATGTACACCAGATGCCTTCGTGTCAACGTAACTGAGGATAAAACACAGAAAAACAAGGAGGAAGGAGATTTTCCTGGCCTGGCTTTTTATATAGCAGATAACCCCCTTAAATATATTCTGGATTAAATCAAAAACTGAAGAAAACCATGAATCAACATATGAACATTACCACATGCTGCTGAAGTGAACACAACAGTAGACTTTTGCGTAATAAGCAAGGAACTAAAGCAAAAAACCCAAGATTTTTAGATGGGAAACTGTCCTTGAAATACACAGAGAGAGAGAGAGCTGTGTAGGAAGTGGGGTTTTACTGTGGTAGAAGCAAAACAGCCAAAGTAAGAGGGAATTAATGACAATGTTTATCAAATGTGAAGCATAGTTTGGATCTTTTTTGCCGCTGGTTCAGTGAATTTTGGTCAGAGAGTTACAAAACCTGCAACATCAGAAGCTGTGAGACAGGCTTTCAGTACCAATGGCGTGTCTGTGTACCTGCCGTCGGGGGAGAAAGCTGGCATCTCACAGATTCTGATGCGTCGGGTCCGCACTTTATGTTTACATCTTTCTGTGGAATCCGTTTACCTGCACTCATTTGCTGTTTTAGCTGTTTGGTGGTTGTTGATATAGTTTTGTGAGCTTTAACCTGAGATCCTGGCATTTCTGGCAATAGACATTTATATTTAAAAATTAATTCAGGATTTAATAGATCGATCGCAAAATTGATCATTGAAACCCACCCTTACTTGGCACCACCGTTGTACAGGTAAAGCCAAAGGTGAGATATGCTTCATCATATTTTTCTTTGGCTTTGAAGGAAGTTGGTTTGGAAGCATATTTGGCGATGCTTCATCTTCTGTCTTGCGTTTCTGTGAGAGACCCGTCAAAAAACATGTCCATTATGCTATCAGTGTCCAATCATTCTTTTTTTAATTCATTCCGCGCCCCTCTGCAATGGCTCTGCACCCCCCACTTTGGGAACCACTGTTGCCATGTTGGGGAGATAATTTAGACATTTAAACAATCTTTGGACACAGAAGGACACATCTAAAACCTGCAGGACACCAGCCCTTGAGGCCTGGAGTTGGTTCATTTATTGAGTTGGCATCGGCGACTCTCAACCTGCTGTCCCAGCATGCATAGAGGATGACACTGGCCACAGCAGACTAAAAAAGATTTGATTTACTATACTGTGTAAAACGTGTTGTATACCAGGTCACTTACCAGAGAGTTCACTGACCTGTATACATGTATACAGGTTATTAGTGAAATACCTTGTATGATTAATTAATTCCTATATTTAATTATAATAGGTGTAATACTTTATTTTATTTCTTTTAACAGCTTCTTTATTACTTGGAAAGGGTGAACTTTACCACACCATTTGGTGATCAAGTGTCATTTGATGAGAATGGCGATGTGGTGCCAATTTACGATGTGATGAACTGGTTGTGGCTCCCAGATGGAAGCACTGAAGTTCAGAATGTGGGTGAGGTTAAGAGGTCAGCTTTCAAAGGTGAAGAACTCATACTTGATGAAGACAAAATCTTCTGGAACTTTGATTCGAGAAAGGTTATATATATGTTTCTTCAGACATTTATATTTTATCACATGTACAGTAAATATTATTCTGGCAGTCAATATTTAATTTTGTTCTATAGCCACCTCGATCAGTATGTAGTGAGAGCTGTCCTCCTGGTACCCACATGGTGAGAAAGAAGTGGGAGCCCAAATGCTGCTTTGACTGCATCCCTTGTTCTGAGGGAAAAATTACTAATAAAAGCAGTAGGTGTTTATCTTTCAACATGGCATATTTCATTTTTTTTCAGTGAAATAAAGTATGCATTTCACCATCTTCTTCTTTTTAGACTCATTTGAGTGCACCAGTTGTCCAGAGGATTTTTGGTCAAACCCCCAGCGTGACTACTGCGTTCCCAAGAAGACAGAGTTCCTCTCCTACCATGAGCCTCTGGGTATTTGTTTGGCAGCAACTTCACTGCTCGGCACATTCATATGTGCTGTTGTTCTAGGGATCTTTTTCTACCATCGCAGAACACCTATAATACGTGCCAGCAATTCGGAACTTAGTTTCCAGCTTTTGCTGTCACTCAAGTTGTGTTTCCTGTGTTCACTTCTGTTCATTGGACGACCCATGATGTGGACATGCCAACTCAGACATGCAGCATTTGGGATCAGCTTTGTGCTGTGTGTCTCATGCATCCTAGTAAAAACCATGGTTGTTCTGGCTGTGTTCAAAGCCTCCAAGCCAGGAGGGGGAGCCAGTCTGAAGTGGTTTGGTGTTATGCAGCAGAGAGGAACAGTTCTGTTTCTTACAGCTATACAGGCAGCCATTTGCACTACCTGGCTTGTTTCTTCCTCTCCAACTCCACATAAAAACACCCAATACCACAATGACAAGATAGTGTATGAGTGTGCAGTTGGGTCCACTGTTGGTTTTGGAGTGTTACTGGGCTATATTGGCGTTCTGGCTGTCCTCAGTTTTCTAATTGCATTCCTGGTGAGGAATCTCCCTGATAGTTTTAATGAGGCCAAGCTCATCACATTCAGCATGCTGATCTTCTGTGCTGTGTGGGTGGCCTTTGTTCCTGTTTATATCAGTTCACCTGGAAATCGTGCAGATGCAGTGGAGGTATTTGCCATCCTGGCCTCAGGTTTTGGACTGTTAATCACACTGTTTGGACCCAAATGTTACATAATAATAATGAGACCAGAACTAAACACTAAAAGAGCAATAATGTGTCGTGGGACTGAATCATAATATTTTTTCCATACATAACAGAAAATTACATGCAGAAAGATATATAGATATAAATAATACATATAACCAAACATACTGAATCTTGAAAAAAACTTTTTTCCACTTCCATCATGAAAGTGAGAAGATGCAAAAACAGTTATTTTACTCTACTACTATTTTTTTTTCATGATGGAGTTAAAATATAAAGCACTCACACTTCTCAAATGCTATTAACTCTTAACAGTTAAATTTAACCTTATACATCATTAAACTATAAATTACTTTCTCTCAATAAAACATTTCAATATGGATCCACCCAGAATTCATAGTATACTTGTGTTTAATTTGCATATCTGTAATTATGGAATTATTGTATATCAGGAACTGATGTGTACTAAGAAACACTTTTTGACGTGAAAGCACATATCGCTCTTACTCTCAACAAGCAGCGGGTGCTGCCGTAGGCACCACACCCGTACCAAGGCGCTCACAGGGAGCGGATAGTCCTCACGTAGCAGTTGCCCCCAGCTGCTGTCAGAGCAGGAGATGTTCACCCCTACGCGTCCAAACTGCAAGTGAATTGCGCATGAGCAAAGCCGCTGCTCCCGCCCTGACTGTAACACACAGGGCGGGAGCAGCGGTAAATGCATATTTTTCTTTGTCTAAAATAAATCAATGCACTAAAATCCATCATTCCAATCATTGCAAACTTAAAAATTGGATTACCTTGCAGAACCTTAATTCCATTTGTACAACCGATATGGACCGAAGCTGTCTGGTGAGGCTTGCTATGAACACCAGCTGGCTGATAATATTTTGCAGCTTTTTGGCACATCAGCTGCTTGATCATTATAGTCAAGTGCTACAGTTGCTGAACCTACCATAGAGAATCTTCACCAAAATGAGGATGGCCCACTCTTTCTGTGAGCCAGCACAGCCTATGTGTGTGGAGGGTTGTCTGAAAAAACACAAAACAAAAAACAATTAGCCTGAATAAGGACAAGACTAGTTCCCATGATTATTTCACATTGCCACTGTTTTTTCTATTGCCTCTTTTTTGTCCATTTCAATTGTTAATGTAGTTTGTTAACAATGTTATGGTTAAATTGTTCTTCTTTTACTGTTACTTTTGGTGGATCATGTTAGATTTGTATTGTTGATTGTCATTTATGCTTAGAAATATTTACTTATATATGCTTAGAGTTTTGTAATTAGTTGTAGATTGGTAGAGGTTTTGATCCTTGATAGTCTGCAAACTTTGTGTGTATTAGACAGCACTTTGGGAGCATGAGAGGTCATACCGTGTCTTATTGTTTTATGGTAGGATTAACGTAGTTGCATCTGTTCTAGTCTAAGTGCTCTTTGTTTAGATGAACTGCAGGACTTCCTCACCGTGTTATCTAGGATGAACCATCTAGGGTGAGGGGGAGGCTACCCTCTTCCTGACCAAGGATGTTTGACCCTTTGATCAGCAGTCCCCACACACACACACACACACACACACACACACACACACACACACACACACACACACACACAGGCAAGGTACTCTTTGTTTGTATGTAGACGTCGTATGTTAATGAACCTATGCATATTCATGTAACCTCAATAAAAGGATAGTGTATGGGAGGACGGACGAGACCAACTGGAGTCAAGCGGTTGTCCGGTTCTCTCCCGTGCACGAGTACCATGAAGAAGTTTGCCTACTTGTGTCTTGCTTGCAGTGTAATTATATTGTCTTAACGTTCCAGCGAATAGGTTTATGCTACAAACCTATCATTAATTGGTCCTTTGATGCCGGAGCCCTGGAATCGCATTCACCGAGGGGAGGAGAGGCACGCTGAAAGACTGACGTCAGCCAGGAAGTTCCTGTGGATTCGCTGTATGTCTTTTCTCCTCGATGAATGGCGATTGGCGGGATTCGAGGCTGATATTACACGCTAAGCAACACCGAGTAAGTTTAGAGTCCAACTCTATAACTGTACGTCTTCGCCGCTCAGTGGGGCGTTGTCCGTGGCCGCTTAGTGGGGCTAAAATTACGTCTTCGCCGCTCAGTGGGGCGTTGTCCGTGGCCGCTCAGTGGGGCTAAAATTCGCCGTCTAAGTGGGGCGATGTACAAGGCCGCTCAGTGGGGTTTTTTGTACAGAAGCATTAAGTCGCAGAGTTGCGCAGTTCGAACTTTTTTTGGTTCGCCGTCTTAGTGGGGCGAAATACAGACCGCTGTGTGGGGTACTGTAGTGAGTTCTCCACCGCTCAGTGGGGTGTTGAGAAGTTCCGCGGGGTCCAGATTGTGCTGGACAGTAGGCCTATTTTGTGTTGTTGTCATTGTCGTCGTCGTTGTTGTTGTTGTTGTGTGTGCGGAGCAGAACATGTGGTCTGTGACACCGACTGTTGTTGTTATCATGGGTTTCTAAGCAACCAAGAGTGAGTCGGAGGGAGACAGACGTTTGTGCTGAACTTTGCTCCTGGCAGCACAAAGTATTTATGTAAAAAAGAGAGAGAGCGACGGCTCCACAGCTGCGCGGGTTCACGCGAGCGCGGTCACGCGGACCTGAGCCGTGCGGTTAATCGCAGGCTTATAAATGGAAGAGATTCAAATGTTAGAAGTTTTCAGAAAACACACCAGCCTTGGAGAGCTGTGGAGAAGGCCAGCCCACATCAGCAGCACTTAAGATATGCTCTGGTGAATGGCTTTCCCCCCACCCCTTGCTGACACAATGTTTATTCTTTAGCTTGCCCTGATCGACAGCAGCCTGTGTGCCAGACCATAGATTTAATTGAGGTGGATAGTTGTTAAAAGTAATCTACATTAAGCTTGTGGTTGCTTAAATTCAGTACGATGACATGTGAGGTGAAGTGATATAGGTAAATATTTAAACTAATGAAGTGCATAGAGGCACTTGACCTGTGTGGAAGACTGTCGTCTTATTATGAACCATTGTTGAGATATACAGCACACCTGTGAAAACAACTAATATGCTCAACCCTGTATGAAACATCTAAAAGTACATGATGGAGGAGCTGTGTTGAATATGAAAGTGTAAGACTTTGCCGCTGTGGGCAGAGCATGCAACTACTGTGTGATGTTGCGTTGCAGTTTTTTTTTTCTGAGCTGATGAGCAAGCTACACGTTATCAGATCAAGAGCTGTCTGGGAACTACTCAAAGAGGGGGAAACAGGGAGTGTGCAGCGTTTCCGTGAGCAGTTTTCCTGCATCTTGACTTGTGTGTAGAGTGTTCATAACATCAGCATCATGTTTTTGTTTATTTGTTTTGTTGGGTTGAAAATAATTAAATAAATGTGTGATCATGCCTATGGATCACCATGGCACTTATCTCCAGCCATATGATTTATTTATGCAGATGAAAAAGTGAGTGTGAATGTGTCTGACATCAGTGTTTTTGTGCACTGTGCAAAAGTAATTGCCTCTGATTGTGAGTGAGAGCAGTGATTTTGCAGACCACCAGCTATTGAAAAAAAAAAAAAAAGAGTGAAAAAGAGACAAATTACTACATTGTAGACGAAGAGAAATAATCATAGGAAAAAGGTTTTGTGTTGATCAGCCGAAAAACAACTACAATGTCATTTTCTGCTTTTAAGAAAGGATTGTTCACACAAACACAGACAGAGAGAGAGAGAGAGAGAGATGTGTGTTGATTAAGCAGTGATGATAATAATGAACATGTTTTAGTTTGTCACTTTCAGGTGAAAAGCAGACCTGTATCAATTTTCCACATGCAACAGTCGGAAGAAAGTTATAGTTTAACATCATTGGAAACATGCAGGCCAAGTTTCTGGCTGACTTATTTACAGTGCCATGTGTTTCTCAACCTCACAAGCGAGCTCACTCCTCCCTGAAGATAAGGAATGCAGCTCCAAAGCAATAACATGATAAAGAGACAGCAGCAAGTCCTGAGCACAAAAAGTCCCAGCAAAGCAGCAGCAATGTGGATAAACAGCAGCAGAAGAAGAAAGCAAACCCATCTTCCTGTCTGATTGGTTGAATTTCACGGAGGGGCGAGCAAGATGGCAGCGTGAAGAGGAGTTTTTGTTTGAGTTCTCAGCACGAGACACTTATTTGACGTCTTTCTGGCCTTCGGGACTTTTTTGGAGATCAGCGCGCTAAACTTGCTGGATCTGAGGCCAGGGTCTGCGGCGGCAGCATGTTGAAATGCTCAAAAAGGACTGAGTGACTCGGGCAAGCCACATGCGGCTAGCGACATGAAAGAAATGGACCCTTCATGATGCGTTCAACGTGCCAGCGCTGTGGTGGGAAAGGCTCCATCATAAACACGCCCTGCGCCGAGGTTCAGGCCAAGAAGAAGAAGACGATGACTTCCAAGCCCAAGAAGGTCGGCCTCAGCGTGGGCGAGCTGATTGTGAAAGCCGTGGCCGCTCTCAAGAAGGCTCTGGCTGCCGGAGGCTACGATGTGGACAAGAACAAGGCCCGTGTCAAGACCGCCATCAAGAGTCTGGTGGCGAAGGGCACTCTGGTGCAGACCAAGGGCACCGGGGCCTCCGGATCCTTCAAGATGAACAGGGTTACTGAGACCAAAGCTAAGACGCCCGCCGCGGCCAAAGCCAAGAAACCGGCAGCAGCTGCTAAGAAGTCACCCAAGAAAGCAGCAGCAGCACTTCAGCCACTAGCACGAAGTCAACCGCATCAGAGGACAATAGTGAGAGTGGCTGTGACTTCACTGTGCATGTGAAGAAAACGTTTGAGGAGAACTGAACAGTTGGAGTTTGACATTTGCCACCTGTGGAGTAAAATGGCAAGAAGAGACAGTGGGACACAGGACAAAGCTGAAGGAGAACTGCCGGCTGTTGGACTGTTGAAGTGGGAGAGGACAACAGAGTGAGAAGACTAGGTGAGAACACATAGGAATTATTTAATGTGGGAAATCAAAATTTGGGTTAGCAAACCTGGGGAAAAGAAAACTGACTGCTTAAGTTGGAAAATTGAGACGGAGTCTGAAACATTGCGAAAATAGAAACATATACAAAATCACACACACACAAGCAGAACATGCATTAACCCTACTAACAATTCCAAACACAAAATGACTCATGAAGACTCATAGCACATTAGTTAAGAAATGATTAAATAATAGCAGAGAAATGTGTAGGAAAGGCAGCTTTAAGAACATGCTCTGCTGGAGATGCAGCTCCACAGACATGCATTAGACCTGCCTAATAACACAAACACATGTAATGAAAATTAGCTTGTTATCTTTCATCAGTGTTAAAATAGTGTCAATTTAGCAGACACTTGTTATCAAATGCTGAATTTATCCTAAAGAAAAAAATTGACTCTACAAGTTGCAGGACAACAATTTAACTTTTGTGGGAAAAAAAAAAAAAAATCCTGGTTTGATAAATCAGTGATCAGACAATAAATTTAGTTGTTAAAATGGTAAATTGGGAGAAGCTTCCTGCTTGATTGAGGCAGCATAAGTAATTTACTGTATGAGGGAAATTGTCTTTTGTGATACTATTTTGAACATGCTTTTCTGTCGTCCTGTCAACTTAGTGGGTTAATAGCTGATATGCAAATTAGTTGATCGGTTTTAGATTAATGAAAGGTGACTGAATTCTAGTATGAGTGAATGAGATGTGTTGGAGTTGTTGTGTGTTGAGTGGAGACTCTAAAACACTGAGTTTCCTGCTTTGATGTGCGAGTGAATCCTGTATTTAGATACACAACTCTGAATACGTCAGAACAGACTGTTTTGTGAAGTGCATGACAGCATGTCACATGTTTTATGATGAAGGGAAAAGGAAAATTGAATAAAATAGATCTGTGGCCTAAATGAGTGAAGAGCACAGACCGGGTGATTAAACTCATAAGTTAAAGAAGACATTAGGCTTATGTTGTGAGTGGTGCAGCTGATGGTTGGTTTGGAGTGAATCTAGCTGATGATTCTTCTCCTGTTGTGAAGTTGATGAGGAGTTTGTGTCATGACTTAGCAAGGCCTTTTTATTTTGATACTTTCACAGTGCACTGAAAGTTTTGTTCGATAATCTCTGTTCTTTAAGCAGATCTGCACGTCGGGAATTAAAAGCGCTACACGTCGTCGAGAAAATTGTGCCAAGTGAGTTCTCCACATTTAAATGGACTCTGGAGAAAGCCACTTATTTGGGACAATTATTAAATGACAGTCCCAGTCCAAAAGGATTCAGCGATGTAATCCAAACTAAAGTTCTTCTTTTTCTTTTTGAAATGACGTCATTTTGCTGAGAGTGGAAACTAAATGCGACGATAGGTTCCACTATCAGCAAGGAAAGAAAGAA
This sequence comes from Aulonocara stuartgranti, assembly GCF_965226115.1. NCBI lineage: Eukaryota > Metazoa > Chordata > Actinopteri > Cichliformes > Cichlidae > Aulonocara > Aulonocara stuartgranti. Next base: position 14,329,985 of record NC_138950.1, on the reverse strand, counting down.
TGAATGCATGAATGAGTGAGTGAAAGGAAAACAAACTGACTGACTGGTAAAAGCTGACAAAAGCTGACAAGACTTTACTGATGTAACACGACTGTGTGAAGTTGACCCCCGCCTGGCAGGGGTGCAGATGAGTCTGTGTGTGCTTCCCTTTACAGAAGCAGAAAGATGACAGCAACACTCGAGGTTGCGTGATGATTTAACATTTTAAATGCCATTTTCTGTGTCTGTGAATTTACTATGTGTGTGTCATTCACTAGCTTGAGTTGCTCACAGAGATAACTGTGACAAAGTATGCATACGCCTGTGCAAGCGCTAATATTTGCATTTTCTTTTCTTACAGCATGCCAGTTCTTCATGTGAATTGATGATGCGATTTATACCAGGACAACTGGTTGATGTTTTTTCCTACTACAGGATTTCTGGGTTTATGTGTGAGGAAAACTGTGTTTACAGGTTATGAGTGGTGATGCTGTTGCATTGTGTTGATGGGAAAATGTGAAGGTTACTTTGATAATGTGAATAACCTGTGTGAAATTTCCTGTGTTGAGAACTGGTGTTACTTCTTTCCACAGCTAGGGTTGACTTTATGGTGTTTTTATGGCACCTCTGGAATCTGTTGACCTGTGTCTGACCTCCGTCTGACCACAGTCAATGTGTATTGCTAATGTTTGTTTTTCTATGACTGCGTGTAGAGGATTCGGCAGAAGCGGACAAGTGACATGAGAAGAACAAATAAGAGATACAGTGTTTCTGGGATAGTTTGATATGGGCTCATTAGCTGGCCACTTTTGAGCCCATAGTAATATATAAGTGGAGTGACTTTGCTTAAGAGCAGTCACCGATTACATTAATGTTGCCTGAGTACATGGGATGATCCATGTCTGAGGCGACTTATGAAAATAATTGTAGTTTACTGATTTGAGAAAACCTGCACATGACACTTGTCTTGCTGATGTTGAATGCTTATTACTCTTATGATACAATTGTTTACAGGTATGAAGTTTGATTTCACTTCCAGATTTTGCTTTCCAGGCCGTGATGGTGTGTATGCAGGCCCTTAATATGCAACACACGCTAACATCTTTTATTGCAGGGTTACGGAGCTACTCCAGAGGAGATGCCCTGATGTTGCCTGGGACATGATCTAGCTAATCTTTTTCTTTAAGACAGGAATCCAGGTTTGGTGAGTTGACGCATGGGTGTGTCCATGCGTCAAGAGGAGGGGTCCAAGGATTAACATTAAACAATGTTTTTTATTATTGTTGCAGTGATTTGTGTGATTAGCCGTTTTATTTACAAATATTAAACCTATGCAAGTGGTGCACCCATGTTCAGATGAGGCTTTGATGGCCTATAAGTGAAGTTCACTGAACTAAAGAATGTGGTTTGATGATTGTTGACATACTCTCCAAATAGTTTGTCTTCCTAGCAAGGAAATACAGGTGCAGCAGTAATCTCCTGAGAAATCTTCAGAGGCCCAGTGAGAAGCGCATAGCTGACAGGACCAGGCAGTGGTTGAGGTCAAAGATCAAGCTGATTGGGGCCCATCATGAAATCAGACCTTGGAGCCACAGCAAGGACCATGAAACTGCCTGCAAAATAGAGGAGAGGATCGTCCACAAGATGGGAGAGAGGCTTCAGGAGGATCAGAGATCATCTTCAGCACAGCAGACATCACACAGAGAGCTGTGCTACTAAGCTTCCAGGAAATCAAGAGGAGACTTCCCACAGCAAGATTTTAAATACAATGAAAGATTCAATATTGACGCTGAGGAAGACGACTAAGGTGTACGACGTGCTCTGCCTTAAACCTTCAGCAGCGTTGGAACATGAAAACTCGTGGGATGAGGAGCGTGCCAAGCTCCATCGACAGCGTAGAAGGAGTTCGAGGATGACATCATGATTCTGTGAAAAGCACAGGAACCAGAAGCTATGGTGGTGATAACAGCAGTTTCCTATGAACATCACCTAACACTGTGCCACTGTACTGTGCATACGATGACACTCTGAAGGCTGCTGGGATCATAATAGCAGTAAGACAACCCTGCACCCTTTCCACAGAGGTGTTTTCTGCAGAGTATGGACAATGAAGGACAATGAAGGAGTCATAAATATCCCCCTCACAGGACGAAGGCCTGAAGTGAGGTAATGGGAGGCCATAAAACTAGAGTGCTGAGAGGTCTGCAGCTTTGGAAATAGCTGAGAACCATGTTGACAAACAACAAAACCAACTGGTATGTTTGAATGTTTATTCTACATACATTTGGACTCTGGTCCTATGGACAACGATGGAAACAACTGGAAGAGACATTCATGACGCCCTGCAGAACTCAAACCACTCTGCAGAGAGACATGTGATGTGCACACCTGGAGGAAGCATTACCAAGCTGAGATGTTTTTGAAAATGTTACTTTTTTATTTTCACTATTAAATTAACAATTTCTTTGTTTGCTCGTAAGATGCAGTTTGCCATGAGATGAGCTCAATGAATGGGATAACTGCTAATACATTTGTTGAACTGTGTACCTTTTCAGTAATTTAGGGTGATTTGACATATGCTGAGTATAAAAATGTTTGCATTGAAACTGTCAGACATGAGGTGATCATAACTGGGAACTTTTCAGGCATAAAGGTCAAAAAGGGGGGAAATGTTAGATTTGTATTGTTGATTGTCATTTATGCTTAGAAATATTTACTTATATATGCTTAGAGTTTTGTAATTAGTTGTAGATTGGTAGAGGTTTTGATCCTTGATAGTCTGCAAACTTTGTGTGTATTAGACAGCACTTTGGGAGCATGAGAGGTCATACCGTGTCTTATTGTTTTATGGTAGGATTAACGTAGTTGCATCTGTTCTAGTCTAAGTGCTCTTTGTTTAGATGAACTGCAGGACTTCCTCACCGTGTTATCTAGGATGAACCATCTAGGGTGAGGGGGAGGCTACCCTCTTCCTGACCAAGGATGTTTGACCCTTTGATCAGCAGTCCCCACACACACACACACACACACACACACACACACACACACACACACACACACACACACACAGGCAAGGTACTCTTTGTTTGTATGTAGACGTCGTATGTTAATGAACCTATGCATATTCATGTAACCTCAATAAAAGGATAGTGTATGGGAGGACGGACGAGACCAACTGGAGTCAAGCGGTTGTCCGGTTCTCTCCCGTGCACGAGTACCATGAAGAAGTTTGCCTACTTGTGTCTTGCTTGCAGTGTAATTATATTGTCTTAACGTTCCAGCGAATAGGTTTATGCTACAAACCTATCAGATCATAGGTTTAAAACTACTTAAAAAGACACACACACACACACACACACACAAAGTAACTCAGGCCAGAGTTCCTACTTCAGGTCACTTTTGCCGGTCCGAAGCCTGGATAAAGGAGCAGTGTTGGAATTGTGACATTAAAAAAACAATAATTGCTAAAAGAAATTTAATTTGTAGTTCTAAATATATTCTAAATGCATTTAAGGTGTTTTTTGCTCACTTGATGTCTCTTCTACAATGTTATTTCTCTCTTTTACAGCGTCGGTTACAATTACATAAGCATAATCAATTATGCAAATTATGCAATAATGTCATTAAGCGACTTCTAGCGACTTTTAGGACAATGATTTTCCTTATTGAGGAGTTGGCAACACTGCTTTACAGGGATAGAAAAGGTGATAGTGAGAAGTAAGAGAGAAAAGAGACAAGATAGATAGGAGAGCGGGAAGTGGGGCGCCAGATCTGGCTGTCCACACCTCCACGCCAGATTGGGCTGTAGACTCTACCTCCCTGTTGCATCCCATAAAGGACATTCCTCCTCAAACATATCTGTCCTGAATGATATCTCATTTCATTTTTAATTCCTATCAAAAGGTATAATCTGTAATCTATTAAGATATTTTAACTAGCCAAAAAGATTGCTTTCCCAAAGCAATCCATGGCTGTACAGGCGAGTTAACTGAAGCTCAGTCACACGGTTAAGTAGGAAAAAAAAATATGTAGCAGCTGGCAGTGACTTACAAGAGGCAGGTGTGGCTGACTCCAGCGCGGAAACACTTCCGGGTCAGATGGCGCTCGGAACCCAAACTTCCAGGGACATGCAAGTCCCACACAAAACACACATAACAGGGAGACAGAGATGGGAGGGGAGTAGAAATATAAACATAAACACCAAAACAGGCAGGTCGGCCGGTGAGGACTGCTAGACCATGACAGATGGAGTGTAATCTGATATCACACCTCCCGTGGCTCCAGTGTTTGCAATGTGGCACAGCTGTGTTGCCTGAATGGCCCTCTTCCTGTCTTGTACCTCAGCATGTCATCAAGGGAATATGCCAGCACATACACAACGTTAAACACATTGTACTCAGATCCGAGGTTGGAAATGTCCAAGAACTCAGTGTTCCTATTTTCTTGATCCCCCTTTCCAGTGCATAGTGCTCCTCCATCTTCCACACAGCCTTATGTAGCTGGTGCAAATCTGTACTGAAATGTGAATTCCCAAAAATGGTTCAGAGGAACTGACTGATCGTCAAAAGTATCCATCCTTCTTTAGGACAATACCAAGTGATGCTTTCCAGGTAAACATCACCAAAATTAAAACAATAAAAAATAAAGAACTAAAGTATTTTTAAGCATATACCTGATGTATACCTGTTTTCCAACAGAATACATAATGATGTGCTATAAAGCTGATGAAAAGTAACTCTAATGAAAGATTTTTCTAGACTATGCACCTCTATTCTGATCTGTATTCACATAGGTAAGTGCTATGATTCAGATTCTAAAACATTTTGGCTGGACTTGGGCAGGTTTGCTCATCAGTAATGATGATTATGGACATAATGCAGCAAGATCCTTACAATCTGAGCTCAGTCGGTCTGGTGAAGGTTGCCTGGCGTACTTTGAGGTTTTGCCTCGGGACAAAAACACAGATGAAGTCAGGAGGATTGTGAATGTCATGAAAAAATCCACAGCTCGAGTTGTAATTGTCTTTGCATATGAGAGTCACATACTAAACCTTATGAATGAGGTCTGGCTTTACAACAATTTTATTATTAATAATTATAAAGATTTGAATTAACTATAGTGTGTAAAACATTTTGTGATTCACCTGAAATTTATTGAAAATGTTACAAACAATTAAATTAAAAACAATAATATTAAGAAATTCTTGCAACTACTATAGTAGTAGTAGTACCATGTTGTTTCCACAGCTGTTGTTGTGTTGTAAGTCAGGACTTATTTGTAACAGATTTGTAACTTTTTCTGCTGCCTCACTGCTGCCTCATTTTATATATTTTGTGCTGTGATAAATGAGCCTCAGTGAATTCAACTGTTAAAGAGTTTTCTCATTTAGAACCAGTGTAAGTCTATCATGTTCACTCCCATTTTGAGACTGACTGAGCCAGCAGTATTTAAGACCAGCAATCAGCCTTTGCCAAAACATCTGCTTACCCATTAGCTTCCTGGACAATCATTCAACCTTGCAATAGCCACACTCTGTCATGGTCCTGGGCCGTGTTGGCCCAGTATTCTTAGTTCTCTTGTATTTTTGTATTTAGTTCCCTGTTTAGGTTCTGTTTCCTGAGTTGCCCTGTTATGTTGTTCCCTGTGTGTTTTCCCTTCGTGGCTTTTACCCCCTGTGTGCCCCTCTGTGTATCTGTGAGCCCTCGTCTCTCCTTATGTTTTATTCCATGTTTCCCCTGCCCGTTATGTCTGTGTTTTCCCCGTGCTCTCTCTCCTCCTGTCTGAACCTCTGTACTTCCTGTTTGACTCTGCCCGTCTCCCGTCAGTGTTATGTTCACCCCGCCCTGTCTCGTTATGGTTATCTGTGTCAGCTGTGTTCCCCGTGTGTTCCCACTTTCCTCGTTAACCCTCTGTGTATTTCTGTCTGCGTCTCCCTCTGTTCGGCGTCGCGTTCTCCCTCATTGCTGTGTGGATTCCCTGTGTCTCCCTACGAGTGTTAGTTTATTGATTCCCAGTTTAGTTGAGTTCTGTATTTCCTATGTTCTGCCTGTCAGCAATAAAGCTGCTTTTGAGTTCATCCCCGTGTTTGTGAATCTTGCGATTGGGTCCTCCTCCCGCCTGCCACACAGCCGATCCATGACAGAAGAACGCGACCACGACATGGACCCAGCGATTCACAACCCCTCCGCTGACCTCCGGGAGGATCTGATTTATACAGTGGAGTATCACTGTCAGGAGTGGGTGGCGCTGCCCGAGGGTGAGTACCGGGAGACCGTAGCCGTCCGTCTACAGCGGATGGTGTCCGGACTCCCGTGGCTATTCGGCGCGCTCCGCCCCCACATCCAGGACTTCCTCGTCTCCACTGTAGGCGTCCTCCCGGAGCAGTCGCTCCTGTACGAAGAGCCGGAGGATGTTCAGCCCGGCCTGCTGACGGATTCGCGGCCCGGCTCGTCTCCTCCCCCTTCCCGGAGAAAACGGCGTCCCCGCCGTCGCCGTTCCCGAGCAGCGGAGCAGTTTTCACCCCTGGGAGAGAGTGACCGTGTGTCACACTCTCAGCCCGAGCCTTCGGATCCCGGACTCCATAACTCATGCACTACTGTGAGTGGCTCCGTTTTCCCCGCCGTTGTGTTACCTGACTCGGATAATTCCGCCGCTTTTTGTTTGGACTCCAGAGACGCTGTACAGCGAGGCACCTCAGTGTCAGATTATTCAGCCGTAGCTCTCACCAGTGATCTTTGTGTTTCTGAGCCATCAGATTCTTGTAATGCTCGCAGTTTTTCCTTTGTTTCAGCCGGTATGAATGCTTCCCCTGTTGAGTTAACTGAACCTAAGACTGTTATTTCACGCCAGACTCCCCTACATACTGCTACCAGCATTGTAGCCCTGCAGAACTGTTTTGCTCAGCCTTTGGATTCTAAGGTTTCCCAGTCTGAGCTCAGCCACACACAGTCAGTATCATCAGCTCTAGATGTAACAGTGCATGCTGAGAAACACATACCCCCTGAAACCGTGTGTTCTATAGCTAATGCTCCTCCTAGTGACTGTTTCATGTTCCAGCCTATTTTGTCTTTAGACATTTCTGATGTTTCCCAGCCAACTCCTCAACCAGCCATTGCCTTCTTGGCTCCTCAAAGAGACACTGAGACCTGTGTAGCTGAGCCAGCCATCTTAACGTCAACGCCTAGCGTTCTGCCTGAGCCAGGTGACACAGAGACTATTAGCCATTCCTCTGCTACGAACAGTTTAATCTTTAAACCAGCTCTTGTGTCTGTGACTCCCAGTGTGGTTCCTTCAGTTTCTCAGGCTGTGGTTTTTTCTGTGCCACAACTCGAAAGTGCTAACTCGGATGCTACCTGCGTAACCTCACCTTCTCTCGTGCCTGCTAAGCAAGAGACTGTTTCTGTTTTTCCTCGTGGACTCCTTGAAACTGTGTATTCAATGCCTGCTAAGGTTAAGAGCCGCAAGGCTTCATTCGCTATACTCGGACTGGCAAGAGATTTAGGTTTGAGCACTGCAGAGCTGTTTGCACAGGTTAACTTTTCTGTTCCCCGGTCATGTCAGTTTGACTCTGTGCGCCATGCTTTTCGGCCAAGTTCCATGGACTCTGTGTGTGCTACGTCTCGGGCTAAGTTCTGTACAACTGTGTGTAGTGTTGTTTCACATCCCGGTTATCCAGACGCTGCTTGTGTGAGTTCTCCGGTGTCTGTTACTGCTCCCGAACTCCGCTCTCCGCCTCCAGTTCCTGTAACCAGGGCAGCGCGGGCCCAGCTCTCCCTTGCACCCGTATCAGCTCCTTGGGTGAGGGTGGCTGAGGTCCAGCTGGTCCCTGCTTCTATCCCCAGCCTGGCAGAGGCTCCGTTCATCCCGGCACCCGTACCTACCCCTCGGGTGGGGTTGATGGACACCCAGCCGTCGCCTGTGCCTGTTCCGGTTCCCCGGGTGAGGTCAGCCGTGACCCTGCCGACTCCTGCACCCGTCTCAGTTCCTCGGGTGGGAGCGACAGAGGTCCAGCTAGCTCCTGCACCCACACCGGCCCCCAGGGTAAAGGCAGCCAGAACCCAGCTCGTCCCTGCACCCGTATCTGTTTCTCGGGTGGGGATGGCTGGTGTTCGGCCAGGCCTAGCACCCGTTCCTGTTCCCAGAAGGAAAGCAACCCAGAGTCAGACACCTGCTCAACCACAAGCGCAACTACCACTACAACTGCCATTTCTGTCCATAATGCAGTCAGTAGCTCAGTTATTAGCACAGTTTCTTGTTTTGTCACCAGTCCAGTCTTTATCACAGTTCGCAGCTCCATTACCCGTTCTGTTACCACCTCAGTTTCTTGCTCCAGTGCCTGTTTGGTTATCAGCTCAGTCATTAACTCTGTCACCAGCACAGTTAGTAGCTCAGCAACCTGTTCAGTTACTGCCAACCTCAGCTGGGAGCCTTTGTGAGCTTTCTCCGCCAGCTGTGGACTGCATGGTACTGACAAACGTTGGACAGACTGTTTGCCCTGCACAGCCCCAGCCGTTGCATCCCGAGCCGACTGTGTGCCCTGTGCAGCTACAGTTAGCGTCCGCTGAGCCAAAGGTCTCCGCACCAGCTGGCTCTGCATCTGTCTCCGCTGGGGGTTCAGGAGGACCCCTCCAGCAGCTCCTCGTCTCCGCTGGCGGCTCTGCCCAGCCCGGCCAGCACCTCCTCGTCTCCGCTGGCGGCTCTGCCCAGCCCGGCCAGCACCTCCTCGTCTCCGCTGGGGGCTCAGGTCAGCCCGGCCAGCACCTCCTCGTCTCCGCTGGCGGCTCAGGTCAGCCCGGCCAGCACCTCCTCATCTCCGCTGGAGGGTCCGAGGGGCCCGTTCAGCCACCAGCTGCTTCACCGGCAGCCTCGACCACGTCTGCAGCAGCCGTGTCTTCACCCACGCTAGCTGCGGCCTCCGTGTCTCTGTCCACATCTTCGCCTAGTCCAGCTTCAGCCTGTGCTTCGCCTGGTCCGGCCCCGTCATCGCCTGGTCCGGCCCCCGCATCTCCCACGCCTGGTCCGGCCCCCGCATCTCCCACGCCCGGTCCGGCCTCTGCATCGCCTTCAATGTCGGCCGGTCCGGCGTCGGCCTCTGCCTCTGCAGCATCGCCTGGTCCAGCCTCAGCCTCGGCAGCATCGCCTGGCCCAGCCTCGGAGTCTTCGTCCTCGTCTGGCCCAGCCTCATCGGAGTCTTCGTCCTCGTCTGGTCCCGCCTCGACTGGTCCCGCCTCGACTGGTCCCGCCTCGACTGGTCCTGTGCCCACCGGGCCTCGGCCAGTACACCTGGCACTGGAGAGCCGCCGCTGCCTTCCGCGCGGCCGGCCTCCTGAACTGCTCAGTCGTCTCCTTCGCCGCCGCCGCTGCCTTCCGTGCGGCCGGCCTCCTGAACTGCTCAGTCGTCTCCTTCGCCGCCGCCGTTGCCTTCCGCGCGGCCGGCCTCCGGACCAGCTCTGTCACCTGTGCCACCCGCCCGGTCGGCCCCCCGACCGTGTGACCCGTGAACTTTTATGCCGGTGGGCTCTGGGTCGGCCCCCTGAACTTTATTTGAACTATGGTCTTGTGCTCCTGTGTTTTCTGTTCGTTTTTGTTTTCTGTTCCGAGCCCTCCGTCCTGGGCCCTCGCCGCCCGCCCTGGGTCGTTTTCTGTTTGGTTTTTGTTTTCCTGTGTTTGGGCTGTCTGGAGCCAGCCCTTATGGGGGGGGGGGGGGGTGATGAATGAATGAATGAATGAATGCTTTATTGGCCATATGCAGGTTGCCCCCACAGAGGAATAGGACCCCCCCCCCCGACTTACACACACAACAACAAAGACATCACATGGGAATACAGTCGGAGATCGGCAGCGTTGGGAGAATAACACTGAAAAAATTACACAACAATGGGAAGAGTACAAGAGGAAAAAAAGAGACCTCTTCACACGCTGGGCAACCTATGGGAGGACAGCATGAGAACAGGAAACAAAAAAACTCCTCTGCACAGAGAGCACATTAATGTCCACATCACAACATCAGAGCACATGACAAGCCACAGGGGATGGATAGGGTGGTGGGGGGTAATCCGAAGGAACACAGCAGTCGTCCTGCACCATGCTATCATTTCAGCGCGGCACACAGACCTGCTGTCTTCCCCCGCAGGAACAAGCATCGAAGGCGTTTGGAAGGGAGGGGGATGAGTGCGTGCTTATCAGTGTAAGTGTGTGTGTGCGTGTCCAGAGTTCAGCGGAGACAGTGTCCTTCGGCCTATCAGGCTAAATAAACAGTCCTCCAGCCGATCCAGGTGTCCTTCATGGGATGGGAAGAATAGTCATCACACAGTCGTTATCAGGGAGTTGTTTTGGTGTGCTCCAGCCTTGGGCCTGAGCAGCTGGCGCCATGGTGTCCAAATGTAGAATATTGTTGATTTCTCCTTTATGCGAGCAGCGAATTTAGCACTCTGACACTGGGGCCTCGATTTCCCGTTGGAGCGCTGCGAGCCTCCCCATGATGGTATCAAGCTTCTGTTCCGTGGTGTTGTCATTCTTCTGATTCTGAGACCCCACAGCTGCAGTGAGCCGTTCTGCGATGTTATCCAACTTCCGCTCAAGGGTGTTATTGTGAGCAGGCCCCTCTCTGATGTATCCCATCATACGCTCAATGGTGTTAGTTTGAGTCTTCACGGCAGCTGTAAGCGTCTCCAAGGTGTTGACCATGCTGCGTTCGGTGTGGGAGGCCGCGCCTCGTCCCATCGCTTCAATTCCAGCGGTCAGCTTAGGGGGGGTTTGAACAGCTGGTTCCGCTCTCTTATTTCTCCGATAAGTCAGGGCCAAGCCAGCTCCGATCAGCAAGAACCCTGTTATCATGGTTCCGAATAGGTAGATATCCTCAGCGTCCTCGATAGACAGTCCCGCCAGGCACAAGATCCTCCAGGTCTGCCACCCATCCATCGTGTATCCGGCAGGGAAAGTCCCTCCAGGGCACTCGTTGAGAAGAGGGTGTCAATAGCGTTCAGAGACCAGTTGATCAAATCCATAATTCTCTGTTAGGTTTTAGAGAACGACAGTGAGAGACTGTTCAAGGGAAAAGTAGTGCACGCGAGACAAGACAGGACACAAGAGGCTAAGCAGGGAAGATAAGGGGAAGGAGGAGAGGAGAAAAGTGCGACCGCCTTCACCGAGAGCCAAGTAAGAATGTCATGTGATGTCATGGTCCTGGGCCGTGTTGGCCCAGTATTCTTAGTTCTCTTGTATTTTTGTATTTAGTTCCCTGTTTAGGTTCTGTTTCCTGAGTTGCCCTGTTATGTTGTTCCCTGTGTGTTTTCCCTTCGTGGCTTTTACCCCCTGTGTGCCCCTCTGTGTATCTGTGAGCCCTCGTCTCTCCTTATGTTTTATTCCATGTTTCCCCTGCCCGTTATGTCTGTGTTTTCCCCGTGCTCTCTCTCCTCCTGTCTGAACCTCTGTACTTCCTGTTTGACTCTGCCCGTCTCCCGTCAGTGTTATGTTCACCCCGCCCTGTCTCGTTATGGTTATCTGTGTCAGCTGTGTTCCCCGTGTGTTCCCACTTTCCTCGTTAACCCTCTGTGTATTTCTGTCTGCGTCTCCCTCTGTTCGGCGTCGCGTTCTCCCTCATTGCTGTGTGGATTCCCTGTGTCTCCCTACGAGTGTTAGTTTATTGATTCCCAGTTTAGTTGAGTTCTGTATTTCCTATGTTCTGCCTGTCAGCAATAAAGCTGCTTTTGAGTTCATCCCCGTGTTTGTGAATCTTGCGATTGGGTCCTCCTCCCGCCTGCCACACAGCCGATCCATGACACACTCACCTGGACACTGATCTCCCTTGCTCTCCACCAGCTGGTAGCCATTCAAGGAGCTTTATTTGTCATTCGCATCACATGTTAACATGAGGTGGAATGAAATTATGTATACATGGTCCTGGAGTGAAAGGAAACAAAAATAATGAAGAAACAGAATTTTTTTTTTAAAGTAATAAATAAATAGTTGGGGGGGGGGGGGGGTTGTTATTTGTTTTTTTTTTAACAAACAGAAATGACAAGTAATAAGACAATACAATAAATAATACCATAAGTAGAGTGCAACAACCTGAGTACCAGTATGGAGTATGGGTATAGAGTGTGGGTATAAATATGGGTGTAAATAAATACTTTAGCTGCAAAGGGCATGATGACATGCATTGATAAAGTTACAGTGTCAATAAGTGTCAAGTAGTGGTTAAGGTGCTACAATAACAGTTCTTGTCCATTATGCACTGAGAAGTCTCACAGCTTCTGGAATGAAGCTGTTTCTCAGTCTGGTGGTTTTGCATTTAATGCTCCTCAGCCTCCTGCCTGAGGGGAGCGGGACAAAGAGTGTGTGTGCTGGGTGAGTGGGGTCCTTCATGATACAGGTGGCCCTCTTCCTGCATCTGGAGGCTTATATGTCTGTGACGGTTGGGCGGCTGCCTCCGACAACTCTTTGTGCAGCCTTCAACACCCTCTGTAGAGCTTTCCCCTCTGCCACAGTGCATTTTCCGTGCCACACGTTGATGCCAGAGCACAGAACATTTTCTACCGCACATCTGTAAAAGGAGATGAGGACTGAGCTCTCCATTCCCACACGCTTCAACCTCCGCAGGAAGTAGAGCCTCTGGTGAGCCTTCCTGATCAGGCTGGAAGTGTTGTTTTTCCAGGTGAGGTTGCTATCCAGGTACGTACCCAGGTACTTGTAGCTGGGTACTACTTCGACTGCAGATCCTCTAACGTGCAGGGGTGTGTGTGTGTGTGTTCCCCTCCTGAAGTCCACAATCATCTCCTTCGTCTTCTTCTCATTTAAGCAGAGATTGCTTTGCCTGCACCAGTCCTCCAAGTGTTCCACCTCCTTCCTTTAGCCGGTCTCATCATTGTTTGTGATGCAACCAACCACAGCTGTGTTGTCTGCAAACTTTACAATATGACAGCTTGGATGGTTGGGTGAGCAGTCATATGTAAGCTGTGTGAACAGGAGGTGCTTTAGCACACAGCCCTGCGGGGAGCTAATGCTGAGGACTCTGGAAGGTGAGGAGACATTGTGGATCCTCACAGACTGTGGTCTGTTGGTCAGGAAGTCCAGGACCCAGTTAAAAAGAGAGGAGCTCAGTCCCAGGGCCAGTCCTCACAGTCTGGCTTGCCTGTCTCCCTGCCTCGGATCACTATTTTTCTGGACTCACCCGGGCCTCCTCTTCCCCCCTCCTGTTTGACTACACCTGCAAAACAATGCCTCTCCTCCATCAACTCTTGCACCACTGTTCCATTCGTCGAGCTTCGCCACCCACGGCCCATGACCCTGGACATGCTAGTTTAAGTTGGATAAACTCCACATTCTGGCTTCAGCCTTGACTGGGGTTTTGCAGGGGAGGGGTGGAGCAGTGGAAACAGGCTGTGGTGGCAGGAAGGCTAACCTACACAGCTGATAACCATCATCTAATCATACCTCCCCTATTTGAGTAGGATGCCAGCACCTGATGAGAGAGCTGTGCTAGCTGAGCCAGAGTGGAGGCAACTGGAGAGATGCCCAAGCAGAAATCATGAAAAACTCTGACAATAAACACTTACTTGTCTTGGAACACTGTGTGCATAGGTTCCTTTTGTGTGAAAAGAACAAATTAAAAAAAAAATTCTGACAATATGGAAATTTTATAGTCCAAGACAGCTAGATTTGACTTAATATTTTATTTTAACAAGGTATTTTCATCATAAACCTTGCTGTACATGAATCATATTTTTGATGTGTATTTCATACATTTGTTGAACCATAAAAATATTCAGTAATCTTTTACATCTGTTAAAAAGAAATGAAATTAACAAAACACACACACAAAACAAAGTTCTTGTTATCTACTAATTCACTTTTACTGTTTTCTAAGTCTGCCCTGCCCCCTTTTCCCAGATGGGTGGGCTGCAAGATTATCTAACACTGTATTCCAATAAAAAGGAATGACAAAACAATAAAACCTGATTACTAGGCTCAGAAAATCAGAAAGCTGCCATGTGGTTATTATTTCAAACCAATTTGCTCTTGCTTGTTTTACTATATTTCTACTTTTCTTATGCTTTATTATCTTCTGTATTTCCCAGCTCTTGTCAGTTACAAGGAGAATTTCATCTAAATGGGGTGCACAAGACTGGAGATGTAATTCTGGGTGGACTGTTTCCAGTCCATTTTTTTAAAAGTGTTCCTGACCTGTCTTTTATCTCAGAACCACAACAGCCTACATGTCATGGGTAAGTATGGCCAGGGGGGAATGAAGAAAAGAAAAAATTGTGGGAAATGAGTTCCATTGTATTTTATAACTAAAGTATTAATATCATCATGCAAGTTTCTTGACCGTCTGCTGTTATTTTTTCATTAAAATGTCCTTTTAATTGTTTTCATTCAGTGTCTGTATTTTTTTTGTTAATTAATTTTGCACTCCGTTTTCCAAGTATCTTGTTTTTATTTTACAATAATTAACTTTTTCTTTTTTTAGATTCTATGTACAAGGATTTAGGCTGGCACAAATCATGGCTTTTGCTATTGATGAAATCAACAAAAACTCTGAACTTTTACCTAATGTGACTTTAGGATACAGTCTTTATGACAACTGTGCTGAACTTGGAATTGGATTCCGAGGAGCATTGTCATTAGTCAATGGTCAAGAGGAACAAATTATATTGGATCATGCATGTGCTGGAAATCCTCTAGTCATAGGGATTGTGGGTGATTCTTCCTCTACACGTTCTATTGCTATCTCCAGCGTCTTAGGTTTGTACAGAGTACCTATGGTAAGTTCTCAGTTTAACCATAGCATGTTATTGTTGGTTGAATTAACTGTATATTTAATACAATATAAAGCTTGCATTTTTGACAGGTGAGTTATTTTGCCACATGTTCCTGTCTGACTGATCGTCAAAAGTATCCATCCTTCTTTAGGACAATACCAAGTGATGCTTTCCAGGTAAACATCACCAAAATTAAAGCAATAAAAAATAAAGAACTAAAGTATATTTAAGGATATACCTGATGAATACCTGTTTTCCAACAGAATACATAATGATGTGCTGTAAAGCTGATGAAAAGTAACTCTAATGAAAGATTTTTCTAGACTATGCACCCCTGTTCTAATCTGTATTCACATAGGTACGTGCTATGATCCAGATTCTAAAACATTTTGGCTGGACTTGGGCAGGTTTGCTCATCAGTAATGATGATTATGGACATAATGCAGCAAGATCCTTACAATCTGAGCTCAGTCGGTCTGGTGAAGGTTGCCTGGCGTACTTTGAGGTTTTGCCTCGGGACAAAAACACAGATGAAGTCAGGAGGATTGTGAATGTCATGAAAAAATCCACAGCTCGAGTTGTAATTGTCTTTGCATATGAGAGTCACATACTAAACCTTATGAATGAGGTCTGGCTTTACAACAATTTTATTATTAATAATTATAAAGATTTGAATTAACTATAGTGTGTAAAACATTTTGTATGTTTGTGTGAATGAGTAAAGAAATTAAATCATGTGGAATTATTTTGCAAGAGAAGCAATTCAATGGCATGATAATGTCCCTAAAGTATTTGCCAGTTTCAATATTTGGTATATTACAATGCACAGGTAGTGACGCAAAATGTAACAGGCCTACAGTGGATGGCCAGTGAGGCCTGGACAGCAGCTGCTGTGCTCCAAACACCTCAGCTTATGCCATACCTGGGTGGTACACTGGGTATTGCCATTCGCCATGGGGAAATACCAGGGCTCAGGGAATTCCTGTTAAAAATACATCCCACTCTACATTACAACAATAGCTATGGAAATAGCATGGTGAGGTTTTTACATTTAGTATGGTATGTGCAAGAACTAGATATTATCATAATTTATATTTATAAAATCTAAATATTTCAGGTGAATCAGTTTTGGGAATTCACATTTCAGTGCAGATTTGCACCAGCTCCACCAGGCTGGCTGGAAGGTGGAGGTGCATTATGCACTGGACAGGAAAAGCTGCAAAATGTGGACAATGAGTTCTTGGACATTACCAACCTGCGGCCTGAGTATAACGTGTACAAAGCTGTTTATGCCCTGGCATATTCCCTTGATGACATGCTACGGTGCAAGCCAGGAAGAGGGCCTTTCAGTGGGAACAGCTGTGGTGCTTTGCAGTCACTGGAGCCATGGCAGGTGTGATATCAGTTTACAGTCCACCTAACTAAACAAATTGTTTGCTTGTAATTACTTTCAGGGTGACATTCATCCTGTGGGATTAAACAAAATGCCATATGTTTTACTGGTTAAACAGCTGGAAGGAGCTAAAAGGATTTTCTGTACTCCTGATAGTGTAGTGCTTCGTATATTTAGATCGGAGAGATCATTGACCTTTTGTGATATAACTTGTTCTTCCTGTAATTTCTATATTTAAATAAAATAGGCATAATGACCTCTGAATAGTATGCCACTATTTCAATGTGAAAAATAATTTATTTCTGATGAATCACTTTTTTAACAGCTTGTTTATTATGTACACATACATACAGGTTATTAGTGAAATACCTTGATTTCTATATTTAAATATAATGAGTCCAATAGTTTATTTTATTTTTTTAACAGCTTGTTTATTACTTGGAAAGGGTGAACTTTACCACACCATTTGGTGATCAAGTGTCATTTGATGAGAATGGTGATGTGATACCAATTTACGATGTGATGAACTGGTTGTGGCTCCCTGATGG
The DNA here is from genome assembly GCF_965226115.1 of Aulonocara stuartgranti. Taxonomy (NCBI): domain Eukaryota; kingdom Metazoa; phylum Chordata; class Actinopteri; order Cichliformes; family Cichlidae; genus Aulonocara; species Aulonocara stuartgranti. The sequence goes on along the minus strand of NC_138950.1, from coordinate 14,313,303 downwards.
AAGCACTGAAGTTCAGAATGTGGGTGAGGTTAAAAGGTCAACTTTCAAAGGTGAAGAACTCATACTTGATGAAGACAAAATCTTCTGGAACTTTGATTTGAAAAAGGTTATACGTTTCTTAGACTTTTACATTGTCACATGTATAGCATATGTAATTTTGGCAAGTAATGTTTAACTTTGTCCAATAGCCACCTCGATCAGTATGTAGTGAGAGCTGTCCTCCTGGTACCCACATGGTGAGAAGGAAGGCGGAACCCAAATGCTGTTTTGACTGCATCCCTTGTTCTGAGGGAAAAATTACTAATAAAAGCAGTAGGTGTTTATCTTTCAACATGGCATATTTATTTTTTTCTTTGAAATATAATATGCATTTCACCATCTTCTTCTTTTTAAGACTCATTTGAGTGCACCAGTTGTCCAGAGGATTTTTGGTCAAACCCCCAGCGTGACCACTGTGTTCCAAAGAAGACAGAGTTCCTCTCCTACCATGAGCCTCTGGGTATTTGTTTGGCAGCAACTTCACTGCTGGGCACACTCATTTGTGCTGTTGTTCTAGGGATCTTTTTCTACCATCGCAGAACACCTATAATACGTGCCAGCAATTCAGAACTTAGTTTCCAGCTATTGTTGTCACTCAAGTTGTGTTTCCTGTGTTCACTTCTGTTCATTGGACGACCCAGGATGTGGACATGCCAACTCAGACATGCAGCATTTGGGATCAGCTTTGTGCTTTGTGTCTCATGCATCCTGGTAAAAACCATGGTTGTTCTGGCTGTGTTCAAAGCCTCCAAGCCAGGAGGGGGAACCAGTCTGAAGTGGTTTGGTGTTATGCAGCAGAGAGGAACAGTTCTGTTTCTTACATCTATTCAGGCAGCCATTTGCACTACCTGGCTTGTTTCTTCCTCTCCAACTCCACATAAAAACACCCAATACCAAAATGATAAGATTGTTTATGAGTGTGCATTTGGGTCCACTTTGGGTTTTGCAGTATTACTGGGTTATATTGGCGTTCTGGCTTTCCTCAGTTTTCTAATTGCATTCCTGGCAAGGAATCTCCCTGATAGTTTTAATGAGGCCAAGCTCATCACATTCAGCATGCTGATCTTCTGTGCTGTGTGGGTGGCCTTTGTTCCTGTTTATATCAGCTCACCAGGAAATTATGCAGATGCAGTGGAGGTATTTGCCATCCTGGCCTCAAGTTTTGGACTGTTGATCACACTGTTTGGACCCAAATGTTACATAATAATAATGAGACCCGAATTGAACACAAAAAAGGCTATAATGGGTCGTGGCAGTGAATCTTAAGTATTTTTCCACATAGACTAGAAAAGCAGTTCTTAATCACACTTTTTGGACCCAAATGTTGCATAATCCTAATGAGACCAGAACTCAACACCAAAAAAGCAATAATTTCCCGTGGGACTGAATCACAATATTTTTCCATATGTAGCAGAAAAGTTAATGCAGAAAAACAAATTATTACATATTATACATTTAACCAAATATATTGAACCTTTAAAAAAATTCTTTCCATTCACACCATGAAAGTGAGAACATGGTAAAACAGTTAGGAGAACATATTAAAAACAGTTAGGTACTCTATTGAAACTCTATTACATTTTTTTTTCATGATTGTGTTAAAATGTGAATCATTTATACTTTTCCAATGCACGTGTGTGGCTCACCATGATTAAATTTAGCCTTATACATAATACAGAATTACTTTCTCTAAATAAACAAACCATTACATATGGATTCTTATTCTTCTTATTTGAAGTTTCCACAGTTGCCAGAAAGGGACAGATTTCTCGACGATCTTAATGAGTGGTTGTTGCGATCCGTCTCTGAAATTGCTGCACAGAGAATGAAACATCTATGATATGTGCTGAGGTTTGTGTCCTTGTCAGGATTAAGTCATCCTCAGCTTCCAGGTTAGGAAAGGTGGAACAGAAGATATTCAAATACGTCCCTCTGTCAGTTCTCTCATTCATATAAGGAATGAGGAAGGAATAACAGGGTTACATGCAGTGATGCTAGTGTTAGCCATGTTAGCCACCTTCAACAGGTAGTCAGACTGAGTCCACAGGTGCACCCTCAGAGGTTCAGTTTTGTTTCATTGCAGGGTCTCTTCATTCTTCACATATACGCGTTGGTTAGAGTAAATCCTGAAGCTGAATGGCCTTTGTACAAGCACACACAATTCTTAGCAGGGCAAAGGTATAAGCACAAACAGCAGTGTAGATCCAGGCATCCAGCCTGTGTCTGTCCAACCAATCAGAGAGCTCCTTACATTGAGCCGCATGGCTAAATTGCATTGCTTCAGGATTTCAAAAATGATCCAACAGTTAAATTGTGTTATTAATCTTTTTATTTATATATACATTGTGAGGTTTCACATAGTTCCTGCTTGTTCCTCCAATTTCCCATAAATTTTGTGTGGTTTATTCCCTACATTAAGGAGTCATATGATGATGATGATGATAGTTTGACTTAATAATCAAAATAAATGGTATAGATGTCACGGTACTGGTACATGGTACATGGTACATTACCCTCTGTGTATATATTGTGTGTGTTTTCCTTTGTTCCTCATCAGGTTGTCTGCGTTTCCCCTTTCTTTCTTTGGCACTCCTTTGAGTGGCGCTGTCACTTGGTGTTCACTCTCTCTGCGGTAGAGTATCACTTCCTGTTCCAACACACAGTGGTATGTTTGAGTAGCTTATCTGCATAGCAATTTAATTTTAAAAAATTAGATAACTTATTTTTTCATAGTATAATCTTCACGTGCTTCATCCGAAGCACATTCTCTGTGTACTCACTCCTTAATTTATTGCCAAAGTATTTACTCACTGTGTTTTTACTGTTTGGCTAGCTTTATGGGCTCAATTGTGGTCATAAATATTTTGTACTTGTAAATCAGGATTTGTATGTGTAAAATTAATTTGTGTGTGCGTAAAAAAGATTTGTGTGTGGATTTAGCCAAAAAAAACCCTGCAAGTTACAAGTACGAATTTTGACCCTATTTTTCTTCCTTTCATCTGATTGGTCAATGTCATGTCAATCACAAATATAACAATCCAATCAGAGAACAGATGGGTTTGGCTGTCCGAGGGGCGCTTTTTTTGAACTGCGCACACACAAATTCTTTTTACACATACAAATCTTTTTTACACACACACAAATCTTTTTTACACATATGTGGTGGGGCGTGGTCTGCGGTGCTGTGCAGGGAGGATGGACGCACCTGCACGGCATCCGTAATCACGCCCACCAGGTTAAAACACAGGGACTCAGGTGTGTGTGGTGTTGTGTTGTGGTGAGTGTAAATAAAGATGGCTCTGAATGATGATCTGTGGTCCCGTCGTGCCTTGTTCTCACCACATTGGTGCCGAAACCCAGGAGGCGGCACGGCGGGTCCTTATCGGAGCCAGGGAAGGGAGGAGCTGGGCCAGAGGGTGGCCGAAATGGCGGCCGCCCAGCGGGAGCAGGCGGCGGAGGTGCGTCGCCAGCATGAAGAGCTGCGGGACCAGTCCGAGCGCCACCTGGCTTTGTGGATTTTCCTATAATACCTGGTGGGCCGGTCGCTAGTCAAAATGCCCTGGCTGATTTTTTTGTCCCAGTCCAGCCCTGGGTGTGTGCATCCTAATCCTTGAGTTGGCTGCCCGGCTGTGACACATCTCTTGGCATCGATGGTACAGCACTCGCCTGGTTTACCTCGTATCTCTCTGTCCATTCAGTTTGTTCAATTACGCACTCACAGATCACTATCTGCTCCAGTTAACTCCGGTACACCCCAAGGCTCTGTCCTGGGTCCTTTACTTTTTATTATCTATCTCCTACCCCTAGGTAATATATTCAAGAAATATAACATCAAATTTCCCTGCTATGCAGATGACACCCAGCTCTACTTATCTTCCAAACCTACAGCTACTATCCCACCCACATCTATTTCTGATTGTTTAAGTGAAATCAAGGTCTGGTTTTTGCTCACAACTTTCTTAAACTTAATGGCAATAAAACAGAATTTATTCTAATAGGCACCAAATCAAAACTGACTAAAGTTCCAACCAGAAGTCTTTCATTATCCATTGACCACTCTGTTGTCACACCTTCCCTTCAAGTTAAGAGTCTTGGTGTCATCCTCGACAGCACTCTTTCCTTCACAGCACATATAAATAATATCATTTTCGTAATATTAACTGCCTTCGTCCTTCACTCTCTCCAAACAGTACCACCATTCTTGTCAATGCTCTTCTCATATGTTGTTTCGATTACTGTAATTCAATTCTCTGTGGTAAATTCCTACTTCATAAATCTCTCCAAAAATTGAACATACAACACCTGTTCTTAAACAGCTCCATTGGCTTCCAGTTCACCTCCGTTTCAGTTTCATGATCCTGCTTCTTACCTTCAAAGCTCTTCGTGACCTTGCTCCCCCACATATATCTGATCTTCTCCATACATACTTAACCCCTCGTACACGCCACTCTTCTTCAACTTCCGTTCTGTCTGTTCCACCTGCTCACTTGCTTGGAACGCAGAGCCTTTGGTTGTTCTTCCCCAAGACTTTGGAATGCACTTCCACCAGATCTTCGGACTACAAACTCTCTCACCACTTTTAAATCGCGTCTTAAAACCCATCTATTCAAAATTACCTAGCCTTCATTATGATTCTGTCTTAACCTATATTTACCTCGTTTAGCTTTTATTCTTGCCTTTATACTTTAATGCTTGTTTTTTTTCATTTACTTTGTGATTTTATGTATTTATTTATTTTGTACTATTGTTAGGCAACCTTGACGGTCTATAATGGGGCCTATAAATAAAATGTATTATTATTATTATTTAAAAAAAAAAAACTCACTCATGGAATAAAAAAATTCTGATGATGACAATTTTACAGTCAAAAACTATTGGGATTTGGACTCTTTTGTTTTTTTGGGTTTTTTTTTTAAACATTGCTTGTTGAGATATTCACCATAAACTTTGCTAAATATGAATTACAGTTTGTGTCATGGTCCTGGGTCGGTGACCCAGCGCTTTTAGTTTATTATCATTTTCTAGTTTATTATGATGATGATGATTATTATTGTTTGAGTTCTATGTGTTATATTCGGTCTGCCTTTGAGTCTGCGTCTGTGTCTCTGTCTGTCTATGGTGTCACCCATCTGTTTGTGAAGCTGTCTGTTTAGATCTGTGTCTTGTTTGGTTCCCCGTGTCAGAGTTTCCTGTTTTATTGTGAAGGTCTCTGTCTGATGTGAGTGTGTTCAGTTTACGTTTCCCCTGTCCCATCAGCTCTGATTTCTCCCAGCTGTGTTGCCCTCCTGTCTCTCATCCGCTGATTACTGGTGTGTGTATTTAAGCCCTGTGTGTTCTCCTGCCTGTTGCTGGTTCGTCTGTGTTCCTCTGTGTCAGTCTGTGTTACTCGGTGTCCTGCTCGTCGTCTGCCTCTCTGCCTCTCATCCTCTCATCCCTTTGTCGTATGCTCCCAGGTCTGTTATTTTAGTTCTCCCAGTTTAGGTGTTCTCAGTTATTTGTCATGCCCCACTGCTTGTTTGCCACTATACCTTGTAAATAAACTTCACTAGCATTTTCATCCACTGCTTGCATCTTGGGTCCTCCTTCCTCCACACCACACGGCTCGCCTTCCCAGCCGTGACAGTTTGATATTATGGCGTATTGGGAGCGGCTAGTGTAATCTCGTGACTTGGGGTAGAACTGCAGGCTCAATCTCTGTGTGGGTCTTTTGTTGTAAGATTCCCAGCTCACCACAATACATATTGCTCCATGTGCACCTGGTGTCTTGGTTGAACCAACACAACATTCATTATTCTATTATAACCATTGAAAAACAGAATGATATTTAACAAAAATGAAACCATAGACAAAAATAAATTATTTTTTGTGAGCTTGAGGTCATCTTGAGAAGTAATACACTCAAATCTGCCTAATCTTACCTAAATCTGCCTGGATACAAAAGTAATATCTGATCAGTATTTAACCCTTTAAAGCCGGTCGGAGCGGGCACGCTCCGTTTTGCGTAACTATTTTTAAATCCCCGTAGAACCGGAACCACGTAAGCTAGCACAATAATATTTTTTTGCATATGAAACCGGAGGAGTTGTACATACATCTTATGCCATCAGCTTGACCTAGGTCACGGTTTCCTTCCACATATAGCTTTGCAAAAATTGCATAAAAAGCGCTTGCAGGAACAAAAACATAATATTCCAGAAACACGCTTTGCCGATCCGATCAGCTGTTCATAACACTTCCTACATTAAAATAGACGTCAGCGCAAACAATCGCATGTCCGACATTACCTGCCCGAAACCGGAAGTGACGTCATTTTCGCGGAAAATGTAGCTTTTTACTTGTAGGCCTTAAAAGCCCATACTGATGTTTTTTGATGTTTTTAAAAGTTATGTTTGACTTTATGCTTTTCTGAATAGTTTCTGGGATGCTTAGGACTCAAATTGCACTACTTTAAATAGTTTATTTTGATGCACATGCTGTTTTTGTTTTGCAAATTTGCATTATAGGATTGTAGTTTTTATAGTTTATTGCACTTTTTTGCAATTTATGTAGTTACTATGGACTTAATGCATACATATTATTAAAATTTGGGCTATAACAGTTGTATTGATGTATAGCAACTTGAAATGCTCCCAAAAATGGCACTACAGCATGTAAAAATATAAAGTAAACTCTTGCGGACTTTTCTATGGTAGGTCTTAAACGGTTAAGCCCTGCCCTTTCTTCTTGATTTTCACTGAAGGGCGGTGTGCACGATTCATGTCAATAAAAGGCAATGGCAATGCAATAAAATGCAATGACTAAGGTCAGAAAATCTGAAAGCTGTCATGAGCTCATTTTTACGAAGTAATTTGCTCTTGTTCATTTTGCTGTATTCCTACTTTTCTTATGCTATGTCCTCTTCTGTGTTTCCCTCCTCATGTCAGCTACAGGGGCAATTTCATCTAAACATAATGCACAAGAGTGGAGATGTCATCCTGGGTGGATTGTTTCCAGTCCACTTTTTCTCAAGTGTTCCTGACCTGTCTTTTACCTCACAGCCACAACAGCCTTCTTGCCATGGGTAAGTATGACAGGGTGAAATAGGGAAGTAAAACAAGGTAAATATGACAGGGAAACAACAAAAAGAGAGAGAACAGGGACAAACCTAATGCTAATTTAAATATAAATGTTATGTCTAAAGTAACTATACTTTGTTTTCTTCGCTGACGCTCAGAATAACGCATACTGACTGAAGCTTGTTCTTGATTATTTTTTCATTAAAATATCCCTATAATTGTTGTTATTTAGTTTCCTTAATTATTTGTATGAGTATCTTTGTAACATGTTTTCTAATGATGTATTTTTCAAATCAAAATGTTTTTTTATTAGTTTCTATGTTCAGGGGTTTAGGCAAGCACAAACCATGGCTTTTGCTGTTGATGAGATCAACAACAACTCCAACTTGCTGCCTAATGTGACTGTGGGATACACTCTTTATGACAACTGTGCTGAACTTAGAATTGGATTCCGTGGAGCGTTGTCATTAGCCAGTGGTCAAGAGGAACAAATTATATTACATAATACATGTGTTGGAAAACCTCCAGTCCTAGCGATCGTGGGTGAAACTTCCTCTACACGTTCTATTGCTATCTCCAGCGTCTTAGGTTTGTACAGAGTACCCATGGTAAGTTTTCAGTTTAACCATAGAATATTATTTATGGTTATATTGATTTAACTGTAAATTCAATGTCAAAAATAATGTACAATATATTGTCTGTGGTTTTCACAGGTGAGTTATTTTGCCACATGTTCCTGTTTGACTGACCGTCAAAAGTATCCATCCTTCTTTAGGACGATCCCAAGTGATGCTTTCCAGGTTAAAAAAATCAATCAGGACAAATACAAAACGTCAACAGCAGCTGATCAGCAGCACTCATGTTTTAATCTGTTTTCACTTAGGTACGTGCTATGATTCAGATCCTAAAACATTTTGGCTGGACTTGGGCAGGTCTGCTCATCACTGACGATGATTATGGACTTCATGCAGCCAGATCCTTACAATCCGAGCTCAGTTTGTCTGGAGAAGGTTGCCTTGCCTACGTTGAAGTTTTACCCTGGGACAAAGACACAGATGAACTGAGGAGGATTGTGGATGTGATGAAAAAATCAACAGCTCGTGTGGTCATTGCCTTTGTACATTTGAGTCACATGATAAACCTTATAGAAGAGGTGCAATTTTAAAAGAATCTGATTATTTCTTGTTATGAAAATCTGCATCTCTACTCTGTGTAAAAGATGTATTACATTTTTATTTGAATTAATACAGAACACAAATGGTATAGAATAAGTTTTAACATCAGGAAATACTTCAGTCACATCTTAATGTCACCAAAGTATTTGTGGAATGATCACTTCTTACATTTGGTAATATATAATGCACAGGTAGCCAAGCAGAATGTAACAGGCCTACAGTGGTTGGCCAGTGAAGGCTGGACAGCAACAGGTGCTGTGCTCCAAACACCTGAGCTCATGCCATACCTGGGTGGTACACTGGGCATTGCTATTCGACGAGGAGAAATACCAGGGCTCAGGGAATTCCTATTAAAAATACGTCCTGATCTACATCACAATAATAACTATGGAAACAGCATGGTGAGAGTTTAAAAATTTACTGTGGTAGTTGCAAGAATTTTTTGTTGTCAATGTTAAAACAAAGCATAAAATAAAAATTCGCCAATAACATATTTCAGGTGAATCAGTTTTGGGAATTCACATTCCAGTGCAGATTTTCTCCAGCTCCACCAGGCTGGATGGAAGGTGGAGGTGCACTATGCACTGGACAGGAAGATCTAGAAAATGTGAATACGAAGTTCTTGGACGTTTCCAACCTCCGGCCTGAGTACAATGTGTACAAAGCTGTTTATGCTCTGGCATATGCCCTTGATGACATGCTGCAGTGCAAGCCAAGAAGAGGGCCTTTCAGTGGGCACAGCTGTGGCACTTTACAATCACTGGAGCCATGGCAGGTGTGATATTTGTTTATACTCCATCTATGAGTAAATCATTTGTTCTATAATTACTTTCAGAACAAGATGCACCCTGTAGGATATGTTATTTATAATAGAGCACATTAACTTATATGCATATATATGGCGATTAGAGACGTCCCGTGTTTAATTTAGAATTGGATTTTAATGCATTTATATGTACAGGTATAACAAGTGCTAGATTTAATTTGCCTGTACTTTGAAATCTATTTCTTATATATTACTTTTATAATTTATTAATTTATAATTTTTAACAGCTTCTTTATTACTTGGAAAGGGTAAATTTCTCCACTCCATTTGGTGATCAAGTGTCATTTGATGAAAATGGTGATGTGGTGCCAATTTATGATGTTATGAACTGGTTGTGGCTCCCTGATGGAAGCACTAAAGTTCAGAATGTGGGTGAGGTTAAGAGGTCAACTTTCAAAGATGAAGAAATCATACTTGATGAAGACAAAATCTTCTGGAACTTTCAATCAAAAAAGGTCATAAATGGCTTTTCAGACTTTACCTTTTGTCACATGTACAGTGAATTTCATTCTAGTAAGTAATATTTAAGTTTGTCCAACAGCCAGTTCGATCAGTATGTAGTGAGAGCTGTCCACCTGGTACCCACATGGTGAGAAAGAAGGGGGAACCTAAATGTTGTTTTGACTGCATCCCTTGTTCTGAGGGAAAAGTCACTAATAAGAGCAGTAAGTGTTTATCTTTCAACATGCCATATTTAATTTAATTCATATTAACTATAATATGCATTTTACCATCCTCCCCTTTCTTCATCTTTTTCCTATTTATCAGACTCCTTGGAGTGCACCAGTTGTCCAGAGGATTTTTGGTCAAACCCCCAGAGTGACCAATGTGTGCCAAAGAAGACCGAGTTCCTCTCTTACCTTGAGCCTCTGGGTATTTGTTTGACAGCAGCCTCATTACTGGGAACATTTATATGTACTGTTGTTCTAGGGATCTTTATCTACCATCGCAGAACACCCATAGTACGTGCCAACAATTCAGAACTTAGTTTTCAGCTTTTGCTGTCACTCAAGTTATGTTTCCTTTGTTCACTGCTGTTTATTGGACGACCCAGGATGTGGACATGCCAACTCAGACATGCAGCATTTGGCATCAGCTTTGTGCTGTGTGTCTCATGCATCCTGGTAAAAACCATAGTTGTTCTGGCTGTGTTCAAAGCCTCCAAGCCAGGAGGGGGAACCAGTCTGAAGTGGTTTGGTGTTACGCAGCAGAGAGGAACAGTTCTGTGCCTTACATCTATTCAAGCAGCCATCTGCACTACCTGGCTTGTTTCTTCCTCTCCAACTCCATATAAAAACACCCAATACCAAAATGATAAGATTGTTTATGAGTGTACAGTTGGGTCCACTGTGGGTTTTGCAGTGTTATTGGGTTATATTGGCATTTTGGCTGTCCTCAGTTTTCTTATTGCATTCCTGGCAAGGAATCTCCCTGATAGTTTTAATGAGGCCAAGCTCATCACATTCAGCATGCTAATCTTCTGTGCTGTGTGGGTGGCCTTTGTTCCTGTGTATATCAGCTCACCGGGAAATTATGCAGATGCAGTGGAGGTATTTGCCATCCTGGCCTCAAGTTTTGGACTCTTGATCACACTGTTTGGACCCAAATGTTACATAATCCTGATGAGACCGGAGATCAACACAAAAAAGGCCTTAATGGGTCGTGGTGCTGAATCGTAAAAATGTTTCCACATAAATTAAAATGCATGCATGAAAATAAATACATATAAATTAATAAATCATGAATATATAAATAATTAGATTCATGCAAGACTCATATTGCTTATACTTGTATATCTTGTCTTTCTAAATGTGATGTATATTGACTAGGGTTTATAATACTCTTATATGAATTTGAAAGTATCAACAACAGAAATAGTAGATACAAAGAAGCTTTGACCCATTTTTCAAATAAATGAATTTTATGCAAGGTTGTTAGAATTTTAAACTATATGACCGGTTCAAAAACTGCAGGTCACCTTCAGTGATCTGCAGTGAGTATATGGTTTTAGCGACTTTTAAATACAAGGATTTTTCATTTTTGAGCGCTAATTTTGGATTACAAGCAATTGAGACATTTGGCTTTCACTATTATGCATTCATACATATCATAGCAGCTATTTTCTTTCTTGCTTTCTTGCTTGACCTGTTTGAATCTCACCTGATTTGAATTGCGCATTCTGATTGATGGTACTGTGACGATAGAGGAGGGTTTTTTTCACCCGGTGACAGGATGTTTAGAGGTTTCTCCCAACAGTTATTTGGAAGAGCCTCAGTGCAGAATTTAGTGGCATTTGAAGTTAAAGCATGATTAAAGAAAATGATTTAAATGAGGTAGACAGAGAACAAAATAAAATCAATAAATAAAATAAAATATGTAAAAATAAATAGAAAATTAAGTAGATAATAATAGTGTGCACTCACCAAGTATAGCCAGCTTGTGTATACACACATACTGATATATACACTCACTCATGGAAATATGGCCTCATATTATTAAAAAAAAAACACACATACAAAAAAACCCCCAAACAAACAAGGAAACAGACAGTGCTAAAAGAACACACAGTGAGACAATACGTTTTAAGTTGGTTTCCCCAGGGCTTCAGGCTAGAGTTTAGTCCGAAGATTCCAAGTCAGTGAGAGAGAGATCCGATAAAACGGCTGTAGCAATGAGCTGTGTCTTCCTTCATTGCAATCAATCTAACATCTCCATCTCTTGTCCTACCATTGAACAGTCCAGCACATGCAAGCTCCTCAGGCTATCTTCAAAAACCACAACAGCACATCTCCCATGCAAATTAAATGGGTACAGTCATATCTGTTCATTGTCGGTCATCGCTCGATATTCGAAAAAAAGACAAAAAATTTCCCCACTTTTTTTCCCCATCTTTTTAAAGTAAGCATGTTTACCCTTAATCAAAAAAGTAAGTTTCTCTAAAGCTTGGGATTTGGACAAAGTCAACAGCCAAGTTCTCAAATGTGGTCTAGTAATGGATCTCCGAGATTTGGCTATATGTATTTTGCTTGTAACAAGCAGTAGATTGCATTTCAGTGGGGAAGATCCCTAGAATACATAATTTAGGACACGGATTCAGCTTAACACTTGTAATATGCGCAATTACATCTAAGACTTCTTTCCAAAACCTTTGGGTTTCAGAAGATTCCCACAGGCAATGCATTAGTGTGCCTTTGTCCCCACAATTAGCCTCTTGTCCTTGTCTTGTCTCGTGTGTGTTACTTTCCCTCGAACAGTCTCTCACTGTCGTTCTCTAAAACCTAAAAGAGAATTATGGATTTGATCAACTGGTCTCTGAATGCTATTGACACCCTTTTCTCAACAAGGAGTCTGGGCTCGGGAGAGCCCGAGTGCCCTGGAGGGACTTTCCCTGCCGGATACACGATGGATGGGTGGCAGAACTGGAGGGTCATGTGCCTGGCGGGACTGTTGATCGAGGACGCTGAAGATATCTACTGTTAGATTATAATATTATTTTATGCCATGTTATACCCCTAATTAAAGATTGTGAATTATTATGTAGTTTTAGTTTGCATTATTCTCCTGAATTAGAAGAAGCTGATAACTATTGCATTCGTTAAACTGATTTGCATTACATTAGACTGCTGATTTATTGTGGATGAATGATATTGTTTTATGATGTTATAAGAAATACTGTTTGCAGAAAGTCATCGCCTTATTTGTCTGATTAGAAGAGAACAGAATATACTGGAGTTTTCTGCCCCAACTCAGCAGGAGCAGATAAACGGGGAGCCAAGGTCGTAGCTTAGGCGCCGTGTGAGAGAAAAGCATGTGAATGTTTAGGCTATTATGATAAGGTGGGAGAACCAGAGGCTATAAGAGTTTGAGCAATGCTCCACCATTTTGAGATCTGAGGCTGTCTGCATATTCGGAACCATGATAACAGGGTTCTTGCTGATTGGAGCTGGATTGGCCCTGACTTATCGGAGAAATAAGAGAGTGGAACCGGCTGTTCAAACCTCCCCAAAGCTGCCCGCTGGAATCGAAGCGACAGGACGAGACGCGACCTCTCACAACGAACGCAGTGTGGTTAACACCTTGGAGACGCTTACAGCTGCTGTGAAGACTCAAAACAACACCATTGAGTGTATGTTGGGATACATCCAAGAGAGGCCTACTCAAAATGAGACCCTTGAGCGAAAGTTGGATCACATCGCAGAACGGCTCACTGCAGTTGTGGGGTCTCAGAATCAAAAGAATGATAACACCATGGAACAGAAGTTTGATACCATCATGGGGAGGCTTGCGGCTCTCCAACCGGAGATTGAGAGACCAGTGTCGGAGTGTTAAGAACAGCTTGAAATTCTTCTCTTCTGAGCTGCTCGCATAAAAAGAAAATTGACAACATCAACATGCGGACACCATGGCACCAGCTGGGGCTGGAGCCGAACAAAAACTTCCTGATAACGACTGTGTGATGACTATTCTTCCCATCCCATGCAAGGCCACCTGGATTGGCTAGCAGACTGTTTACTTAGCCTGATAGGGCGAAGGACACTGTCTCAGCTGAACTATGGACACTCACACACATACACTTACACTGATAAGCACTCACACATTTCCCTTCCCCTTCCAATGCCTTCGATGCTTGTTGCCTCCTGGGAACACGAGGTGGGTCTGGGCCCGCGCTGGAGAGTCGGCGCAGTGGCAGGATGACTGTTGTGTTGCCTGGGATTACTCCTTATCCCCTACCCAACCCTGTTGCTGGTCACGTGCTCTATAATGTTGTACTGTGGACATTTATGTGCTTTTCTGTGCAGAGGAGTTTTTTTGTTTCCTGTTCTCATGCTGTCCTCCTGTAGCCCAGCATGAGTAGAGGTCTCTTTTTTTCCTCTTGTACCTTTCCCATTGTAGTGTACATTTCAGTGTTTTTTCTGTAATGCAACCGTTCTCTGACTTGTATCCCCATGTGATGTCTGTGTTGTATGTGTAAGGTCGGGGGGTGGGTTCATTCCACTGCAGGGCAACCTGCCACTGCATGTGGCGAATAAACTTTGAACTTGAACTTGAATTAACACATATGTCTGGAATGTTAGGATCAAATTTGTTTAACAGTGTTGGAGTTACATATGTTCTCTATAAACACCTACTTTAAACTAATCCAATATAATTGGCTAATGATTGTGTTTGGGCTTTCAAGCAGGCTTTCTGCCATTCCTCTATGGTATACTACATTTTAAGCCTTGACACCATGAGAATGTTTGAGAGCCGTGTCTAACGTTACTATAAAAGTGGGATATTACGCCCTTCCTTTGGTGGTTGTTTATTTCAGTGTCCTCTAATGAGTTTAGAGTAGACAGTGTTAGAGATTTTTGAGTTTTTGAAATAAAGCTTCTGATTTGAAGAAATTTTAAAAAATGTTTAGGAGGAATGCCAAATTTCTGTGTCAAGTCATTGAAGCACATCAAATCTTTATATTTTCCTGAATACAGGTAAGAATTGAGCAGTAAGGAGGTAGTGCTTGTCCTTTCTAAATTTCACCCAAGATAACTTGGCTGTAGAGAGATGGGCAACCCAATAGTACCATTTGAGGTCTAGTATACCTAGGCCCCCTCTATCATACAGAAGATATAGTAACGATAGGCATAATCTGGCTTGTCTGTTATTCCAGATACATTTATTGAAGATTGTTTTTATCTTTGTGAAGAAGTCATCTGGTGGGCTGAGAGGAATGGCTTGGAAAAGATCAAGAAATGTGGGAAAACACTCATCTTGAGTATGTTTACGTGTCCAAACAGAGAGATTGGCACCATAGACCATCTATTGATTGATTGTACAACAGAGCTAATTGCTTGAGTGTAGTTTGCATATACCAATTCATCTATTTTTGGAGTCATTTTTATACCTAGATAGGTAAGGCTGTCTTTGGCAACTTGAAAAATTGATTAAATGGATGGTTTAATTCTTTCAGAATGTGTAAAGAAGAGAATGGCCAATTTGGATTAATACATTTTATAACCGGAGATGCTGCTGAATGAGTTAATTGTTTTGAGTAGCTGGAGAACTGAACTCTTCAATTTGGACAGCATTAAAACAATGTCATCTGCAAATAATCCAATTTTTGAGCCATGTCTGGATGTTCTGAATTTGTTTAAATTACGAAGGCAATCCCAAAAGTAAGGCCTCCTATTATTTTAGATTATTTTAATACAAACAACCATTTATTTTCCATAATATTTACATCATTTTAAAGTTCGAAGACTTATTTTTCTACATAATCGTCAATTTGGTCGATGCATTTTTGTAGACCCAGTGGCAGTTTTACAATGCCTATGTCATACCCGCTCGCCGCCACAGAATCGGCTTCCAGATAAATGTTCTTTCAACTTTGGGAACAGGTCGTAGTCACTGGGTGCGAAGTCAGGACTGTAGGGTGGGTGGGTGATGAAGTTCCAACCAGAGTTTTGCAGGACAGTGACAGTTTGACGGGCGACATGCTGATGCGCAGTGTCGTGGAGAATGCTTACACACAGTGCGCGCACTGCATGCTAGCGTAACTGTGTTTTGGGACTGAAAGGGGGTATTGTGGGTGAAAGGTGAACAAGCTGAAATTGTTCATCAGAACTGCACCTTTTAGTTGACTTCTTCCACTGCCACTGGTGTGTGAAAGAGGTGCCAGTAGCTGTGACGGAAAATTACCTGGTTATATTGTTTCCACTTTTTCTGAAGCTCTGTCAACAGGTCAGGGAAGAACATCACATGGTGTCTGTTGTTCATTAATTTTCTGCCCTCATCGCCCTCAACTTGTCTTGATTATTCAAGAACTTCATGATGACCACTCAGGGTGAGCCGTTTGCGATATTTTGGCCTTGTAGTCTATGTGCTCGCTCGATGATGGGGGGAGATGGGAACACACGTGCAAAAATGTGATTTCCCCTTGTTTAGCACTCTCAGGTAATCTGACAAGTCTCAGGTTGAATCTCTGGCAATGTTCCCTCTAAGCTGCGCACGTGCGCAATTGCACACTGCTGGCACAGTCTCTGCGCAAAGAAAATCTGCATTGTGCACAAAGAAAAACTCTAACCTGAATTGAAATTAAAATTAAAACTTCTACTATTCTGTTTTGCAGTGCTAGTCAGTAAGTGACTGGCTGCTCCCGTATGGAACAATGCCACCTCATAGTCCAGCCAATAATGCGATTCACATTCGTATATACGCAGCTAGTCACCGACAGGCTATGACAGCGTCCTTATGTGCCGGTGTTTTAGCTAGCAAAGCGGCGTGGCTGATGTGGAGTGAAGCCACGTTAATGACAACGTGTGCAACCATTGGAGATGTGAGCAGGACAGACGGAACAATTGACGGAAAAAGTGTGGACTTTATACCAGTTTTTAAATTGTGTTGATAGGCCACGTAAAACCAGAGTCAAAATATAAAATATATGCAATGTTTGGTTTTCTTCCTGAATACTATCGTTGTTTATATTTACTGCGGGAAGAAACGTTATATAAGAAAAAAGGCACGAATACACTCTCTGCCTTTGAGCAAAAGCAAAACCAAAAACACCCCCACCATTTCCTATTGGTCGAAAAAAGTACCATGTCAACCAATCAAAAAATGATATGGCAAGTTGTTAAGAAACGGGGGGAAGTTTTAGGAGTGACGGCGGTGTTTTGAGATGTGAGAGATTTGCGACGTTTAGCACAAATCTTGTGTTAGTGTGTAGTGTAGTCAATAGTTTTCTTGTGTGCGTCAGAACAATGAGGCGACTGCTGAATGTTACAGGTGTTACAGTGTCATCCAGGGAAGGACGGATGTTGTTTTGCTTTGCTGTATTTTAATGTGAAGTGTGCTTATTTTTTATATTGCATGTTTTGGTCATATTTTGTGCAGTGTTTTATTTAGATTGCATGTTTTGGTTATACCGTCAATTTGTCCTGGAGAGACTGCGCCCTTTTCCCGTTTTACTAATTGGACACACCTGAGAGGAAAGGAGCGAGTGGTAATTTACAGAGAGTGCTCAGTGACAGATGGGACTGGTGGAGCTTGGCGGTTACAGAGAAGCGGCGGGCGAAGTTGAGAGCTCTGCCCACCTGGGGTAAGTCTTTTGACTTGTCCCCTTTTAACGAATGAAAGCTGCCTAAAAGAGTAGTGACTGCCGCTGCCTCCCTTTCTTTAGCGCACCGGGGCACAGAATGCGGAGAGGAAGGCGAGGACGCCGCTGGGTTTCCCTTCTGCACCACTTCACTGGATTTTTAATTCTTCGTGACTTTTATACCGTGGCGGACGCCACTGGACTTTTACTGTTGTGTTTTATTGATTTTTATTGTGTTGTCCCCTGGCCAGGGTTGTTTTAATTCATTTTATATTTTTAACTATTTAAATATGATAAATTATATTTTAACTATACAGTTTTTATTCGTGTGCTTTCCCTTGGCGGCTCCACTGCTCTGTCCGTTTGGAGGAAGGTTTCCCTCCTTTAAAAAACACTGTGGAAATAAAATCACCTTCGCTCCGTTACATAATTGGCGTTGTCGACAGAATACGGAGTCAAGAGCAGTTGGGTTAGTCAGGGGAATAGTAAAATTGATGATGTGTGTGTATTCTGGTGCCCCAGCTGTAGTTTAAAAAGGATAGGCCAAATAAGAAGATGGAGGATAGACCGTTGGAGCCAAAGCCAAGGACCACTGAGCAGATGGGTATGGATAGTGTGCGCAGGTATGTTTGGCCACAAGAAGAGTGAATAAGGAACGTCCAACCTAGGTTGCCATGGGAGGTCAGCTGCAGGGTTGCGGGACGTGGGGTAATGGTTTGCTGCTAGGCAGCAGTGCTTGGGATTAAGCACGAAATCCAGGTTAGGCCTGGAAGTATCCCCACAGTAGCAGCTAGGTGCAGTTTAGGACCTAATGGCTTCCGGATAGCTATGCTATTGGGACGTGAAATGGATTATTTTGTGGCATGGGACAGAAGGGCGCATATTATTATACTTCTGCTTCAGGTTTAATAAAACAGAAATGGGGACTGTGTGTCACCTCACCAGAGTGAGTCAGGTATGTCCCTTAGACGGTCCACTAGGACCACGCGTGGGATTCCACCAGAGCGTTACAGGGAGATGGAGCATTAGCAGGGACTGCTAATATTTCAGTGTGGGGGGATGTCATCCAGGGAAGGGAAGGTTCCCCTCCTTTAAAAACACTGTGGAAATAAAATCACCTTCGCTCTGTTACATAATAGGAGTGATACATCTCCTTTTGTCAGGCCTGCAGGTATCAGGCTGTTGTTCTCCTTTATCTCATAGTGGACAGAAATATTTTTTTGGAGTGGCACAAATAATTTGTGTGGCATCAAAATTGATGCAGAACACCTGATCTCGTTCTGTAAATATTTTGAAATGTTTAACGCCAAACGCCTTGGCTGCATTTAAAAAAAATAGCTGCAAAAAACTTTGTTGTTTGCCAAACTGTGTTACTTTTTTGAAGAAGTAGCTATATAATTAATTGTTCAACACTGGTTTTTGTATACTGTATTTTGCAGACAGAGAGTTACAGGACTCTCTCCCAGACCACAGACTCATACTCATAATACAAGTCAGAGCTTTATAAAAAAAGAAGAAGAAAGTTGTGTTTTCAAAATTGGGGTTCAAGTTATTTTTACTTCCAATAGTGTTAACATACGACACAGGTCAATGACTACATTTTTGTTTTACATTTTCATTGTAAGTAGGCTAAAGCAGTTAATTAAAAGTAGTCGAACATAAATGTAAATGCTGTAATTTGATTATCTTAATAAACCATGTAACTTGGATGGATTCGATGCTGGCGTGACCACAGTGCACACGTCTGATGTCGCTCACAGTGGTCCAAGGGATCGCTCAGGGAGTTTGTGTGTTCGCTCAGACACATGGAAAATTAGAGGGAACATTGATGTCTGGCTTCTGTTTTCCAGGTCGTCCACCTTTAGTAGGAGTTCCTGAAGTTTCTTATGAAGGGAAGCCTCTTTTCTTGTAAGGGAGGAGATGTTGTCTTCAACTTTACTAATACGGGTTTCAGCTGAGGTAAGCCTCTCTGACAAGACCCCATTTGCGTCCTTTATTTCTTAGTTTGATGTTATAACTTCATGCAGTTGAGTAGTGAAGTGTGTTTTCAGCAACTGAGTTGTGGCCAGAACACTAGTTTCTTCCATTTTCTCGGTTTCATATTCGTTGCTACCATCATCATCTGATCCTTCCTTTCCAACTGTTTTAGGCTTATGTCTATGTCTTATATGGTTAAGCGGCATGTTGACTGGCTGGGTCGGAGCAGAAGCTTGTGTTGGGACAAGTGCCAATAGAAATATGGCTTTAGCTGCGGCAGAAAATCGATGAGAGGATGTAAAGCTCGGAGCCCGAAGTTTTGCTGCCGTTCAGATAGATGCCATAACCAGAAGCCCTGAAGCATTTTTTTTTTATCGTGTACTGAGAGTTTTTACCTAATGTTATTCTTACATTTTACACAATTCAATTTTATTTTTACAGCACCAAATTACAACAACACTCGCCTCAAAATTTAAGGGACTATTGTATCTTGATAAATTAATTTGTCATAAAGTAGCTCAGCAGTGTGTATTGCTCCAACGTGTCTATATGTAATCCCAACAGTACCTGGGAATGGTCCTGATGACGTGCTGGGGATGAGCCAGTCAATGGCATAACTACCTTTTTCATCCAGGAACTGGATGAACCCAGGGCACACTCCCTTTGACGGTGGGTTGGAGGATTTCATTCTGATTCTTTCAAAATCTTCCAAGACATATCCTTGGAACATATGTAAAACTTTGCAACAATATTCCTCCACAAGTAATCTCATCACTGACCCATAGCCAAATCAGTCATGATGGATAATGTTACAGGCAGTACTTGCACCAGGGCAAGCATCCAGTTCATTCACACCTGTCACATATGCTTACCCTGAACCTATTCATGTTTTTGAGAAAATGGTCCACTCAAAGGCGTGGCAGTTCTGCTGTTCTCTAGCAAATGCCAATCGAGCTGCGGAACAGCGGGCTGCATTGGGTAGCTACCACCACACATGCTGCTTGGACTCATGGATGTTTTTTTTTTAATGACAGAGTAGTTAAAAACATCCTAGAGTTGCTCACAGCAGGCTACTTTGAAGGCTTCTGGCAGGCACACTTTCATCTTTATTTCAAACAAGAAATGACATAACATTTATACATACAGCCCAGTTTTAGACACTAATATGAACAATTAAATGATAAACCATTTTGTATCCATGTGAGGTCTATCCATGAATTATTCCATAACAAATTAAGCAGATAAAAAAGTGATCAATTTTGTAAGTAAATCAATTTCTAAAGGTATCGGCATGATTCTCACCTGATAACCAATCCAATCCACACATGCAAAGATGCATAGATGTCCATAAATCACGTTTTGTGTAATAATGAGAAATGACAGAGAAAAATGACTGAAAACTGAAATGTATTTAATACTTTGTAGAAAAAGCCTTTGTTGGGGACAGCTCCACACAGGAGACATCTGTCTTCATCTGTCTCTCCTGTCCTCTACTCAAATGCATTCCTTAAGTGTGATTTTGGCCCATTCTTCCACAAAAACCAAAAAGTCTGCAAATCCTGAAGGATCCATGGCCGCCCGTAGGTTTTTCCATAGATTTTCATTTGGAGTCAGATCAGGCAATTGGCTGGGCCATTCATGGACCATTTTCTTTTTCTGTAAGTTTCTTTCACTGGATGCTTGGGATCATTTAGAGGAGTTTCTTTTAGGGTTTTGAAAACACAAGCAGGTGTGACATATACAAGAGTGCTGGGGTTGGGGACTCCAGGAAATCCAAAGGGGGAAAACAGGGTAGGTCACTCTTGCTCCTCTTCAGCCACACACTGCGATCTGCAAGCCGCGCTCCAACTCACTTTCAATTGCTTGGGTTTGTAAGTGACAGGTCCAGGAGGCCTGTTTTCAAAGACAATACAAGTTAGTTCATATGCAAGATACAAACAAGAACGAAGAGTAGTTTAGAGCCGGGGCTACACTGACACTAATCATACAACAACCCAGCGATGATTAGCACCGCTTCATTGTCTTAATTAGCAACAGGAACACAGAGATAATGAGGCACAGGTGGGAAGATGAACCGCAGGTGTGTGGGCCAAAGCAGAAACCCATAATTAGTTCTACCCAGGCAGGAGAGAGAGTAAGAGAGAGTATCAACAACAGCAAAACTCCACCACTCTGTGTTCCTTCGCCACTGCCTCGTTTGAGTTTTGGACAAAATGGATCAGAACAGCCAATCAGATTTTTTTGCATCCAAGTCTGTGTTTGGCCGGTTTTGTGGCACAAATATAATGGTGTACAGAAAGAGCTGAACGCGCACGGGCAGAAATGTTGAGAGCGCAAGCAACACATTGCGAGTGAGCGCAAATGCAAAAACTGAGCGAGAGGGGCTGCTATTGTGTGTGTGTGTGTGTGTATGGATAATAGCAAACACTAAAATACATTTTTTGCACGCAGCAATGAATTTTGTTCACTCAAATTCAGCTTCTCTTCGCTCAAAATAAATTTCTCCTCAAAATGCAACACTTGCACCTGCAAAAAATTTTTTATGTACGCTCAAAAATGTTTTACGTGCACTCGGAATAGTGGCACAAAAATAACGCCATACAGTGCTACAGACGCACAGACACAGTGTGCAGGTAACAAGAGTTAAAAAAATAAATAAATAAATTATGCACATTTTCTGAAAACACAACATCTCCGTGGCTTTCAAATCACAACGCAGGCTTCAGCAATAATTGGTCCACCGTAACAATTGTGTTCTTGGATACAAACAGAGTAATATAGTGTATCTCTAAGTGCATCTTAGAAGAACTCAGGTTACATATTCTCCCCTTCGGTTTACATGCCAGATTTTTCAGCTTCTTCTCACAGTCCAGAGACATGCAGTTAGTGGGTTTATGTTAAATGGTGATTCTAAATTGCCCATAGTTTTGAGTGTGAGCAGTTGTCTGTCTTTCTGTGTTAGCCCTGCGTAAAACTGGTGACCTGTCCAGGGTTTATCCCGGTTCTCACCAAATGGTAACCGGGATAGCCTTGTAAATTGGATATAATTTCTTCACTGTTACCTTCGTCAATACCATGTGCCAATGCAGTCTAATTTGTAATTCTTGAATAACAAACAGATAACAGTAACCGTAAACTGTAGAAGAAATGGCATTTCATTAATTTAGAAGATCTTTATTTTAAAGCACTTTGTAAATCTAGGACATCCCTGATTGAAGAAAATAAGAACAACCCTGGTTCTCCTTTGGCACTGTAACCAAGGCGCCAAAGAGTCAGACACCTGTTGCGCCAAGCATTCCTTTCAACTTAACTAGTCATGACTTCATGATTTTCTTCACAAATAGAATTTCAACTATTAGAGCAATTTTTTTCAGTTATTCAAACTTATTCAATAATCTCATAAACATATCATTACATACATCAATTTCCAACACTATGGGTATTTATTTAGACTACTTCTCCGTAGTTGATTTTTCTTAGTAATCAGTTTCCTTAAATGATCCATCTTAAATACAATTAATCTATCTCTATTATTGGGCTATATACCACAAGCTTTCAAGTAATTAAACCATTACTTATAAAGACATCACTTCAGCCAGCTATCTTAGCTAATTATAGGGCAGTCACCAGCCTTCCTTTTATCTAAAACATTTTTGAAAGGGCAGTTGTAAATCAGTTAACTGATCATCTGCAGAGGAGTTTCAGCCATATTTCAGAACTCATCACAACACAGAAACACCTTTAGTGAAGGTTACAAATAATCTTCTTATGGTCTCTGACAGTGGGCTCATCTCTGTGCTTGTCCTCCCTGTGAGTAATCTTGGTGTTATTTTTGACCACAATATGTCCATATTAAACAAATATGTAGGGTTTTATTCTTGAATTTGCATAGTATCTCTAAAATTAGAAACATCTTGTCTCTGAGTAATGCTAATAAAAAAAAAAAAATAGTTCAGGTATTTATTGTTTCTAAACTTGACTACTGTAGTTGAGTATTATTATCAGGTAGATAATAGAATGAAAATATTTGCCCCACCTTGACTTCTCTTCATTGGCTCCCTGTTAAATCCAGAATTGAATTTAAAATACTTGCCCTCACATACAAGGTCGTGAATAGTCAGGCCCCATCTTATCTTAAAGACATCATAGATCAATATCACCCCAATAGTGCGCGTCACTCTCATTCTGCAAGCTTACTTGTAGTTCATAGGTTTTTTAAAGCCTTCTGCTTTCAGGTGCCTCTTCTGTGGAAGCAGTGCCCTGTTACTTACTTTCAAGATTAGACTTAAGGCTTTCCTTTTTGAGAAAAAAATATTTATGGCTGGTAACCCTGAAACCTCGCTTAGTTATGATGCAATAGCTTTTGTCTGCTTGGGACTTCTTCTGCTTCTTTTTCAGTGACCTTTTTTCACTCATTCTCTGTTTATTATCATCTTAAAAATATAGCCAGAGTCCGCCCAATTCTCTCTCGGGCCAACACGGAGATGCTGATGCATGCTTTTATTACCAGTCGCATTGATTACTATAATGCCCTGCTCTCTGGTCTTCCCAAGAAGAATATTTCAACTTTACAACTTTTGCAAAACTCGGCAGCTCGTGTGCTGACAAAGACCAGAGGGCGGGCCCACATTACACTGGTTTTAGAATCACTGCATTGGCTCCCCGTGTGTTTCAGGATCGATTTTAAAGTTCTTTTATTGGTTTTTAAATGTCTTAATGGTCTTGGGCCTTCTTATCTCTCAGATCTGCTTTTACCATATGAACCCTCGCGGACCCTGAGGTCCTCTGGTACTGGCCTTTTGATTGTCCCTAAAGTCAGGACACATACTCACGGAGAGGCCGCTTTTCAGTGGTATGGTCCTCGTCTGTGGAACAGCCTGCCAGAGGAGCTCAGGGCCGTAGAGAACGTACATGTTTTTAAGAACAGGCTCAAGACCCACCTTTTTAATTTAGCTTTTACTTAGCGTTTATTTATCTTATGCTTATTCATTCTATCCTGTTATTTTATTATTTATTGATTTTATTCTTATTCATTTTTTAATCTTCTTACTCTATTTATATTTATATTCATATTGTATCCCGTTAGCGGTACCCCTGGAGGCTGTGGTCTGTGACCGGCTCTTGGTGCAGACGGCTCCCTGTTATAGTGTTTCCTCACTTGGCTCATGTGAACCCAGCCCAATTTTTACTCTTTAAGTGTGCGCGTGTGTGTGTGGGGGGGGGAGATATGTGTGTATTCACATCATTTATGTTAATGAGAGTGTGGGGAGTGAGTTGGAGGGTGGGGTGGGCTGCTTTTAACTATGTAAAGCAATTTGTGCTACATTTTTTGTATGAAAAGTGCTTTATAAATAAAGATTGATTGATTGATTGATTGATACAGCACTCTGGATTTAATCATTAGTTAGTCCAGTGTGAGCAGAAAATCCGGCTCCTGGTGAAGGCAACAGAACCACATGATCTGCAAAAAGCATAGATAAGATTCTGAAATCACCAAAATGGAAGCCTCTGCCACCTGGCTACACCTAGAAGTTCTTCCATCCATCCATTCTCTTCTGCTTATCCAATTCAGGGTCATGGGGCAGGGGGTGGATCGCAGGGTCAGAGTCAGGGTACTCCCTGGACAGGTCACCAGTCTGTTACAGGGCTAACACAGAGAGACACGGACAACCATTTGCTCTCACATTCACTCCTATGGGCAATTTAGAATCACCAGTTAAGCTAACCTCACTAACTGCATGTCTTCGGACTGTGGGATAAACCCACACCTTGACAGCAAGATCAGGAAGAAGGAACACACAAAGCTGGAGAAGTACCAAAGGCTCAGAGATGAGATGTGGAGGGTGAAAGTAACAGTGGTCCCAGTGGTAATCAGAGCGTTCAGTGCAGTGACCCCCAAGCTAGGCAAGTGGCTCCAGCAGATCCGAGGAACAACATCCGAGATCTCTGTTCCGAACAGCATAGTCCCCAGAACAGGAAAGATACGGGACCCTCAAGCTTTGAGGCCTCTGGTAGAGGACCTGAGCTTGAAGGTCTAAAAATGAGTGTGGATGTAGAAAGCTATAAAACACTATGTGGCGGAGGTGTGGTCTTTCGCTTTGCTGAAGGGAAGGGTGGTGCAGCAGGCTCGAGTCGCAGTGGCAGGGAGGCTGATGCGGCAGCTGCAGTTCATTTGTAGTAATAATTCTTTCCCTTTTCAGTGACACAGGGAGCTGATGATGGCAGAGAGGAGTCAGCTGGAAAGCTGAACAGAATGATGCAATCCCAATAAAAGAAACCCATAACAAGAACACTGTGTTATCTGAGTTGCATGTAGGTTCACACATAGAAAAAATAACCGCATTTTACAGACATTTTTGTAAAAATTGTAGATTGTCGCATTTAACTACAGGGTGTATTTAAAGTGACAGTGTTTCTCTAGTTTCATTCATTTATTTTTTTCCCTTGTTTCTTTTGAGGGGTTTTTTTGTCCCTGTTTCATCTTTTATATATCTCTCTTTGACCGCTCTACACATCATAAAATATTGATTCAGAAAAAAAAACTCTACCAGGTGACAATTGGGTTGAAAGGTACTCATCAGTGTAGAGGATCAAAATCAGCGGTGAGAGCACACAGCCCTGAGGGGAGCCTAGAGAGGTTGTGACAAGATGCAGCCGCAGCACCAATCCGTCTGTCGATCCCCAGTTCCGTTCTTCCCTCATTCGTGAACAAAACCCGAGGTACTTAAACTACTCCACTTGGGGCAGGAACTCGTCCCCAACCCCGGAGTGGGCACTCCACCCTTTTCCAGCTGAGAACCATGGCCTCAGATTTGGAGGTGTTGATCCTCATTCCCACCGCTTCACACTCGACTGCGAACCGTTCCAGTGTGAGCTGGAGGACACCACCTGATGAAGCCAACAGAACCACATCACCCGCGAAAAGCAGAGATGAGATTCTTGTTTATGAATGGTGTCAGTGATAAAAGCTTTGGTGTCATTGACACTTATGCCTGTTTGATGTACAAATTGGAGTGGGTCAGTGAGTTGATAAATGTTAAATGGCCTGTATTTGTATAGCGCTTTACTAGTCCCTAAGGACCCCAAAGCGCTTTACATATCCCGTCATCCACCCATTCACACACACATTCACACACTGGTGAAGGCAAGCTACATTGTAGCGACAGCCACCCTGGGACGCATTGACAGAGGCGAGGCTGCCGGACACTGGCGCCACCGGGCCCTCTGACCACCACCAGTAGGCGACGGGTGAAGTGTCTTGCCCAAGGACACAACGACCGAGACTGTCCAAGTCGGGGCTCGAACCGGCAACCTTCGATTACAAGGCACACTCCCAACTCTTGAGCCACGATCACCCCCATGATGATGATGTAGTTTTTCACAAGTTCTCTATGGGTTTCATCACATGGGCAAAGTGGCCCCAGCTTTCTAGAGGTTATCTGGTTACTTATTGATAAAGCAGGTAAGCCTGTTGTATTGTTGTAAGACCTGACACAACACACACTCACACACACCAGACACTGTTTGTGCTTATGATTTCACTTAATTCACTCTGTAACTGGATGCACAGGCTGACTTTCT
This sequence comes from Aulonocara stuartgranti, assembly GCF_965226115.1. Lineage (NCBI taxonomy): Eukaryota > Metazoa > Chordata > Actinopteri > Cichliformes > Cichlidae > Aulonocara > Aulonocara stuartgranti. Next base: position 14,286,576 of record NC_138950.1, on the reverse strand, counting down.
CTGTGTGCCTTGCTCAGGAGCTCTTACGTAGTCTTTCCGACTGTGCTCGTCCTCCAGGTCCTAGTGTGCTATGGAAATAAGGCAAGATCAGATAATGTGTACCAGCCACACTGACTAGCCTCACAACCTGCCACATCGCCTGATAACAGCAACTTGGGTTTGAGGGGAAAACCATGGAAGCGCAGAACATGGACCAATGAGATGCCAACCTTCACACCAAAGAAAACAAGGTAGTGTTCAAGGGTCCTCACCAATTGCTGCTTGCCTTGTTCTCGACCTGAGCTATCTGGCCACTTTTCAGCCTCATTTACTGCACCAAGTCTGAAGCTTGTAATGTTAAGCTCAGGCATTTCTGCTGGTGAACTCTCAGGGCACACTGTTGCTGGTCGTCCTATTTAGCCAAAACAGAAGCTTCTAAATCAGCTAAGTTAGTCAGCTAAGTCCTGTCTCCAGCCACCTGCTCTGACCTTTTTGTTGTAGGTCTTTTTTCAGGCAATCGAATGGCTCTCCCTCAGGGACTGCTGACCTCAGCTGCCTAAGTGGCCCCAACTCGCCAACCTCAAGTTCAGCTTCAAGTCACTTACTTGACCTGCAGAGAAGTGAATCTGTGTCATGGTCTGGGTGAGTCACCAGTGTTTTTCAGTCATGTCCCTGTTTCCTCGCCTGGGTGGAGCATTCATCAGTTCACCTGCCACATTCACCTGTTGAAGATCCTGTTTAACCTATACAGGGAGTGCAGAATTATTAGGCAAGTTGTATTTTTGAGGAATAATGTTATTATTGAACAACAACCATGTTCTCAATGAACCCAAAAAACTCATTAATATCAAACCTGAATGTTTTTGGAAGTAGTTTTTAGTTTGTTTTTAGTTTTAGCTATTTTAGGGGGATATCTGTGTGTGCAGGTGACTATTACTGTGCATAATTATTAGGCAACTTAACAAAAAACAAATATATACCCATTTCAATTATTTATTTTTACCAGTGACACCAATGTAATGGGGAAGGCTTTAGGACCCAGGGGACTCAATGGAGGGCATAAAAGAGGGCGTAGTAATCCGGTTGTTCAGTCTGACGTCACTAGCCGTGTCTGGGTCTGAACTCCGCTGCAGGTCCATATATCAAACGATCACTATGGCATTACTGAGAGTTGAAAAACTGTCTAAAGTCTTTCATCTTTAATAAAATGATCAGCGTTCTGCTCTACCAGGTGTAACAATTGAGTTTAACATCCAGGCATCCATGAAAACGGAATTTATGACATTTAGCGGAGTTAGAAGTTAGCAGGGAGTTAGCTCGCTAGCTTCTATCTAAATACAATATAGCATGTCCTGACTGCGGGGTTTTGGAAACAAATTAAAACGTACAGCTCTGTTATCACTTCCAGCATAAATGAAGACAGAAAACTAAACAGCAGTGACGTTTGTAGGGTTACTGAAGTTGGGCTAGCTGGTATATAATGACGTGCTACGTGACAGCTAGCGACACAGCTATGTTAGCATAATATAAACAAGCTAACTTATTTCCCACTCGATAAAAGTTAACGTGAATGTTGTCGGTGGTCAGGAACAAATGTAATCGCATGGCAGGATGCTGTAAAAGGACCAAACTTCAGCCAGGAGAACAACTGAGATAATCCATCCACAATACGAGGTTAGTCATTCATATACTGCTGCATGGGCTGGGCTGTAGTTACATCCTAAGGTTTTAAAAACTGAGCTTAAATAAATGATTAGCGGTAATAAAAGCCGAGGGAGGTCAACAGTGATCACTGACTGTTTTAGGAGCTTTTTGAGATCAAATAGAAGAAAATACATAACATTAAACATGTTAACAACACAAAAGCCATATTAAACGCAGACTACTTTAGACCCGGAAGTAGGATTCGTCGCGTCATCACTGAACAACCGGATAGGTGCTGATGATTCCCACTGACAAGCGGCTGTGAGTAATGGATGCGTGAGTAGGTGAAGAGCCGAGAAGTTTAATCGCCTACGACGCAAACTGTGGTTTTAAACCTCTATAGATGAGGTTCAAGGTATAGGCTGTTTGTCTTTTAGTGTCCTTTCTTAAATTTTGTTGAAATGTATTTGATGTTTATTATAATTTATGTTTTAGTAGTGATTTCTGTGGAAGAAAAGGCCAAGACAAATCAGGTGTGCAGCAAATATAGTTGCCTACTCGAGGTATGTTAATTTAATATATCTGACATTAAAAAAAGGGGAAAAAAAGTCTATTATGCATTATAATTTAACTTATATTGTATTCCCTCCTGTAGGGCAGGCTGCACATGCGAACTTGTCACTGTTTTTTTCCTCCTTCTCTGTATGGTTGTGTTTTTTGGTTTTAGCAGGTCACCGTTTTTAATTATTTTTGTTGTTTTATTTCGGGTTTTGTTTATTTTTATTGGGTTGGTGCAATACTAAGCGGGCAACGTGCAATCCCTGAGTGGGGCTCATACCTCGGGGGAATGAGGATTTTTTAGTGGTGCTCTGTGTGTGGATTTGCCGTGATTAAGGTTTATTAAGAGTGCTTTTGTATTACCACCGTCTATTGCCTGAACTAGCACTTAGTGCATGCTATAAGTGTTCGGTTGGGCCTTTTTATGTTTGAGGTGGATTTGTCTCTTTTAGAGTGACGAGCACCTGGGACCGCCAAGGAGGAACAAACCCTCAGGTGATAGCTTTGTTGCTGGCAAGGTTGCACCGCTACTATTTTTTTTGTTGTAGCGATGTTTTAGGGTTTTTTTTCTTTTTCTCAAAACTTTGGTGTCTTGTTATGTTAATAAATTGTTGAACATCTTTTACTGATATTCACCCTCTTGTCCTGTTTATTCTGGGTTAGGATCATTCACACACACTGTTCTCCTGATTTGGAGGTTCTGGCAGTCTCGTGCAGACCTTTTTACATCCCGAGGGAGTTTACAGTAGTTATTGTGATAGCTGTTTATATACCGCCGGATGCTAACGTTAGCACGGCTCTCAGCCTCTTGCTCAACACCATAAACAAACAACAGCTTGCCCACCCCGATGGGGTTTTTAGTGTCGCCGGCGACTTTAACAAAGCGTGCCTAAAGACTGTGCTTCCTAAATTTGTCCAGTTCGTTGACTTTGCTACGAGAGGAGAACACACTTTGGACCATGTCTATTCAAACATCAGGCATGCTTTCAGAGCGACACCCCTCCCCCACCTGGCTGGATCTGACCACCTCTGCATGTCCCTCACCCCCACCTACACCCCCCTGCTGAGAAAAACAAAGCCCCAGACAAAGACAATAAAAACCTGGCCTGAAGGAGCCCTTTCTCAACTGCAGGACTGCTTCTCAACAACTGTATGGGATTTATTCTCCAGCCACAACCTCCAGGAGTACACGGACACTGTACTCTCGTACATCAGGAACTGTGTTGACAATGTCACCGTCAACAAAAGGGTCAGGGTGTTTCCAAATCAAAAACCCTGGATGAATAGCGAAGTGCAATCCCTCCTAAAAAGCCGCAACACTGCCTTCAAGTCAGGGGACAGGGCTGCGTATAGGGCGGCCAGGGCAGACCTGAGTAGAGGCATCAGGAAAGCTAAGGCTGCCTATAGGAGGAGGATTGAAGATCACCTTGCTGACAACGACCCCAGAAAAATGTGGCAGGGGATCAATCACATTACCAACTACAGAAGCAATAACCAGGCAACATCTAGGACTGATGCCTCACTGGCTGAGGATCTAAACAGTTTCTTCGCCCGCTTTGAGACGACCAAGCCCTCAGCTGCCACACCACTTCCACCCGCCCCCAGCACTGGCACACTAACACTTAGGGAGCACCAAGTGAGGTGTGTTCTAAGGTCAGTGAATCCCAGGAAGGCGGCAGGTCCTGATGGAATACATGGAAAGGTTCTCAGAGCATGTGCTGACGAACTGACCGGAGTCTTCACTAAAATCTTCAACCTTTCCTTGTCATCAAACACCGTCCCGCCCTGCCTCAAAACCTCCACCATCATCCCCATCGCCAAGAAGACAGCTGTGGCCAGCCCAAATGACTACAGGCCTGTTGCACTTACGCCTGTAGTGATGAAGTGCTTTGAGAGACTGGTCTGTCAGCACATCAGGGCCGGTCTGCCTCCCACTCTGGACCCCCACCAATTTGCCTACAGGACAAATCGTTCCACTGAGGACGCTATCACCATAGCGCTCCACACTGCGCTGAGTCACCTGGAGCACCGAGGAAGCTATGTGAGAATGCTCTTTCTGGACTTCAGCTCAGCATTCAATCATATCATCCCGGAGATCCTGGTCCAGAAACTGTCTCACCTGGGACTCTCCACCCCCATCTGCCTCTGGATCAAGGACTTCCTGACAAATAGACCACAGTCTGTCAGACTCGGCCCCCACCGGTCCAGCACCATCACACTCAGCACCGGGTCTCCACAAGGATGTGTTTTGAGTCCCCTCCTGTTTACGCTCTACACATCCGACTGCTCCCCTACCCATCTCTCAAACACCATCATAAAGTTCGCGGATGACACCACAGTGGTTGGACTCATCTCAAGGGGGGATGAGTCGGACTACAGAGATGAGGTCAACAGACTGACTGAGTGGTGTTCAGTTAACAACCTCCAACTGAACACCACGAAAACTAAAGAACTTATCTTGGACTTCAGGAAGGGCAGAGCAGACCCGGCCCCACTTTACATTCACGGGAGCTGTGTGGAGAGGGTACACTCCATGAGGTTTCTGGGCGTGCAGATATCTGATGACCTCTCCTGGACTGCAAATACTACAGCGGTGGTTAAAAAGGCCCGGCAGCGTCTCCACTTTCTGAGAGTGCTCAGGAGGAACAACCTGGAGGAGAGGCTGCTGGTGACATTTTACAGAGCCACCATAGAGAGCATCCTAACGTACGGCATAACAACATGGTATGCAGGGTGCTCAGCTGCAGACAGGAAAGTACTGCAGAGGGTCATCAACACAGCCCAGAAGATCACTGGCTGCTCTCTGCCCAGCCTGGAGGTCACTGCAAACTCTCGGTACCTCAGCAGAGCTGGCAATATCATCAAGGATGTTACGTCCCCTCTTAAATGCTAGGCGATGAGGGTGGGGGACAGTAACAGTTAGATCCAGGTGGAATGAAAAGAACGCCAGGCAGAGGTATTTCAAATCAAAATCAAATCAAATCACTTTTATTGTCACATCACATGTGCAGGCACACTGGCACAGCACATGCGAGTGAAATTCTTGTGTGCGAGCCCCACAAGCAACAGAGATGTGCAAACACAACAACACAAACGAGCAAAATACAAGAATGGCCAACCTGAAACTAATAAATATATGTACAATATATAATAGTGTATGCATTTCTGGATGTGTATACTAAATATTTTCCTACGTGTGTGTGTGTGTGTGTGTGTGTGTGTGTGTGTGTGTACACATTTTTACAAATTAAATAGTAAAAAAAAAATATATATATATATTATAATAATAATAATAATAATAATAATAATAATAATAATAATAATAAAATATACAGAGTTGAATATGTGCAAAACAAGTGGCATTTATATACAGTGTGGAGTGCATAATGTTGAAGTTCCAGTAGTGAAGCTGAGGTGTCTATGACGTGTTCAGCAGTCTGATGGCCTGATGGAAAAAGCTGTCTCTCAGTCTGCTGGTACGGGACCGGATGCTGCAGAACCTCCTTCCTGATGGAAGCAGTCTGAACAGTTTATGGCTGGGGTGACTGGAGTCCTTGATGATCCTCCCCACTTTCCTCAGGCAGCGCTTCCTGTAGATGTCTTGGAGGGAGGGAAGCTCACCTCCAATTATCCGTTCAGAGCACCGCACTACTCGCTGGAGAGCTTTGCAGTTGTAGGCGGTGCTGTTGCCATACCAGGTGGTGATGCATCCAGTGAGGATGCTCTCAATGGCACAGTGATAGAAGGTCCTGAGGATGCGGGGGCTCATGCCGAATCTTTTCAGTCTCCTGAGAAAGAAGAGGCGCTGCTGCGCCTTCTTCACTGTTTTGTTTGTGTGTACTGACCACGTAAGATCCTCAGCCAGATGTACTCCAAGGAACCGGAAGCTGCTCATTCTCTCCACAGCAGCGCCGTTGATGGTGATGGGGGTGTGTACTTCTCTGCACCTCCGGAAGTCCACTATCAACTCCTTTGTCTTTGCGACGTTGAGGGTGAGATGGTTGTCTTGACACCAGTGGGTCAGGGCGCTGACCTCCTCCCTGTAAGCCGTCTCATCACCGTTGGTGATAAGACCCACCACTGTAGTGTCGTCCGCAAACTTCACAATGATGTTGGAGCTGTTAGTGGCTCCTGTTAGTACAGGAGAGGGCTCAGTACACACCCCTGTGGAGCACCAGTGTTCAGTGTGATGGGGGATGAGGTGATGCTGCCCAGTCTGACCACCTGGCGTCTGTCAGACAGGAAGCTAAGGATCCAGCTGCAGAGGGAGCTGCTCAGTCCTAGATCCTGCAGTTTCCTGTCCAGCTTCGAGGGAACGATGGTATTGAATGCTGAGCTGTAATCTACAAACAGCATCCTCACATACGTGTCTCTCTTCTCCAGGTATTTAATATAAAAGAGATCTTTATTGTAGGCAAACACCTCAATAATTACAAATGGCAACAACAAAAGGAGACAGCACCGCTGCTTTTTAATAAGAAATCAGGGAGGTCAACCCAAAGTGGTAATGACCACTCAACAAAGAAAGCAACAATAGGGCTTCAACAGAAAGAGACAGCAACGCTGCTAACAAACAATATCCAGGCAGGCCACACAAACTAATGAAGGCCGCCATCACTCATGGGCAATCACTGCTCAGTTAAGCACTACTCACACACCAGAGCCACACACCAGAAGGCTGGTCACCCGCAGCAGGCTGTTCCACACCTAAGTCAGTAGCCCACTCTGACCAGCACAGAGGAAAACCACCAGAAACCTCTCCTTCCTCTTCCACACTGCTCTTCTCCAGCTTATATCACCCCTGAGGGTAATTGGTTGTAACGAGAGCAGATGAGCAGCAGGTGTGACCTAAAGGAGAGGGCAGGGGCAGAGAGAGACAAGGGGAGGGGCCAGAACGAAGGAGGAGGAGAGAGAGAAGACAACACCACGCCCACACACTCCCACAGCCTCCCAGGATGTAACAAAGGACCACTCTCACCCCAGCAACCAACTGTTTGAACTATTACCATCAGGCCGACGGTACAGGTCACATAAAACCAGGACAAACAGATTCAGGGATAGCTTCTTTCCCAGAGCTATCACCGTAGTAAATAAGCACAAAAACAATTGAACCTATTCCATACCGTCACTGTCATTATATTATGCTGCTATTCATACTGTCATTATATTAATGCTGCTATCCTGTATATATTGTACATACTATTGTTTGAGTACTTACGATTGGTTTTTTTTGTACTTTTTATATTTTACATTTATATTTATTATTGAAACTTGCACCAAGGGAGTGGCACTCCAATTTCGTTGTACTCTGTACAATGACAATAAAGGCTATTCTATTCTATTCTAAATATACATTTCTGACATTCAAAAACAAAACAAAAACAAATCAGCGACCAATATAGCCACCTTTCTTTGCAAGGACACTCAAAAGCCTGCCATCCATGGATTCTGTCAGTGTTTTGATCTGTTCACCATCAACATTGCGTGCAGCAGCAACCACAGCCTCCCAGACACTGTTCAGAGAGGTGTACTGTTTTCCCTCCTTGTAAATCTCACATTTGATGATGGACCACAGGTTCTCAATGGGGTTCAGATTAGGTGAACAAGGTGGCCATGTCATTAGTTTTTCTTCTTTTATACCCTTTCTTGCCAGCCACGCTGTGGAGTACTTGGACGCGTGTGATGGAGCATTGTCCTGCATGAAAATCATGTTTTTCTTGAAGGATGCAGACTTCTTCCTGTACCACTGCTTGAAGAAGGTGTCTTCCAGAAACTGGCAGTAGGACTGGGAGTTGAGCTTGACTCCATCCTCAACCCGAAAAGGCTCATCTTTGTTGATACCAGCCCAAACCAGTACTCCACCTCCACCTTGCTGGCGTCTGAGTCGGACTGGAGCTCTCTGCCCTTTACCAATCCAGCCACAGGCCCATCCATCTGGCCCATCAAGACTCACTCTCATTTCATCAGTCCATAAAACCTTAGAAAAACCAGTCTTGAGATATTTCTTGGCCCAGTCTTGACATTTCAGCTTGTGTGTCTTGTTCAGTGGTGGTCGTCTTTCGGCCTTTCTTACCTTGGCCATGTCTCTGAGTATTGCACACCTTGTGCTTTTGGGCACTCCAGTGATGTTGCAGCTCTGAAATATGGCCAAACTGCACAGCAAATTCAAAAGTGTTAAATGTTTTGGTGTTAATAGTCTTCTTGCAAAAGTAAAGTTAATTTTACTCTAAGCAGAGTCACATTCTTTTAATGTAACTCTGAGGTGTAAAATGATAGTAGTTAAAATCGAGTGTTAAAAATTAGTGTTTCTCTGTCAAATCTGGAGGTGTTACAATGGAAACATTAACTCTTGACCTCTTAACTCTGAACTCCTACAGGGGCTATGACACCAATAGAGTAAATTCACAGAATCCGCCCCTAGCACGGCTCCAATCGAAGCTGAAGTGAAGCCGTTTCAGAACATTTTGCTCTACATATTTGAGTTGTTTGCCATGCTTGGTAAGTCATTTTTTCAAAGATTGTTTCAATTATTATTATGAGCTTTTACTTCTGTGGCTCTTTGGAGTTGAGACAAAGCTGTGTGAAAGGCATTAGCCATGTTGCTCGTTGATAGCATAATATTCTGTTTTAGCTAGCTGAAAGGTATTGTTTGCGGGCAAATACTGCAGCCTTGAAAAAAAGCTTGCATGTGAATTTTCAGTCAAACTTTTGGTCAAATACACCTAAACAATGTCTAGAATGTGAAATGTTGGTATAATGGTGCTACTTGAAGCCTGAAAACGATCGCCCATAAAAAAAAACTAAAAAAAACGAGCAAACAGCAGTAGATTCTACGTTAGCATAGATCCCTCCAGAGTTTTGTGCACACGGTTTAGGTAAAAATTAAAAAGGTTGAGGTTTTACATTTAGTTCAGTATTACCTGTGTCTTTGTCTTTTGGGAAAATACTTTACACAAGTAGTGGCTCAAAGAGGATTCCTTTTTTTTTTCTTTTTTTTTTCACTGTGCTGCAATTGTTTACTGAATTATTTGTGCCATTAATTAGTGTCAACTAATTTTTATTCAATCTCCGCACAGGATATGCTTGTGAAGATGGAATATGGGGGAGAGCAGAAGTGCGTTGATGTTCCACAAAGGGATGAATGAAGGACATGCATATTGTATTGAAGAAATAAGTGATGAGAATGCTGTTATTTGCATTTACCATGTCAGACCTTTTGATAAACAAAATTCTAATGAAAGTGAGAACATGTATACTGTTACATCTTTCAGAAAATGTTTTGAAATTGTGGTGCACAGTTCAGAATAAATGTTTTTCAAAAACCATTGTGTCTTTTTAGTAAATGTTCATTTCCAAAAGAAATTTCTAGAAGTTCAGAACAGTAAAATTCCCGCTTTTTAGAATGAATTAGAAGATAACTCTTACGTAGTTAAACTAAAATACTCTTTGAGAGTTAATATATAAACTCTTAACACCAAGTGTTAAATTATCAACTCCAGACAGATTTGGTGTTTAACACTAAATCAGAGTTAACGTACCAACTCTCCAAAAAGAGTTAAATTAACACTCTCTGGTGTGGACCCATATAGACACTTTAATAGTGTTGAAATCAAATCTGACAGTGTTAATTTGGACATGCTGGATTTGCTGTGTGGTGGCAAGTGGCATCTTGGCAGCTGCACGCTTGACTTTTCTCAGTTCATGGGCAGTTATTTTGCACCTTGGTTTTTCCACATGCTTCTTGCGACCCTGTTGACTATTTTGAATTAAACGCTTGATTGTTCGATGATCACGCTTCAGAAGCTTTGCAGTTTTGAGACTGCTGCATCCCTCTGCAAGATATCTCACTATTTTTGACTTTTCTGAGCCTGTCAAGTCCTTCTTTTGACCCATTTTGCCAAAGGAAAGGACGTTGCCTAATAATTATGCACACCTGATATAGGGTGTTGATGTCACACCCCTTCTCATTACAGAGATGCACATCACCTAATATGCTTAATTGGTAGTAGGCTTTCGAGCCTATACAGCTTGGAGTAAGACAACATGCATGAAGAGGATGATGTGGACAAAATACTCATTTGCCTAATAATTCTGCACTCCCTGTAGATCTACAGGCAGTATTTAAGACCAGCGTCTACATCTCTTCTTCACCAGTTTGTCAGCTAACTCATGTTAGTAACAGGCCATCTTTACTCATTGTACCAAGTTCTTTGTTTAACTTACCATATTCTTCTTGTGTTCTTGTAGTCTTTGGATAGAGATAGGTTGGTCATATTTAAAATTGAAGCATTAATTAATGGCAGGACGTCTTTGAGCAGTGTTGTAGGAATGGTTTTGAGGAAGTAATTACTGAAGTTAACTCAGAAAGATCAATTGGAGAAAAAGACTAAATGGTACTAAAAGTAGCTACATGTTTCAGAATTATACCAGGGAGCCAAGTAGTTCTGAATTTGAGGCTCTATTTTTCACAGGAGCTACAGTATCCAGTCCCATATGGCAGGCAAAATTATTAACAAGATAATTGACCTCTGTTGGAGTAGCGTTCAAGTAGCTGCTCTGCTCTGTGTTGGTATAGGGCATTAAAGATGATAACAGTGGGTGGATTATATTCTTAAACTTTGTTACAGCAGTTTCAGAAAAAAACACCTTTTGTGATAAGGTCTAATCCCCACTGCTGTGTAATCAATTATTGTAAGTTTAAATGTTATCAGGAAATGATCAGACAAGAGAGGGTTTTCAGGAAACACTGTTAAATGTTCCATTTCTACCCCATATGTTAAAACAAGATCCAGAGTGCAGGTGGGTTCTTTTATATTTTAAGAAAGCCAATTGAGTCTAACAACAGATTAAATGTTGAGTTGAGGCTGTCATTTTTAGCATCTACATGGATGTTAAAATCACCCGCAATAATTATTTTATCTGAGCTGAGCACTAAATCAGATAAAAAAATCAGTGAGAAACTGTGTAAAGCCCAGGTGGATGATAGATGATCACAAATAACACTGGATTTTGAGTTTTGCAGCTAGAGTGAACAAGGCTGAGCATCAGGCTTTCAAATGAATTAAAAGTCTGTCTTGGTCTTTGTAAAGTAAAGTAACATTTTATTTGTATATTAGTTTTCAAAATAAAAATCACAAAGTGCTTCACAGAAAAACTAAAACATTAAAACAAAAATCAACCAAAAGCAAGTTTAAAAAAAGATGTGTTTTTAGTAGGGGTGGGACTCAATTAAAAAAAAAAATCTAATTAATTAGAGGCTTTGTAATTAATCGAATTTAATCGCACAAGAAAATTTCCCCCTAAGTGTAAATGTTTTTTGTTTTATTTAAAAGGGTGGGCGACAGAATTAAATAATAGAGATGGAAATAAATACTGTAAACTCTAACTCTTTTAATTTATGGGGGGGAAAAGCATTTAAACAGCATTTCAATTCAAAACAGAGAAACAAAAATAATATCCCTGGCCAAAATTGGGCAGACTTAAACACAAAATGCTGTTTTAAGTACCTTATGTACATTTTCAAAATGGTATTGTTTTTAAATAATAATAATAATAAAAAATTCAACATAAAGTGCAGTTTTTCTTCTTAAAAATAGGGCAGAAAAATAAAAGGTTATTTGACCTGCTTCACCTTTAAACTCTGAGTAACCTTAGCCAATATTATTTTGTACATTAGGCTAAAATAGTTTGATCATCAAAACTTTTAGTGCAAAAAATAACAAACCCGTTGGACTCACAATACCTCCATGCTTATTTACTGTCCATCTCTTTCAGCCAGTTACTTAGACAAACTAGCCTTTTCTTATTTTCAGAGCTCAAGGTGCTTTCTTTTTTTGTTACTATGTGACCTGCAAGTGAGAACAGTTTCTCACATGGGACAGAAGTGGCAGGACTAATCAAATATTTGCGGGCCAGGACAGACAGCTGAAGGTGGGTCCCTGCTTGACTGGACCACCACTGCACCAGGCAGTCTTTCTCGCTGATGGTGGATTCTGCTCTTTTTTTTTTTTTTTTTTTTTTCTGCTCTTTACAAACTCAGGGCCCTGTTACACATGGCTTCCTAATCTGAATCAGAGTCTGAAGACAATGAAGAGAAGATGAAGAACCTTGTCTTTGCTGGCTCCTTTGTGCTGGCATTTTTACACTGTTCCTGCAGCAGGGCCTCAAGGCTGGTCCAAACCTCTTCTCACTCTCCCCTTGCAAAGCACTTTAAATCCTTAAAGTGTGGGTCAAGCACGGTAGCTATCTTGAGCCACTGGTTGTTTGAGTGTAGCTACATGTTGGATAGGTCCTCTGAACATGAGACATATGTCTCACCTCTAAGAAGCTCAGTCACAAACCTGTAGTAGACAGTTCAAGAAAGTAATTTTTACAAACTTTCAAATCTAGAACTTTTTGAAGAAACTGTAACAATACGTTAAAAGAGAGTTTATTTACCTGCATGGCTCAAGGACAGTTGCCAGCTCGTGGAGTTTTACAAGCTCTGATGGAGTTAAAATGACTAGTTTGTGATCAGCAAAAACAGCCTCTTGATTCTTCAGTAGACGCGAAACCATATCCAGCATTGAATTCCACCATGTGGAAACATCCTGTATGAGTGGCTCTTTCTGTTGCCCCAGTCTTGTTTGCTCTTTGTGTAGTTAATCCATAGTAGCAGGGCTGTCTGTGATGAAAGAAATGTTCTTGCTTTTCAGTGTCATAAAGCTGTTGAATTTTACTTGAAATAGTCTTTGGAAAGTTGGATCACCTGACGCTAATTGTAGGACATTTTTTAACCCCCTATCTTCTACCACTGATAGTGGTCTACAGTCCAGAGCAATCAATTTTGCAAGAGAATTTGTAAGTTTGTCCGATGTTGACTTACTAATTTTGGTCCGTAAGCCAGTCATTTCATCAAGTTTGGGATGCCGACACCTTTTGTTGGTACTTGGTGATTGGTGTTAGAGCTAAAAGCTCCCACAGTTTTTGTGCTCACTGCAACATGTTTTGCATTAAGATGGCACCATAAGGTTGAAGTGCTTTGGTGGTATGCAAACTCCTTTTTTCACAGTTTGCACAAAACAACACTTTTATCGAGGCTTTGCTCAGGTAGTCTTTTGAAATGAAAATTGCCTCCGATAAGTCCTAGTAATGCGCTTTCTTCTGATTCTTTGTAGCGATGATGTGTAAATCAGTGCAATCGGTATACAAGGAAATCGTGCATTAACAAAAGTTCTCCTTTGCTTGGAATCCAAAGTGCAATTAAATGCTTTTTTTTAATGCATTTTTTTTTTAATTAATACATGCAATTAATGAGTTAAAGTCCCATCCCTAGTTTTTAGTGTTTTTTTTTTAAAGACACCACTGAGTCCACAGATCTCAAGCTCAAAGGCAGAGAGTTCCAGAATTTGGGGGCCACTGTTACTAAAGCTCTGTCACTTTTCAGCCTAGTATGATGGACAACCAGCAAGCCGTGATCACATGGCCTCAGGGACCTGCTGGGGATGTATGGATGTAAAAGATCTCTGACGTATGTTGGTGCTTGTCCATGCGGAGCTCCAAATGTCAAGCTGGATCAGCAGGAGTATGACATGCGAGTAACTGGAAGACTTGGTCAGAAGCCTTGCAACAGCATTCTGAACAACCTCATGGTTTGGTTGATTAATAGGCTGGTGTGAAAAGTTGCTGCTACACCGACCCTCGGCCTGTGCTTTGAGAATTCTGATAGTTAGTATGACTCAGGGGTGTTGATTCATTTAAACTAACATAATCATCCTGCTGTAGCAAGGTTTCTGTAAGGCAGAGTAAATCAATTTGTTGATCAATTATTAACTCATGTACTAACAGAGACTTGGAAGTGAGAGACCTAATGTTTAATTTCACTTTTTTACTCTTTGGTATAGATTTGGATAGTGAATTGTTCTTTCTTTGTGATTTTTTAAGTCGTAGTAGTTAGTTAAAGTTGTTTTTTGCTGGTTTTAAGTTTGTTTATTGTCCGATTGGGAACTGACACAGTCTCTGGAGTTTTGGGGGGATGACAGGAGGAGAGAAGCTGCAGAGAGGCGTGTAAGACTGCAACTCTGCTTCTTGGTCCTAACTCTGGGTAGACATGTCCTTCTCTCCCCATCCCCAGTTGCCTCCCTCCTCCCACCTCATCTCTGGTACCGGTGCCCACTTCTCAATTTTAAATACATGTAGACGTTGAGGGCTCTGAAGGGGCCGTGCTGACACCAGCTGCTATCTGGCAGAGAGTCATTGGTACCATGCCCTTCCCATATTTTAAATGCACTTTAGAACAGCACACTGGAACACCCCATATGAGCAGGTAGAATGAGTTATGGGGTCTTCACACCCCTGTTCTCTGTTTGCCATCTGGGGCTGGGGGCCTTTACTTAAACGTAAAAAATAAAATAAAATAAAGAAAGAAATAATAAAGAAACTATGACAATCAAGTGGACCAGTATGGAAAAAGCTGTAATGATCCACTTAGGAAAGTAAATCGGTTGGGCATTTTTCTTTGCCATCAGACAGTAATTCTGATTCCTACAGTGCAGGACAGGACAGGCCAAAAAAAGAATAAATGACAGTATTCACTGATTAAAGTGTTCTTATCAAAGAGTTGAGCATTTGTGAAGGAAAAGTTATTTACATATTTATCTCAACAATTCAGTTAGAAATGCCACAGCTGTCTATTATTCAAACCTTGTTACAAAGATTAAGGGTAATCGTAAGGTCTTACTTGACAGAATTACTGATATTGTTACCCCTGTGCTACCTGCTGTCTCAGTGTGTTAAAATGAACATTAAGATATTCTTGTTTCTTTATAAGCAGAAAAAAATCAGTGATGTTTGATGCTAAAGAAAAAATGTTTTTCCTTTAGCATCTTTGTTGGCTGTTCCTGCTCCAGTTTGACATGTTATATTCATTTTTTTTTATCTGTTTCTTAAACTGAGCTGGTTAAATTAGTTGACTCAGTGAAAGCATCCTTCTGCTCGCTTGATGTTTAACACATCTCTGTCCAAAAATCTCTTTCGGTCTATATGTGTCCATGTGCTGACTATAATTAAAACATAACTGGTCTCTGGTCAAGGTCCTACTTATTTTAAGGCTGTCATCCAACCACTTACATAAAGAAATAGCTGAAGTTTGTTTTGTGCTGGTAATGGAAGATCTTGGTCTCCTTGCCGCATTTGCTAACTCTTAAAGCAGGATCTGCTGGCTAGACATCATAAGAAGCTGAAAACTAAAGGACAAAGAGCTTTTGAAACCTCTAGACTCTGGGCTGTCCCTGTCTAAGATGAAGATCTCTGAATTTGGTGGTCTCTTTTTTAAGACTTGCATTTGGTTAACTTTTCTTTTCATGTTCTGGAATTAATTGTGAAGCATTTTGTGAGATTTATTTTGAAAGGTGCTATTAAATAACATTTTATTTACTTACTTGCCACGTTGGATCAACCACAAGACTATTAATTCTTCCTTTATATTGACTAAAAAATATAAAATTTAAATTAACAAAACAAAAACACACAAAAGAGCTGAGTCCTTGTTGATAACTAATTAACTTGCAGTGTTATCGAGGTCTACCTGCATACAAACGTAATCTCAAATGACATGTCCTTTAGGTCCTGCCACTGCTCCTTGTTTTTCCCTTATGGGTGGTATGCAAGATTAGTCAACACAGCATGTCAATAAAAGGGAATGGCAAAACAATAAAACCTGACGACTAGACTCAGAAAGTCAGAAAGCTGTCATGTGGTCATTATTACAAACCAACTTGCTCTTATTCATTTTGCTGTATTCCTATTTTTCTTCTGCTGTAGCCTCTTCTCTGTTTCCCTCCTCCTGTCAGTTACAGAGACAATTTCATCTAAATGGCATGCACAAGAGTGGAGATGTCATTCTGGGTGGACTGTTTCAAGTCCACTTTTTTTCAAGCGTTGCTGACCTGTCTTTTACCTCACAGCCACAACAGCCTACTTGCCATGGGTAAGTATGTCAGGGAAAAAAGTGAAAACGAAAGCGAAAATCTATTATTGATATGCATCTTATATCTAGTACTCTCTGCATTAATACATTTGAAAAAATGCCTTGTCTGGAATGAAACATCTTCTTTGTATTTTTTTTGTCATTAAAAATCCCTTTAATTGTGGTTTATAACAGTATTTGTGTAACATGTTTTCCAAGTATACTGTTGTATTTTTCTTTGTTAGTTTTTATGAACTAGGATTTAGGCAGGCACAAACCATGGCCTTTGCTATTGATGAGATCAACAGAAACTCCAACCTGCTGCCAAATGTCACTCTTGGATATACTCTTTATGATAACTGTGTCACACTTGGAATTGGATTCCGTGCAGCATTGTCATTAGCCAGTGGTCAAGAGGAAAACATTATATTAGATAATAGATGTACTGGAAATCTTCCAGTCATAGGGATTGTGGGTGATTCTTCCTCTACACATTCTATTGCCATTTCCAACGTCTTAGGTTTGTACAGAGTACCCATGGTAAGTGGTCTTCTTAATCTTGTAATAGATACCTTGTATTATTTTGATTTCATAGCAAATATAAAGCCACTTAATAATAGAGCTAACATGATAAAAATAATAAAGGAGTACAGACTTTGGATATTTATACATAATGTGTATTTTTCACAGGTGAGTTATTTTGCCACTTGTTCCTGCCTAACTGACCGTCAAAAGTATCCATCCTTCTTTAGAACAATACCAAGTGATGCTTTCCAGGTCAGGAGCACAATTTCACATTTGTCACTAAATTATTAATGCAACAACAGAAGTATTTTCAGGAATAAAATACCTGTTTTTTAACAGAATGTATAATGATGTAAAAAACTAAAAAATTCTACCTGTGTGCTGTGGAAGTTGATCTGCAAATACTGGTATGAAAGATTTGTTTGTCTTTGCGCTCACCCTTTAATTTGTATTTACATAGGTACGTGCTATGATTCAGATTCTAAAACACTTTGGCTGGACTTGGGCAGGTCTTCTTGTCAGTGATGATGATTACGGACTTCACGCAGCCAGATCTTTGCAATCTGATCTCAGTCTGTCGGGTGAAGGATGCCTGGCTTACTTCGAGATTTTACCCTGGGACAAAGACATGGATGAACTCAGGAGGATTGTGAATGTGATGAAAATGTCCTCAGCTCGAGTTGTCATTGTCTTTGCACATCATAGTCGCATAGTAAACCTTATGGAAGAGGTTTGGGTTTAAAACAATTTAATTATTACTAGTTGCAAGAATAAAAATCATTAGACTGTGCAAAACATGTTTTATATGTCTGTGTGAATGTGTAGTAAAAACTAGTCATGTAGAATTAATTTGCATCATGAGCATCTACTGCATCTACTGTAATATTATGTCACTAAAGTAGTTTTGAGCTACAATATCACATTACAGATTTTGTATAATACAATGCACAGGTAGTGAGGCAAAATCTAACTGGCCTACAGTGGATGGCCAGTGAAGCCTGGACAGAAGCTACTGTGCTCCAAACACCTCAGCTCATGCCATATCTGGGTGGAACACTGGGCATTGCAATTCGTCGAGGAGAAATACCAGGGCTCAGGGAATTCCTCTTACAAATACGTCCTGACCTACATCACAATAACAGCTATGGAAATAGCATGGTGAGAGCTGAACTCTTTCTTATCATATGTCCAAGATGTATATATTTTTATTATTTGTAAAAATAATTTTCAATAAATTTCAGGTGAATCAGTTTTGGGAATTCACATTTAAGTGCAGATTTGCACCAGCTCCAACAGGCTGGGTAGAAGGTAGAGGTACATTATGCACTGGAGAGGAAGATCTGGACCATGTGGACTCTGAGTTTTTGGATATTTCCAACCTCCGGCCAGAATACAATGTGTACAAAGCTGTATATGCTTTAGCATATTCCCTTGATGACATGTTACGGTGCAAGCCAGGAAGAGGACCTTTCCGTGGCCACAGCTGTGCCACATTGCAAACATTGGAACCGTGGCAGGTTTGATATCAAATTGCACTCCATTAAATGAGAAGATCTTTTGCCCTATAATTACTTTCAGAACAGAATGCACACAGTAGAGTAAATACGAAAGACAAACCATGAAAAAGTTTGAATGAGCTAAAAAGATGTTTTCATCCTTCTGAACTGGAGTAATGGTTAATATATTTAGATCTGAGAGATCATAAACCAGTAGGCATATACAGCAGTATTAGTGATGTGCGATCTTTGATTTTGAGTTAGATTGTAATAATTTTATATGTTTGTATAAATCCAATTTAATGTTATATTTGATTATTTAATACCAGGTGCCACTGTTTGCACTATGAAAAATAATTTATTTATTATAAATCCCTTTTTAACAGCTTATTTATTATTTGGAAATGGTCAATTTTACCACTCCATTTGGTGATCAAGTGTCATTTGATGAGAATGGTGATGTGGTGCCAATTTATGATGTGATGAACTGGTTGTGGCTCCCTGATGGAAACATTAAAATTCAAACTGTGGGTGAGGTTAAGAGGTCTGCTTTCAAAGGTGAAGAACTCATACTTGATGAAGACAAAATCTTCTGGAACTTTGAATCCAAAAAGGTTAGATATGGTTTTTAGACTTTTATATTTTGGCACATATATGTATTACATAATATATGTAATTCTGGCAGGTAATATTTAATTTCATCCTATAGCCACCTCGATCGGTATGTAGTGAGAGCTGTCCTCCTGGTACCCACATGGTGAGAAAGAAGGAGGAACCCAAATGCTGTTTTGACTGCATCCCTTGTTCTGAGGGAAAAACCACTAACAAGAGCAGTGAGTTTTTATCTTTTACCGCTGCATATTTAATTAGATTCATATTAAACATAGTATGTATGATACCATCTTCCCCCTTTTTGTAGATTCCTTGGAGTGCACCAATTGTCCAGAGGATTTTTGGTCAAACCCCCAGCGTGATCACTGTGTTCCCAAGAAGACAGAGTTCCTCTCCTACCATGAGCCTCTGGGTATTTGCTTGACAGCAATTTCACTGCTGGGAACATTTATATGTGTTATTGTTCTAGGAATCTTTTTCTACCATCGCAGAACACCTATAATACGTGCCAACAATTCAGAACTTAGTTTTCAGCTATTGCTGTCACTCAAGTTGTGTTTCCTTTGTTCACTGCTGTTCATTGGACGACCTAGGCTATGGACATGCCAACTCAGGCATGCAGCATTTGGGATCAGCTTTGTGCTTTGTGTCTCATGCATCCTGGTAAAAACCATGGTAGTTCTGGCTGTGTTCAAAGCCTCCAAGCCAGGAGGGGGAACCAGTCTGAAGTGGTTTGGTGCTATGCAGCAGAGAGGAACAGTTCTGTTTCTTACAGCTATTCAAGCAGCCATCTGCACTACCTGGCTTGTTTCTTCCTCTCCAACTCCACATAAAAACACCCAATACCACAATGATAAAATCATTTATGAGTGTGCAGTTGGGTCAACTGTTGGTTTTGCAGTGTTATTGGGCTATATTGGGATGCTAGCTTTCCTCAGTTTTCTAATTGCATTCCTGGTGAGGAATCTCCCTGATAGTTTTAATGAGGCCAAACTCATCACATTCAGCATGCTGATCTTCTGTACTGTGTGGGTGGCCTTTGTTCCTGTTTATATCAGCTCACCAGGAAATTATGCAGATGCAGTGGAGGTATTTGCCATCTTGGCCTCAAGTTTTGGACTCTTGGTCACATTGTTTGGACCCAAATGTTACATAATCCTGTTGAGACCAGAGTTGAACACAAAGAAAGCTATAATGGCTCGCCGCAATGGAACACAGATTTTTCATATACAGTAGAAAACGTCCAGATTTTTTTTTTATTTAAGCTTATACGCAACTAAAAAAAATACATTGTCTAAATGAACAAAGCAATAAATATGGTTTCATACTGTTATGTTATATTCCAGGGTATTTGGTCTTTCTGGAACTGATGTTCACTGAGAAACATATAGTGGGGCAAAACCGTATTTAGTCAGCCACCAATTGTGCAAGTTCTCCCACTTAAAAAGATGAGAGAGGCCTGTAATGTTCATTATAGGTATAGCTCAACTCCCTCCAGCTTTAGACAACAACAACAAGAACCCCCCCTCCCCTTCCCGCACACACTAACTCACTTCTTCCTGCATCACAACCAAACATGTATCTTAAAGAAACAACAACAGTGCACAGAGATAGCCAACCTAACCTGGGGTGGCTGTAGCTCAGGTGGCAGAGCAGGTCAGCCACTAATCAAAAGGTCAGTGGTTCGATCCCAGGCTGCCTCCTGGCTGCATGTCAAATATCCTTGGGCAAGATGCTAACCCCACGTTTGCCTACTGGTGGTGGTCAGAGGGCCTGGTGGTGCCAGTGTCCAGCAGCCTCGCCTCTGTCAGTGCACCCCAGGGCAGCTGTGGCTACAATGTAGCTTGCCATTGCCAGTGTGTGAATGACTGAATGTAGTGTAAAGCGCTTTGGGGTCCTTAGGGACTGAGTAAAGCGCTATACAAATGCAGGCCATTTACCATTTTTTTCTAACACAGTAAAATAACCTTTAACCATCATTACAGTGTGTATACTAATTTGCTAAAACATAAGCTCTGCTGAAACATAAAGTCTGCTCCAATTTCAATGTACAATGCCCAACTACAGCTACAATAAAGGAATCTTTATCTTTCATGATATAAATTATTAAATAACTAAGGATTTAGGATTAAGATTTAAGAATTATAAACTAATTGTCAGGTCTGGGATGGCAGACCAGGTGGAGTGCAGAAAGAGTGGACCCACATGCAGACAATGGAGACGGAACTGGACCGTAAAGCAAGACTTTTATTTTCGACTGCACAAAATACAAAATAAAGAGAGACTAAGATTAAACTAACAAAAACTAAAATGGGAAAACCTAAACACTAAACACTAGGTACACAGAACGTGACATGTGAGAACATGAAACCTGAAACCAGAGGCCTCTGGCTGGGATGAGGCAGGACCCAATGGTCTAGATGGCGGAGACAGAGCAGACAGGGTAGTCCATGGCAGATGGCGGTGATGTATGGCGTTATTTTTGTGCCACTATTCTGAGCGCACGAAAAAAAAATTGAGGGCACGTAAAAAAAAATTGCAGGTGCAACAGGTGCAAGTGTTGCATTTTGAGGAGAAATTTATTTTGAGCGTACAAAAGCTGAATTTGAGTGAACAAAATTCATTGCTGCGTGCAAAAAACGTATTTCAGTGTTTGCGCTTATCCATATATACACACAATAGCACCCCCTCTCGCTCAGTTTCACAACATTCTCTGCTTCGTACGCTCAACTCTCTGTACACCGTTATAAGTGTGCCACAAAACCAACCAATCACAGACTTGGTTTCAAAAATTCTGATTGGCTCTTACGGTCTCCAATCAGCTCGCTAGCTATTGCCTTCCGGACACCAGAAACACTGTCCACTCAGCCTCGCTTCTTGCAGATAGAGGGATTTTTGATTTACTCTGCAGCTAAAGAAGATGATAGGTCTGTAGCTTGAACCTATTCGCTGGAACGTTGAAGACAATATAATTACACTGCAAAGCAAGACACAAGTAGGCAAGGTTCTTCATGTTTACTCATGCATGAGGGAGACCTGGCTGGAGCCAAGCGTCGTTCCACCACTTGACCTCCGTCAGACTCTCAGCCAGGTCCCCCATAGCACTCCTTTTATTGTGGTTACATGAATATGCATAGGGTCATTAACATATAACATCTTACATAGGTATACATGTGAACAAAGAATACTGTGTATGTGTGTGTGTGTGATTTGTGTGAGGTCAAGATGTGACCCTGTGAAGAGTCTAGCGGGTCCATCTGAACAAAAGGCTCTTATACTTAAACAGATATACGTGTGTTTGCTAAACCATATATCAGCAAGAGAAGATACGGCCTCTCCTAGGAGGTGTGTGATCTATGCCAGAACACTCTAGAGAGGAGTGAACGCATTCCCCTCTTCATGCTACACAGAGTTGTTACAGACCTCCTAGGATGAGACATTCTTTCAATCTACAAATGATTATACACCTCTAAGCATATATGGTTAAATATTTCTAAGCATAAATGACAATGAACAATACAAAACCTAACAGAAGAGATGGCAGAATCAAACAATGGCTCCAATAATACTACACCACAGTATCGGGTGAGTTAAAAAAAAATTTTTCTGAATTTTGTAATTTGCTGTCCTTTCTGTTTAATATGCTGTGAAATTGTAGTTACAGATGCAGCTGTAGAGTTTAAGCTAGCCTTATGGGTAATTACCAGCGTAGTTGTCTTACTGAGGCAGTGTATCCTAATCATGCTTTTTAGGGTAATGGTGCAGTTGAGTCAGCAGTAAGAAATCTGGTGTCTTTGCTGCTTAACAACATATCCACAAATCCTTCAGGGAGGCCAACAGAGAGTGGGCAGCCGGAGCCTAGAAATCTGACTATCCAGCAAGAGATGACAAGGTTTTTGCTTGTTTTGTGTGGGTTTTTTTTGGGTTTTTTTTTTTACTTTTTGCAATCTTTTCTGTTAAAGTTATTTGGTTTGTGGATTTATCAACATTGATTTTTAAATTAAAATGTGCTATTAAGGACTGATGTCATATTTAATAACTTTATTAAACAATAACCCTTATGTTATGCAACACTGCATTTTTTAAACTCATGCATTTTCATCACACAGATCATTTCCAGGATATTTCAAATCACACTTGAGCCGTGGTAAAAAGTGATGTTTAACATCTACTAAGCAGCGTGTTAAGGCAGGCAGTAAGACCACAGGCCTCAGTTTTTATTTGCTGTCAAAAATCAAAAATTACATCCTTACACACCTTTGCCAGCTGAAGAGCTTGAACTCCTACAAGCTGGCATGGGGAGACAAACAAAATATGCACTAAGGATTTTCCTGAAGATGAGATCATAGTCCATGCGAGTCTGTGTGGGGATAGGTAATCTTTTTTCAGCCGTTTATGAAAAAATGTTAATCAGTAACAGTCCACGCAAACATATGTAGTTTTTTTTTTTTTTAACTTTGTTTCGTCAACAGCTTTCAATGCATGGTGCCTGAAGAAAATGACCAAACTACAGGGACACCAGCTCAAACTTCAGTACGCACAACAGACAGGTACGTTTTGCTCTATTATAGTTCATATACACACTATTGCGCAGAACCATTTGTTAAAATTATGTGTAAGATCTTTTACACAATAACTGGGGTTTAATTTCATATAAAACATTTTATGATCAGACTACTTTAAATTATTGTTAAAGGTTGTTTCACAGAACATGCTGCAATAATTTCTAATCACGTTTAGCGTGGTAGCCTCTTTTAATCTAAAGATGATTATTTTTCTTTGAGAACTTAGGATGTTTTCTACCCTGTTTTTGTTAAGCGTGGAAGATGTATTGCGTTGCCTTGAACAACAAGTCGACACCACAACAGAATTTAAGTTGTGTGTGGACAGAGAAGACCTTCCAGACAGAGGCATTCTCCAGTGGCAGAGAAAAAAAGCTGCATCTCCCACCAGTGTTCTTAGGGTGGTTTTCATTGGAGAGGCAGGCGAGGATACAGGAGCACTTAGGAAAGAGTTTTTGAGTGGTGAGTTGCCTATTACCTGTTTTGTCCTAGTGTCAATAAATAATGGATAACTTAAAAATGCGGATATTTTTTGTATGAAAGACATGATTTCAGGTATTGAAAGCAGATTCTTTGAAGGACCTGAGAACAAGGGCAAAAACCCCAAGTATTCTCTGACCGATCTTGATATTGAAAACTTCAGGTTGGTTCAAATTCAAATTCAAATTCAAATTTTATTTGTCACACACACACAACCATACACAGTATGACATGGGGGTGAAATGCTTGTAGCTGTACAATGCCCGACCATTAAATGACAGAAGAAAAGTTTTACAATATTTACAATTTACTACAAAAATTTACAAATTAACTTAGGAATTTACAGTAAAGAATGTGCAAATAGCAGAAGAGATTATAAAGATAAGGATTATAAATTATAGGAATTATAGGATTATAGGAAATGTGTGGTGGTGCGTGTGGTGACGTGTGTGAGAGTCCAGTCTTATAGTGACGTGTTTGGGAGAGTCCAGTCCTACACCTGGTTCAGGCCCCGAATAGCCTGGGGGAAGAAGCTCCTCTTCATTCTCTCTGTTTTGGCCTTAACCCTTTAAGACCTACCATAGAACCAAGTTCGCCAGAGCTTATATTATATTTTTACATGCTGTGGAGCCATTTTTGGGAGCATTTCAAGTTGCTATACATCAATACAACCATTATAGCCCAAACTTTAATAATATGTCTGCATTAGGTGCATAGTAATTACATAAATTGCAAAAAAGTGCAATAAACTACAAAAAAATTGAAAATCGTTTTTGTTTTTTTAACATATATTTCTAGTTAGAGAAATTTAAGAGGCTTATCCCTCAAGACTGTAAATACAAAAAAGTTACACAAACTAGTTTCCCACCACAGGAAATTTATTTTGAGTGTCTTCATAGTTTTATTTTTGAAATACACCAATTTTTATATACTGCAGGAAAAACGAAAATAAATATTATAGTGCAAATTTGCAAAATAACAGCATATGCATCAAAATAAACTATTTCCAGCAGTGCAATATGAGTCTTAAGCATCCCAGAAACGACACAGAAAGTCATAAAGTCAAACATAACTTTTTAAAACACATAACAAGTAAAACACAAGCTCATAAGGCCCCGATCGTAAAAAACTACATTTCCGCAAAATGACGTCACTTCCGGTTTCGGGCAGGTCATGCGGTCATGTGATAGTTCGCGCTGATGGACGTAGGAAGTGTTACAAACAGCTGATGGATCGGCGAAGCGTGTTTCTGGAATATCATGTTTTTGTTGCTGCAAGTGATTTTTATGCAGTTTTTGCAAAGCTATATGTGGAAGGAAACTGTGACCTAGGACAAGCTGATGGCATAAGATGTAAGTACAACTCCTCCAGTTTCATATGCAAAAAAAATTATTGCGCTAGCTTACTTGGTTGCAGAGCTACCGGGATTTAAAAATAGTTACGCAAAACAGAGCGTGCCCGCTCCGATCGGCTGTAAAGGGTTAAGGGAGCGGAAGCGCTTCCCAGACCTCAACAGTGAGAAGAGTCCATTGTTGGGATGGGAGAGGTCCATCATAATCTTCCTAGCTTTGGACTTGCACCGCTTGGTGTAGATGGACAGCAGGTCAGGGAGCTCTGATGCACCACCCTTTGCAGATCTCGTCTGTCCTGCTTGGTGCTGTTCCCAAACCAGGTGCAGATGTTTGACGTCAGGACGCTCTCGATGGTGCAGGAGTAGAAGTTCTTGAGCACCTTCAGTGGCAGATGGAAGTCTCTAAGTCTTCTGAGGAAGAAGAGACGCTGACGGGCTTTCTTAACCAGGGTGTTGATGTGACAGGACCATGACAGGTCCTGAGTGATGTGGACACCCAGGTATCGGAAACTGTCCACTCTCTCCACTGGCGTGCCACTGATGATGAGGGGTTTGTAATTCCTCGCCTGCTTTGTAGTGAAGTCCACGATCAGCTCCTTAGTCTTGCTGATGTTTAGGAGGAGGTTATTCTCCTGGCACCAGGTCTCCAGGTTCCTAATCTCCTCCAGGTAGGCCGTCTCGATGTTGTCGGAGATCAGGCCCACAACAGCAGTGTCGTCAGCAAACTTGACAATGGAGGTGGTGTCGGATGTAGCTACACAGTCATAAGTGTACAGTGAGTACAGCAGGGGGCTTAAAACACAGCCCTGAGGCACTCCAGTGCTGAGTGAGATGGAGGGGGAGACTTGTTTTCCTACCCTCACTGATTGGGGTCTGTCTGTGAGGAAGTTGAGGATCCACTGACACAGTGATGAGCTGAGTCCTAGATCCGTCAACTTGGTGAAAAGCTTAGAGGGAATTATTGTGTTGAATGCTGAACTGTAGTCCACGAACAGCATCCTAACATAATTCCCTCTGCCAGTGTCCAGGTGACTCAGGGATGTGTGGAGCAGGTGAGATATGGCATCGTCTGTGGAACGATTAGTCCGGTGAGCAAACTGAAGTGAGTCGATGGTGGGAGGAAGTGAAGAAGTGATGTGATCTCTCATCAGTCTTTCAAAACACTTCATCACAATTGAAGTCAGTGCTACTGGACGGTAGTCATTGTGGCAAGCGGGCTGTTGTTTCTTTGGAACAGGGACAATAATGGACCGTTTGAAGCACGTGGGAACCACAGCTTGGGCCAGGGAGAGGTTGAAGATCTCCGTGAACACCGGTGCTAGTTGATCAGCGCAGGTTCTAAGGACCCGGCCAGGGATTGTATCTGGTCCTGCTGCCTTCCTGGTGTTCACCCTCCTGAAGGTGTTCCTCACGGCATGCTCTGTGATGACGAATGCATTTTCTTCACTGGTGCACTCCGAGCGCGCGCAGCCGTTTGTTGTTTTAATTGCTGCGGCGTCGAAGCGAGCAAACGTGTTCAGCTCATCAGCCAGTGAAGCATCGGCATTCATCATTGAAGAAGCTGGTCGTTTATAGTCCGTTATAGTCCGCAGTCCATACGAGCTTTGTGTATTACATTTAATACGCATCCGATATTTTTGTAAATGTTACCTGAAAATGAATTATAATCATTTGTCTACACAGAACTGTTGGTGAAATAATTGTAGTCAGCCTCGCCCAAGGAGGCCCATCTCCTGCCTTTTTCAAAGAATGGTGCTACAATTTCCTCTGCTCAGGAGAGGTTGATTTCAGCTGTCTGTCTAAGGAGGATGTTGCAGATGTGGAATCTTCCCTGCTCATCCGCAAAGTGAGCACCTGGTTTAGCTCTGGCACATGATATATTATGAGTATGGTGTTTTTAAACACTTTTAACCTTCTGTATTTCCTCTTTCACATTATACATTTCCAGGTTGAAGATGCAGCAGACATACAGTCTCTGATGATGTGGGCTGATGAAATTGTCAACTGTGGATACACAAACCAGATAAAGATGGATAGTAAGGAAAGCATGATCCGGTAAGAGAGAAAAAATCAGAGAGATCATTAACCCACCCCCCCATCCCCAACTAGTTTTTCATTTTGTTTTTTTTGTTTGTTTTTTTTAAGTGCCATTGTCTTACACTCTACAACAAGACTGATTCCAAAGCTACAGCAGCTCCAAAAGGGCATGGAACTGTATGGTCTTGTGAACCTGATGGCTGTAAATCCTGAAGCTTGCCACAGTTTGTTTGTTCCTGGGAAAATCCTCAAAGTAAGTATTAACATAGCAGCTTCAGTCTGATCCAAAGACAGTCCACTTATCTGTATTGTAGTTATCCTGTATTTATTTATTAGTTTTGAATGAACAATATATCTAAAATATAACCTACTTTATTTCCTTATTTACAGCCAGATGCTGATTTCATTATGATGAGCTGTATATACCTATTGTCATGGTCCGCGGCCCGGCGTCCGAGGAGCTGATGGGATGCCCACGCCCACGGGCGTGGCTGTTAACTCCACACCTGCACCCCATCCCAGGCGATCATCAGGTGGACTATTTGATCCAGCCCAGCCTGCTGCTCCACGCCAGTCCGTAGTCGTCTCACAGCGGTAACGTACACCTGCGGGAAAGCGATTGTGAAAACTCATCTGTCTGAACTAGCGCTAATTCTGTCCTGTGCACTCAGATAACAACTCGGCGTGTTTTTTTGAGCCACCTGCCTGTCCTCCTGCCCGTCTGGAATTTGGATCGCCTTCAGTACTCGCCACCTCGACTTTCCTGGAGCTCCCCCGCGGACCCTCCCTCCGGCTCCCACGGCCCCGCTGTCACCGTAAGACTCATACTCTTCCCCCACGTATGCTGCTATTTCCCCGCGCCCCAATAATGCTTTTCCTTTTTCTGTTGCAGCCTTCTCACAGTCCCGTTTTCGGCGTTCCTGCGCGACTCATCTCCCGGTCCCTTGGTTTCTCTAGTTTCACGCGTTTTCCTTCTACCCTCCCGGGACACCTTCAGTTAAAATAAAGTTTATTTTCTCGTACTCCTGTGTGTGTTGGCTCTGCTTCTAGGTCCAGCTTGTGCGCTGAACTTCGGTTCATGACACCTATAGTATTGTGTATATATACATATACACAATACTATAGGATACTACTATCCTCCTCGAGTGAGTGAAGAATATCATGGTACTTGCTAGTGACTGCAATCCAGACATCACGCCAAAGTCGTTCTACTCTGTAAATACATTTGAATTTGGATTTCAGGTATTTCATGCTTCAAATCAATGCAGTTTTTGCCCTGTTGTTAGTTGCTGCATCCAAGTACAGGACCTGCAGTAAAAACAAATGGAAAATTAAAGATCTGGTTTCAGATGATGTATAGTTTTTCAGTTAATAATGCAGTTTCATAATAAGTGTTCAAGGAATATGGTACGGTTCTATGTTCATAACCATAATTCAAAGCTTGAGTAGTCTATACATCAATATTGGTAGTACTTATCACCTTTTTTTGTAAAGAACTGATTATAAATTTAAAAAATAAATTGCTAATCGTCCACTATGTTGGCTTGCTGAATAATTGATGTTCATAAAAAATAACCTAATAAAGCTCTCATTTCAAAACTACCAAATATTCAATTCAATTCAATTTTATTTATATAGCGCCAAATCACAACAAAAGTCGCCTCAAGGCGCTTCATAGATACAGAGAAAAACCCAACAATCATATGACCCCTATGAGCAAGCACTTTGGCGACAGTGGGAAGGAAAAACTCCCTTTTAACAGGAAGAAACCTCCGGCAGAACCAGGCTCAGGGAGGGGCGGCCATCTGCTGCGACCGGTTGGGGTGAGAGAAGGAAGACAGGATATTCTACATAACAGTTAAAATTTTACCTTCCTTGAGTAGCCATCCACTCCACCAAAGATCACAACATTGTACCTGTTTCAGAGGGAAAACAATCTCACTAAGGCTTGATTTGCAGAACATGTAAGACATTGAAAATACATTTTTCAGTATGCACACTTGCCACTGACTTAAACTGGACACTTGTCAGGTGTGCTGAAAATAATACCAACATTTTTATATGTTTATAAGTTCAATGAGACTAAATACTTTAGTTCTCTTGTCATGATTTTTTTTTTTAAGTTTTCTGGAGCACTTAACATATTATGTGTTGATAGGCTTGTTATCATGGAAAATATCGATATGCAAAGTGTAAATAATTGCTCAAGAAAATTTACAATTAACAATATTACTGGTTTTGTTACACATCCTGTAATCCTTTTACTTAATATTACTCTATCAAGTGCTTTTTAAAATATTATAAATACACTGAAAGACCTATCAGATAAGGTTGATTAAAGCAGATTTAAAGTATAACATGCATCTTTCTGCCCAACTTGTGTTAGAGCTATATAAGTGGGTATTTTACCTTATTAGCTTGTGATTTGTGTCTATGTGGACCAGGGAGAGAGGGCCTCGCACCGAGTAGCTTCTTCGCACAACACAGCCTAGTTCTGTGATCCGTTTGAAGATCCCTACAGCATCAACTCGATGCATGGAGGCCATCATTCTCCACCACTGAACACGGAGACCCATAGAAACCAAATGTCCTTGAACCATTTGGCATCTGATTTTTGATAGCTGATATGATGTTGTCCAGGTCTTGGTCATTCATTGTGCTGTATGTTCCTCTCACAGACAAGTCAAATTCTTGCATCCTCCTGTAGATTGTTCTTCTTGAAACACCAAGACATTTAGCAATGCAGCTGACTGGCAGCTGAATGTCCAACAAATTCTTGAGTTTTTCTCTCTCTAGTACAATTTTGGGGTGGCCAGGTCCCAGATCAACTTCTGTTTCCAGTTCAATAATGGCCACAGAGCTGATTAATTTAACACTGAACCAGATGATGAACGTTTTGTAGAGCCTCTGTAATCTCCAGTGTTGGGAAGGTTACTTTTAGGGTTGCCAACTCCCTGAAAAATAAATAAGGGACACCTCGTGGCAACCCAGTTCACCCTTCCCAGTGTGGTAGCTCTTTTTTTTTTGTGTGTGAAATTATTTTTTAACCATTTGACTTGAATTTGATTTGAGCAGATGCATATTCTTTGTGATATGACCATATGGGAAACAAATGATCATTTAGCCATTTATTTTTTAGCTCAAAATGACAACATTAACACAGTAAAACAGGTCTCTTTCTTAAACAGAAGCCTGTCATGCTTAACTTTTGAGAATATAAGTAAATCTTTCTTTAAAAGAACTCTGTCCTGCTTAACTTAAAATTATATAAATTAATAGAAAGCAATAGAACGAAAAATATTCTTGTAACTGTGCACATATAGTGCATTTAGTACAATTGGCTTCAGTTGAGGTATTATTTCAGCTTTTCTAATGCTAATCAGCTGCTCCTGTTTGTAAACCCACTTGTTCCCATGATTACACATAACTCACCATCATCATTCATCTATGTATTACTTTTATGTATTAGTCATCTATTTGTTGTAATCATCTATCCTTGCAGTTGTTTATTACACAAAATAAATGATATTATCACACTTCTGGCCACATAGCGCTGATATTCACTGCACATGCCCATATTAACCTTAACCAGAGGGTTTAAAAAAAACACAAACCAGTGTTTACATACCATATCTGCTTCTGCCGTGGCCTGGTGGACAAGAAATTGGTTAAGGGTTCCCCGAGCTTTCACGCCCCTCATGTTCTTCATGTGCCCATCCTTAGGAGCATGCCTATGGAAAAAGTGCGCCGGCACACAGTGCAGTGCGCTTTATAGGTGTTATCGTGCATTTTCCCAGCCAGGTGTTTTCCTTTTCCCATTCCTCCCTGTACTTTTGCAGCCCTTTTTTTCTTTCTCTGAGGGGAACAAACATTGCTGCTCTAATGCTGGGCTTACACTGTGCGACTTTTGGCCCATTTTAAGACGATTTTTGAGTCGTGCGACCGATTTGGTGATCGGCCCGATTTTGGCCTTCATCGTGCATCGTGTAGTATACGTGGGGTAACGAGAAGCGATTAATACCTCACGACCAGCTCCCGATCATCAATCGCTCGTGAGGGTGTCACCACAGCCGCTCACGCTGCTCACGTGCAAACACGTAAACGTCGGTGAAAAAGACGGAGCAGCACGGCTGTGCGGCGTCTGATCTGGACACAAGCGATGGAGGCACAACTTGTAGAACTTTGGAAAGCTCATCCGAGTCTTTTCGATGTGGCATCACAAAATTATCACGACCACAACAACCGTGAAAATGCTCAATCACAGCTGCCTGATTAATGTTTTTCATTAGCAATTTAGGAAAGTTGATGGTGGTGGTGTGTCTGTGTGAGTGAAAGACAGAGAGGGAGAGCGATTTCTGTTATAACCTTCATTTTATGGAGGCACAGTGTGAGCACTCAGGTCGCATCAGAGCATCGGGCGGTATAGTGTGAGACCTGCATCGTGACCTACCAACTTCTAACCCCTGTGAGTCAATCGTGCAGTTTGAGCAGGAGCTGAATAACGTGACTGAAAAAATCGCACAGTGTCTGCCCAGCTTTAGGTGTACTGTCGTCCGAGACTTGCACCGCAGTGTCGGCGTTTGTTTCCCTGTTGGCCATGCTTCTTGTTGTGGTCATCTGTTGTCTTCCAGTATTTTCTCCGTAAGCGACCTTTCCTCGACCAATGAGATGAGCGGTAATCTGAATTGTCATACTCGAATTGTCACAAGTGTGCTGTCAGCTCATTGGTCACAAAGCAGGAGAGGGGCTGGGAATTATGTTTTCAAACAAAGCGTTAATTCCATAAACATTTATAGACTACTTTTGATTCTCACTGTATTACGGGACAAAGTGCGTCCCTTATTAGCTCAATACGGGACGTGTACTTTTGTTTCTAAATACGGGACGATTCCGTTTTTTTAAGGGACGGTTGGCAACCCTAGTTACTTTTAAAATGTATTCCATTACAGAATACAGAATACATGCCCCAAAATGTATTCTGTAACGTATTCCGTTACGTTACTCAATGACAGTAACGTATTCTGAATACTTTGGATTACTTAATATATTATCATACTTTTTACAACAACGTGAATGTACTATTGCTGTGTGATTTATTACTATTACTGAACGTCCGCGACTCCGAACTGTAGTAAAGGGACCTCTGACTAATACGGCGGGGTCCCTGTCGGCTCGTAGCCGAAAAATAGCTTTACTTTGTTGTGTGGGTCAATTTTTCTTGCGAGAGACAGAGAGAGGCGTTGAAAGACTGCTCCAACGGAACTTATTGTTTTCGGAGGAAAACACGAACACGGTGCACAGTCGAGTCTTAATAGCTTACTTACAACTGGACTCGTCAGGCTCTCTGTTTGGCTGCAGTGGTTATTATAATATTTACATGCTTCCAGCTCCCGTTTTTCCTCGATGACAACTCGTACCTTTCCACTCCCCTTTTTCTCCCTCCTCGCGCTCACAGACACATAACGTGTATGGCAGTCCATTCTCCCTGCAACACGGACTACACTGCCCATGATGCTACATTCTTTAGAGCTATGCTTGTAGCATTCTGCCTGTTAGCTTAGCACAACAACAACAACAACGAAAAGGCGCTCTCTCACCCAGGAAACACACAGTCGCAGAGAGAGAGAGAGAGTGTCGCCCTGTAACCATGGCAACCGTAACGCTGCCGCCTGGAACAACAGAACGTAGCTGTCAAACAAAACCCAAACAGGCCTGACCCGCGACAAAATGAAACAGGAAAGTACCGCAGTGTAATCCATTTATTTCAACAAAGTAACTGTATTCTGAATACCACCTTTTTAAACGGTAACTGTAACAGAATACAGTTACTCATATTTTGTATTTTAAATACGTAACGGCGGTACATGTATTCCGTTACTCCCCAACACTGGTAATCTCTGACAGACCGCCTATTTGCTGAGAGAAAGATTCAAACAGAAGCTCATGACGAGTCAAGAACTCCAAATAATCC
Organism: Aulonocara stuartgranti; assembly: GCF_965226115.1. Lineage (NCBI taxonomy): Eukaryota > Metazoa > Chordata > Actinopteri > Cichliformes > Cichlidae > Aulonocara > Aulonocara stuartgranti. The sequence goes on along the minus strand of NC_138950.1, from coordinate 14,253,416 downwards.
AGATTTAGTGGTTGTTGGTTTAAAGCAGCTTCCAGTTTAGAGAGGAGTCTATGCATCATTTGCTGTCTCAGTATGTCCTGTTAACTCATTCACTGCCATTGACGTCTATAGACGTCAATTGAAAAACTTACGTTGACTGCCATTGACGTCTATAGACGTCAATTACGTTTCCAATGGGAGGGGCTAGAATACAACCTCGGGCAGCTTGTCAGTGAACATCAGACTGCTTGAAATGTATTTTTCACAAAAAGCTCGTTTTCTCCCTTTTTGTGGTCAAAACAGGCATTTTTGGTGGAACCCACCTCTCTTCTACAGCTGATTACTAAAGAATGGAAAATGGTAGAAACAAGCTTTTTTTTTTGGATGGAAGAAGAGAGTCTGTTCTTCATTTTGGTAGGTTCAGCGTTTATATGATCATAACACACAGTTTTCTGTGGCTCTTCAAAAATGAGTAAAAATGCTCAAAAACCCTGGCAGTGAATTAGTTAAAAGCAGCAAAGAACATGGACAAGTAATTAGAAAAATACAATGAAATGATGTATCTCAGACAAAAATAAACAACCCATAAAACAAACTACATGAGGTACATCATTTTTCAAGTTTGCATAGTTTTCAAATTAGCTAACGTCAGTTATCAAGCGAATAATAATGTACAAAATGATTTTATATTACTTACATGTGGCCGGGACATGCTGTTTTCGTGCTGCTGTTCAGTATTCGACGACATAAAAGAGAGCTACTCAAATATAATTTGGAAAAATGAGTCAGATGGCATGGTTGTATGATGCAACTACATTATATTACACCAACAATAGTCTTAAAAAATAATATATTTTAAAATAAAATAATTAAAAATATTATCCGCAAATTGGGGTTTAATAGAGTTTAGCTGGATTTAGCTACATTTCGGACAGTGTTTCCGGAATGCAGTAGCTAGCGAGCTGATTGGAGACCGTAAGAGCCAATCAGAATTTTTGAAACCAAGTCTGTGATTGGTTGGTTTTGTGGCACACTTATAACAGTGTACAGAGAGTTGAGCATACAAAGCAGAGAATGTTGTGAGCGCAAGCAACACATTGCGAGCAAGCGCAAATGAAAAAACTGAGCGAGAGGGGGTGCTATTGTGTGTGTATATGGATAAGCGCAAACACTGAAATACGTTTTTTGCGCGCAGCAATGAATGTATGTCATACACCTGCATACATACGGATACACCCATGCATACACACACGCACATACACACATACACACACATACACATTGAGTGTGTGTGAGTGTGTGTGTGTGTGAGGGGGGGAGGGGGGTTAAATAGTGTTACAGTAAATACAGTTTAAAGAGGTAGGAATGTTGGTTTCATTAAAGTATACACAGATATACAGTTTATAAATAAGGTGTAATGCCCATGGCACACCTCCAATCAGGGTGGAGGTAGGGCATGTTTGACAGACTTCTATTGAGTCTGTTTGTCTTCATCTCGATAGACCTGTAGCGTTTACCGGGGGGGGGGGGTACGGGTCTGCCAGTATAAATGTCTCAGAGGGGGATTAGTCAGGGTTCGTACGGGTGCTTGAAATCCTTAAAAATGCTTGAATTTTAATGTTGTCTTTTCAAGGTTTGAAGTGCTTGAATTTCAGATGTGGTGCTTAAAACTGCTTGAAAGTGTAACTATTTCATTCAACACAAATAACTATCTGATTGAATAGTTTTCTTATCAGATAGAGAAATAAAATGAGTCCCAAAATGTACAAGCAAAATTTCCCCGCCTGGGGTGCCTTGCACCTCTGTCTGTTTCAACATGTGACCCCGCCCCTCCCTTGGACAGTCGGTGATGAGTGCACTAACATACCTGTAGGTTGCCGTTTTAATGAGTGTTTGATGGAAAACGACAATGGCGGAGTTTGCGCTCTCTAGTCATATGCTAGGTGAGTCCTAATAAATAATTTTCCAGTACGTGTACGTTACACATGCTATTTTTTCAAAATTATGATTATTATTTTGCTAGCTATTAAACTCGCTGGAGAAATGATTGAAATCCACTGAGTGTGATGCAGTATGGCAGCGCTATTATGGAATATGCTGTGAACTTAGCTAACATTCCTTAGCAGTAATATGAGTTAATTTACTCAAGTGAAAGCTTTAAACATTAGCCCGATACATAACTAGCCAACTTAAGGCTTTCTGATTAACCCTCTGGGGTCGATGGACCCAGAGTCTCCATTTCAACTTGGGTGGAACGTGCGGACTTCAAACTATATACCAGGTTTTAAATTGTGTTGATAGGCCACGTAAAACTGATGTTTTTTTTTTAATAAAACAGTAGCATTTACTCTGGGAAGAAACGGTAAAAACTGCGTTTTCTAGGGAGAGCGCTAGCAAACACGCTTTGCTTGTGAGTGAAAAACGAAAAAGAAAAAACACTCCTTCCCTATTGGTTGAAAAATGTACCATGTCGACCAATCAAAAAATGATATGGCAACATGTGGCATTTGGTTGTTTGGGAAGAGGGGGAAGTTTTAGGAGTGACCAGCGATAGAAAGTGAGTGAGCGAAAGAGAGAGAGTTTTGGTACGTGAGAGATTTGTGAAGTTTACCGTGTTTGGAGTCTCAAGTTAGTGTGTTTTCTAGTGTAGTTAGTGTGTAGTGTAGTCGTTGTTTTGTTTTGTGTGTCAGTTCTACTAGTGAATGTCACAGTTGCTGCAAAAAAGCCACCAAAGGCAAATTGCAGTGTAAACGCTGTCCTCACATGGAAAACAGGAGTGACACACCTGCTGTCAGACCTGCAGGATTTATCCCTGCGCTGTTCTCATCTGTGTTATAGTGGACACAAACTATTTTTTGGAGTTGCATAAATAATTTGTGTGCCTTCTTATTTGATGCAGCACACCTGATTGTTCTGTAAATAGTTTGAAATGGTTATATAAAAAACGTCTGAGCCTTGGCTGCATTTTTAGGTAAATAGTACCATATAACTTTGTTGTTGCAAAACTTGTGCATATTTTTTTAAAATGTACAATTTCTATTTGCATTTCAAGTTATGAAAATGATTCGGTAAACATGTTTGTGGTTTTTACAGTCAAAAATATCACTTTTCTACTCGGAATTTTGTCTGAATTTAGATAAATTGTGTATGTATGTAAAGTATGTCCAAATGAGAAAATAAGAGATTGGCAAGATAAACAGTTTTTAAAGGTGAAATATAGAGGCCAAATCAAAAGTAGTCAAAAACGGCCAATTATACCCTGGACCCCAGAGGGTTAGAGGCTGAAAGCAAAGTTGTCACCAAATACTGTTTATATTTGTGTGTATTGCTGCACTTTTTTAAAGTGTTAACTTGGTGCCTTTGGGTGAAATAGTGGTAATATGAGGGACCGATCCATATGGTCACAAAGAATAGCCACTTGTTTCTGTGCTACCAAAGTTCCCCGGCTTTCATTCAAAATGTGTTTATCCTCAGCACCTACACATTAAACTACTTAAACATTATTGTAAACGACCACGGCAGACCCAGTGGCATTTTAATCATTCTTTATTAATACTTGACGGTTGCTGTCCACAATACACACAGAGCTGCAGCTCTCCCGCTGCCAGCTCAATGTACCAACCACAACAACCACACACAGGACCCACTACAGTATTTAAGTAGGCGGGGCATGATTGCGGATGCCATGCAGGTGCGTCTGCCGTCACTGCACGGCACCGCAAGCCACGCCCCGCCACATACCCCCATCGCCCGACTGAGGCCGGGGAGCCATCCGGCCAAACCTACTCCCCTCCCCCCGCGAGCGGGAGAGAGACCGTTGGCATCCCCAGCTCCAGGTCCAGCGACAGGGGGGTGTGAGTTCAGGTGGTCGCCCGCTCCAGCGGCGCTGGCAAAGCTGGTCCGGAGGTCAGTCGCGTGGCAGGTGGTCACGGCTCACAGGTGACTGGGCCGACCTAAGATCAATTGGTGCGCTGGCCTCTGGTGGAGATGAGGCCGGTCTGGCGAGCACGCTGCCCTCAGACTTGGCGGGGCCGTCACACAGCTAGCCCTCCAGCCGAGCAGGCTCCCTTGGCACGGGGACCTCGGACTGCTCCGCCGCCGCCGCTCCCGGCTGAAGCAGCCCCTCACGCAGCACCTCCTCCGCCGCCACTCCCGGCTCGAGCAGCTCTTCCACCTTCTCATCCTCCTCCTCACGGGGCAGGTGCGGACCCTCGCGCACCTCCTCGACCACCGGCACGCGCAGACCTTCGCGCGCCTCCTCGAACACCGGCACGCGCACTCTCCCCGCGCTGACCTCCGGCTCGGGCTGGGCAGGTGGGTGAGCTGGTGGTGGGCCCAGCAGTTGCTCCACATCCCTCCTCCGGGGAGCAGGAATGGGTGCAGGCCCCTCCCGGGCAGAAGCCACTCCCACCCGTGGAGTGGGGATGGGTGCAGCGGCAGGCTGGTCCCTGGCTGGTCGCAACCTGGGGGCCGCCAGCTTGGCCACCATTTGCACCAGCTCCTCCCTCTGCTGGCCCAGTCCTGGGTCTGCCGTGCCTCCCTTCCCGGGTTTCGGCACCACTGTAAATGACCACGCAGACCCAGTGGCATTTTAATCATTCTTTATTAATACTTGACGGTTGCTGTCCACAATACACACAGCGCTGCAGCTCTCCCACTGCCAGCTCAACGTACCACACGCAGGACCCACTACAGTATTTAAGTAGGCGGGGCATGATTGCGGATGCCATGCAGGTGCGTCTGCCCTCCCTGCACGGCACCACAAGCCACGCCCCGCCACAATTATAAATGGCTTCAAGCTCACACTGAGGCCTGTGGGGCACTATCAGCCACTGAGACAGTAGACACATTTATATGTGTATTTGTATATGAATATTTCATACTTTAAGGCTGCCTGTTTATTTAAGGGAGATGAATAAAATACATTAGAATTGTACATAATGTATCACAGGTGATAAATTCAATAGATTTTAAGTAGATGCTTTTGCATTCTTAAAGTCTGTTGAATTGAACTATGTGAGGGTGTTCTTGTCTAATATTTTCATGTGTGTGTGCGTGCACGGGTATATTGGTATGGGTATATATATATATATTTGTAGGTTGTGTATCCTTGAGGTGTTAATGGGGTTATTGAAAATGTGTATATTTGCGTATGTGTGTATATACGTATGTATGGATAGATAGAAACATATATGTATATTAAATATAAAAATTAAAAAAAATTACACATAACATATAATGTAATTGCAAGGAGGTATTTCTGTAGTCTATTGATACTAGATAGTGGAAAAGGGGTGGGATTAAATAAGCTTATGCTTCTTCCTGCTCCTTTTTGAACATGAACGTTATTTGGAGTTGTGGTTGCTAGTTTTCCTTTTGTTTTGCTTTGTTCATTTGTCTCTTTTAATTCTATTTTGTTGTACTTTTTCAACATGTTCAAAATAAAGATTCAATCAATCAATCAATCAATCGGTTCAAAGCCTCTCCCAGTCAGTGCTGTTCTCCATGCCTGGCTGATTGTACATGATGTTATTAGCACAAACACTTTAAAGGTGATCATTTAGGACTTCGGCAATAATACAGACAGCAATGTAGTTAGCAATAAAACAGTTTTATTGGGAATTAACTTAAAAAACAAACAAACAAACATCTGTCTCCAATTTCTTGTCACACAGGAAAGAAGCATCAATATCTGATGAGAAGACTTATTTATTTCTTTTTTGGTTTTTTTTCAACAGGAGAAGAATATCTCTGACAAGTTGATTTATTGTGTGTATTTTGAGTTAATACACTATGTATATAAGGCGATCGTTTCCTTTTGCAGTATTTTTATGTGGTGCGTTTTTCTATGTCTTAACAAAAGGGGAACAAATGTGTTTAAGTTTACCTAGGATGATTTAATTTTCACATTCTTACTGAGGTGATGCGAATTGAAACATGCATTCTTTTTTTTTTAGGCGGGGGGGGGGGGGGGGGGGTGCTGGAAAAGCTTGAAAAGGCATATGAACCCTGATTAGTGAGGTGCCAATTGCCCGCTCTGCTGCCCTCACCACCCGCTGCAGTTTGCTCTTGTCCTCCGCGGTGCAGCGGTTGAACCAGAGTGTGCAGCAGTAGGTCAGAAGGCTCTCGATGGTGGAGCAGTAGAAGTTTACTAGCAGTCTCTGGGGTAACTGGGCCTGAGGCAGTTTCCTGAGAAAGTACAGCCTTTGTTGTGCTTTCCCTACCTGGTGGGAAATGTTTGTGGACCAGGTAAGGTCGGCCGAGATGTGGACTCCGAGGAACTTAAAGCTTTCTACCTCCTCCCCACCAATGTAGAGGGTAGAGTGCTCAGATTGCTTTGTTCTTCTGAAGTTGATTACCATCTCCTTGGTCTTGGCTGTGTCCAGATACAGGTTGTTGTTTTTAGACCATTGCTTCAGATGCTGAACCTCTTCTCTTTAGGCTGATTCATTGTTGTTGTCGATCAGTCATATGATGGTGGTGTCAACAGCAAATTTTATAATGATGATACTGGTGTGGATTGGAGAACAGTCATGGGTGAAAAGTGAGTATAAGAGGGGACTGAGGACACACCCCTGTGGGATACCTACATTCAGAATGAAGGTGGAGGCGGTGTGTGCTCCCATTCTGAGTACAAATAGTTCTATTAAAAATACTCCAGTAAAAGCTGAAGTACTGATTCAACTTCTTAAGTAAAAGTAAAAAACCACAGGCAGTTAAATGTACTGAAAGTAAGAAAGTAAAAATTAGCTTTTTGGAGTAGGTTTCTATTTCTGTGCAAAGATAAGTGAACCTTGTGCTATATTAACATAATGATAAATTATATCAGTGATAGGGATACAAACTTTAGACTTTTCAAGACATGTTGAGGAGGTCATTTAGCCATTTAAATCAGCTGTGTTGGATCACGGACACATCTAAAACCTGCAGGACACCAGCCCTTGAGGCCGGTGTTGGACACCTCTGGTTTATGCTGTCTTTTGTCTAGATGGTACAAAGCTGGTATGAAGGTGGAATCTAAGCATCTTCAGCTAAAAATCATTAGAATCTTTGCTACACTTGATGTAACCTAACTCCCACCATGAAACCACAGCCACTGTGTGCCAGTCACACACTGTTCTTTACTTTAAACCCATCAAGGTACAACAAACTAACCAGTTTATCCTTTTATTTAGTATTTTCATCCAGCCTTTAAATAGCAGTCAGTCTACCTCAGTTTGAGTTACAAGAAGTTTGCACAATATGAAAAAACATAATGTCACATATACAGATCTGAGTGCGTGTTTAAGAATTTCCACTCTGGCCTGGACCTACGGTGTTCGCCCCTCTGGGGTGGAGCTTTGGAGACCACACTTGCCTCGACCATCTGTTCCTCGTCACCGATAATCAGCAGGTGTATTTAAGATCAGCATCCCCACCAGTTCTTTGCCATTTTGTCAGGTACCTTATGGTGGTAGCAGGCCTCACAGTAATTCCTTGTTTTTGGGTTATATTTACCTTGTTCTCCTCTCGTTTCATGCAGTCATGCCATATTTCCATACCACACTTACCTTCCTTGTTCACCTCTGGACGGTGATCTCTAACTAAGGTTTTCTTCCAGTCTTGCACCACACTTCTCAGGATTTGCAACTACTCACCAACTTTGCCTGCCTGTCCTCCTATCCAATGGCTCCGCTAACAAAATGGAACTTAGGTTGGATATTGCCTTTGCCCGGACATTCATTTGGAAAGAATCCCTTTCTCTTAACTCAATCGTGTGCAAACCCAAGTAAGCCACAGTCCACACCAGTAGTGCTCTCCCTTGTTCTAAATTGCTCAGGTCAGTAATATCCCTCTCCTCTGTTTCAGTGCCTTTGTCCTCTGAGGCTTGCCATTACGCACAGACACTCCCCATGGCAGTTCCTATGCTCACTGATTCATGTCATTGTAAAGAAAAAAATGTGTAAAATCCTATTTTGCCTCCATTATTGTGTCTTGCACTTGGGTCCACACTGCAATCTGGCCACCTGGCCGTGACACAGACCAAATAACTGATTTAAAAACATGAGAACTTGCATGGATGCTTCAAATTTCCAGTTTATCAAATACCACTGAGCAGTTCTTATTTTTAAATCTAACTTCTCTTTTTCTTTCTTATCCTTTCTCTCTCTCTGAGTGAAGTTAGCTCTCTTTCTTTCCCTGTGAAATACAGCAGCTGGAATTTTAGCAACACACTGTGAGACAGACTGCACACAGTTTGTGTGTTTGCTGATGTTTGTTGTGCTGATAGAAATGCTGCATTTGAAATAACCTCCCACTTAAAAAAATAACCCTCTTTATGCTCACTCCTCTTCAGTAGGGCTAGCTAGATGCTGAACTTGCAACTTATGGACACCTGCAGTCATTCCAGTATTGTGGCAAAAACAAACAAACAAACAGAAGAACACAGTCCCACTTTTCACAACTGACTTTGGTGCACATTATCTCTTTTTATGCAACATCCTATGGTGATAAACAAATGGGAGTGCCATTCATGTTTTACTGTTTAGGCTCAGAACAGTTTGATGTATCAAGACTCACATTGACAAAATAACTCGACTGAAATGCGTCAAATTAAAAGTAATGAGCCTTTTTTAAAAATGTAAGGATTAGAAAGTACAGACATTTGTTTAAAAATGTAAGGAGTAAAAGTAGTCAGAAAAACTACTCAAGTAAAGTACAGTGTAAAGTACCAGGACCCAACACACCATTCTTCAAGTTTTTATTGATTTTGCACACATAACTTTCAAGGTTCAGCATCCACAACAACCAACTTTTCAGCTGGCTGCACACACCTCACTATAAGAAGGAAAAACCTCATTCAATCATCTCCACCTGTCCCTCCAGCCTCCCTGGCACCGCCCCTTGAGCTCACTGCACTGACCCGTCCTTTCAGCTGAGCCAGAGACCACACCTCCGCCACATACAGATACCTGAAAACTAAGTACAGTAACAAAGTATTTGTACTTTGTTACGTCTCAAATCTGAAGGCTAGACAGGTTCAGCTGTACCCCGAGCCTATGAAATGAGCCTATGCTTTTGATAAAGCATATAGTTAGAGCTGGACCAGAAGACCATGAATGCTCCGTTGGTTATGCTGCAATAAGTGTAGGCTGCTGGGGGATTCCCAGGATGCACTGAGTACTTCTTCTTCAGTCATCTTTTTTATTTGCTATGTGTTTATACAGCTCTCCGCTTTTAATTATTAGTTGCTATTAACTCCCTAGCTCTCTTCCACAGTGTGTCTTTGTCCAATCTTCATCTCCCAGCCACAATCAGTCATAACAGATGGCTGCCCTTTCCCGAGCCTGGTTCTGCTGGAGGCTTTTTCATGTTAAAAGGTAGTTTTTCCTTCCCAATGTCACCAAAGCACTTGGTTATATGGGGTCATATGATTGTTGGAGTTTTTACTGTTTCCTTTGTATTATTATAAGGTCTTTACCTTACAATATAAAGCACCTTGAGATCACTGTTATGATTTGGTGGTACATAAATAAAACTGAATTAAATTGAACTGAATTGAATATAATTGAATTAATAAGACCTCAATGAGACTTTCACAATGAAAATTGTTGTACATGAATTATATATGCTTTCTCAATGTACATATTGCATGGTGGTGGAACTACAAGAATATTCATTGTGCCTTTATAGCAGATGATAAATGTAAAACTTGATAGTAACAACATACAAAAGTAAACTCAGTTCTTTTGAGACCTAATTTTTTTCACAGTATTGCCTAAGTCTGCCATACAAAAGCAACCTCAACTGAAAAGTATTTTAGGCCCTGCCCCTACTCTTTCAATTTCCCTAATGGGTGGTGTGAAAGAATTACCGACACTGCATGCAAATAAAAAGGAATAGCAAAGCAATAAAACCTAATCACTAGGCTCAGGAATCAGGAAGCTGTCATGTGGTCATATTTGCTAACTATTTTTTTCTTACTTATTTTGGTGTATTCCTTTTCTTCTGCTTCATGTTCTTCTCTGTTTCCCTCCTCCTGTCAGTTACTTGGAAAGTTTCATTTGAATGGGATGCACAAGACTGGAGATGTGATTTTAGGAGGACTATTTCAAGTCCACTTTTTTTCAAGCATTCAGGACCTGTCTTTTACCTCACAGTCACAGCAGTCTGTTTGCCATGGGTAAGTCTGGGATGTATATCTGGGGAACAAAAAAAAGAAGAACAAAAAACAAACAAACAGTGAAATCAATGGAAGGGAAATATGAATAATGTAATTTATATCTCTAAATTACACTAAAAAAATACTAATGTTAAAAGATGCACATATCATATTCTTTATTTATTTTTTTCATTAAATATTACTATAATTACTTCTATTAAGTTATTTAGTCAGTATTTACAGAATCTATATTTTTGTAATATGTTTTCCAAGTTTGCTATATTTTTATTTATATTTATATTTATATTCTTGTTTCTTAGTTTTGATGTCTTAGGATTTAGGCAGGCACAAACCATGGCCTTTGCTATTGATGAGATCAACAGAAACTCCAACCTGCTACCTAATGTGACTCTGGGATACACTCTTTATGACAACTGCCTTGAACTTGGAATAGGATTCCGTGCAGCACTGTCATTAGTCAGTGGTCAAGAGGAGAAAATTATATTAAATAATAAATGTGCTGGAAATCCTCCAGTCATAGGGATTGTTGGTGATTCTTCCTCTACACGTTCTATTGCTATCTCCACTGTCTTAGGTTTGTACAGAGTGCCAATGGTAAGTTTTCTACTCATCTATGTAATAGTTCTTCTATTATTTAGATTTTATTGCAAATTTAATGTCACTTTTAAAAACACACTGCAATAACAACTGACAAAGCTAAAGAAAACAAAGGCTTTTAGTAGTTCTAAAATATTCAGTCTGTATCTTTCACAGGTGAGTTATTTTGCCACATGTTCCTGCCTGAGTGACCGTCAAAAGTATCCATCCTTCTTTAGGACGATCCCAAGTGATGCTTTCCAGGTGAAAATATATCAGAAAAATTAAAATAGAAAGACTAAAGTGATTTTCAAGAAGAAAATTCCCATTTAACAACATAATACATAACAACATAAACATATTAAAATCATATTTTGTGTATATACAGCTATATTCTGTTTTGTTCTTGTATAGAGAACATAGCTAAATTGCTGTCAGTGGTGATGACCAAATACTGATATAAGTAAATGAATTTAATATATTTTCACTTAGGTACGTGCTATTATTCAGATCCTAAAACACTTTGGCTGGACTTGGGCAGGTCTGCTGATCAGTGATGATGATTATGGACTTCACGCAGCCAGAGCCTTTCAATCTGAGCTGAGTCTGTCAGGTGAAGGTTGCCTGGCCTATGTTGAAGTTTTGCCCTGGGACAAAGACACAGATGAAATAAGGAGGATAGTGGATGTGATTAAAAAATCCACAGCTCGTGTGGTCATTGTCTTTGCGCATGAGAGTCATATGATCAATCTTATGGAAGAGGTTCTGATTTTAAAACAATTTTGTTTTTACAAGTTACAAAAATCATGTATAATATCTTTGAACAAGTACAGATAAATAATCCTCTAAAGCTAGTCTAGGAGATAAGCAATTACTTTACTGTCATTGTAATGACATTAATAAATCTGCAACTTACAATTTCACTTTATAAATTTGTTGTAATACAAATCACAGGTAGTGGCACACAATTTAATAGGGTTGCAGTGGATTGCCAGTGAAGCCTGGACAGCAGCTGCTGTTCTACAAATACCTCAACTTATGCCATACCTGGGTGGTACACTGGGTATTGCAATTCGTCGAGGAGAAATACAAGGGCTCAGGGAATTCCTGTTACAAGTACGTCCCAATCTACCCCACAGCACTAGCTACGGAAGAAGTATGGTGAGGGAACCCTTTACTGTGTGTACTTGCAAGAATTATATATTTTCATAATATATTTTAATTATTTGTGACAAACTGTTTTAAATATATTTCAGGTTACTCAGTTTTGGGAATTTACATTTCAGTGCAGATTTGCACCACCTCCAACAGGTTGGCTGGAAGGTGGTGGAGCAATATGCACTGGAAAAGAAGATCTAGAAAATGCAGACACTGAATTCTTGGAAATTTCGAACCTCCGGCCTGAGTACAATGTGTACAAAGCTGTTTATGCTCTGGCGTATTCCCTTGATGATATGCTACAGTGCAAGCCAGGAAGAGGGTCTTTCAGTGGGGACAGCTGTGCCACTCTGCAGTCACTGGAGCCTTGGCAGGTGTGATATCAGTTTACACTCCACCGATGACCTAATTCTTTTACTCTATAATTACTTTCAGAACAGAATTTTACACTGCAGGATTCAGTACAATGCCATGAGAAAAACTCTGCTGAAAATAGCTAAATGAATTTTCTGTACTCAGGACTGAAAGTAATGTTTAATGTCTTTAATTAATTAATAATAATAATTAACATATATAAATATACAAAATTTTTAGTGAAGTGACTTGTTTGATTTCGAGTCAGAATGTAATGAGTTCATATATACAAGTATAATAGATCTTATTTGATTATTAAGTAGCAGTTCCACACAAAATTAATGAATTTAATATACATTCCTTTGTAACAGCTTGTTTATCACTTGGAAAGGGTGAACTTCACCACTTCATTTGGTGATCAAGTGTCATTTGATGAGAATGGCGATGCATTACCAATTTACGATGTGATGAACTGGTTGTGGCTCCCTGATGGAAGCACTGAAGTTCAGAATGTGGGTGAGGTTAAGAGGTCAACTTTCAAAGGTGAAGAACTCATACTTGATGAAGACAAAATATTCTGGAATTTTGAATCCAAAAAGGTTATATATAGTTTTTGTAGACTTATACTGTACATGTGACAAAAGTAAAATAACATTGTAAGATGTAAGATGTAATTTTTTTCATGTAGCCACCTCGATCAGTATGTAGTGAGAACTGTCCTCCTGGTGCCCACATGGTGAGAAGGAAGGGGGAACCCGAATGCTGCTTTGACTGCATCCCTTGTTCTGAGGGAAAAATCACTAACACGAGCGGTACGTTTTATTCTTTCTGCATGATATATTTAATTTCATTATTATGAAAAATAATATGCATTTCATCAATGTTCCCTTTTGTATCAGACTCCTTGGAGTGTACCAGTTGTCCAGAGGATTTTTGGTCAAACCCCAACCGTGACCACTGTATTCCAAAGCAGACAGAATTTCTCTCCTACCATGAGCCTCTGGGTATTTGCTTGACAGCAACCTCATTACTGGGCACATTTGTATGTGCTGTTGTTCTAGGGATCTTCATCTACCATCGCAGAACACCCATAGTGCGTGCCAACAATTCAGAACTTAGTTTCCAGCTATTGCTGTCACTTAAAATGTGTTTCCTGTGTTCACTGCTGTTTATCGGACGACCCAGGCTTTGGACATGCCAACTTAGACATGCAGCATTTGGGATCAGCTTTGTGCTGTGTGTCTCATGCATCCTGGTGAAAACCATGGTTGTTCTGGCTGTGTTCAAAGCCTCCAAGCCAGGAGGGGGAACCAGTCTGAAGTGGTTTGGTGCTATGCAGCAGAGAGGAACAGTTCTGTTTCTTACATCTATTCAGGCAGCCATTTGCACTACCTGGCTTGTCTCTTCCTCTCCAGCTCCACATAAAAATACCCAATACCACAATGATAAGATAGTGTATGAGTGTGCAGTTGGGTCCACTGTTGGTTTTGCAGTGTTATTGGGTTATATTGGCATGCTGGCCTTCCTCAGTTTTCTAATTGCATTCCTGGTAAGGAATCTCCCCGACAGTTTTAATGAGGCCAAGCTCATCACATTCAGCATGCTGATCTTCTGTGCTGTGTGGGTGGCCTTTGTTCCTGCTTATATCAGCTCACCAGGAAAACTTGCAGATGCAGTGGAGGTATTTGCCATCTTGGCTTCAAGTTTTGGACTCTTGATCACACTGTTTGGACCCAAATGTTACATAATCCTGTTGAGACCAGAGATGAACACAAAGAAAGCTGTTATGGCCCGTGGCATTGGATCATAAAAAGTCAGCTAATTTCAAAAGAAAGAAAAGCACATTATCTCTTTGTAGTACAGACAGAAAAAAATAATAAAAATCCTATATTTAAATGAAGTTAATATTCCTTTTAAATGTCTGTGCTGGTGTTAAATGACTGCAAATGTGCAGATATCTTGATTTATTCTACTTTGTTTTTCATGATACAGTTGAAAAATAGAAGAAAATGAAATTAAATATTGCTCCTATAAACATATACTGACTTGTGTTTATTGCATCTTCCAAGAAATTTCTATATTCTCATAAGCTTTGACTTAATTTATTAAAAATACATCAGAGGGGGATGTTCCACCTTCACCATCCTGCATACAGTGGACATCGTCGTTCACATAATAGAGACTGGCTACACACGTAAACACAAAACATTGTATCGATCAAAGAAAGTACACAGCCAGAGCTTTTATCAACTTCAATTCAATTTGATTCAATTCAATTTTATTTATATAGCGCCAAATCACAAAAAGGTTGCCTCAAGGCATTGGTTGGGAAGGTGCACATGGGTAAATATTGGGCCCAAAACTCACGATGTTGTATAAAATGATGTAGAGCATTAGATATATTACAGTTCAATTTATTTTTGGATGACACGTTTTATGTCATGGAGAGCATAAACAGCACTTTTTGGAGATCCTCACAAAATTTGACTCAACTAGAATGATTGTTAGATAAAAGAAATTATCACTGATTTTAAGCAAAACAAAATTTATGATAATTGGAAATTCTAGGACAGGCATGGATGTAAATGTGATGATAAACAGAGATAGAGAGTATACCAGATTTTTTTGTAGACTATAAAATCAACTGGAAACGTCAAATAAAATATGTACAATCAAAATGGTCAAGAAGCATTTGTTAAATTATTTAAATCATAAATCACTTCATATACTTTACTGTTCTCTTATATTGTCAACGTTACATTGTTGTGTAGAAGTGGTGTGCAGGGACTTTTACAGAAAGGCGAGCAGAGACAGCTGCTTTATGATAGTGCTGTTTAGGATTTAAGGGACAGAGAGCTTCATTTTAGGATGTTTTAATTTGTATTTTCTTTTAGATTTTATAAGACAATGAGTATTTGTGGAGGGAGAAGGTTAAATACTGGCAGCCTGCCACAAGAAATATTGACCATAGTGACCAGAGAGCATTAAGGGGCAGAGAGGAGGATGTTACTCTCAATGTTGTTGCCGCATTTCGCTGCCAATAAAGTTACACAATTACACAGCATATTCGGATTTATTATTATATTTACAACATACCACAGTTTTTGCCTTGTCATTTTATTTTGTTGTATTCATCCGCGACACCTTAAAGGCCAGTCCGTGAAAATATTGTCACGGTTGGCGACCGCTGATTTAGACCAGGAACCACGACCTTCCCCAGTCGCCCAAACCCGTGACAGGTCATCACCCTCCTCCCCCTCCCTTTCTCCCTCCTCCCCACACCTGAAATTCAATGAGGAGATAATGGAGCGTGTCAATGCTGGGCTCTGGTCTGCCCCCCCGGCTCAATCCCTTTACGTGCGCAATTGTGCATTGCAAGCATTTGGTCTCTGCGCACATAAAATCTGCGTTGTGCACAGAAAAAAAAAATCTAACTTGAATTGAAATTAAAATTAATACTTTAACAATTTTGTTTTGCTGTGTTAGTCAGTAAGTGACTGGCTGCTCCCGTATGGGATTAGAACAATGCCACCTTATCCCATAGTCCAGCCAATAATGTGATTCATATTCGTATATACACAGCTAATCAATGTCGTTGACAGGCTATGACAGCGTCCTTATGTGCCAACACCGGTGTTTTAGCTAGCAAAGCGGTGTGACTGATATGGAGTGAAGTTAATGACAACGTGTACAACTACTGGAGATATGAGCATGACAGACGGAACAATTGATGGAAAAAGTGTGGACTTTATACCAGTTTTTAAATTGTGTTGATAGGCCACGTAAAACCAGAGTTATGATAAAAATATATGCAATGTTTGGTTTTCTTTCTGAGAACTATCGTTGTTTATATTTACTGTGGGAAGAAACGGTAAAAATGGCGTTATGCCTGTGAGCAAAAACAAAACCAAAAAATCCAAAAATGATATGGCAAAATGGCATTTAGTTGTTTAGGAAAGGGGGAAGTTTTAGGAGTGACGGCGGTGTTCTGAGATGTGAGAGATTTGCAATGTTTAGTGCAAATCTTGTGTACCGTAGTTAGTGTGTAGTGTAGTCAATAGTTTTCTTGTGTGCGTCAGAACAATGAGGCCACTGCTGAATGTTACAGGTGTTACAGGAGTGATAGATCTCCTGTTGTCAGGCCTGCAGGTATCAGGCTTGTGATGTTCTCCTTTATCTCATAGTGGACAGAAATAATTTTTGGAGTGGCATAAATAATTTGTGTGGCATCAAATTTGATGCAGAACAGCTGATTGTTCTGTCAATAGTTTGAAATACCTAAAAACGCCTTGGCTGCATTTTTAGGTAAACAGCTGCAAAAAACTTTGTTGTTTGCATTACTCAGTTACTTTTTTAAAGAAGTAACCATATAATTAATTGCTAAGTTCAAGTTATTTTTAACTTCCAATAGTGTTAGCATACTACACAGGTTATGAACAAGATTTTTTTAAATTTTCATTGTAAGTGGGCTAAAGAAGTTCATTAAAAGTAGTCTAACATAAATGTAAATGCAGTAATTTGATTATTTTAATAAACCATGTAACTTGGATGGATTCGATGCTGTCGTGACCACAGTGCATACGCCTAATGTTGCTCACAGTGGTTCAAGGGACCGCTCAGGGAGTTTGTGTGTTCGCTCAGATAAATGAAAAACTAGAGGGAACATTGTGAACAACTGCTCGACTTCCATAAAAGTTTGGAAGTTTGCCCTGTTCTACCTCTGAACTAGGCCATCCCTTGGACTGTCCCTCAATTCTGCTTTGCCCTCAGGACACTCTTCCCCACTAGCGTCTCCCCTTGCCCTTTGCAATCAGCTACCTACCCATACACTGGATTTTTTGACACCTCAATTGTTTTATTTTCTGTTTCAACTCAATTTTAATAATAAGAATAATTTTAATATGGCCTTTTTGAACATGAACCTGTAACAGTCCCTTTTTAGCCACCAGTTTGTAACAGCAGTCTTCTGAGGAAGAAGCGGCTAGCAGGTCCAGCGGGCATGTGGTGCAGAGGTTAGCCGGATAACTCGAGGCCAGTCAGTTAAATCGAACAACAGATCTTTGTTTGATGTCAGCAACATAAGGACATACAAGCCAGGGCTCCATGGCTCTACTCCAGCTGTACATACATTTGGTAGGATGGGTAGGCGCCTGTGCCGGCCTGTTAAAATGGCAGCATGTAATGGCTGCCACAGAATACTCACACACCCAGTAAGAGACTCCCCCAGCTACTACAATAGCAGGACAACCCCCCCCCCCCTAGTGGTGCTATAACACAATAAGTGTTGTTATAAACCTTGGTATAAATTGAATACGATTTTATGTGACTTGGGCTTCATTCTTCCTTTATGACACTTATAAACACAAAAATAAATAAACAGAACACAAAAATGTTACTCTTCAGCGATTTTTTTGCTGATAACTAATTAACTCACAGTAGTAAATAATTAAGTTACTGGATAGAAAAACAAAATGTCTCAAATGGCAAGTCATTTAGGCCCCACCCATACTCACCCTTCTTCCTTAATGGTTGGTGTGCAAGATTAAACAACACAAAATGTCAATAAAAGAGAATGACATAGAAATAAAACCTAATGACTGGGATCAGTGATTCAGAAAGCTGTCATGAGAACCAATTTGCTCTTGCTTGTTTTGCTGTCTTGCTACTTTACCTCGGTCATATCTTTTTCTCAGTTTTCTCTCTCATGTCAGTTACAGGGACAGTTTGATCTAAATGGGATGTACAAGACTGGAGATGTGGTTCTAGGGGGACTGTTTCAAATCCACTTCTTTTCAAGTGTTGCTATTCAGTCTTTTACTTCACAACCACAACAGCCTACTTGCAGTGGGTAAGTATGACAGGAAAACAGCATAGAAAAAGAAAAAAAAGAAATGAAAACTATTGTTATGGAAATATGGGTTTTTAATTCATGCCTAAGGTAACTGTACTTTTCAGTTTAAAATCGTTCAGGATAAATGCATGTATCTTGAATTATAAATTTATATTTGTTCATCAAAATATCCTGTTAATTGTTATTCAGTTTCTTTATTTGCCTATGAAAATAAGTAATTTTGCCACATGTTAAGTATCTTAGATAAATATCTATGTTGAGGAAAATGTATTTTTTCAATAATTAACCTTTTCTTGTCTTAGTGTTTATGCCCTAGGATTTAAGCTCGCACAAACCATGGCCTTTGCTATTGATGAAATCAACAGAAACTCAAACCTGCTACCTAATGTGACTGTGGGATATACTCTCTATGATAGCTGCCAAGAACTTGGAATTGGATTCCGTGCAGCATTATCATTAGCCAATAGTCAAGAAGAGAAAATTATATTAAATGATACATGTTCTGGAAATCCTCCAGTCATAGGGATTGTGGGTGATCCGTCCTCTACACCTTCTATTGCCATCTCCAGCGTCTTAGGTTTGTACAGAGTACCTATGGTAAGTTTTCTGCTTGACCATGTAACAGTTTTCTTTGATTGTTTTCATTTAATAGCAAATGTAGAACCACTTGTACAAAGCAATGCATGACAAAGTTAAAAAAAATGTTGGATATCACTGCATATAGTCTCTATTTTTAACAGGTGAGTTATTTTGCCACATGTTCCTGCCTGAGTGACCATCAAAAGTATCCATCCTTCTTTAGAACGATCCCAAGTGATGCTTTCCAGGTGAAAATCTGTCAACAAAGTTAAAATGGAAAAGCTAATGAATTCTGGTTAAAGAAATTACCTGCTTTGCAACAATATACTTTTCAGTTACAGTTTTTTTGTATGAGAAAAAGTTAAATTGTGACCATAAAGCTGTGGTGTGCATTGGAAACTGATGCAAAAATAATCATGTGGAAAATTGTTCTTGTTTCTTCATTTACTCTTAGGTACGTGCTATGATTCAGATTCTAAAACACTTTGGCTGGACTTGGGTAGGTCTGCTTGTCACTGATGACGATTATGGACTTCATGCAGCCAGATCCTTTCAGTCTGAGCTGAGTCTTTCGGGTGAATCTTGCCTGGCCTACACCGAGGTTTTGCCCTGGAGCAAAGACACAGATGAACTCAGGAGGATTGTTGATGTGATGAAAAAATCCACAGCTCGGGTTGTCATTGTCTTTGAACATTACAGTCGCGTGATAAATCTTATGGAAGAGGTTTGGCTTTACAAATCTTTAATTATTACTAGTTTCTGAATCACAAAAGTATATTGTGTGAAACATGTATTACATCCTATTTGAATGAGTACAGAAAACCAATCATTCAGTTGAAGATGAATAATGACTTCAATTGCATGATAATGTCACTAAAGAAGTTGTAGTTACAATATCACTTCATAGATGGTGTAGGTGTATGTATGCTATTAGGTTTAATCTAATTCACAGGTAGTGAGGCAAAATCTAACTGGCATACAGTGGATGGCCAGTGAAAGTTGGACAGTAGCAGTACCTGATGTGCTCCAAACACCTCAACTTATGCCATACCTGGGTGGTACACTGGGCATCGCTATTCGTCGAGGAGAAATACCAGGGCTCAGGGAATTCCTGTTACAAATACGTCCTGATCGACATCACAACAATAGCTATGGAAATAGCATGGTGGGAGTTTAACTTTTTAATATACTAGTTGGAAGAATCATATATTTTCATGATGTGTAAAAAACAATATTAAAATATTTCAGGTGAACCAGTTTTGGGAATTTGCCTTTCAGTGCAGATTTGCACCAGCTCCAGCAGGCTGGCTGGAAGGTGGAGGTGCAATATGCACCGGACAGGAAGATCTGAAAAATGTGGACAATGAGTTCTTGGACGTTTCCGACCTGCGGCCTGAGTATAATGTGTACAAAGCTGTTTATGCACTGGCATATTCGCTTGATGAAATGCTGCGGTGCAAGCCAGGAAGAGGGCCTTTCAGTGGGAACAGCTGTGCCACTTTGCAATCACTGGAGCCTTGGCAGGTGTGATATCATTTTACACTCTGTTTATAAATTCTTTGCTTTAAAATTACTTTCAGGATAGAATTTACCACAGAATTTAACATGTAGGATTAAATACAATGTGATAATATTAACTATGAAAAAGCTGGAGTGAGCTCAACAGATTTTCCGCACTCCCCCCAAAAATTAGCAGTTGATATATTTAGATCAGAGGCATGTATGCATGAATCATTACTAGTGATGTAATATTCTATTTGACTATTTAATACTGGATGCCATACTAGGTAACTTTTCACCTCAGTGTGAAAAGTAATTTATTTATTATACTTTCCTTTTTAACAGCTTATTTATTACTTGGAAAGAGTGAACTTCACCACTCCATTTGGTGATCAAGTGTCATTTGATGAGAATGGTGATGTGGAGCCAATTTATGATGTGATGAACTGGTTGTGGCTCCCTGATGGAAGCACTAAAGTTCAAAGTGTGGGTGAAGTTAAGGGGTCAGGTGAAGGTGAAGAACTCATACTTGATGAAAACAGAATCTTCTGGAACTTTGAATCGAAAAAGGTTAGATATGAGTTTTAAAAGTTAACTTTTGGCATATGTCCAGTATATATCAGTGTAAAAGCTAATTAACTCATAGCAAAGCTATTTAATTTCATCCTATAGCCACCTCAATCAGTGTGTAGTGAGAACTGTCCTCCTGGTACCCACATGGTGAGAGAGAAGGGGAAACCCCAATGCTGTTTTGACTGCATCCCTTGTTCTGAAGGAAAAATCACTAATAAGAGCAGTACGTATTTTTCTTTTTGCATGACATATTTAATTTCATTATTATGAAGAATAATATGCATTTCACCAATGTTCCCTTTTGTATCAGACTCCTTGGAGTGTACCAGTTGTCCAGAGGATTTTTGGTCAAACCCCCAGCGTGACCACTGTATTCCTAAGAAGACAGAGTTTCTATCCTATCATGACCCTTTGGGCATTTGTTTGATGGCAACCTCCTTACTGGGAACATTTATATGTGCTGTTGTTCTGGGGATCTTTATCTGCCATCGCACAACACCTATAGTTCGTGCCAACAATTCAGAACTTAGTTTCCAGCTATTAGTGTCACTTAAGTTATGTTTTCTTTGTTCATTGCTGTTTATCGGACGACCCAGGCTATGGACATGCCAACTCAGACACGCAGCATTTGGGATCAGCTTTGTGCTTTGTGTCTCATGCATCTTAGTAAAAACCATGGTTGTTCTGGCTGTGTTCAAAGCCTCCAAGCCAGGAGGGGGAACCAGTTTGAAGTGGTTTGGTGCAATGCAGCAGAGAGGAACAGTTCTGTTTCTTACATCTATTCAGGCAGCCATCTGCACTACGTGGCTTGTCTCTTCCTCTCCAACTCCACATAAAAACACCCAATACCACAATGATAAGATAGTGTATGAGTGTGCAGTTGGGTCCACTGTTGGTTTTGCAGTGTTATTGGGCTATATTGGCATGCTGGCTTTCCTCAGTTTTCTAATTGCATTCCTGGTGAGGAATCTCCCTGATAGTTTTAATGAGGCCAAGCTCATCACATTCAGCATGCTGATCTTCTGTGCTGTGTGGGTGGCCTTTGTTCCTGCTTATGTCAGCTCACCAGGAAATCTTGCAGATGCAGTGGAGGTGTTTGCCATCCTGGCTTCAGGTTTTGGACTTTTGATCACACTGTTTGGACCCAAATGTTACATAATCCTGTTGAGACCAGAGTTGAACACAAAGAAAGCTGTTATGGGTCGTGGCGTTGAGTCATAAACAGTTCACTATTTTCAAAAGAATGGAGAGAGAAACTTTTCTCTTTTCAGTTTTTCTCCAGACAGAAAAAAAAATGTGTATTTAAATTAATTTTATATTTCTTTCAAATCTTGGCGCTGGTGTCACATGATTGCAAATGTACAAATATTGTGATTCATTCTACTTTCATTTATTTTTTAAGATGCAGCTAACGTACACACTAATCTTACTCTTAATATGTAATTACCTACTCGTTGATGTTTATTCGTGAAATTTAACCCGAATTTAAACATACAGATTTTTTTGTTTATTTAATTAAAAAAAAAATTTGTTCCTATGAATCTTAATTGATTAGTGTTCAATTACATCATCCAAACAATTTTTGCATCCTCATGAACTTTGAATGAATCCATTAAAAATACATAGGACATGGATCTTCCCCCTTCACCAGCTTGAATAAAGTGGATATCGTTTTTCACCTAATTGCATTTTATGTAAATAAAGAGAGAGCGGGCACACACATAAACACAAAAAAATTAACAGGAAGAAAATTTTTGACACATTTGAACAGATAGTTTTTGATAAACTGGAAAGGTATGCGCTTAGAGACGTGGCATTGGACTGGGTAAAGAGTTTTTTAATAAACAAGTGACAACTTATGAATCAAACCAATGTTCAATTATCAAAATTTTTGAGCAATGGTTTTCCCACAGAGTCCCATCTGCGTGAATATTGTAAACATTTGCATCATTTAACTTGTAATGCTGTGTGTGCCGGGTCCTTTGTCACCCGAAGAAGGTTCTTGCTTTGGTCATTTCAGGCTTTTGTTTCTACTTTCTGCAGTTGATGTAGTTCTGTTGGCCTCATTAGGTTGTGGTCTCAGCTCATACTGGGGTGGTTGTCAGCATTGCAACAAAATTTGAAGTGGAAGGAATGAGAATCAACTACTCCAAGTTACAGGCAATGGTTTTCAGCTGACAAACCCTGAAGTGCCCAATCTAAGTAAGGGACGAGTTGCTGCCAAAAGTGGAGGAGTTTAACTCTTTAAAGCCGGTTGGAGCGGACACGCTCCATTTTGCGTAACTATTTTTAAATTCTGGTAGCACTGCAACCACGTAAGCTAGCGCAATAATTTTTTTTGCATATGAAACCAGAAGAGTTGTACTTACATCTTATGCCATCAGCTTGTCCTAGGTCACAGTTTCCTTCCACATATAGCTTTGCAAAAACTGAATAAAAAGCACTTGCAGCAACAAAAACATAATATTCCAGAAACACGCTTTGCCGATCCGATCAGCTGTTCATAACACTTCCTATGTCCATCAGCGTGAACTATCGCATGTCCGCCATGACCTGCCCGAAACCGGAAGTGACGTCATTTTGCAGAAATGTAGTTTTTTACCATCAGGGCCTCATGAGCCTATACTGGTGTTTTTAAAAGTTATCTTTGACTTTATGACTTTCTGTGTCATTTCTGGGATGCTTAGGACTCATATTGCACTGCTGGAAAAAGTTTATTTTGATGCATATGCTGTTATTTTGCAAATTTGCACTCTAATATTTTTTTTCGTTTTTCCTGCAGTATATGAAAATTGGTGTATTTCAAAAATAAAACTATGAAGACACTCAAAATAAATTTCCTGTGGTGGGAAACTATTTTGTGCAACATTTTTGTATTTAAAGTTTTGAGGGATAAGCCTCTTAAATTTCTCTAACTAGAAATATATGTTAAAAAAAACCAAAACAATTTTCAATTTTTTTGTAGTTTATTGCATTTTTTTTGCAATTTATGTAATTATTATGCACTTAATGCAGACATATTATTAAAATTTGGGCTATAATGGTTGTATTGATGTATATCAACTTGAAATGCTCCCAACAATGGCACTACAGCATGTAAAAATATAATATAAGCTCTGGCGGACTTGGTTCTATGGTAGGTCTTAAAGGGTTAATATCTTGGGGTCTTGTTCAAGAGTGTGGACTCACCCTGTCTATCACTAGTGATAGACAGATTGGGGTCATGTCTGCAGCTATGGTGACACTCCATTGGTGATGAAGAGAGTGGAGAAAGACAGCAAACCTGTTGATTTTGCAAGTCAATCTATGCTGTGACCCTTACCTGACCAAAAGAATGAGACTGCAGATACAAATGGTGAAAAAGAGTCTCCTCCAAAGGGGGGCTGTGCTGTCCTTTAGAGATTGGGTGAGGATTATAGTCATTCAAGAGGGACTCAGCCTAGAGCTACTTCTCACCCACATCGAAATGAGCCAGTTTGATTGGTTTAGGAATCTGAATAGGATGCCTCCTTGGTGAGGTGTTAAAGGCATGTTCAGAAAGAGGCTGTAAGACTGTAAATGTTTTGGTCTTCATTCTTACTTTATGTCACTCGATAAATGAAATAATGAATAAAAATAAGTAAATAATAAAACACAAAGAAAAATTTTATGATGTCAATCCTTAAGTGTGTGTGTGTGTGTGTGTGTGTGTGTGTGGTTTTGTTTTTTTTTTTGGGGGGGGGGGGGGGGGGTGATAGCTAATTGACTCCTAGTAGTACTTAACTGCATATGGATACAAAAATACAAAAACAATTTCAAGTCTTTTAGGCCCCGCCCACACTTATCCTTCTTCCTTAATGGGTGGTGTGCAAGATTAAACAACACAAAATATCAATAAAAGACAAAGGAAAGGCATTGAAATAAAACCTAATGACTGAGCTCAGAAAATCAGAAAGCTGTTATGGCCTCTTCTTTACAAACCAGTTTGCTCTTGCTTGTTTTGCTATCTTCTTACTTTTCTTTGGTTATATCCTCTTCTCAGTTTTCTCTCTCATGTCAGTTACAGGGACAGTTTGATCTAAATGGGATGTACAAGGCTGGTGATGTGGTTCTAGGAGGACTGTTTCAAATCCACTTCTTTTCAAGTGTTGCTATTCAGTCTTTTACTTCAAAACCACAACAGCCTACTTGCAGTGGGTAAGTAAGGCTGGTGGGAAAAAGGGAAATGGAAATTAGTGCAAAGGAAATATGAGATTGTAATAGTAGTAACTGTACTTTCTGATTTATTATCATTCAGGATAAATGCATGTATCTTGGTGCATCTATATTGTTTGTCATGAAAATAGCTTGTTAATCGTTGTTATTCAGTTTCCTTAATTGTTTTATAATGTTTTTTAATAATAAGTAATTTTGCCACATGTTGCAGTAAAGTATCTTGATGAAAATATATTTTTCAGTTAAATTTTTCTTCTCTTAGTGTTTATGCCCTAGGATTTAAGCTCGCACAAACCATGGCCTTTGCTATTGATGAGATCAATAGAAACTCAAACCTGCTACCAAATGTGACTCTGGGGTACACTCTGTATGATAGCTGTCTTGAACTTGGAATTGGATTTCGTGCAGCATTGTCACTGGCCAGTGGTCAAGAAGAGAAAATTATATTAAATAGTACATGTGTTGGAAATCCTCCTGTCATAGGGATTGTGGGTGATTCATCTTCTACAAATTCTATCGCCATTTCCAACGTATTAGGTTTGTACAGAGTACCTATGGTAAGTTTTCTGCTCAACCATGTAACAGTTTTCTTGGATTATTTTAATTTAATTGCAAATTTAAAGACACTTGAAGTAACATGACAAAGTTAAGACATCTCTACATCAATATCGGTACAATCTGTAGTCTGTATCTTTTAGGTGAGTTATTTTTCCACATGTTCCTGCCTGAGTAACCGTCAAAAATACCCATCATTCTTTAGGACGATCCCAAGTGATGCTTTCCAGGTGAAAATCTGTCAACAATTGTTTTTGTTGTCGACAAAGATGTTTTGGTTAAAGAAATTGCCTACTTTGCAACAATATGCATACAATGATACTAAAATGTTTTTTCAGTTCCAGTTTTACTTTGTTATGAACAAAGCTAATTTGCCACCATAAAGGTGTAATAATCATGTGGAAAATTGTTCTTGTCTATGCACTTACACTTAGGTACGTGCTATGATTCAGATTCTGAAGCATTTCAGTTGGACTTGGGTTGGTCTGCTTGTCAGTGACGATGATTATGGACTTCACGCAGCAAGATCATTTCAATCTGAGCTGAGTCTGTTAAGTGAAAGTTGCCTGGCCTACACTGAGGTTTTGCCCTGGGACAAAGACACAGATGAACTCAGGAGGATTGTTGATGTGATGAAAAAATCCACAGCTCGAGTTGTTATTGTCTTTGAACATTACAGTCGCATGATAAACCTTATGGAAGAGGTTTGGCTTTAAAACAATCCAATTATTATTAATTGCAAAGGTCTGCATCATTGTTTTGTGTAAAACATTTGATACATCATTATTTGAATGATTACAGAAAATTGTTCATGCAGAATTCATTTAAAGGTGAATAATAGCTTAAATAGCATGATAATGTCACTAATCAAGTTATAGTTACAATATCTTTTCATAGAATATGGTGTAATCTAATTCACAGGTAGTGAGGCAAAATGTAACTGGCCTACAATGGATGGCCAGTGAAGCCTGGACAGCAGCTGTTGTGCTCCAAACACCTCAGCTTATGCCATACCTGCGTGGTACACTGGGTATCGCTATTCGTCGAGGCGAGATACCAGGACTCAGGGAATTCCTGTTACAAATACGTCCTGACTTACATCACAATAACAGCTATGGAAATAGTATGGTGAGAGTTTAAGCTTTTAATGTACTATTTGCAACAATTTCCATCGCTTGTAAAAAACAATAAAAAATTATTTCAGGTGAACCAGTTTTGGGAATTCACATTTCAGTGTAGATTTGCACCAGCTCCAGCAAGCTTGCTGGAAGGTGAAGGTGCAATATGTACTGGACAGGAAGATCTAGAAAATGTGGACAATGAATTCTTGGACGTTTCCGACCTGCGGCCTGAGTATAATGTGTACAAAGCTGTTTATGCACTGGCATATTCCCTTGATGACATGCTGCGGTGCAAGCCAGGAAGAGGGCCTTTCAGTGGGAACAGCTGTGCCACTTTGCAGTCACTGGAGCCTTGGCAGGTGTGATATCATTTTACACTCTGTTTATAAATTCTTTCCTTTATAATTACTTTCAGGATAGAATTTACCACATAGAACTAAATACAATGTGATAATATTGACTATTAAAAAGCTGGTGTGAGCTAAATGGATTTTACATACTCCCAGTTTTGGAGTTGTGGAGTTGTGGAGTGACATTTAATCTAGTGACACTGGAAAAGTGCATGGCGTGTGTGATTAAGACGCTCTGTATGGACCTTTTCCCCCTCCTATCCATGGATCCCTGGATATCCCAACCCCCACACTTTGGATATATATCTTACATGGTGATTGTAAATAAATTTTTCATTTGTTCTTTCAGTCACTACCTATGGCCACGAGCTGTGGGTAGTGACCGAAAGAATGAGATCGCGGATACAAGCGGCAGAAATGAGCTTCCTCCGAAGGGTGGCTGGCCTCTCCCTTAGAGATAGGGTGAGAAGTTCGGCCATCCGGGAGGGGCTCGGAGTAGAGCCGCTGCTGCTCCACATCGAAAGGAGCCAGCTGAGGTGGTTCGGGCATCTGACAAGGATGCCCCCTGGGCGCCTCCTGGGTGAGGTGTTCCAGGCATGTCCCACCGGGAGGAGGCCCCGGGGCAGACCCAGGACACGCTGGAGAGATTATATCTCTCGGCTGGCCTGGGAACACCTTGGTGTTCCCCCGGATAAGCTGGAGGAGGTGGCTGGGGAGAGGGAGGTCTGGGCCTCTTTGCTTAGGCTGCTGCCCCCGCGACCCGGCCTCGGATAAAGCGGATGAAGATGGATGGATGGATGGATGGACTTTTCATTTGAAGAACTTCGGGTCTGAGTCAATTGAGTTAGTTTGGTATGCTGACACCCACAAAAAATTAGCAGTTAATATATTTAGATCAGAAGCTTGTATTTATAAAGCATTACTAGCGATGTAATATAGGGTTAGGTGGGGATGGGGACGGGGCATGGTATGTGGTGCTGCTGCCAGAAGGCTGACATACCGAAGCTGCATCAGCTCATCACGCCTCCTCTGCATTTAAGTCTGTACTGGGTCCTGACTGAAGTTATTGTCGTTGTGGCAGCCGGCAGCTGGAAAAGCTGCAGCTGAGTATTATAAAAACAGAAACTAGAAATAAAAGTGTGACAATGTGGTCGGGTCAGCTATGCATCGTTTACAGTGGTATCAAAACCCAGTATTGGGGCATGGTGGAACCGCGACCGGGCCAGCCAGGTTGTGGTGGCCAAGCTCCCGTCTACGCAGAGGGAGCAGGTAGCGATGTTTCACCGGCAGTTGAAACAGCTGTAGGACAGATCCCACTGCCGGATGCAGTTGATAGAGAGTCTGGCAGCTCAGATCGGGTCCTTACCACTGCTGCCGCTGCCCTTACTGACGTCCCTCGCCGCATGTGAGTGGCTGGTGTCCAATCTGTTCTGGCACCATACTGGTCCTCAGGGTGAGACCCGGCAAGACACACCCTAACTCCGCACCTGTACCCACTCCTTTGGTGGGAGCGGCTAGTGCCCAGCAGATGTCTTTACCCATTCCACTTTTACCACCTGCTCACTTACCTGCTCAACCCGACCCGGTGGACATGGGGGTATGTGGCGGGGCATGATTTGTGGCGCCGCTGCAGGGAGGCTGACACAACAGAGCTGCAGCAGCTCATCACGCCTCCATTGCATTTAAGTCTGTACTGGGTCTTGACTGAAGTTGTTATCGTTGTTGTGTATGTGTGGCTGGCAGATGGAAAGCTAGAGCTGAGGTTTGAAAAACAGCTACTGGAAATAAAAGTGTTTAAATAAGTGACAATATGTCTGCCATGCATAATTTACAGGGTGCCACTGTTTGCACTGTGAAAAGTAATTTACTTGTTATGCATCCTTTTTTAAAAGCTTGTTTATTACTTGGAAAGAGTGAACTTCACCACTCCATTTGGCGATCAAGTGTCATTTGATGAGAATGGTGATGCATTGCCAATTTATGATGTGATGAACTGGTTGTG
Source organism: Aulonocara stuartgranti (assembly GCF_965226115.1). Taxonomy (NCBI): domain Eukaryota; kingdom Metazoa; phylum Chordata; class Actinopteri; order Cichliformes; family Cichlidae; genus Aulonocara; species Aulonocara stuartgranti. The sequence goes on along the minus strand of NC_138950.1, from coordinate 14,224,462 downwards.
GCTCCCTGATGGAAGCACTAAAGTTCAGAATGTGGGTGAGGTTAAAAGGTCAACTTTCAAAGGTGAAGAACTCATACTTGTTGAAGACAAAATCTTCTGGAACTTTGAATCCAAAAAGGTTAGATGTTTTGTTTTTTTTAGATTTAACTTTGCCACATGTCTAGTATATATCAGTGTAAAGCCTAATATTTAATTTCATCCTATAGCCACCTCAATCAGTATGTAGTGAGAGCTGTCCTCCTGGTACCCACATGGTGAGAGAGAAGGGGAAACCCCAGTGCTGTTTTGACTGTGTTCCTTGTTCTGAAGGAAAAATTACTAATAAGAGCAGTACGTATTTTTCTTTCTGCATGACATATTTAATTTCATTATTATGAAAAATAATAATAATAATAATAATAATAATAATAATAATAATAATAATAATAATAATATGCATTTCACCAATGTTCCCTTTTGTATCAGACTCCTTGGAGTGCACCAGTTGTCCAGAGGATTTTTGGTCAAACCCCCAGCGTGACCACTGTATTCCTAAGAAGACAGAGTTCCTCTCCTATCTTGACCCTCTGGGTATTTGTTTGACAACAACATCACTGCTGGGAGTATTTATATGTGCTGTTGTTCTGGGGATCTTCATTTATTATCGCAGAACACCTATAGTACGTGCCAACAATTCAGAACTTAGTTTCCAGCTATTAGTGTCACTTAAGTTGTGTTTCCTGTGTTCATTGCTGTTTATCGGGCGACCTAGGCTGTGGACATGCCAACTCAGACACGCAGCATTTGGGATCAGCTTTGTGCTGTGTGTCTCATGCATCTTAGTAAAAACCATGGTTGTTCTGGCTGTGTTCAAAGCCTCCAAGCCAGGAGGGGGAACCAGTTTGAAGTGGTTTGGTGCTATGCAGCAGAGAGGAACAGTTCTATTTCTGACATCTATTCAGGCAGCCATCTGCACTACGTGGCTTGTCTCTTCCTCTCCAACTCCACATAAAAACACCCAATACCACAATGATAAGATAGTGTATGAGTGTGCAGTTGGGTCCACTGTTGGTTTTGCAGTGTTATTGGGCTATATTGGCATGCTGGCTTTCCTCAGTTTTCTAATTGCATTCCTGGTGAGGAATCTCCCTGATAGTTTTAATGAGGCCAAGCTCATCACATTCAGCATGCTGATCTTCTGTGCTGTGTGGGTGGCCTTTGTTCCTGCTTATATCAGCTCACCAGGAAAACTTGCAGATGCAGTGGAGGTATTTGCCATTCTTGCCTCAAGTTTTGGTCTTTTGATCACACTGTTTGGACCCAAATGTTACATAATCCTGTTGAGACCAGAGATGAACACAAAGAAAGCTGTTATGGCCCGTGGCATTGGATCATAAAAAGTCAGCTAATTTCAAAAGAAAGAAAAGCACATTATCTCTTTGTAGTACAGACAGAAAAAAATAATAAAAATCCTATATTTAAATGAAGTTAATATTCCTTTTAAATGTCTGTGCTGGTGTTAAATGACTGCAAATGTGCAGATATCTTGATTTATTCTACTTTGTTTTTCATGATACAGTTGAAAAATAGAAGAAAATGAAATTAAATATTGCTCCTATAAACATATACTGACTTGTGTTTATTGCATCTTCCAAGAAATTTCTATATTCTCATAAGCTTTGACTTAATTTATTAAAAATACATCAGAGGGAGATGTTCCACCTTCACCATCCTGCATACAGTGGACATCGTCGTTCACATAATAGAGACTGGCTACACACATAAACACAAAACATTGGTATCGATCAAAGAAAGTACACAGCCAGAGCTTTTATCAACTTCAATTCAATTTGATTCAATTCAATTTTATTTATATAGCGCCAAATCACAAAAAGGTTGCCTCAAGGCATTGGTTGGGAAGGTGCACATGGGTAAATATTGGGCCCAAAACTCACGATGTTGTATAAAATGATGTAGAGCATTAGATATATTACAGTTCAATTTATTTTTGGATGACACGTTTTATGTCATGGAGAGCATAAACAGCACTTTTTGGAGATCCTCACAAAATTTGACTCAACTAGAATGATTGTTAGATAAAAGAAATTATCACTGATTTTAAGCAAAACAAAATTTATGATAATTGGAAATTCTAGGACAGGCATGGATGTAAATGTGATGATAAACAGAGATAGAGAGTATACCAGATTTTTTTTTAGACTATAAAATCAACTGGAAACGTCAAATAAAATATGTACAATCAAAATGGTCAAGAAGCATTTGTTAAATTATTTAAATCATAAATCACTTCATATACTTTACTGTTCTCTTATATTGTCAACGTTACATTGTTGTGTAGAAGTGGTGTGCAGGGACTTTTACAGAAAGGCGAGCAGAGACAGCTGCTTTATGATAGTGCTGTTTAGGATTCAAGGGACAGAGAGCTTCATTTTAGGATGTTTTAATTTGTATTTTCTTTTAGATTTTATAAGACAATGAGTATTTGTGGAGGGAGAAGGTTAAATACTGGCAGCCTGCCACAAGAAATATTGACCATAGTGACCAGAGAGCATTAAGGGGCAGAGAGGAGGATGTTACTCTCAATGTTGTTGCCGCATTTCGCTGCCAATAAAGTTACACAATTACACAGCATATTCGGATTTATTATTATATTTACAACATACCACAGTTTTTGCCTTGTCATTTTATTTTGTTGTATTCATCCGCGACACCTTAAAGGCCAGTCCGTGAAAATATTGTCACGGTTGGCGACCGCTGATTTAGACCAGGAACCACGACCTTCCCCAGTCGCCCAAACCCGTGACAGGTCATCACCCTCCTCCCCCTCCCTTTCTCCCTCCTCCCCACACCTGAAATTCAATGAGGAGATAATGGAGCGTGTCAATGCTGGGCTCTGGTCTGCCCCCCCGGCTCAATCCCTTTACGTGCGCAATTGTGCATTGCAAGCATTTGGTCTCTGCGCACATAAAATCTGCGTTGTGCACAGAAAAAAAAAATCTAACTTGAATTGAAATTAAAATTAATACTTTAACAATTTTGTTTTGCTGTGTTAGTCAGTAAGTGACTGGCTGCTCCCGTATGGGATTAGAACAATGCCACCTTATCCCATAGTCCAGCCAATAATGTGATTCATATTCGTATATACACAGCTAATCAATGTCGTTGACAGGCTATGACAGCGTCCTTATGTGCCAACACCGGTGTTTTAGCTAGCAAAGCGGTGTGACTGATATGGAGTGAAGTTAATGACAACGTGTACAACTACTGGAGATATGAGCATGACAGACGGAACAATTGATGGAAAAAGTGTGGACTTTATACCAGTTTTTAAATTGTGTTGATAGGCCACGTAAAACCAGAGTTATGATAAAAATATATGCAATGTTTGGTTTTCTTTCTGAGAACTATCGTTGTTTATATTTACTGTGGGAAGAAACGGTAAAAACGGCGTTATGCCTGTGAGCAAAAACAAAAACAAAAAATCCAAAAATGATATGGCAAAATGGCATTTAGTTGTTTAGGAAAGGGGGAAGTTTTAGGAGTGACGGCGGTGTTCTGAGATGTGAGAGATTTGCAATGTTTAGTGCAAATCTTGTGTACCGTAGTTAGTGTGTAGTGTAGTCAATAGTTTTCTTGTGTGCGTCAGAACAATGAGGCCACTGCTGAATGTTACAGGTGTTACAGGAGTGATAGATCTCCTGTTGTCAGGCCTGCAGGTATCAGGCTTGTGATGTTCTCCTTTATCTCATAGTGGACAGAAATAATTTTTGGAGTGGCATAAATAATTTGTGTGGCATCAAATTTGATGCAGAACAGCTGATTGTTCTGTCAATAGTTTGAAATACCTAAAAACGCCTTGGCTGCATTTTTAGGTAAACAGCTGCAAAAAACTTTGTTGTTTGCATTACTCAGTTACTTTTTTAAAGAAGTAACCATATAATTAATTGCTAAGTTCAAGTTATTTTTAACTTCCAATAGTGTTAACATACTACACAGGTTATGAACAAGATTTTTTTAAATTTTCATTGTAAGTGGGCTAAAGAAGTTCATTAAAAGTAGTCTAACATAAATGTAAATGCAGTAATTTGATTATTTTAATAAACCATGTAACTTGGATGGATTCGATGCTGGCGTGACCACAGTGCATACGCCTAATGTTGCTCACAGTGGTTCAAGGGACCGCTCAGGGAGTTTGTGTGTTCGCTCAGATAAATGAAAAACTAGAGGGAACATTGTGAACAACTGCTCGACTTCCATAAAAGTTTGGAAGTTTGCCCTGTTCTACCTCTGAACTAGGCCATCCCTTGGACTGTCCCTCAATTCTGCTTTGCCCTCAGGACACTCTTCCCCACTAGCGTCTCCCCTTGCCCTTTGCAATCAGCTACCTACCCATACACTGGATTTTTTGACACCTCAATTGTTTTATTTTCTGTTTCAACTCAATTTTAATAATAAGAATAATTTTAATATGGCCTTTTTGAACATGAACCTGTAACAGTCCCTTTTCAGCCACCAGTTTGTAACAGCAGTCTTCTGAGGAAGAAGCGGCTAGCAGGTCCAGCGGGCATGTGGTGCAGAGGTTAGCCGGATAACTCGAGGCCAGTCAGTTAAATCGAACAACAGATCTTTGTTTGATGTCAGCAACATAAGGACATACAAGCCAGGGCTCCATGGCTCTACTCCAGCTGTACATACATTTGGTAGGATGGGTAGGCGCCTGTGCCGGCCTGTTAAAATGGCAGCATGTAATGGCTGCCACAGAATACTCACACACCCAGTAAGAGACTCCCCCAGCTACTACAATAGCAGGACAACCCCCCCCCCCCCCCCCCCCCCCCCCTTAGTGGTGCTATAACACAATAAGTGTTGTTATAAACCTTGGTATAAATTGAATACGATTTTATGTGACTTGGGCTTCATTCTTCCTTTATGACACTTATAAACACAAAAATAAATAAACAGAACACAAAAATGTTACTCTTCAGCGATTTTTTTGCTGATAACTAATTAACTCACAGTAGTAAATAATTAAGTTACTGGATAGAAAAACAAAATGTCTCAAATGGCAAGTCATTTAGGCCCCACCCATACTCACCCTTCTTCCTTAATGGTTGGTGTGCAAGATTAAACAACACAAAATGTCAATAAAAGAGAATGACATAGAAATAAAACCTAATGACTGGGATCAGTGATTCAGAAAGCTGTCATGAGAACCAATTTGCTCTTGCTTGTTTTGCTGTCTTGCTACTTTACCTCGGTCATATCTTTTTCTCAGTTTTCTCTCTCATGTCAGTTACAGGGACAGTTTGATCTAAATGGGATGTACAAGACTGGAGATGTGGTTCTAGGGGGACTGTTTCAAATCCACTTCTTTTCAAGTGTTGCTATTCAGTCTTTTACTTCACAACCACAACAGCCTACTTGCAGTGGGTAAGTATGACAGGAAAACAGCATAGAAAAAGAAAAAAAAGAAATGAAAACTATTGTTATGGAAATATGGGTTTTTAATTCATGCCTAAGGTAACTGTACTTTTCAGTTTAAAATCGTTCAGGATAAATGCATGTATCTTGAATTATAAATTTATATTTGTTCATCAAAATATCCTGTTAATTGTTATTCAGTTTCTTTATTTGCCTATGAAAATAAGTAATTTTGCCACATGTTAAGTATCTTAGATAAATATCTATGTTGAGGAAAATGTATTTTTTCAATAATTAACCTTTTCTTGTCTTAGTGTTTATGCCCTAGGATTTAAGCTCGCACAAACCATGGCCTTTGCTATTGATGAAATCAACAGAAACTCAAACCTGCTACCTAATGTGACTGTGGGATATACTCTCTATGATAGCTGCCAAGAACTTGGAATTGGATTCCGTGCAGCATTATCATTAGCCAATAGTCAAGAAGAGAAAATTATATTAAATGATACATGTTCTGGAAATCCTCCAGTCATAGGGATTGTGGGTGATCCGTCCTCTACACCTTCTATTGCCATCTCCAGCGTCTTAGGTTTGTACAGAGTACCTATGGTAAGTTTTCTGCTTGACCATGTAACAGTTTTCTTTGATTGTTTTCATTTAATAGCAAATGTAGAACCACTTGTACAAAGCAATGCATGACAAAGTTAAAAAAAATGTTGGATATCACTGCATATAGTCTCTATTTTTAACAGGTGAGTTATTTTGCCACATGTTCCTGCCTGAGTGACCATCAAAAGTATCCATCCTTCTTTAGAACGATCCCAAGTGATGCTTTCCAGGTGAAAATCTGTCAACAAAGTTAAAATGGAAAAGCTAATGAATTCTGGTTAAAGAAATTACCTGCTTTGCAACAATATACTTTTCAGTTACAGTTTTTTTGTATGAGAAAAAGTTAAATTGTGACCATAAAGCTGTGGTGTGCATTGGAAACTGATGCAAAAATAATCATGTGGAAAATTGTTCTTGTTTCTTCATTTACTCTTAGGTACGTGCTATGATTCAGATTCTAAAACACTTTGGCTGGACTTGGGTAGGTCTGCTTGTCACTGATGACGATTATGGACTTCATGCAGCCAGATCCTTTCAGTCTGAGCTGAGTCTTTCGGGTGAATCTTGCCTGGCCTACACCGAGGTTTTGCCCTGGAGCAAAGACACAGATGAACTCAGGAGGATTGTTGATGTGATGAAAAAATCCACAGCTCGGGTTGTCATTGTCTTTGAACATTACAGTCGCGTGATAAATCTTATGGAAGAGGTTTGGCTTTACAAATCTTTAATTATTACTAGTTTCATAGGTCTGAATCACAAAAGTATATTGTGTGAAACATGTATTACATCCTATTTGAATGAGTACAGAAAACCAATCATTCAGTTGAAGATGAATAATGACTTCAATTGCATGATAATGTCACTAAAGAAGTTGTAGTTACAATATCACTTCATAGATGGTGTAGGTGTATGTATGCTATTAGGTTTAATCTAATTCACAGGTAGTGAGGCAAAATCTAACTGGCATACAGTGGATGGCCAGTGAAAGTTGGACAGTAGCAGTACCTGATGTGCTCCAAACACCTCAACTTATGCCATACCTGGGTGGTACACTGGGCATCGCTATTCGTCGAGGAGAAATACCAGGGCTCAGGGAATTCCTGTTACAAATACGTCCTGATCGACATCACAACAATAGCTATGGAAATAGCATGGTGGGAGTTTAACTTTTTAATATACTAGTTGGAAGAATCATATATTTTCATGATGTGTAAAAAACAATATTAAAATATTTCAGGTGAACCAGTTTTGGGAATTTGCCTTTCAGTGCAGATTTGCACCAGCTCCAGCAGGCTGGCTGGAAGGTGGAGGTGCAATATGCACCGGACAGGAAGATCTGAAAAATGTGGACAATGAGTTCTTGGACGTTTCCGACCTGCGGCCTGAGTATAATGTGTACAAAGCTGTTTATGCACTGGCATATTCGCTTGATGAAATGCTGCGGTGCAAGCCAGGAAGAGGGCCTTTCAGTGGGAACAGCTGTGCCACTTTGCAATCACTGGAGCCTTGGCAGGTGTGATATCATTTTACACTCTGTTTATAAATTCTTTGCTTTAAAATTACTTTCAGGATAGAATTTACCACAGAATTTAACATGTAGGATTAAATACAATGTGATAATATTAACTATGAAAAAGCTGGAGTGAGCTCAACAGATTTTCCGCACTCCCCCCAAAAATTAGCAGTTGATATATTTAGATCAGAGGCATGTATGCATGAATCATTACTAGTGATGTAATATTCTATTTGACTATTTAATACTGGATGCCATACTAGGTAACTTTTCACCTCAGTGTGAAAAGTAATTTATTTATTATACTTTCCTTTTTAACAGCTTATTTATTACTTGGAAAGAGTGAACTTCACCACTCCATTTGGTGATCAAGTGTCATTTGATGAGAATGGTGATGTGGAGCCAATTTATGATGTGATGAACTGGTTGTGGCTCCCTGATGGAAGCACTAAAGTTCAAAGTGTGGGTGAAGTTAAGGGGTCAGGTGAAGGTGAAGAACTCATACTTGATGAAAACAGAATCTTCTGGAACTTTGAATCGAAAAAGGTTAGATATGAGTTTTAAAAGTTAACTTTTGGCATATGTCCAGTATATATCAGTGTAAAAGCTAATTAACTCATAGCAAAGCTATTTAATTTCATCCTATAGCCACCTCAATCAGTGTGTAGTGAGAACTGTCCTCCTGGTACCCACATGGTGAGAGAGAAGGGGAAACCCCAATGCTGTTTTGACTGCATCCCTTGTTCTGAAGGAAAAATCACTAATAAGAGCAGTACGTATTTTTCTTTTTGCATGACATATTTAATTTCATTATTATGAAGAATAATATGCATTTCACCAATGTTCCCTTTTGTATCAGACTCCTTGGAGTGTACCAGTTGTCCAGAGGATTTTTGGTCAAACCCCCAGCGTGACCACTGTATTCCTAAGAAGACAGAGTTTCTATCCTATCATGACCCTTTGGGCATTTGTTTGATGGCAACCTCCTTACTGGGAACATTTATATGTGCTGTTGTTCTGGGGATCTTTATCTGCCATCGCACAACACCTATAGTTCGTGCCAACAATTCAGAACTTAGTTTCCAGCTATTAGTGTCACTTAAGTTATGTTTTCTTTGTTCATTGCTGTTTATCGGACGACCCAGGCTATGGACATGCCAACTCAGACACGCAGCATTTGGGATCAGCTTTGTGCTTTGTGTCTCATGCATCTTAGTAAAAACCATGGTTGTTCTGGCTGTGTTCAAAGCCTCCAAGCCAGGAGGGGGAACCAGTTTGAAGTGGTTTGGTGCAATGCAGCAGAGAGGAACAGTTCTGTTTCTTACATCTATTCAGGCAGCCATCTGCACTACGTGGCTTGTCTCTTCCTCTCCAACTCCACATAAAAACACCCAATACCACAATGATAAGATAGTGTATGAGTGTGCAGTTGGGTCCACTGTTGGTTTTGCAGTGTTATTGGGCTATATTGGCATGCTGGCTTTCCTCAGTTTTCTAATTGCATTCCTGGTGAGGAATCTCCCTGATAGTTTTAATGAGGCCAAGCTCATCACATTCAGCATGCTGATCTTCTGTGCTGTGTGGGTGGCCTTTGTTCCTGCTTATGTCAGCTCACCAGGAAATCTTGCAGATGCAGTGGAGGTGTTTGCCATCCTGGCTTCAGGTTTTGGACTTTTGATCACACTGTTTGGACCCAAATGTTACATAATCCTGTTGAGACCAGAGTTGAACACAAAGAAAGCTGTTATGGGTCGTGGCGTTGAGTCATAAACAGTTCACTATTTTCAAAAGAATGGAGAGAGAAACTTTTCTCTTTTCAGTTTTTCTCCAGACAGAAAAAAAAATGTGTATTTAAATTAATTTTATATTTCTTTCAAATCTTGGCGCTGGTGTCACATGATTGCAAATGTACAAATATTGTGATTCATTCTACTTTCATTTATTTTTTAAGATGCAGCTAACGTACACACTAATCTTACTCTTAATATGTAATTACCTACTCGTTGATGTTTATTCGTGAAATTTAACCCGAATTTAAACATACAGATTTTTTTGTTTATTTAATTAAAAAAAAAATTTGTTCCTATGAATCTTAATTGATTAGTGTTCAATTACATCATCCAAACAATTTTTGCATCCTCATGAACTTTGAATGAATCCATTAAAAATACATAGGACATGGATCTTCCCCCTTCACCAGCTTGAATAAAGTGGATATCGTTTTTCACCTAATTGCATTTTATGTAAATAAAGAGAGAGCGGGCACACACATAAACACAAAAAAATTAACAGGAAGAAAATTTTTGACACATTTGAACAGATAGTTTTTGATAAACTGGAAAGGTATGCGCTTAGAGACGTGGCATTGGACTGGGTAAAGAGTTTTTTAATAAACAAGTGACAACTTATGAATCAAACCAATGTTCAATTATCAAAATTTTTGAGCAATGGTTTTCCCACAGAGTCCCATCTGCGTGAATATTGTAAACATTTGCATCATTTAACTTGTAATGCTGTGTGTGCCGGGTCCTTTGTCACCCGAAGAAGGTTCTTGCTTTGGTCATTTCAGGCTTTTGTTTCTACTTTCTGCAGTTGATGTAGTTCTGTTGGCCTCATTAGGTTGTGGTCTCAGCTCATACTGGGGTGGTTGTCAGCATTGCAACAAAATTTGAAGTGGAAGGAATGAGAATCAACTACTCCAAGTTACAGGCAATGGTTTTCAGCTGACAAACCCTGAAGTGCCCAATCTAAGTAAGGGACGAGTTGCTGCCAAAAGTGGAGGAGTTTAACTCTTTAAAGCCGGTTGGAGCGGACACGCTCCATTTTGCGTAACTATTTTTAAATTCTGGTAGCACTGCAACCACGTAAGCTAGCGCAATAATTTTTTTTGCATATGAAACCAGAAGAGTTGTACTTACATCTTATGCCATCAGCTTGTCCTAGGTCACAGTTTCCTTCCACATATAGCTTTGCAAAAACTGAATAAAAAGCACTTGCAGCAACAAAAACATAATATTCCAGAAACACGCTTTGCCGATCCGATCAGCTGTTCATAACACTTCCTATGTCCATCAGCGTGAACTATCGCATGTCCGCCATGACCTGCCCGAAACCGGAAGTGACGTCATTTTGCAGAAATGTAGTTTTTTACCATCAGGGCCTCATGAGCCTATACTGGTGTTTTTAAAAGTTATCTTTGACTTTATGACTTTCTGTGTCATTTCTGGGATGCTTAGGACTCATATTGCACTGCTGGAAAAAGTTTATTTTGATGCATATGCTGTTATTTTGCAAATTTGCACTCTAATATTTTTTTTCGTTTTTCCTGCAGTATATGAAAATTGGTGTATTTCAAAAATAAAACTATGAAGACACTCAAAATAAATTTCCTGTGGTGGGAAACTATTTTGTGCAACATTTTTGTATTTAAAGTTTTGAGGGATAAGCCTCTTAAATTTCTCTAACTAGAAATATATGTTAAAAAAAACCAAAACAATTTTCAATTTTTTTGTAGTTTATTGCATTTTTTTTGCAATTTATGTAATTATTATGCACTTAATGCAGACATATTATTAAAATTTGGGCTATAATGGTTGTATTGATGTATATCAACTTGAAATGCTCCCAACAATGGCACTACAGCATGTAAAAATATAATATAAGCTCTGGCGGACTTAGTTCTATGGTAGGTCTTAAAGGGTTAATATCTTGGGGTCTTGTTCAAGAGTGTGGACTCACCCTGTCTATCACTAGTGATAGACAGATTGGGGTCATGTCTGCAGCTATGGTGACACTCCATTGGTGATGAAGAGAGTGGAGAAAGACAGCAAACCTGTTGATTTTGCAAGTCAATCTATGCTGTGACCCTTACCTGACCAAAAGAATGAGACTGCAGATACAAATGGTGAAAAAGAGTCTCCTCCAAAGGGGGGCTGTGCTGTCCTTTAGAGATTGGGTGAGGATTATAGTCATTCAAGAGGGACTCAGCCTAGAGCTACTTCTCACCCACATCGAAATGAGCCAGTTTGATTGGTTTAGGAATCTGAATAGGATGCCTCCTTGGTGAGGTGTTAAAGGCATGTTCAGAAAGAGGCCCCAGGGAAGACTCAGGATATACTACAGAGTTTATATACTTTGGGGGAAATACTTATTTGAATCACTACTGAATTTGTAAGTTTGCTCTCTTCCAAATAAAGTGAGCAAACTTACAATCCAGAAAACACATTACTTAAAAGTCATACATTGATTTGCATGTCAGAGGATGTACTTCCTGAGGCAGCTGAAGAAATTCAACCTGCCAACACGGACGATGATGCAGTTCTACACTGCAATCATCGAGTCCATCCTCACCTCCTCCATCACCGTGTGGTACGCTGGAGCCACTATCAGGGACAAACAGAGACTGCAGCGTGTTGTGCGCTCTGCTGAGAAGGTGATTGGCTGCAGACTCCCATCTTTGCAGGACCTGTACACCTCCAGGACATTGCGGCGTGCAGCTCGGATCTCAGCTGACCCTTCTCACCCTGGACACAGTCTGTTTGACCTGCTCCCCTCAGGCAGGAGGCTCCGGTCCATTCGCACCAGAACCTCTCGCCATAAGAACAGTTTCTTCCACTCTGCTGTTGGACACATGAACAATAACCATATGACTGTTCCCACCACTAACTGTTGAAATCATGACCCTACGCTGTGTCACTGCATCATTCCATGTTTGGCACTGATCACCACCTGCACTCATGTATATATCTTTCTACGTAGCACTCTTAATTCTTATTCTCATGTATATATCTCATGTATAGCTCATGCACATATCTTTCTACGTAGCACTTTTAATTCTTATCCCTACTTTTATTTTTTCATGTCTATTTAAGTGCTATTTATGACACTATTTAAGTGCTATTTATGACACTATGTTTGCACTGAAGCACCGCAGCAATTTCCTAATGTTGTAAACCTGCTCAACATTTGGCAATAAAACCCCTTTCTGATTCTGATTTCTGATTCTGATGTCACTGAGTGAAAAAAGTATTTGATCCCCATGGCTTAGGTCTTGGTGGAAAAAACCCTTGTTGGCAATCACAGTAGTACAATGTAGTCAGTCACCAGGTTTGCACACATGTCATGAGGGATTTTGCCTCACTCATCTAGGTTCAGAGGTTTCAGCTTTCTCCACATTTTCTCTAGAACTTATTCTGGAGAGTGGCTAAGACACTTCATGACCTTAACCCTCTAGACTCAACCAATGTGTCTACACACCATATCTTCTTATCAGAAAAACACCCCCAATTTATAATGTTTCCACAGCTATGGTTGAATGTGGGGGGTGGTAGAATTTCGTGGTGGCATTTAGTGGAAGCATTGCTGTCCTTTTTTGACACATTGCTGAGCTGCTCCATGTTTTCTCTGTGGCAGGTACCCAAAACTGAGAATGTACGTTTAATATACGTTTAAGCTAGCTAGTCCTGAGATTGTGTATCCTGAGTTTTTTTTTCTGGTACACAAGCTACCCTCTCCTGTGACTGGGTGTCCCGATCCTGTGCTGGCTACTCCAGGAACTCTGTCAGAGTTTCATGTTTCATAAGTCAAATGTATTTCTATTGCACTTTTAACTCATAATAGAAATATGCTTTAAAACGATGGGAGTCCCCAGTCTTCCACAGACAACTGTTTTACTGTGTGATGATTAGCTTACTCCTGTGCGAATCCCCCCTTTCTGCTGTCTTCCCTGTGGCAGTTTCCCTGCTACCAATTCATTGAAACTATGTCTTGTGTCTTTTGTGTACTGGCTAAATTTGGGCCTTCTTTGTTTGAGGTTGTCCTTATAGCCTAAGTTTCTATGCCTGAGCTGGCCCCAAGATAATCTCGAATAATATTTCAGGCTCAGGTTGTGTTCCCGCAGTCTTATATCCTGACATCCTTTCCAACATTAGAACCTGAGCTGCCTGGAAAAATCTTTGTACTTTGTATTTGACCTCAGCGGTCTGGCCACTTCTCAGCCTTGTTTAATCTTCCAGGTTTGAAGCTGGGCTACAGAACAATTGGCTTCACTTTCCATCCTGGCCACTAGAGTGATTCCAATTTACTGTTGGCCACCAGGTTGATCTCACTGGGGTTACCCCCATTAGAACATATGCCTTCTCTGCTTGCCACAAGTTTAACCACGTGAATGGACCCATCCATCACCTATATGTAACTCTGCCTTCACATCAGGCCACTTACCTACTCTATTTTGCTGTGAGCCTTTCTACTACTTGACCACCTGAAACACCGCTCTCTCCACTGGCCACAAGTGTTGCCTCCAGAGCTTAAAAATCAGCCACCAGAAGGGTTCATCCTCATTGCTGGTCCTCTGCTAGACCACTTTATCTGTAGCCATGTGCCCTGCCTTGCCATTGACGGTCTCTGTCGCACTCAGCACCTTGGCTGCCTGAGTGCATCTGGTTTAGCTTCAAATGGCTTTTCATCACTACTACTGAACATCTGCTCAACTTTCAAAGAGATTCCTCTCCCCTGTTCTACCTAGAAGGTTGTCCTTCTGAAATCAACCATCCCTTTGACATCCATCAGGATAGTCTTCCCCATCCACTAACTTTTCCAGTCTCCTCTTGCCATTTACACTCAGCTTCTTAAAAAGCAACTAAATTTTTTCGACACTCTAAATGGTTTTATTTTCTGTTTCAACTCATATTTGGACTTGAAGTTTTTAATATGGAGTTTTTGAGCATGAACCTTGCTATGTATGAAATAAGACTGTAAATGTTGTGGTCTTCATTCTTGCTTTATGTCACTCGATAAATGAAATAATGAATAAAAATAAGTAAATAATAAAACACAAATAAAAATTTTATGATGTCAATCCTTAAGTGTGTGTGTGTGTGTGTGTGTGTGTGTGTGTGTGTGTAGGCCGGGGGGGGTGATATCTAATTGACTCACAGTAGTACTTAACTTCATATGGATACAAAATACAAAAACAATTTCAACTCTTTTAGGCCCCGCCCACACTTCTCCTTCTCGGGTGGTGTGCAAGACTAAACAACACAAAAAGTCAATGAAAGACAAAGGCATTGAAATAAAACCTAATGACTGAGCTCAGAAAATCAGAAAGCTGTTATGGCCTCTTCTTTACAAACCAGTTTGCTCTTGCTTGTTTTGCTATCTTCTTACTTTTCTTTGGTTATATCCTCTTCTCAGTTTTCTCTCTCATGTCAGTTACAGGGACAGTTTGATCTAAATGGGATGTACAAGGCTGGTGATGTGGTTCTAGGAGGACTGTTTCAAATCCACTTCTTTTCAAGTGTTGCTATTCAGTCTTTTACTTCAAAACCACAACAACCTACTTGCAGTGGGTAAGTAAGGCTGGGGGGAAAAAGGGAAATGGAAATTAGTGCAAAGGAAATATGAGATTGTAATAGTAGTAACTGTACTTTCTGATTTATTATCATTCAGGATAAATGCATGTATCTTGGTGCATCTATATTGTTTGTCATGAAAATAGCTTGTTAATCGTTGTTATTCAGTTTCCTTAATTGTTTTATAATGTTTTTTAATAATAAGTAATTTTGCCACATGTTGCAGTAAAGTATCTTGATGAAAATATATTTTTCAGTTAAATTTTTCTTGTCTTAGTGTTTATGCCCTAGGATTTAAGCTCGCACAAACCATGGCCTTTGCTATTGATGAGATCAATAGAAACTCAAACCTGCTACCTAATGTGACTCTGGGGTACACTCTGTATGATGACTGCCTTGAGCTTGGAATTGGATTTCGTGCAGCATTGTCAATGGCCAGTGGTCAAGAAGAGAAAATTATATTAAATAGTACATGTGTTGGAAATCCTCCTGTCATAGGGATTGTGGGTGATTCGTCTTCTACAAATTCTATTGCCATTTCCAACGTCTTAGGTTTGTACAGAGTACCTATGGTAAGTTTTCTGCTCAACCATGTAATAGTTTTCTTGGATTATTTTAATTTAATTGCAAATTTAAAGACACTTGAAGTAACATGACAAAGTTAAGACATCTCTACATCAATATCGGTACAATCTGTAGTCTGTATCTTTCAGGTGAGTTATTTTGCCACATGTTCCTGCCTGAGTAACCATCAAAAATACCCATCATTCTTTAGGACGATCCCAAGTGATGCTTTCCAGGTGAAAATCTGTCAACAATTGTTTTTGTTGTCGACAAAGATGTTTTGGTTAAAGAAATTGCCTACTTTGCAACAATATGCATACAATGATACTAAAATGTTTTTTCAGTTCCAGTTTTACTTTGTTATGAACAAAGCTAATTTGCCACCATAAAGGTGTAATAATCATGTGGAAAATTGTTCTTGTCTATGCACTTACACTTAGGTACGTGCTATGATTCAGATTCTGAAGCATTTCAGTTGGACTTGGGTTGGTCTGCTTGTCAGTGACGATGATTATGGACTTCACGCAGCAAGATCATTTCAATCTGAGCTGAGTCTGTTAAGTGAAAGTTGCCTGGCCTACACTGAGGTTTTGCCCTGGGACAAAGACACAGATGAACTCAGGAGGATTGTTGATGTGATGAAAAAATCCACAGCTCGAGTTGTTATTGTCTTTGAACATTACAGTCGCATGATAAACCTTATGGAAGAGGTTTGGCTTTAAAACAATCCAATTATTATTAATTGCAAAGGTCTGCATCATTGTATTGTGTAAAACATTTATTACATCATTATTTGAATGATTACAGAAAACTGTACATTCAGAATTCATTTAAAGGTGAATAATAGCTTAAATAGCATGATAATGTCACTAATCAAGTTATAGTTACAATATCTTTTCATAGAATATGGTGTAATCTAATTCACAGGTAGTGAGGCAAAATGTAACTGGCCTACAATGGATGGCCAGTGAAGCCTGGACAGCAGCTGTTGTGCTCCAAACACCTCAGCTTATGCCATACCTGCGTGGTACACTGGGTATCGCTATTCGTCGAGGCGAGATACCAGGACTCAGGGAATTCCTGTTACAAATACGTCCTGATTTACATCACAATAACAGCTATGGAAATAGTATGGTGAGAGTTTAAGCTTTTAATGTACTAGTTGGAACAATTTCCATCGCTTGTAAAAAACAATAAAAAATTATTTCAGGTGAACCAGTTTTGGGAATTCACATTTCAGTGTAGATTTGCACCAGCTCCAGCAAGCTTGCTGGAAGGTGAAGGTGCAATATGTACTGGACAGGAAGATCTAGAAAATGTGGACAATGAATTCTTGGACGTTTCCGACCTGCGGCCTGAGTATAATGTGTACAAAGCTGTTTATGCACTGGCATATTCCCTTGATGACATGCTGCGGTGCAAGCCAGGAAGAGGGCCTTTCAGTGGGAACAGCTGTGCCACTTTGCAGTCATTGGAGCCTTGGCAGGTGTGATATCATTTTACATTCTCTTTATAAATTCTTTGCTTTATAATTACTTTCAGGATAGAATTTACCACATAGAACTAAATAATATGTGATAATGTTGACTATCCAAAAGCTGGTGTGACTTAAATGGATTTTACACACTCCCAGTTTCGGAGTTGTGGAGTTGTGGAGTGACATTTAATCTAGTGACACTGGAAAGGTGCATGGCGTGTGTGATTAAGACGCTCTGTATGGACCTTTTCCCCCTCCTATCCATGGATCCCTGGATATCCCAACCCCCACACTTTGGATATATTTTACATGGTGATTGTAAATAAATTTTTGACTTTTCATTTGAAGAACTTCGGGTCTGAGTCAATTGAGTTAGTTTGGTATGCTGACACCCACAAAAAATTAGCAGTTAATATATTTAGATCAGAAGCTTGTATTTATAAAGCATTACTAGCGATGTAATATAGATTTCTTTATTTAATAATGGGTGGGGGTGGGGGCGGGGGATGGGGGCGGGGCATGGTATGTGGCGCTGCTGCCAGAAGGCTGACATCAGCTCATCACGCCTCCTCTGCATTTAAGTCTGTACTGGGTCCTGACTGAAGTTATTGTCATTGTGGCAGCCGGCAGCTGGAAAAGCTGCAGCTGAGTATTATAAAAACAGAAACTAGAAATAAAAGTGTGACAATGTGGTCGGGTCAGCTATGCATCGTTTACAGTGGTATCAAAACCCAGTATTGGGGCATGGTGGAACCGCGACCGGGCCAGCCAGGTTGTGGTGGCCAAGCTCCCGGCTACACAGAGGGAGCAGGTAGCGATGTTTCACCGGCAGTTGAAACAGCTGTAGGACAGATCCCACTGCCGGATGCAGTTGATAGAGAGTCTGGCAGCTTAGATCGGGTCCTTACCACTACCACCACTGCCCTTACTGACGTCCCTCGACCGCATGTGAGTGGCTGGTGTCTGATCTGTTCTGGCAGCATGCTGGTCCCCAGGGTGAGTCTGGTCCACACCTGCTGCGCCACACCGCATGCCCCACAGTGAGCCCACAGATTCAAACATCCATGTCGCTGGGGCATGGGCTGGGGCATGGGCTGGGGACGCCACCGGTTGTGATTGATTTCCTCACCTACTCGTGCGAGTATGTGTGTGTGGTAGGAGGGGTCAGCTGGATGGCTCCCCAGCCTCAGTCAAGCCATGGGGGTATGTGGCGGGGCATGATTTGTGGCGCCACTGCAGGGAGGCTGACACACCAGAGTTGCAGCAGCTCATCACGCCTCCATTGCATTTAAGTCTGTACTGGGTCCTGACTGAAGTTGTTGTCGTTGTTGTGTATGTGTGGCTGGCAGCTGGAAAGTTACAGCTGAGTAAGTAATTTACTTGTTATGCATCCCTTTTTAACAGCTGGTTTATTACTTAAGATGGGTAAACTTCACCACTCCGTTTGGAGATCAAGTGTCATTTGATGAGAATGGTGATGCATTGCCAATTTATGATGTGATGAACTGGTTGTGGCTCCCTGATGGAAGCACTAAAGTTCAGAATGTGGGTGAGGTTAAAAGGTCCGCTTTCAAAGGTGAAGAACTCATACTTGATGAAGACAAAATCTTCTGGAACCTTGAATCCAAAAAGGTTAGATATGTTTTTTTAGATTTAACTTTTGCCACATGTCTAGTATATATCAGTGTAAAGGCTAATATTTGATTTCATCCTATAGCCACCTCAATCAGTATGCAGTGAGAGCTGTCCTCCTGGTACCCACATGGTGAGAGAGAAGGGGAAACCCCAGTGCTGTTTTGACTGCATCCCTTGTTCTGAAGGGAAAATTACTAATAAGACCAGTACGTATTTTTGTTTTTGCATGACATATTTAATTTCAATATTATGAAGAATAATGTGCATTTCACCAATGTTCCCTTTTGTATCAGACTCCTTGGAGTGCACCAGTTGTCCAGAGGATTTTTGGTCAAACCCCCAGCGTGACCACTGTATTCCTAAGAAGACAGAGTTCCTCTCCTATTTTGACCCTCTGGGTATTTGTTTGACAACAACCTCCTTACTGGGAACATTTATATGTGCTGTTGTTCTGGGGATCTTTATCTGCCATCGCACAACACCTATAGTACGTGCCAACAATTCAGAACTTAGTTTCCAGCTATTAGTGTCACTTAAGTTGTGTTTCCTTTGTTCATTGCTGTTTATCGGACGACCCAGGCTGTGGACATGCCAACTCAGACACGCAGCATTTGGGATCAGCTTTGTGCTGTGTGTCTCATGTATCCTGGTAAAAACCATGGTTGTTCTGGCTGTGTTCAAAGCCTCCAAGCCAGGAGGGGGAGCCAGTCTGAAGTGGTTTGGTGCTATGCAGCAGAGAGGAACAGTTCTATTTCTGACATCTATTCAGGCAGCCATCTGCACTACGTGGCTTGTCTCTTCCTCTCCAACTCCACATAAAAACACCCAATACCACAATGACAAGATAGTGTATGAGTGTGCAGTTGGGTCCACTGTTGGTTTTGCAGTGTTATTGGGTTATATTGGCATGCTGGCCTTCCTCAGTTTTCTAATTGCATTCCTGGTAAGGAATCTCCCCGACAGTTTTAATGAGGCCAAGCTCATCACATTCAGCATGCTGATCTTCTGTGCTGTGTGGGTGGCCTTTGTTCCTGCTTATATCAGCTCACCAGGAAAACTTGCAGATGCAGTGGAGGTGTTTGCCATTCTTGCTTCCAGTTTTGGACTCTTGATCACACTGTTTGGACCCAAATGTTACATAATCCTGTTGAGACCAGAGATGAACACAAAGAAAGCTGTTATGGCCCGTGGCATTGGTTCATAAAAAGTCAACTAATTTCAAAAGAAAGAAAAGCACATTATCTCTTTGTAGTACAGACAGAAAAAAATAATAAAAATCATAGTTAATAGTTATCAAGTTAGTTATCATAGTTATCAAAGTTAATATTCCTTTTAAATGTCTGTGCTGGTGTTAAATGACTGCAAATGTGCAGATATCTTGATTCATTCTACCTTAATTGTTTTTCATGATACAGTTGAAAAATAGAACAAATTGAAATTAAATATTGTTCCTATAAACATATACTGACTTGTGTTTATTGCATCGTCCAAGAAATTTCTATATTCTCATAAGCTTTGACTTAATTTATTAAAAATACATCAGAGGGGGATGTTCCACCTTCACCATCCTGCATACAGTGGACATCGTCGTTCACATAATAGAGACTGGCTACACACATAAACACAAAACATTGTATCGATCAAAGAAAGTACACAGCCAGAGCTTTTATCAACTTCAATTCAATTTGATTCAATTCAATTTTATTTATATAGCGCCAAATCACAAAAAGGTTGCCTCAAGGCCTTTATATTGTAAGGCAGACCCTACAATAATACATTGAAACTTGAAACTTGAAAAAAGCTTTTGATGCAATTGACCAGATATTATTTAATAAATTGGAAATGCCATTAGAGAGGTGAATAGTTATTTAAACAACAAGCAACAAATTATGAAGATGGGTAAACATTCATCAAAATGTTTGAGCATTGGTTGTGAAGGCCACTTGGGTAAATATTGGGCCCAAAACTTACGATCTTGTATAAAATGACATCGTCGTTCACATAATAGAGACTGGCTACACACATAAACACAAAACATTGTATTGATCAAAGAAAGTACACAGCCAGAGCTTTTATCAACTTCAATTCAATTTGATTCAATTCAATTTTATTTATATAGCACCAAATCACAAAAAGGTTCCCTCAAGGCATTGGTTGGGAAGGTGCACATGGGTAAATATTGGGCCCAAAACTCATGATGTTGTATAAAATGATGTAGAGCATTAGATATATTACAGTTCAATTTATTTTTGGATGACACGTTTTATGTCATGGAGAGCATAAACAGCACTTTTTGGAGATCCTCACAAAATTTGACTCAACTAGAATGATTGTTAGATAAAAGAAATTATCACTGATTTTAAGCAAAACAAAATTTATGATAATTGGAAATTCTAGGACAGGCATGGATGTAAATGTGATGATAAACAGAGATAGAGAGTATACCAGATTTTTTTGTAGACTATAAAATCAACTGGAAACGTCAAATAAAATATGTACAATCAAAATGGTCAAGAAGCATTTGTTAAATTATTTAAATCATAAATCACTTCATATACTTTACTGTTCTCTTATATTGTCAACGTTACATTGTTGTGTAGAAGTGGTGTGCAGGGACTTTTACAGAAAGGCGAGCAGAGACAGCTGCTTTATGATAGTGCTGTTTAGGATTCAAGGGACAGAGAGCTTCATTTTAGGATGTTTTAATTTGTATTTTTTTTTTTAGATTTTATTTATTGATTTGCATGACATTAAGTCCATCCATCCATCCATTCGCTTCTCCTTTTCAAGGTTGCGGGGGGCGCTGGAGCCTATCCCAGCTGTCATAGGGCGAGAGGCGGGGTACACCCTGGACAGGTCGCCAGTCTGTCGCAGGGCTAACACACAAGGACAGACAACCATTCACACTCACATTCACACCTAGTGGCAATTTGGATTATCCAATTAACCTATCCCCACAAGCTGCATGTCTTTGGACGGTGGGAGGAAGCCGGAGTACCCAGAGAGAACCCACGCAAACACGGGGAGAACATGCAAACTCCACACAGAAAGACCCTGGCCTGATGGTGGAATTGAACTCAGGACTTTCTTGCTGTGCGGCAACAGTGCTAACTACCGTGCCACCGTGCTGCCCTATGACACTAAGTAAAAGGACAAAAAGGACTATTTGATCCCCATGAACGAGGGCTTGATGGAAAAACATTTGTTGGCAATCACTGTAGTACAATGTTTATTGTAGTCAGTCACCAGGTTTGCACACATGACATGAGGGATTTTGCCCTACTTCTCTTTACAGGAATTCTCTAAATCCTTTAGGTTCAAAGTTTTCAGAGCCCTCCACAGATTTTCTATGTTACTTAGGTCTGAAGAGTGGCTAAGACATTTCATGATCTTAACCCTCTAGAGTAACCAGATGCACCCATGCATCATATCTTTCTGAGCAGAAAAACAGCCCAAAATATGTTTTCAGAGCCATGCTTGAATGTGGGGGTGGTGTCCTTTGGGTCATACTCAGCATTTCTCTTCTCAAAGCGGTTCAAGTTGATACCAAAGAACTCAATTTGGGTTTCATATTAAGACAACTCTTTTCCCCAAGCCTTTTCTGAATAATTTAGGTCTCCATTGGCAAACTCACCAGTGTTTGCCAGTGAATGGTTCAGAATCCCCATGGATGAACTTAAGCAAGTGACTGGGGAGAGGAAGGTCTTGTTTTCTATGCTGACTGTTGCGCACCATGCTGGCTTCTGACAAACATTGGATGGTTGGTTGGATGGTGCTCTATGTAAAGGGACAACTACATACCTTCAGTTTAATTATCTCCCCTTACCTGAAATCAAATATGCTACCTCATACCCACAGAATGACTCCCTTATCTTCTGTTCCTCTTGTGCTGGGTGGCTTGTGGCTTAAAGTTGAAGATCTAGTTTCACCTGACCCTCCAGCTTTTTGGCTTTATGGCAGGCAGGATGTAGGACCCAAATGCAGGGCAGGACTTACGACACGTAGGGATGAACTAAAGGAGGCAGCTTTTATTACCCTATAAAAAACTTGAATACAAAATACACGAAAGAAAACATGACTGGAAATTAGAAAACTAGGAACGAGAAGTAGTAGAGAGTAGAGGAGTTGTCGAGTAACAACGGAAACTAGGAGCTCAGAGGAAACACACAGCACAGAAAGGGTAATGACGCGACAATGGACAGTTGAAAACACAGGGCTTAAATACACCAGGGAGTGGCGAGGGAATGGGAACATGGAACATGAAACGTGGAACACAGTGAAAGCGAGGTAACAGAAACCTAAGGACTAGAAACTAAGAATATAACATAAGCAGAAAACAATAATGAGAATCAAAACCATGAAAACCAACAAATCCAAATATATAACTAATCAAAACACACTGGGTCCCAGACCCAGTTCTGTGACACTTCCGGGTTTGAAGCTGGGCTATAGAACTACTGAGTTCACTTTCGATCCTTGCCATCAGGGTGATTCCCATTCACCAGGTCACCAGGTCTTCCTCACTGGGGTCACCCCACTAAAAAGATCTGCCTTCTCTGCTGGTGAGAAAACACTGTTTTGGTCTAATCCGCCGCAAGGATTTGAAATAAACGCGTGTAGGTTTAACCTGCCGCAAGGGTCTGTAGGTCATGCACATTCGCCCAGAGCAGCAGCCGCAGCACGGCGTGCCAGAGGATTTTCAGCCTGGCCCACCGGAGGATTCGGAGCACAACCCTCCGGAGGATTTGTGGCCCAATACGCCTCCTCCTTCTTCCTGGAGGAAGTGGCGTTCACACCACCATCATGCTGAGAAAACCCTGTTGGTGAGTGAAAGTGACTGTTTTTCTCATGCTCAGCCTGAGCATTTTGATTTTGGACCAACCACTGCTAAGCTAACAGGGTCAGAGACTGATTGTTTTGTTGCTGTGCCACTAGACCCCGTGCTCCTAGTTGTTCCTAGTTCAGAGACTGCTAACCATGATGCTCCTCTTAGTGACTGTTTTGTGTTTCCACCTGTTCTATCAACTGAAGTCTCTGGTGTTGCTCATTCGATCTTTCAATAGACTAATGTTAAGGTCAGTGGGGAGACAGCCTCAACTTCTAAGTTTCCCCCTAAATTTCCCCCAGTGAGATCTGATCTGTTTTCAAATTATTGTTTATTTAATTTTTTGAGCAGTGTAATACTCTGTTTATTGACACATTAGCAGCATCAAATAAAGAGCATCAGGTACTATGTCATCACCATTGATGAGTGTAACCCATGTGAAATACAAGGCTACAAACCCCTTTTCGTCATTTAAAGCTATTGCTTATTATTATCACACGGGAGTGCTGTCAGGCTGTCTTGCGTTTATGACCTTGCATCTTGTGCACAGGAAGCATTGTCTGTCCCTTCCCGTGAGATCTAAGCTTAGATAATGTATTTTACTAGCCGATTAAGCTCAGAAACCTCAGCTATGAGAATGCCCCCTAGCCATATCACAGTAGGGGGAGGTAATTAAATATAGGTACTTTCACCGTTTATATTAAAAAGGTTCATTCTTAAAAAGCCAGGCTAGGGTTGTTTTTTTTTTTAAGTATTTGCACTGTATATTAAGGTACATTTAGTTGTTAAGATGTAAGGATGAAAATGGCACTTTTCATTGTAAACAGTGATTATTTAGGATGGATTTCCTGATTCAAAGTGATTTTAGCTTGATATTTTTGCAATATTGATTAATTATATCCTGAACTGAATTTTAAATATAAATGTATTTTCCCAGAAACCCCAGAATCTCAGGTTAAAGCTCACAACTATTTCAACAACCACCAAACAGCTAAAACAGCAAATGAGAGCAGATAAAGCTCTTTAGCTCGTCTCACCTGACAGCACGTAAGCAGACACGCCCTCTGGGCTGAAAGACGACATCTCACAGATTCTGTAGCTCTCTCGTGATGTGGTATGAGTCATTGACTAGGAAAAGAAGCTAATGATCTCTTGTTAAGAACAGAAAATGTTGTTGTGAGGAATGGGCACCTGAGCTCCTTTAAAAAAGTCAGAAGAAGGAAGCCGAAACTGACCTCTCAACTGTTTAGATTTCTGCAGCTAAGAAGCTTTTTAACAAAACATAAACAATGGAGGCAAGTTTTGGAACCCTCATCCATTGAGGAACTATTTCTAAAAATATTTCAAAGTAATTCCTCCCCAAAATTAATCAGTAATTTTTATAACGCATTTATGAGTTTCAATACAAATGCAACTTTGAATATTAAGGCAAGGTGGGAAGCTGAGACTGGCACTCAAATCTCAGACGACACCTGGGAAGAGGTATTCGGTGAAGCCCATCTTGTGACTAATTCTGGGCTGTGGAGAGAATTTAAATGGAAGGTGGTCATGAGATATTTTAGAACCCCAGAGATAATTGCCAAAATGAAGCCTACAAATCCTGACACCTGCTGGCAAAATTGTGGTACTTATTTAGGAACCCACTCACATACCGTATTTTCACGACCATAAGACGCACTGTACTAAAAGGCGCAGTCTCTCAAGGTTAAATACACGTAGACATTGAGGGCTAGCAGGAGGGACCATGCGCTTACCTGCTGCTCTCTGGCAGGTAGCTCCATGCCCTCCTGGGTTTTAATTGCACCTTAGAACACGCATGCATCAACACTACAATGAGCGGGTGGAGGGAGGTTTGGAGTCTTCTCTCACCCCCATTCTCTGCGGCCTGCTGGAGCGGGGGGGCTAGGAGGAGGAGTTGGCCGTCCGACTGCGGTCTGGAGTGTGGGGCCTCCCTGCTGCTGCGGAGTCGGGGCGGTCTGCCTCCCCCCACCGCAGGGAAAAGGGTAACACCACCTGGGTCTGGGTGCAGTTCCCCCTCCAGGGGCAAGGGTACCTAGACCCGGTTTGTAGAGTACGCTTGGGGAGTGTGATCGTGTGTACAGCGTCTCTTTATGTCTGTCTCCACGTTGGTTGAGTGTGGAGTAAGTGCATATGAGAGCATGAGGGTGGGAATGGATGTTTGTATATGTGTGTGCCTGTATTTCTGTGTCTATATGTAAGGTTGGGTGTCAGGCGCCACCTCTCTGGGGACATCTTAGGCCCTCCAAGGTTTGGAGGCCTATCTCCCCCTACCACCACTTCCCCTGCCAGTGGCGGACTCCCTCAGACATCGGTGCGTTGGTGGTTCTTTGTGTCCGGGGATGGGCGTCCAGGTACACACCGGCTCACTCCTTGGCGGCCGCTTATCGGGGCCTGGAGCCTGGGGCTCGCTCGGGCCACTTCGGAGGTGGGGTGCCCCCGGCCTCTCGGCCTGGGGCTCGGTCACTCAGGCACGGCTGGCTGCCGGCGGAGCTCATGGGCGCGTCACTGCAACTCCCCCTGGCTTCTGCTCCGCGGCTGCTGAGTGAGCCCTCATCTGGGACTCTCCTCAGCTCTTTCTGGGACAGTGGCACGGCTGCCCCTCTGTTGGTCTTCCTTGGTCTCTTGTGTTCTGGGGGCCTCTGGATGTCTGGAGTTTTGATCTCCTCAATACCTATTTTTTTTTTCCGCCTGTCCCATTTGGTTCTTTAGCCATCAGAATTGTTGTCTGAAGACCAACAAGGAAACCCAATGGATTTACTTTGCCAAATGGATCATCGTGGCATTGCCGTATTGGTCCATTTGGTCAATCTTTGCTTTTATTATTTATTATATTTTATTTTCAGATGTTACAGACGGGACAGACATGAGTGAGGGATAGGAAAGGGAGAAAGAAAGAGGAAAGAAAGGAAAAACAGAAGGGGAGAGGGACAGTGAGAAAGGGGGGAGAAAAAAAAATCTCCTGGATCACCTGTTGAGAGAAGAATAGAAAACAAGCAAAAAAAAAAGACAAAAAAAAAACAAAGCAACATACTAAACACAACACCATCGCATTAAGTGTAAACAGCAGTAAATACTAAATATTCAATGTTGTTGTGCAGCACGCAGGACAGATGTGCTTCGAAGTAGCAGCCAAGAAAGGTGTAATTTGGGTCTACGAGCAGTGAACACCCGTGTGCATACCTGTGTGGATCAGCGCGCTTGTATTCCAAAGGTTTCTCCATGTAACGATCTGCTAGGGAGTGTGGGGGGGCCACAGCCCCGTCCTCCAGGGTGTGAAGCAGGTATGGAGGAGATCAAAACTCCAGACATCCGGAGGCCCCCAGAACACAAGAGACCATGGAAGCCCAACAGAGGGGCAGCCGCGCCACTGTTCCAGTAAGAGCTGAGGAGAGTCCCAGATGAGGGCTCACTCAGCAGCCGCGGAGCAGAAGCCAGGGGGAGTTGCAGTGACGCGCCCATGAGCTCCGCCGGCCGCCAGCTGTGCCTGAGTGACCGAGCCCCAGGCCGAGAGGCCGGGGGCACCCCACCCCCGAAGGGGCCCGAGCGAGCCCCAGGCTCCAGGCCCCGATAAGCGGCCGCCAAGGAGTGAGCCGGTGTGTACCTGGACGCCCACCCCCAGACACAAAGAACCACCAACGCACCGACACCTGAGGGAGTCCGCCACCGGCAGGGGAAGTGGTGGTAGGTGGAGATAGGCCTCCAAACCTTGGAGGGCCTGAGGTGTCCCCAGAGAGGTGGCGTCTGATACCCAGCCTGACATATAAACACAGACATACAGGCACACACAGACACAAACATCCATTCCCCCCCTCATGCTCTCATATGCACTCACTCCACACTCAACCAACGTGGAGACAGACATAAAGAGACGCTGTACACACGATCACACTCCCCAAGCGTACTCTACAAACCGGGTCTAGGTACCCTTGCCCCTGGAGGGGGGAACTGCACCCAGACCCAGGTGGTGTTACCCTTTTCCCTGCGGTGGGGAGAGGCAGACCACCCCGACTCCGTAGCAGCAGGGAGGCCCCACACTCCAGACCGCAGTCGGACGGCCAACTCCATCTAGCCCTCCCGCTCCAGCAGGCCGCAGAGAATGGGGGTGGGAGAAGACTCCAAACCTCCCTCCACCCGCTCATTGTAGTGTTGCTGCATGTATGTTCTAAGGTGCAATTAAAACCCAGGAGGGCATGGAGCTACCTGCCAAGGAGCAGCAGGTAAGCACATAGTCCCTCCTGATAGCCCTCAATGTCTAAGTGTATTTAAAATTGAGAGGTGGGCAACGACACCAGGGGTGAGGTGTACAGCCTGATGGTAATTTGGACTCCGTGATTGTGCCCACCCCCAAGATCCTATATGTATGTGTAATGAGAGGAGAGTGTGAATAATGTGAATGTCTAAGTTGTGGGATAGAATTGAGGCAGAGGCAGCCAGAAGGGGACAGAGGGGGGGGGGGGGGTAGCCTCCTCTGCACCCTGGTGACATACCCCTACTCCAAGGCCCTGCATGTGTGGGTGGTTGTGGTGGAGCGGGAAGAGGGAGGCAGCTGGAGATGGGGAGGGAAGGAGGGGAGGGGCAGGTAACCCCTCCCTGGGGCCAGCTCCCCCGCTGACCCCAGTAGGCACTCCCACACTCCGCGACCCGCCAGGGAAAGGGGGCCCAGGCCCATCCAGACCGGGGCCCAGTGCAGCAGCGCCTCCCGGCCCCACAGAGCCCGGGACAGTCCACCCAACCCCACCACAGAGAAAACTGCACCTACCCCACCATCCACTCATCTTCCAGTCTACATAAGACAGTAAACGCCCAGGCTGAGATCTTCCTCCACCTCTCCTGTATCTCCCCCTCCTGCAGAGAGAGTTCCTGAAGAGAGGAAAGCTCCTGCAAGATGTGACCATCTCCCCCACCAGTTGAAGAGCCCCCCAGATCTCCTCCATACCTGCTTCATGCCCTGGAGGACGGGGCTGTGGCCCCCCCCACACCCTCTAGCAGATCATTACATGAAGGAACCTTTTAAAAAAAACAAGCGCGTCCATGCTCACAGGTGTACACATGGGTGATCACACCCACAAACTACACCCTTTTTGGCTCCTACCTCAAAGCACACTGTGTTCTGTTGATCTTATGTGCTGCACAATAATGTTTAATATTTAGTATTTACTGTCATATTCCCATATATCATTGTGATGCTGTTTATTCTATTACTCTTGTTCTCTTCTGCTTGTTTTCTTTTTTCTTTCTCAGCTGGTGATCCAGGTGATTGATATATGCATTTTTTATTTCTTTTTTTTTTTCTGCTCATTCTGTTGGTTTTTGTTTTTTGCCCTTCTCCCCCGTCCCTCTTCTCAGCTGTTTCTCTTACCCTCTTTCTTTCCCCCAGTCAAGTCTGTCCCGTATTCAGTAAGTGAAAATAAAGTAAACAATAAATGGTGAATCAAATGGACCATTACGGCAAGGCTGGGATGGTCAATTTGGTAAAGTAAATCCGTTGGGCATCTTTCTTTGCCTTTAGACAATAATTCTGATGGAAAAAGAGCCAAACGGGACAGGCGAAGAAAAAAAAAAAAAAAAAAAAAGCCGCAGTCTCAGTTATGTGTGCCATTACTGTATTTAACACACACATAAGGCGCACTGGATTATAGGGCGCATACAAGTACCGTATGCGTATTTAAAAATAAAGCGGGAGCAAACCTTAGTTCGGTACCTTACTCACATTTCTATTACCGGTAATCGTCATCATCAACAACACACAAGCATACAAGTGTGCATATTTAAAAATAAAGCAGGAGCAAAACAAAGTTTGGTACTCACATTTTTATCATCAAACCCATCGAAGTCCTCATCCTCTGTGTCTGAATTGAACAGCTGCGCTAAATCTCCATCAAACATGCCAGGTTCACTTCCTTCTGTCACAGTCTGGCGAGGGCAGACTGTATGAATTGAAAAAAGGACCCAAAACGCAGACTCCAAGGAACAGGGAACAGAACTTGAAATGTTAACAAAGGCGAGCCGTTTAATATGGCTGGTAGAAAAGGTACAAACAAAGGGCAAGGCAAACTGAAGCAAAATTAACACAAACCTAAACTGGGGAATCTAAACAAACAATAAGAAAAACCTAGACAAGGAAATTGGAAGCATGGCATGGCATCGGAAACATGGCATGGACAACAGACGACCTGACAATCACACACTGAAAATAGAGGACTTAAATACACAGCAGGTGATTAGGGGAAGTGGGAACACATGGAGGAACAGCTGACTGACATGAGCCTAATGACAGGACAAGGGAAGTGAAACTAAATACAATGAACAAAGAACACACGACTCCTTCAAAATAAAACAGGAAACATGAGACAGACATGATAATACAAACTTGATAACATAAGACACGCAGCATGAAACACGAAGGTTGAGGGGAAACTTAAATACAGGGGAAGAAAACACAAGGAGTCTAATAACCAAATGAACTTAGATAACCTAATGAACAAAATAAACTCAAACTTAAAACGCTGGGTCAAAAGACCCAGGATCATGACAGAGCCCCCCCTTCAAGGGCGGATTCCAGACGCCCAAAACCATGAACAAAGAAAAGAAGCAGCAAGAAAACAAACATGAAACAAAACCAACACAACCCACCCAGGGCGGGCGGCGGGGGTCCAGGATGGAGGGCCAGAAACAAAACAAAGAAACCGAAGCACTCAGTCCAAACACAAGGGCTTAAGAGTCCGAGACCCTGTTTCAGGAGGGCGACCATGATCTCGGCAGAAAAGGAGTTCATGGCACAGTAGTTCAGGTGGCCGACCTGGAGGCCGATGGCACAGTAGTCCATAGTTCAAGGGTTCAGGGGGCCGGCCATGTGGAAGGTGGCAGTGGCGAAGCAAGCATGGCTGGCCACACTCGGGTGGCTTGGCTCGTGGCCGGCGGCAACATGGACGAGACCTGTCGGGCGGCTTGGCGGGTGGTCGACGGCGTGGACGATAATCCTTGGATGGTTTGGTTGGTTTCCGTCGACAGGCTGTCCTGACAGTCTCCGGAAACAGCCGTGCTGGACCTGGACGTGGCTTGGCAGGTGGAAGGAGACAAGGCTGAGGCGTGGCAGGCACAGATAATGGCGCTGCAGGCGACGGCGTGGAAGCCGCAGGTGGCGGCACTGCAGGCGATGGCGTGGAAGGATGCTGGGCGCGCTTGGCTGAACCTCCAGCTGGCACAACAGGACCAGGCGAGGCAGGGCCAGCAGGTGCGGAGACCTCTGGCTGAGGCGAGGCAGGGCCAGACGCAGCAGAGGCAGGACCAGGCGTAGCAGAGGCAGAGGCTGGACCAGGCAAGGCTGAAGACTCTGAGGCCGGACCAGGCGAGGCTGAAGACTCTGACGAAGCTGGACCAGACGAGGCTGAAGACTCTGACGAAGCTGGACCAGACGAGGCTGAAGACTCTGACGAAGCTGGACCAGGCGACGACGTGGACGGAGACACGGAGGCCGCAGCTAGTGTGGATGAAGACACATCAGCTGCAAACGTGGATGAGGCTGCTGGTGGAGCAGCTGGTGACTGAACGGGCCCCTCGGACCCTCCAACGGAGACAGGAAGCTGAACGGGCTCCTCGGACCCTCCAGCTGACGTGGCGTGAAGCTGGTGCGGTTCTCCTGAACCCCCAGCTGACGTGGCATGAGGCTGGACGGGCTCCTCGGGCCCTCCAGCTGACGTGGCATGAGGCTGGTGCGGTTCTCCTGAACCCCCAGCTGACGTGGCATGAGACTGGACGGGCTCCTCGGGCCCTCCAGCTGATGTGGCATGAGGCTGGACGGGCAAAGCAGAAGCTGAAGCAGAAGCTGGACCAGGCGACAGCGAGGCAGCCGCAGGTGGTGGCTGGACGGGCTCCTCGGGCCCCCCAGCAGACACAGGAAAAGGCTGCACAAACTCCAACTCAGCCCCTGGCCCCAACCTGGCCTGGATCTCGGTCCCACAGTAGCTTAGCTGAGCCTCATGGCTAGCACTTCCAGTGCAAACAGTCTTATAATTTGGCTTCTTGGAAGCAAAGTTCATAGCATGATCAATACACTGGGATGCTAGGTAATTGTGCAGAGGGATAAGATATTCCGTGGAAGACTTGGCTGGTGATTTTTCAGTCTTAGTCATTTCATAAACATGCCCATGAACCTTTAAGGCAGTGTTTGTTCCAATATTGTCCTTAGAAAAAACGCGTGGATTCAGAATACAATCACCCACCTCATGTTGCTGTGAGCCGTGGTGACGACCTGGACGCCGCCTCCTCCTGGAAGCGGTGGTTGTGGAGGCCGGCGCCGCTACAGCTGAGATGAATGTAGCACTGGAAGCAGCCACCGGTTGAGGTGAGGGAAACGCAGCACTTCTCTGCTGCAGTGGCGACATGGACATGGAGACAGGCGGGAGACTCAACACGCCAACTTTAGCTCCTATAGCTGGCATAGGGAGGGCTGCGTCACAGAGGGGCTGGAGTAATTCAGTCTGCATGCTGGGGGGCTGCTTTGGCAACACGGTGCGGATGAAGCCGTGCAAATCCTCCGACAATCCCTCCATGTAAGCCGGGTATGCAGACAGAATCCGGTGCAGCTGAACTCTAACTGACTCCTTCTCACTCTCCTGTCTGCACGCAGAATAGATTTTCCACTGTCCATGGAGAATGGTCACACGAGTGCTGAACTCCCAAAAATCCTCAAAGATGTCTGCTGGGTCCATTCTGGTCAGGTCGTTCTGTCACAGTCTGGTGAGGGCAGACTGTATGAATTGAAAAAAGGACCCAAAACGCAGACTCCAAGGAACAGGGAACAGAACTTGAAATGTTAACAAAGGCGAGCCGTTTAATATGGCTGGTAGAAAAGGTACAAACAAAGGGCAAGGCAAACTGAAGCAAAATTAACACAAACCTAAACTGGGGAATCTAAACAAACAATAAGAAAAACCTAGACAAGGAAATTGGAAGCATGGCATGGCATCAGAAACATGGCATGGACAACAGACGACCTGACAATCACACACTGAAAATAGAGGACTTAAATACACAGCAGGTGATTAGGGGAAGTGGGAACACATGGAGGAACAGCTGACTGACATGAGCCTAATGACAGGACAAGGGAAGTGAAACTAAATACAATGAACAAAGAACACACGACTCCTTCAAAATAAAACAGGAAACATGAGACAGACATGATAATACAAACTTGATAACATAAGACACGCAGCATGAAACACGAAGGTTGAGGGGAAACTTAAATACAGGGGAAGAAAACACAAGGAGTCTAATAACCAAATGAACTTAGATAACCTAATGAACAAAATAAACTCAAACTTAAAACGCTGGGTCAAAAGACCCAGGATCATGACACCTTCACCGTCAGAGTCACTTTCCGTGCCGTGCGGCTCCTCGGAAATGATGCCGGCTTTTGCGAAAGCTCGAACAACAGTGCCAGCAGACATGTTAGCCTAAGCATGTACAATCCATTGGCAAATTGTGGCGTAACTCGCCCGGCGCTGCCTTCCACTCTTGGTGAAACTGTGGTCTCCATCGGTCATCCATCGCTCCCAGGCCGCTCGCAGCCTTACTTTGAACAGGCGGTTCACACCGATGTCCAGGGTTGGAGTTCCTTTGTCAGGCCTCCCGGAATGACAGCAAGCTCACAGTTCATTTGTTTCACTAGTTTTTTCACATCGGCTGTGAGATGGGCACGCATAGAGTCACAGATTAAGAGCGATGGTGATGCGTGGAAAAAACCACCTGGTCTCCTTACATACACCTCCCTCAGCCACTCTTTCATCATTTCCTCATCCATCCAGCCCTTTTCATTTGCCTTAATGATGATTCCTGCTGGAAACTTCTCTTTAGGCAAAGTCTTTCGATTAAATATCACCATAGGTGGCAGTTTCTGTCCATTACCATGGCAGCCAAGCACAACAGTAAAAGAAGACTTTTCATACCCCGTTGTGCGTATCGCTACCGTGCTGGTCCCCTTCTTCTCCACAGTATGACTCACCGGGATGTCAAAAGTGAGCGGGACCTCGTCCATGTTAGTGATGTGGCTGGGCTGGATGTTTTTGTCGCCAATGTGTTTGCTGCAGTAGGAGTGGAAGATGGCCAGCTTTTCCTTATAATCCGCTGGAAGTTGCTGCGCTACCGTAGTTCCGGTCCTGATGGAAAAATGGCACCGTTTCATAAAAAGTGAAAGTGAAACTGCTTTTAGCCGAATGGTGACCGTCGAAACGCTTCTCCCGCTCGTTCTTTGCTCGATGATCCACCGCTCGAGTCTTTCCTCCAACTCGGCCACACTTCACCCTTTAGCGTTCTCATGGTGTTCTCTACTACGTCCTCATTAAAACACACAGGGCGCACTGCGCTATAGGGTGCGCCGTACTTTTTGAAGAAAATCTAAGACTTTTAAGTGCGCCTTATGGTCGTGAAAATACGGTATATTCTGGTCATGCCCAAAAATCTGTTCACTTTGGAATGACATATTTAAAGTTCTCAATACAGTTTTCCAACAACCATTAACAAAAGACCAACAGCTAGCCATTTTAGGAGTATTGCCAAATTGTTTTGCGGGAAACAATAAAAAGTATCTCTTAAGAATCTTGCTTACAGCAGCACTAAAGTGTATCACTATTAAATGGCTGAATCCTGACCCACCTTCATATAATATGTGGATTGATAAAGTAAGAGAAATTTACCAGATGGAGGAAATAACATATGCTCTGCGGATTCAGAGAGAATTGTTTATTGAGCGTTGGCGACCCATACATGCTTTACTGTTTCAATAATTTAGCATAGGTCTGTCTCGTTTTGTTCATTTATGGCTAAGTGTTAGGTGTGCTGGATTACACAGATGGATTACGTGGCAGAAACACACACGGACGCAGAATAGTTTGTGATGCAAGTTTTTATATACACGAGTAAGGGGAATATTTACAAGGGAAGGGGCTATATACAGTGATAACTAAAAATGTGCCAGGAGATAAACACCGAGGTGATGAGACGGAGCCGAAGCATGCAGGTAGGCAGCAGACGCACCGGAGCTACCTGACAACAGGGAACAAAACAGGGCTTATGACATACCGTTGATAGCCGAACGTTAAACACAAGTGGACGGAGAGAGTTGGAGAGCTTACTTGACCACCCAAACCACAGTCGCTGCGGTGATCGCCGCCTGATGGTACGTAGCACTCCGTCGCGGATCCACAATAGTCAACACAAAATCCTAGGTAGGCGGGCAGGCGATGGAACAGGCTAAGACAAAGAAAAGTAGGCGAAACGTGGATCCTTTAAAACATACAGCTCCATAGCGTAAAATCAACAGATGCAGCCTGTGCTAACTCGTTACCACTTGTGACAGCGACAATACTCCGGCACCAGACGTCCGTGACTCTGCTCCCTAAAAGCGCTCACAGATGACGTCCGATGCGTCGCAGGTGTGTTGGAATGCCATCAAGCCCCGCCTCGCCTACCTATAACCAAAAAGGAAAACAAAACCCAAAACAACAACAATACACCTACCCACCACCTCCTAACACTAAGTTTGTCACATGTTATTTACTATTACATAAAGCTTTTGTTTTTGTTTTGTTTTGTTTTTGTTTGTTGTTGTCTGTTTGTTTGCTTGCTTGGGTTTTGTTTTGCTTCCTAGTTTTGTTTTGTGCTTCGTAATTGCAGTTCTTATTTTAATCTACATTTCTGCATTGCGGTTCCTGTAACTGTCCTACTTGTGAACATTGACAAGTACAAGTTGCAATGTTGTAAACTATAATAAAAATAGATTTTAAAAAATGGATGATTGTGAAATGGTGTAGCCAGCCATGCAATCAGAATATGGGAATTCTCAGAAGAACTGATTCAAGCAATAACTTGGATTTCAGATATGCCTTATGCACTATTAGTCCTACCCAGGTAGTAGACAATAGGGTCTGGACATTGACACGTCCCTAACAGTATGGGTTTCAACAAACTTTAAAGACAATTCAGATTGGAAACTTCTAACTTTAGGATGGGAAGACTTTAATTTGTTTTATTCATTTAAGAGAGCTTCAGCAAAGTCCAAGACAAACTTTTCTTTCTTTTTTTTACATCTATTCACCCAAAAAAGCACTATTAGTGTACAAACTTGGTTGATTGTGATTGTATGTGTTTATGAGTTGTACTGAGGCAATAAAAGTCCCAGTTGTTCACTTCCAAGTCAACTCCTTTTGTGAGTCACATACATAGACCTAAAAATGCAATACATGTTTTATCTCAATACCAAATAATGCTAAGGGGTTTACGGGAGTGTGCCTAATGGCTGGACCTTAATCAACAGAGACTGGTCAGGTGCAGCTTGAAGAGATAAAAATGGGTCTGCCCTCTTGTGGGCTCGTCTGTTGCAGGAGGTGCCCTAGGGAGGAGCTGGACTGTGTCCCCATCTTAGAACTCTAGACTTCGGCACTCCCATAAAGAATGACAGTGGATATGGGTTATGATTAGAAGGAACATAAACTTATCAAAACCAAGAGTGGTCCCTTTACCCTCCTTCGCTTTCATATATTTTTGTTGCCCACTCAACTATTGTGTTTTCTGTTTCAATTCAAATATGGATAGAAGTTTTTAATATGGCCTTGTTGAGACATTAAGCATGAATTCTTGGTATTCTTCTTTTAAGTCCCTTGATTGGTAAGGTTGCTTGAAGCAATCTCAAATGAAAAGTATGCTCCGCCTTCTTCTCTGATGGGTGGTGTGCAAAACTAAACAACACAGCATGTCAATAAAAGAGAATGGCAAACAATAAAACTTAATGACTGGTGTAAAAAATGCAGAAAGCTGCCATGTGCTCATCTTTGCATAACAATTTAGTCATGCTTGTTTTACTGTATTCCTGTGTTACTACTAGTGTATCATCTCCTCAGTTTTCTTTTTCCTGTCAGCTACAGGGACAGTTTCATCTAAATGAGATGCACAAGACTGGAGATGTGGTTCTGGGGGGACTGTTTCAAGTCCACTTTTCAAGTGTTTCTGATCTGTCTTTTACCTCACAGCCACAACAGCCTACTTGCCATGGGTAACAATGACGGAAAAAACCTACAAAAAAAAAGAAAAAGAAAAAGAAAAACTATCAAACTTAATTCAAAGAAAATATTTTGTATCTAAAATAACTATGCCATTCGGAAATAAATGCATGTATCTTGAAAAATGCAGCTGCTTTTATTAATGTTAAACAATACATTTAATTGTTATTGTTGAATTTTCTTAATTGTTTATAATATTAGTAATTTTGCAACATATGTTACATTTTAAAAATCTTGTTGTTTATTCAATAATAACTTTTTCTTGTCTTAGTGTGTATGTCCTAGGATTTAAGCTCGCACAAACCATGGCGTTTGCTATTGATGAGATCAACAGAAACACAAACCTGCTACCTAATGTGACTCTGGGATACACTCTTTATGATAACTGCCTTGAACTTGGAATTGGATTCCGGGGAGCACTGTCATTAGCCAGTGGTCAAGAGGATCAAATTGTAGTAGATGATACATGTGTTGGAAATCCTCCAGTTGTAGGGATTGTGGGTGATTCATCTTCTACAAATTCTATTGCAATCTCCAACGTCTTAGGTTTGTACAGAGTACCTATGGTAAGTTTTCTACTTGACCATGTGACTGTTTTCATGGATTAGTTTGATATAATTGAAAATGTAAAACCATTTTATGAATAAAAAAATAATGCAGTCATGATGACAAAGTTACGATATTTCTACGTGGATAGCTCTCCAATATACAGTCTGTATCTTTCACAGGTGAGTTATTTTGCCACATGTTCCTGCCTGAGTGACCGTCAAAAGTATCCATCCTTCTTTAGAACGATCCCAAGTGATGCTTTCCAGGTAAACATTTGTCACCAAAATAACAATGGAAACACAAAAGTATTTTTGAAGAAGACAATATTTGTGTAAAGGGGGAGAACACAAAAGGATATCAAAATGTTTGAAATGATAATATGATTAGTTTTAACAACTACACTCCATTTCTGTATTATCTCAGAGAAAAAGCTAAATTGCAGTTATATACGTATATATATATGCGGTTCTGTGAAGGCTGATAAACACATAATACACTGAAAAGTTTTATTTTAAATCTTTTTAATGCCCTTACCCTTTCATCTGTATTCACTTAGGTACGTGCAATGATTCAGATTCTAAAGCACTTCGGCTGGACTTGGGCAGGTCTGCTTGTGATTGATGATGATTATGGGCTTCATGCAGCCAGATCCTTTCAGTCTGAGCTGAGTGTGTCTGGTGAAGGTTGCCTGGCCTACACTGAGGTTTTACCCTGGGACAAAGACACAGATGAACTCAGGAGGATTGTTGATGTGATGAAAAAATCCACAGCTCGAGTTGTCATTGTCTTTGAAATTCCTAGTCGTATGATAAGCCTGATGGAAGAGGTTTGGCTTTAAAACACTTTAATTATTACTAGTTACAAAAGTCTGAATCACCATATCATGTAAAACACGTATTACATCATTATTTGAATTGGTACAGAAAATAATTACATAAATTTTATTTACAAGATGAATAGCTGCCTCATTGGCATAATAATGCCACTAAAGAAGTTCTACTTATAGTATCATTTCATAGATTTGGTCTAATTTAATTCACAGGTAGTAAGGCAAAATGTGACTGGCCTACAATGGATAGCCAGTGAAGCCTGGGCAGAATCTGCTGTGCTCCAAACACCTCACTTTATGCCATACCTGGGTGGTACACTGGGTATCACCATTCGTCGAGGAGAAATACCAGGGCTCAGGGAATTCCTGTTACAAATACGTCCTGATCTACATCACAACAGTAGCTACGGAAATAGCATGGTGAGAGTTGAACCCTTTCAATCAATCAAATCAATCAATCAATCAAGGCTTTATTCGTCACGTGCAGTTTGCCCTGCAGTGAAATAGGACCCCCCCCCCCCCCCCCCCCTTACCTTACACACATAACACAGACATCACATGGGGATAAAGCTCAGAGATCAGTAGCCTTAAAGAAAAAAAAACACTGAAATATACACTACAATGGGAAAGTACAAGAGAGACCTCTACTCATACTGGGCTCCTGGGAGGACAGTATGAGAACAGGAAACAAAAAAACTCCTCTGCACAAAAAAGCACATAAATGTCCACGACACAACATTATGGAACACGTGACAAGCCACAGGGTCGGGTGGGGGGTGAGGAGTAATCCGAAGCAACCACAGCAGCCATCCTGCCCAGCGCTACCATTCCAGCGCGGGCTCAGAACCGCCGTGTTCCCAAGAGGCAACAAGCATTGAAGGCGTTTGGAAAGGGGGGGGGGGATGAGTGTGTGCATATCAGTGTATATGTATGTGTGTGCGTGTCCAGAGTTCAGCTGAGAAAGTGTCCTTCACCCTGCTAGGCTAAGTAAACAGTCTTCCAGCCAACCCAGGTGGCCTTACATGGAATAGGAAGGAACAGACTAAACGCAGTCGTTATCAGGGTGTTTTTGTTCGGCTCCAGCCTTGCGACCGCAGCTGGCTCCGAAAGGGTATCCGCATGAAGTGATGGTGCTTTTTACTTAAGTGCGAACAGCTCATAGTGATAGTGATAGTCACAACAAATATATATTTTCATCACGTGTAGCAAATAATTTTCAATATATTTCAGGTGAATCAGTTTTGGGAATTTACATTTCAGTGCAGATTTGCTCCAGCTCCAGCAGGCTGGCTGGAAGGTGGGGGTGCAATATGCACTGGACAGGAAGATCTAGGAAATGTTGACACTGAGTACTTGGACATTTCCAACTTGAGGCCTGAGTATAATGTGTACAAAGCCGTTTATGCTCTTGCACATTCCCTTGATGATATGCTGCGGTGCAAGCCAGGAAGAGGGCCTTTTAGTGGGGACAGCTGTGCCACTTTACAGTCACTGGAGCCTTGGCAGGTGTGATATAATTTTACACACCACCTTTGAATAAATCATTTGCTTTATAATTACTTTTGGTGCAAAAAGTAATTTAATTATTCTATGTCCTTTTTAAACAGCTTGTTTATTACATGGAAAAGGTAAACTTCACCACTCCATCTGGGGATCAAGTGTCATTTGATGAGAATGGTGATGTGGTACCAATTTATGATGTTATTAACTGGTTGTGGCTCCCTGATGGAAGCACTAAAGTTCAAAATGTAGGTGAGGTCAAAAGGTCAGCTTTCAAAGGTGAAGAACTCATACTTGATGAAGGCAAAATCTTCTGGAACTTTGAATCCAAAAAGGTTAGATATGTTTTTATTTGACAAGTACCTTTTATGACATTTACAGTATATAGAATTGTAGCAGGCAATAAATATTTATTTTTTATGTCCAATAGCCACCTCGATCAGTATGCAGTGAGAGTTGTCCTCCTGGTACCCACATGGTGAGAAGGAAGAGAGAGCCCGAATGCTGTTTTGACTGCATCCCTTGTTCTGAGGGAAAAATCACTAACAAGAGCAGTGGGTGTTTATCATTCTGTATGACATAATTGATTTAATTTCTGTGAAATATAGTATGCATTTAACCATCAACCCCTCTTTGTCAGGCTCCTTGGAGTGCACCAGTTGTCCAGAGGATTTTTGGTCAAACCCCCAGCGTGACCACTGTATTCCTAAGAAGACAGAGTTTCTATCCTATCATGACCCTTTGGGCATTTGTTTGATGGCAACCTCCTTACTGGGAACATTTATATGTGCTGTTGTTCTGGGGATCTTTATCTGCCATCGCACAACACCTATAGTTCGTGCCAACAATTCAGAACTTAGTTTCCAGCTATTGTTGTCACTTAAGTTGTGTTTTCTGTGTTCACTTTTGTTCATTGGACGACCCAGGATCTGGACATGCCAACTCAGACACGCAGCATTTGGGATCAGCTTTGTGCTTTGTGTCTCATGCATCCTGGTAAAAACCATGGTTGTTCTGGCTGTGTTCAAAGCCTCCAAGCCAGGAGGGGGAACCAGTCTGAAGTGGTTTGGTGCTATGCAGCAGAGAGGAACAGTTCTATTTCTGACATCTATTCAGGCAGCCATCTGCACTACCTGGCTTGTCTCTTCCTCTCCAACTCCACATAAAAACACCCAATACCACAATGACAAGA
This sequence comes from Aulonocara stuartgranti, assembly GCF_965226115.1. Classification (NCBI taxonomy): domain Eukaryota; kingdom Metazoa; phylum Chordata; class Actinopteri; order Cichliformes; family Cichlidae; genus Aulonocara; species Aulonocara stuartgranti. Next base: position 14,183,923 of record NC_138950.1, on the reverse strand, counting down.
TAGTGTATGAGTGTGCAGTTGGGTCAACTGTTGGTTTTGCAGTGTTATTGGGCTATATTGGTGTGCTGGCTTTCCTCAGTTGTCTAATTGCATTCCTGGTGAGGAATCTCCCTGATAGTTTTAATGAGGCCAAGCTCATCACATTCAGCATGCTGATCTTCTGTGCTGTGTGGGTGGCCTTTGTTCCTGCTTATATCAGCTCGCCAGGAAATCTTGCAGATGCAGTGGAGGTGTTTGCCATTCTTGCTTCAAGTTTTGGACTCTTGATCACACTGTTTGGACCCAAATGTTACATAATCCTGTTGAGACCAGAGATGAACACAAAGAAAGCTGTTATGGGCCGTGGGATTGTGTCATAAAATTTTCAGTTTATGTCAATATGTGTGTGTGTGTGTGTGTGTGTGTGTGTGTGTGTGTGTGTGTGTGTGTGTGTGTGTGTGTGTGTGTGTGTGTGTGTGTGTGTGTGTGTGTGTGTACGTGTGTGTGTGTGTGTGTGTGTTGTATATATTGCACAGTATAGACCAAATATTAAATAAAGAAGTAATTGAAAAATGTTAAATATTAAAGAAAGTTATTCAGTCTTTTTTGCTGTTGTTCTTTTACAATGCAGTTTACATACAAAGCAACCAGACTTTTCAAAGATAGGCATTAACTTTGTTACCCTCCACTCTAAAACTAACCTATTAAGGAAGATAAATGTAATTGAAATTATTTTAATAAACTAAGCTTTCAAGTTGGATTCATTTAGCAGTTTTACTCTATATTCTTGTATATTTGGTCTGTCTTGAACTGATGGTGATCAAAACCATGCTGATCATTTCATGAAAACAACTCGGGCAGGACTCAAATACAGGTCTCAACTTTCAAACTTCAGTGCAGTTTGTTCTCAGTTCAAAATGTGCGACAATCAGAACTTAAGAGTAGTGACAATGCCAGGCTCCCAGACACACATAGCTCTCCAACACTTTTCTAGAGTGTCTTCCCAAACTTAACGTGCTCCTGTGACCAGCCAATTAAGAAGAGGCACTAACAAAGTCATCAGTGACAGATGAGTGGACATCCAGTGTTATGTAGAAACCAAAAGGCAGGAACCTATGAAAAGTCCAGACAATGCACAAAACTCAAAGTACTCAAAGTACACGGAATACACACTCGCACACACACACACACACACACACACACACACACACACGCAGACAAAGAGATAAGGAGAGAGCCAGAAACAACTTCAAGATGTTTGGTGAAATTGGGTTTCTTTGATTGCATGTGGAGGGGAATGTTCTCTGTGGAAAAACAAACCTTTTGACCTGGTTGATAGGCTGGTGCAGGAGTTCGATTATGATCGACTACACGTTTATTTTGATCTCCGGTTCTCAGGAGTTCAGATTAGGTTGCTTTCCATAGATAGCAACACCTGTGGAAATGATACTGTGCTGAGGGCACCATTAGTTCACCCTCAAGCAGAGGGGAAGAGAGTAGTTTGGTAGCCAAAGGATGCCTCAAACAGTGACAGACCCGTGGCTGAGGATGTCATCGTGTTATGGCCATATTCCACCTTATTCCCCTCCAGGTGGATTGTATTCTACAGGCAATGCAGCAGAGTACGAATTCTAGCTCCTGTTTTATACGCTGTGTTTCTCTGTGGATGGAAACCAGAGGATAAACTAACCTGAGCTCATGCCCTGAACAGAACTCCTTCCATACTGGAGATGTACCTTTAGGGTCGATATTAGACACGACATCACTGGGAATGCCATGAAGTCAGAAGACATGTTTAATGAGGAGCTGGGCTGTTTTGATGATGGACAAAAGCTTCAGGAGAGCAACAAAATGGGCTGCTTTGGAAAACCGGTTAATGGTGGTAAGTATAACTCATGTTTCAGGCTACATGAGACCAAGGTTAGCTTGAAGTGGGAAGAGGCCTCAACAAACCTTCTTGCAGGGTTTTGGAAGGTTTATTCTGTGAACAGGCAAGGACATATTCTCAGATTTCTGTCATTAAAGCGGGTCACCAGAACAGATTGTGAAGAAAAGATTTGGTATGAAAGACACAAAAATCTTGCTGTAAGTACCCAATGAATATTTTTCAAGAGGATGCAGGGCACGTGGAGCTGGTTGGGGTGTCCACCGCTTGGATCCGGTTCCTTCCTCTAAGCATCCTCTAAAGACATGATTTCCAGTGTTAGAGAGCCAGTGATACAAGATGGAGGTAGGATGGTTTCATCTTCGGGTTTGTTATCCATGGAGGAGAACGGTCTGGACAAAGCATCTGGTTTAATGATCCAAGTCTGTAGATAATGGAGAAGATGAAGCAAAGAAAGAAAAGGGCCCACAAGGCTTGTCATGCATTCATCCTCTCGGGAGTTTGGTCCGTCCAATCCGTGTCCTCAAGCCAGTCTCCACTCAGCCAATTGTAATTCTTCCAGCACCATCTTGATGGTGAGCAACTCCAATCTCCAGTATCACAATTCATTTTTCCCAATAAGAGAAAATAAAATGGTAAATGGCCTCTATTTGTATAGCGCTTTACTAGTCCCTAAGGACCCCAAAGCGCTTTACACATCCAGCCATCCACCCATTCACACACACATTCACACATTGCTGATGGCAAGCTACATTGTAGCCACAGCCACCCTGGGGCGCACTGACAGAGGCGAGGCTGCCGGACACTGGCGCCACCGGGCCCTCTGACCACCACCAGTAGGCAACAGGCGAAGTGTCTTGCCCAAGGACACAACGACCGAGACTGAAAGACTGAAAGGATCTGGCTGAAGTCCATAATCATCATCACTGATGAGCAGACCTGCCCAAGTCCAGCCGAAATGTTTTAGAATCTGGATCATTGCACGTACCTAAGTGAATACAGATTAACGTGTAAGTGCACCGAAAAGAAAAGGAAAACTTTCGGCGTGTTATATTTTTTTTCATCATCCACAATACAGCATTTAAATATAATTGCAATTTAGCCTTAATCTCTGAGATAATACAGATATTAAATAGAGTGTAATTCTCAAAACTAATTATATTATTATTTCTAATATTTTCACATCCTTGTGTTTTCTTCTTTTACACAGATATTGAAACAGACTTTTGCGTTTCCATTTTAATTGTGATGACAAATTTTCACCTGGAAAGCATCACTTGGGATCGTTCTAAAGAAGGATGGATGGATGGATACTTTTGACGGTCACTCAGGCAAAATAACTCACCTGTGAAAGATACAGACTGTATATTGGGGAGCTATCCATGTAGAGATATCTTAACTTTGTCATCATGACTGCATTATTTTTTTCATAAAATGGTTTTACATTTTCAATTAAATCAAATTAATCCATGAAAACTGTTACATGGTCAAGCAGAAAACTTACCATAGGTACTCTGTACAAGCCTAAGACGTTGGAGATTGCAATAGAATTTGTAGAGGACGGATCACCCACAACCCCTATGACTGGAGGATTTCCAACACATGTATCATCTACTACAATTTGATCCTCTTGACCACTGGCTTACCATGGGCTTACCAGGAGCAGGGGGCTCCTGGTAAGCCCATGGTTGGTCCTGCTGAGCAGGCATTTTGTTCCCAGAGTCCTCAGCCACGCCTTTTGCCCAGACAGGAAACAGCCACCGCCCAAACCCAGGTAACTCAAAGAAAGAGAAACATAATTTATATAACAAAACATTTTAGAAAAACCACACAATGTTACTATGTGTGCGCCTCATAATACCAGTGTTAGGTTTAACCAAATGATTAATGAAGAAAACTGCAAAGCAAACTAATAAAGTAAAAAATGGACTAATTTACCCCTGTGTGGCTGATACCATCACAGTCCTGCTCCTAGCAAGTCAGCCACAAGGTAAACTAAGCTAATGTAGTGAATCCCTAAAGACACAGTGAATGAATACTGTGAATATAATTAGCAGGTGATTTTACAAAGAGTGTGCTTTGGTTAAAGTATGTGAAGATTGCACTAAAAAATTGAAATTTTGAACTGAATATAAAATCAGCTCAAAATTTCTTTACTTTTTGCAGATGATGTGGCACTGTTTGCTTAATCGGGGGGTGACTTCCAGCTTGCACTGGAGTGGTGTGAGAATCAGCACCCCCAAGTCAGAGACCATAGTTCTCAGCCGGAAAGGGTGGAATGCTGACTCCATCTGGGACAAATTACTACCCCAAGTGAAAGAATTTAATTTAATTCTCGGGGTGTTGTTCACGAGTCTGGGGAAAATGGAACATGAGATTGACTGATGGATTTGGGCAACATATAATAATAATAATAATGGATTGGATTTATATAGTGCTTTTCTAGGCACCCAAAGCGCTTTACAATACCACTATTCATTCACTCTCACATTCATACACTGGTGGAGGCAAGCTACAGTTGTAGCCACAGCTGCCCTGGGGCAGACTGACAGAAGCGAGGCTGCCATATCGCACCATCGGCCCCTCTGGCCAACACCAGTAGGCAAGTAGGGTAAAGTGTCTTGCCCAAGGACACAACGACCAGGACAGAGAGCCCAGGGATCGAACCGGCAACCTTCCGGTTACAGATGCGATTCCCAATCCCCTGAGCCACGGTCGCCCACGCTGTACCACAGACTGGTACATATAGTGGGGGTCCTGGCTAATTTGGTGCCCCCCCACACACACACACACCAAAACAGACACACAACATGGATTAAGGATTGTCCGTTAACATCTGTTATTGTGAAAACTGTTCTCGGAACCATACTGAATTTAACCAAATAAATATTTTATATAGGGAGAGAGAGAGAGTATGCAAATTGCTAACAAACAGTCATTATAATTCATCATACATTGTGAATACTAGACAAATCAACAATACACCTCTTCCAATTAATGGCTAATTAATATTATGCTGAACACAGTCCAAAAGATTCAATAAGCCGCCTCAGTGTCTACTGTCGGTCTACTGTTTACTATCATAGCAAAGTGGCTAACAAACGTAAACAGAAGTTTTCCCAATCCTTACTAATGAATGTTACCTTGTTTCAGGATACATAATACCTGCCATTATGCAAAAACACATCTGCTTACCTGTATCTTTTGCAGGTAAGCAGATGTGTCTTGGCACATCGGCACATTTGCACATTCTCCTCCTCTTGTCCATCTTCCATCAGTAATTTTGCACTGCAGTATAATCACCCAACCCCACAACATAAACTAATAGACCAACACCTTGTATAGGGCTTTTTTTCTGGGATTTCACACAACCCAGGAAAAATAATTACTACATAATGGGCTTGGATTGACAATATTATGAATGAAATGTGCACTATTTGGAAGCAGCCCGCCCCGTCCCCTTTCGACAAGTTGTGTGTGAGACTTCAGCACAGCATCAGCAAGCAGCAAGCAGGCACTGAGGGCCCTCGTGCTCACTTTTCGCGTATATTTGTGTGATAGAATTTAGAAAACATGTCGGTGCAAATTATAAGTCTATATCATAATGTCTTCAGTTTTTGTGTTTGTTGTAGGGCTGTCAACGTTAATGAGTTAACTGCCTCATCACGATTAACGTGATTAATATTTTTAATGCAATTAACCCATCTAGAGCACAGAATGGACAAACTTTGGAAAAACTGCACGAAATGCATTGACAGAGACATTTCAAGGATTTTGAGTCATTCTGCACTCCAAATAGATTAATTGAGTTAAAACTTTTAATCACGTTAAACATGATGACAGCATTTACATTGAAAGCCCTAGTTTGTTGGTTTGTTCTTATTTTGTTTTATTTTGTGAGCTGCTTATTAGATGTCGCTCCACCCAGCCATCCTGCCCCTCTCCTCCCTGTGTGACAAGCAGCAGGAGCACCTCGCAAACATGGGCAAACATGGGCAAAAATGGGCAAGAGAAAACCAATTGGTGCCAATGCAATGCCCAAAATGCCATTGCCATGATGCCGCCCCCACCACAATGCCGCTCTGGGCAACCGCCCATTTCCTCCATATAAAAAAACGCTACTTCTCAGGACAATCTTCCACATCCATTACATTTTCGAGTCGCCTCTTGCCCTTTGTAGCTTGGTGTCCTGCCCATGCTCATGCCCCTTTGTTTTTGTTTTGTTGTCGTCCCCTCAACAATTTTGTTTTCTATCCTTTTTCAAATCAAATATGGACTGAAGCTCTTTAATATGATGTTGTTGAGACATTCCACATGAACTTTGCTGTACATGAATTATGAGCTGTTATTTCTGCTATTCTTCTTTTGTGTCACTTGATATGCACACAGAAACACCTGTTGCTCTGACAATTCTTCAGTGAGTTATTACTGATGACTAATTTACTCACAGTGTTCCCTGAGTTTGCCTGGATACAAAGCAATCTCAAATGAAAAGTATACACCTCCTTCTTCCCTGATGGGTGGTGTGCAAGATTAAACAACACAGCAAGTCAATAAAAGGGAATGGCAAACAATAAAACCTAATGACTGGTCTCAAATATTCAGAAAGCTGTCATGTGCTCATCTTTGCATAACAATTTAGTTGTGGTTGTTTTGCTGTATTCCTGTGTTTCTTCGACTCAATCCACTCCTCAGTTTTCTTTGTCCTGTCAGCTGCAGGGACAGTTTCATCTAAATGAGATGCAAAAAACTGGAGATGTGGTTCTGGGTGGACTGTTTCAAGTCCATTTCTTTTCAAGTGTTCCTGATCTGTCTTTTACCTCGCAGCCACAACAGCCTACTTGCCATGGGTAACTATGACAGGGAAACAGAATGAAAAAAATGGAATAAGAAAACTGTTAAACTTATTTTCAGTATAAATATGTATTTTATATCTAAAATAACTACACAATGGATCTTCATTTTTTTTCAATAATATTTAATTGTTATTCAGTTTCCTTAATTGATTAAAATGTCATTACTTTTGCAACATTTTCAAACTGCACTCATTTTCTTATTTTTCAAAAATCTGCATTGTACATATATTTTATTGTCAGATATTTTATTGCATATATATTGTGTCTTTATTTATTCAGTATCCTTAATTGTTTATAATATTTCTACTTTTTTAACTTTTTCAAAAGGCACTCGTTTACTTGTAATTTAAAACCTGTGTTGTATTATATATATATTAGTAATTAAAATTTTCTTGTCTTAGTGTGTATGTCCTAGGATTTAAGCTTGCACAGACCATGGCCTTTGCTATTGATGAGATCAACAGAAACTCAAACCTGCTACCTAATGTGACTCTGGGATACACTCTTTATGATAACTGCCTTGAACTTGGAATTGGATTCCGTGGAGCATTGTCATTAGCCAGTGGTCAAGAGGATCAAATTGTAGTAGATGATACATGTGTTGGAAATCCTCCAGTCATAGGGGTTGTGGGTGATTCATCTTCTACAAATTCTATTGCAATCTCCAACGTCTTAGGCTTGTACAGAGTACCTATGGTAAGTTTTCTGCTTGACCATGTAACAGTTTTCATGGATTAATTTGATTTAATTGAAAATGTAAAACCATTTTATGAAAAAAATAATGCAGTCATGATGACAAAGTTAAGATATCTCTACGTGGATAGCTCCCCAATATACAGTCTGTATCTTTCACAGGTGAGTTATTTTGCCACATGTTCCTGCCTGAGTGATCGTCAAAAGTATCCATCCTTCTTTAGAACGATCCCAAGTGATGCTTTCCAGGTGAAAATTTGTCATCACAATTAAAATGGAAACGCAAAAGTCTGTTTCAATATCTGTGTAAAAGAAGAAAACACAAGGATGTGAAAATATTAGAAATAATAATATAATTAGTTTTGAGAATTACACTCTATTTAATATCTGTATTATCTCAGAGATTAAGGCTAAATTGCAATTATATTTAAATGCTGTATTGTGGATGATGAAAAAAAATATAACACGCCGAAAGTTTTCCTTTTCTTTTCGGTGCACTTACACGTTAATCTGTATTCACTTAGGTACGTGCAATGATCCAGATTCTAAAACATTTCGGCTGGACTTGGGCAGGTCTGCTCGTCAGTGATGATGATTATGGGCTTCATGCAGCCAGATCCTTTCAGTCTGAGCTGAGTGTGTCTGGTGAAGGTTGCCTGGCCTACACTGAGGTTTTACCCTGGGACAAAGACACAGATGAACTCCGGAGGATTGTTGATTTGATGAAAACCTCTACAGCTCGAGTTGTCATTGTCTTTGAACATCCTAGTCGCATGATGCACCTTATGGATGAGGTTTCACTTTAAAATACTTTAAATAATTACTAGTTACAGAGGTCTTCATAATTATATTGTTTAAAACACGTATTACATATCATTGTGAGTGCAGAAATGAGTACAGAAATTTAATAATTCAGAATTCATTTTAAAGATCATAAACTGTTTATGTTTATGTTCATAAACCGATGCCATATCTCACCTGCTTCACACATCCCTGAGTCACCTGGACACTGGCAGAGGATGCTGTTCGTGGACTACAGTTCAGCATTCAACACAATAATTCCCTCCAAGCTTTTCACCAAGTTGACGGATCTAGGACTCAGCTCATTACTGTGTCAGTGGATCCTCAACTTCCTCACAGACAGACCCCAATGAGTGAGGGTGGGAAAACAAGTCTCCCCCTCCATCTCACTCAGCACTGGAGTGCCTCAGGGCTGTGTTTTAAGCCCCCTGCTGTACTCACTGTACACTTATGACTGTGTAGCCACATCAGACACCACCTCCATTGTCAAGTTTGCTGACGACACTGTTGTTGTGGGCCAGAGCGTTCTCACTCCCGAGGCGTAACATGTCGACGTTTTGTCACGTCCCGCGGCGTTCCTGAGGAACGCGAAAGGAGACCTTCGGCGTTCTTATGGTACGCGGCGGGTTATGGCTTGAATCCAGTGCAATGACGCTCCCGCGGTAGTAGACGTGCCAGCCCTGTATTCCAGCCCTAAACCTAACCTTATCCCTAGCCCTGACCATAACCTTATTCCTGACCTTAACCAGGACTTTAATGATGTTAAATAGCGTGTTTCTAAGCGATTTGAAGAAAAAGAGCGAACATGTGTAGGTTCAGTCCAGACGGTTCTCATATTTCCTCTTTTTCCGAGGTCGTCATTTCGGAACGTGGTGGGTAGCCGAAAACGTAATATGGTGACGATTTGTCACCTAGCGTAAAATGTTACGCTTTGGGAGTGAGAACGGGTTGTGTGGGCCTGATCTCCGACAACATCGAGACGGCCTACCTGAAGGAGATTAGGAACCTGGAGACCTGGTGCCAGGAGAATAACCTCCTCCTAAACGTCAGCAAGACTAAGGAGCTGATCGTGGACTTCACTACAAAGCAGGCGAGGAATTACAAGCCCCACATCATCAGTGGCACGCCAGTGGAGAGAGTGGACAGTTTCCGATACCTGGGTGTCCACATCACTCAGGACCTGTCATGGTCCTGTCACATCAACACCCTGGTTAAGAAAGCCCGTCAGCGTCTCTTCTTCCTCAGAAGATTTAGAGACTTCCATCTGCCACTGAAGGTGCTCAAGAACTTTTACTCTTGCACCATCGAGAGTGTCCTGACGGGAAACATCTGCACCTGGATTGGGAACAGCACCAAGCAGGACAGACTCTGCAAAGAGTGGTGCGCTCGGCCGAACGCATCATTCAATCAGAGCTCCATGACCTGCTGTCCATCTACACCAAGCGGTGCAAGACCAAAGCTAGGAAGATTATGATGGACCTCTCCCATCCCAACAATGGACTCTTCTCACTGTTAAGGTCTGGGAAGCGCTTCCGCTCCCTTAAGGCCAAAACAGAGAGAATGACGAGGAGGAGCTTCTTCCCCCAGGCTATTCGGGCCCTGAACCAGGTGTAGGACTGGACTCTCCCACACAGATCACATCACTATAAGACTACACTCTCACACACATCACATCACCACACGCACTCTGGTTTTTCGTCATGCACACTTCCTATAATTTATAATCTCTTTCTGCTATTTTCACAGTTTTACTGTAAATTTCTAAGTTAAATCTGTAAATTTTGTAATAACCTGTAAATTGTAAATACTGTAAAACCACTGTCATTTAATGGTCGGGCATTGCACAGCTACAGGCATTTCACCTCGTGTCATACTGTGTATGGTTGTGTATGTGACAAATAAAATTTGAATTTGTTTCAGTAAAGAAGTTGGAATTACAATATTATTTCATAGATTTGGTCTGATCTAATTCACAGGTAGTAAGGCAAAATGTGACAGGCCTACAGTGGATAGCCAGCGAGGCCTGGACAGAATCTGCTGTGCTTCAAACACCTCACTTTATGCCATACCTGGGTGGTACACTGGGTATCACCATTCGTCGAGGAGAAATACCAGGGCTCAGGAAATTCCTGTTGCAAATACGTCCTGATCTACATCACAACACTAGCTACGGAAATAGCTTGGTGAGACTTAAACACTTTTACTGTGGTAGTCACAACAATTATATATTTTCATAATGTGTAACAAAGATTTTCCAAAATATTTCAGGTGAATCAGTTTTGGGAATTCACATTTCAGTGCAGATTTGCTCCAGCTCCAGCAGGCTGGCTGGAAGGTGGAGGTGCACTATGCACTGGACAGGAAGATCTAGGAAATGTTGACACTGAGTACTTGGATATTTCCAACCTGAGGCCTGAGTATAATGTGTACAAAGCTGTATATGCACTGGCACATTCCCTTGATGATATGCTACGGTGCAAGCCAGGAAGAGGGCCCTTCAGTGGGAACAAATGTGCCACCTTACAGTCACTGGAGCCTTGGCAGGTGTGGTATAATTTTACACTCCATCTCTGAACACATCGTGTTTTCTTTTTGTTTTGCTTTGTTTTGTTTTGTTTTTTGTTTTTTTGTTGTTGTTTTTTTTTTCGGGGGGGGGGGGGGGGTGATTTCTTCTCCTGTTCCGTTTGGTTCTTTAGCCATCAGAATTATTGTCTGAGGGACAGATTTACTTTATCAAGTGGATCGTCACAACCTTGCCGTTTTGGTCCATTTGATTGCCCTTTGTTATTATTATTTATTTTATTTTATTTTATTTTATTTTAAGTTTTTGCAGATGGGACAGACATGACTTTGGGATAGGAAAGGAAGTGAGAAAGAAAGGGACGAAAAGAAAAACACAGGGGAAGAGAGTGTTGCGGTTCGAATTTTTGAGGAAGAGACACACGACTGAAAGTCCATAGTGGGTCAACACAAATGATTTTATTAAAACACATACAGGGAGTGCAGAATTATTAGGCAAGTTGTGTTTTTGAGGAATAATTTTATTATTGAACAACAACCATGTTCTCAATGAACCCGAAAAACTCATTAATATCAAAGCTGAATGTTTTTGGAAGTAGTTTTTAGTTTGTTTTTAGTTTTAGCTATTTTAGGGGGATATCTGTGTGTGCAGGTGACTATTACTGTGCATAATTATTAGGCAACTTAACAAAAAACAAATATATACCCATTTCAATTATTTATTTTTACCAGTGAAACCAATATAACATCTCCACATTCACAAATATACATTTCTGACATTCAAAAACAAAACAAAAACAAATCAGCGACCAATATAGCCACCTTTCTTTGCAAGGACACTCAAAAGCCTGCCATCCATGGATTCTGTCAGTGTTTTGATCTGTTCACCATCAACATTGCGTGCAGCAGCAACCACAGCCTCCCAGACACTGTTCAGAGAGGTGTACTGTTTTCCCTCCTTGTAAATCTCACATTTGATGATGGACCACAGGTTCTCAATGGGGTTCAGATCAGGTGAACAAGGTGGCCATGTCATTAGTTTTTCTTCTTTTAAATCCTTTCTTGCCAGCCACGCTGTGGAGTACTTGGACGCGTGTGATGGAGCATTGTCCTGCATGAAAATCATGTTTTTCTTGAAGGATGCAGACTTCTTCCTGTACCACTGCTTGAAGAAGGTGTCTTCCAGAAACTGGCAGTAGGACTGGGAGTTGAGCTTGACTCCATCCTCAACCTGAAAAGGCCCCACAAGCTCATCTTTGATGATACCAGCCCAAACCAGTACTCCACCTCCACCTCCAATGCAGGAGGCTGCTGAATGCACACAGACAATATGTAGCAAATTATACTGTAAACATGTAGGCAACCTTTCAATAGCTGAACTTTGCTCCATTGATCGGCCAGACATCGCGCTGCCCGTAGCTTCAAACCATTAATTAACTTGACCGAGCCTCAACCCTTCAATTATGCAATATGCGCGCATGATTACAGTTGCACCTGCAATGAAAGATTATTATGTGCTTATGCTAACACCTGAAATAGAGACCAGCTTCAACAAATGTGTCAATGAAACAACAATAATGATAAATCATAAATGATGCAACAGTAATAAATAAGGATTATGAATAGTAACATAGATTATAAAATAATATTTCATCCCGACAAGGGACAGTGAGAGAAGACAATTAAAAAATAAAAATAAAAAAACCACTGGATCACCTGTTGAGTGAGAACAAAATGAAAAAGAAAACAATGAAAAGGAGAGCAACACAATAAACATTACACCACAGCAATAACCTAGATAACTGTAACTATCACTAAATACTAATACGAAGCACAATGTGCTTTGAGGTAGCAGCAGCCAAGAAAGATATAGTTTATGTCTGTGAGCACCCGTGTATGCGTGAGCACGCTTGTATTCAAAAGGTTTCTTCATGTAATAATCTGGTTAGCAGATGGCCGCCTCTCCCTGAGCCTGGTTCTGCCAGAGGTTTCTTCCTGTTAAAAGGGAGATTTTCTTTCCCACTGTTGCTAAAGTGCTTGCTCATAGGGAATCATTTGATTGCTGGGTTTTTCTCTGTATTTATTATTGTAGGGTCTACCTTGAGGCGACTGTTGTTGTGATTTGGCGCTGTATAAATAAAATTGAATTGAAATAGAGGGTGTGGGGAGCCATAGCCTCGTCCCCCAGGGCATAAAGCAGGCATGGAGGAGATCCAGGCCCCAGACATTCAGAGGCCCCCAGAGCATGAGAGCCCAAGGAGGACTATCAGAAGGGCCACCGTGTCAGGCCCCACCAAGCAGCCACCAGGAGTGAGCCGGCACACATCTGAGCGCCCAGCCCCGGAAACCCAGAACCACCAACTTACCGACGTCTGTGGGCATCACTCACCGGCAGGGAGTGTGGTGTGTGTGTGTGTGGGGGGGGGGGGGGGGGGTTGGCTCCCACAACTGGGAGGGCCTGAGATGGTCACAGAGAGGTCGAGTCTAAGACTCGACGTGACATATTGACACAGATGAATAGGCACACACAGACACAAACTTTCCCACCCTTATACACACATGTACTATCACTCGCCCAACATGGAAACAGACATAAATGGACACTATACACACACTTACACTCCCCAAAAATACTCTATACCCCAGGTCCAGGTACCACCACCCCCAGAGGGGTGATGGTACCTCCTCCCAGCCCCCACCCCGATGGTAACCAGAGAATAGGGGTGTGAAGACCCCATGCCTGCCTCTGCCGACTGATATGTGGTGTTGCTGTGTGCTGTTCTAAAGTGCATTTGAAACATGGGAGGGGCATGCCCTCCATTGTTTTAAATGCACATTGGGCTTCTTGGGCTCTCGTGTTCTGGGGGCCACTGGATGTCTGGGGCCTTGATCCCACAGAATTTCTGAAAGGGGATTTGCCATACTTGTGAGTAAAAGTAGTTAATGTATTTAAGTCATGAAGGTCATTAACTTCTATGCAGGACCTTTAGTAATGTGCCTTGGTTGATTGTGACTTAGATATAAATGACTTTATATATGTAGGCACCATAGATATAATATTATATCTGATTACTAAACTGAAAAATTGCCACTGATTTCACTGTAAAGTTACTGGAGCCATGGCAGATGTGATATCATTTTACAGTCCATCTATGAAAAAAACATTCTTTCTATAATTGGTTTCAGAGTAAAAACGAATTAATTTATTATACATTCCTTTCAAACAGCTTGTTTATTACATGGAAAGAGTGAACTTCACCACTCCATTTGGCGATCAAGTGTCATTTGACGAGAATGGTGATGTAGTACCAATTTATGATGTTATTAACTGGTTGTGGCTCCCTGATGGAAGCACTAAAGTTCAGAATGTGGGTGATGTTAAAAGGACAGCTTTCAAAGGTGAAGAACTCACACTTGATGAAGGCAAAATCTTCTGGAACTTTGAATCCAAAATGGTTAGATATGTTTTTATTTGACAAGTACCTTTTATGACATTTACAGTTATATAGAATTGTAGCAGGCAATAAATATTTATTTTTTATATCCAATAGCCACCTCAATCAGTATGCAGTGAGAGTTGTCCTCCTGGTACCCACATGGTGAGAAGGAAGGCGGAGCCCGAATGCTGTTTTGACTGCATCCCTTGTTCTGAGGGAAAGATCACTAACACAAGCAGTGGGTGTTTATCTTTCTGTATGACATAATTGATTTAATTTCTGTGAAATATAGGATGCATTTCACCATCAACCCCTCTTTGTTAGGCTCATTGGAGTGCACCAGTTGTCCAGAGGATTTTTGGTCAAACCCACAGCGTGATCTATGCATTCCTAAGAAGACAGAGTTTCTCTCCTATCATGACCCTTTGGGTATTTGTTTAACAGCAACCTCCTTACTGGGAACATTTATATGTGTTGTTGTTCTGGGGATCTTTATCTACCATCGCACAACACCTATAGTACGTGCCAACAATTCAGAACTTAGTTTCCAGCTATTGTTGTCACTTAAGTTGTGTTTCCTGTGTTCACTTTTGTTCATTGGACGGCCCAGGATGTGGACATGCCAACTCAGGCATGCAGCATTTGGCATCAGCTTTGTGCTTTGTGTCTCATGCATCCTGGTAAAAACCATGGTTGTTCTGGCTGTGTTCAAAGCCTCCAAGCCAGGAGGGGGAGCCAGTCTGAAGTGGTTTGGTGCAATGCAGCAGAGAGGAACAGTTCTGTTTCTTACATCTATTCAGGCAGCCATCTGCACTACGTGGCTTGTCTCTTCCTCTCCAACTCCACATAAAAACACCCAATACCACAATGACAAGATAGTGTATGAATGTGCAGTTGGGTCAACTGTTGGTTTTGCAGTGTTATTGGGCTATATTGGTGTGCTGGCTTTCCTCAGTTTTTTAATTGCATTCCTGGTGAGGAATCTCCCTGATAGTTTTAATGAGGCCAAGCTCATCACATTCAGCATGCTGATCTTCTGTGCTGTGTGGGTGGCCTTTGTTCCTGCTTATATCAGCTCACCAGGAAATCTTGCAGATGCAGTGGAGGTGTTTGCCATTCTTGCTTCAAGTTTTGGACTCTTGATCACACTGTTTGGACCCAAATGTTACATAATCCTGTTGAGACCAGAGATGAACACAAAGAAAGCTGTTATGGGCCGTGGGATTGTGTCGTAAAATTTTCAGTTTATGTCAAAAGGATTTTTTATTTTGCACAGTTTAGGCCAAAAATTAAATAAACAAATACAATTAACAAATATTAAATATTAAAGACAGTTATTTAGTCGTCTTTTGGTTGCTGTTCTTTTAAAATGCAGTTTAAATACAAAACAACCACACTTTTCAAAGAGAAGCATTGACTTTTTGACACTCCACTGTAAAATTAACCTATTTACCTCCTAAGACCCAAACTCTTTCACGGCATGCATTTTTAATTTATCTTTGCTATTTGGGCTGATTGGGACCTGATGAATGAAAAACCAAAGAACCAAAGAATTGCCAGATATATTTTTTTGACCTGATGTTTGTGTCTGAGAAAAATGAGATCCACATATGAGGACATTTGTTTTAAATTTCAATAGAACAGTGGAAGTATAACGTCCTTACATGTGGAAATCAGGCCCTTGTAGAGCAAAATTTAGTATTTTGGTCTATCCATCCATTCGCTTCCGCTTATCCTTTTCAGGGTCGCGGGGGGCGCTGGAGCCTATCCCAGCTGTCATAGGGCAAGAGGCAGGGTACACCCTGGACAGGTCGCCAGTCTGTCGCAGGGCCAACACACAGGGACAGACAACCATTCGCACTCACATTCATTCGCACATTCACACCTAGTGACAATTTGGATTTTCCAATTAACCTATCCCCACAAGCTGCATGTCTTTGGACGGTGGGAGGAAGCCGGAGTACCCGGAGGGAACCCACGCAAACACGGGGAGAACATGCAAACTCCACACAGAAAGACCCCGGCCTGGTGTTGGAATTGAACTCAGGACCTTCTTGCTGTGCGGCAACAGCGCTAACCACCGTGCCACCGTGCTGCCTATTATTTTGGTCTAGCCAACCCAAAATGTGATGTCCACATATGTGGACGCTAGGTCCTAGGAGGTTAAGGAAGTTAAATGTAATTGAAATTATTTTAATAAACTAAGCTTTCAAGTTGGATTCATTTAGCAGTTTTACTCTATATTCTTGTATTTGGTCTGTCTTGAACTGATGGTGATCAAAACCATGCTGATCATTTCACGAAAACAACTCAGGCAGGACTCAAATACAGGTCTCAACTTTCAAACTTCAGTGCAGATTATTTTCAGTTTAAAATGTGCGACAATCAGAACTTAAGAGTAGTGACAATGCCAGGCTCCCAGACACACAAAGCTCTCCAACAGTTTTCTTAGGTCTCTCCAAAGATACTCTAAAAAGATTCTCATCCAGAGAGTTTATCTCCAAACCAGATTCAGAATACTAGCATACTTTATTAATCCCTAAGGAAATTATGTGGGTTACAGTTTCCCCAAGACAGTAACAGCAACAGTTTAAACAATTTAAACAATATAATATATTACAGATTTTTACAAATTTAAGAAATAGGACTAATATATACAAATCACTCAATTATAAATATCAAGAGTTAACAGAGGTGATTTTAAATAAATATCGAGAATATTTACAAGGATATTACAGAGTAGAAAAGAGCATGCACAAAAAGGGTGTAACTATTGCAGTGTTTACAGTATATTAGGTGGAGGAGTTGTACAGGGAGATGGCCACGGGCAGGAATGATTTCCTGCATTGTTCAGTGGTGCTCTTTGGCAATCTCAGTTTCTCACTCATTGTGCTCCTGTGACTAGCCAGCATGTCATGGAGTGGGTGGGGGGTATCATCCAGCATTTTCTTTACCTTGGAAAACAGCCACCTCTCAGACACTACTAGGGCTGGGGGCAATATGGCCTAAAATCCATATTGTGATATATTATTTTCTTCTGTGTACCGTATTTTCTGCAGAATAAGGTGCAGTCAAAATCCTTTAATTTTCTCAAAAGTCGACAGTGTGTCGTATAATCTGGCGTGCCTTATGTATGAATTCTGGTTGTGCTTACTGACCTCGAACCAATTTTATGTGGTACACACCATTCAAAACACTGTCAAAAAATGTTTTAGTATGACTTTGGTAAACTACAAAGTTGCACCACTTGATGGATTGTCTGAGCATTACGGCTACCATAGTCAGGAGCCTAATCTGGGTCCAAAACTCTGTCCGCTTCAGGTCCCAAAGTCAAACAAACACTGCAGCATCATTGAGAGTTAAAAACTGTCTAAATTCTTTAATCTTTAATAAAATGGTCAGCGTTGCTGCTTTACCAGGTATAACAATAAAGTTTAACATCCAGGCATTCATGAAAACAGAATTTTTTTAATTTAACAGAGTTAGAAGTTAGCAGGAAGTTACCTCGCTAGTTTCCACCTAAACATGATATGCCATGTTCTGACTGAGAGATTTCTGAAAAAATTAAAACGTACAACTCTGCTATCACTTCCAACATAAATGAATACAGAAAACTAAACAGCAGTGACTTTTTTAGGGTTACTGAAGTTGGGTTAGCTGGTATATAAGGATGTGCTACGTGATTGATAGCAACACAACTATGTTAGCATAACATAAACAGTGAAGCTGGAGGATGAACGCTAACTTTTTTCCACTCTATAAAAATTATTGGGAGAACAAATGCAATCGCATGGCAGGATGCTGTAAATGGACCAAACTTCAGTCAGGAGAACAACTGAAATAATCCACTTTAGTCATTAATATACTGCAACAATATGGGAATAAAGCAGCTGTGAGAGAATTCAACATTAACCCTTTAAAGCCGGTCGGAGCGGGCACGCTCTGTTTTGTGTAACTATTTTTAAATCCCGGTAGCACTGCAACCACGTAAGCTAGCGCAATAATTTTGTTTTGCATATGAAACCAGAGGAGTTGTACTTACATCTTATGCCATCAGCTTGTCCTAGGTCACGGTTTCCTTCCACATATAGCTTTGTAAAAACTGCATAAAAAGCACTTGCAGCAATAAAAACATAATATTCCAGAAACACGCTTTGCCGATCTGATCAGCCGTTTGTAACACTTCCTACGTCCATCAGCGCGAACTATCGCATGTCCGCCATGTCTTGCCCAAAACCGGAAGTGACGTCATTTTGCGGAAATTTGGTTTTTTACCATCAAGGCCTTATGAGCCTATACTGGTGTTTTTAACTCATTCACTGCCAGCCATTGGCAGTGAATGAGTTAAACCCATTGACTCATTCACTGCAATTGACAGCTATAGACGTCAATGGCAGTGAATGAGTTAAAAGTTATGTTTGACTTTATGACTTTCTGTGTTGTTTCTGGGATGCTTAGGACTCATATTGCACTGCTGGAAATAGTTTATTTTGATGCATATGCTTGTTTTTTTTTTGCAAATTTGCATTATAATATTTATTTTCGTTTTTCCTGCAATATATAAAAATTGGTGTATTTCAAAAATAAAACTATGAAGACACTTAAAATAAATTTCCTGTTGTTGTAAACTATTTTGTGCAACTTTTTTGTATTTACAGTTTTGAGGAATAAACCTCTTAAATTTCTCCAGGTAGAAATATATATATAAAAAAAACAAACAAAAACGATTTTCAAATTTTTTTTTTAGTTTACTGCAGTTTTTTGCAATTTTTGTAGTTACTATGGACTTAATGCATACATATTATTAAAATATGGGCTATAACAGTTGTATTGATGTATAGCAACTTGAAATGCTCCCAAAAATGGAACTACAGCATGTAAAAGTATAAAGTAAGCTCTGGTTCTTGGTTCTATGGTAGGTCTTAAAGGGTTAAAGGGTAGAATAGCAGATAAGAACCTCAAATAACTGTATTTTAATACTCAATTATATTCAATTTATCAGGGACAAGCAAAAAGCTCAATCAGGTAATAGCAACTGTATAATCAAATTATTTTAAAATTAAACATTTTGAAAAAAGTAAAAATTCTAAAAACCTTTTGCTAATGCTACTTCCAGTTTTGATGAGGTTATAGTCGAGGATAGAGGGAACACATCAGCTGTAGATGAATTCTTCTAGCCATACAGGATGAAATCCTTTTGAGGAGGTAGAAACGTCCCAAGACTTCCTCCAAGTTCCAGTCCTGCATGTCAGCAATGAGCAGAGCAAAGTTAAAAAATCTGCCAAGATACTGTGGCTGTTTTCAGGGAATTCAATATTAAGAGGCACTACCAGACGAAATACGCTATCTACGACAAGCTAACTGGGAAAGAACATGGTAAAAAATTGAAGCAACTCGAAGCTGTTTTAACACAGCACTTTTTCTACAAGTGCCCATGAGTTACATGAAAATGGCGCAAAGGCAAGCTGATTGCCAAGCACTGCAAACCTTTTTCTGATAGTGAATTCATTAAAGACTGTGTGATGAAAATGGTGGAGAACATTTGTCCTGAGAAGAAGCAAGAGTTTGCCAATGTTTGCCTGGCTCGTAACCGGTGATGGGAATAACGGCGTAACAAGTAACGGCGTTACTTTTTTCAGTAACGAGTAATCTAACTAATTACTATTCCTATTATTACAACACCGTTGCCGTTACTAACAAGAAAACGCGGTGCAGTCACGTTACTATTTTTCAACAAACAGTCGGTTGAAGCTGTCTTCAGCTTACTGCACCATCAGTTGCACAGATGTAGCTGTGGACAGCAATCATTTTCTAGCAGATGATCACTTTTTGGCACAACATCTGGAGCTAAGGGGGCAAAACAATCGCATGAGTGTTGTTGTTTGACTGAGGAAGAATAAAGTAGTCATGGTAAGCCAATCACATGACCACTTTAAGATTAAAAAACAACAAGGTAATATATACCAGCTTTTAAATTGTGCTGATAGGCCACATAAAATCACAGTCATGATAAACAATACATATGCGGAGTTTTTTCCTGAATAGTTTCGCCACGTTTAATCTCTAAGGACAGTGCTGGCAAGCACGCTCTGCTTATGACCAAAAAATGTAAAAAATAAAACAAAAAACAGCCTGTTCGTGTTGGTGGAAAAACGCACCATGTCGACCAATCAAAAAATGATATGGCAACATGACATTTGGTCGTTTAGGAAGAGGGGGAAGTTTTAGGAGTGACGGCAAGAGAGAGAGAGAGACAGCAGAAAAAAAGAGAGCGAGTTTTGAGATGTGAGAGATTTGTGACATTTAGCATCTTTGGAGTGTGTAGTTAATGTGTTGTCTTGTGTAGTTAGTGTGTAGTATTGTGGATAGTTTTGTGTTGTGTGTCGGAACAATGAGGCTACTTGACCTTCAGAGCCTTAAGGACCAAAAAAGAGGAACAGATTTATTTGCTGCTGTTTGTTCCGCTGTAGATGACATGAAACTACCATGGAATAAAGTCACTGGTATTATTACGGATGGCGCACCTGCCATGGCTGGTGAGAGAAATGGATTAACAACCCTAGTCTGTAACAAAGTAAAAAAAAAAAAACCCGTGATGGTAAAAAAAAGTGGTCAAAATGATGGTCAATAAAACAAAACAAGACAACTAAAGAACGAGTGATGTACAGATTTATATGGCCCACAATGTTTTGCACTTTTGAAAAAGTTAACTCTTAATGTTTTTTTCCTGTTCACATGTTTTGAATTTAGATGTTTAATTTTTCTTCATTTTGTGTTTTTCGAATACATTATTTTGGTAAAAACATTTAATAATAAATAATTCATAATAAAAAAATTATAATAAAATTTGTGTGTGAAAAAAGGAAAGAAATATAAGGTCATTCATTTGCATTTAATGTTAATGATTCAAAATATTTCAGGCTGAATGGTTGGCCCCCACACATTCTCACCTTCCCAAATCTGGCCCTCTTTGCAAAAAGTTTGGACACCCCTGCATTAAACTCTGTCATGGGACTGTGTTAAATTACACCCACAAAGGCTGGATTTTAGGCCTTTTGCTTCATGTGTGGATGAAACTAAGCTGAGGGATCATGACACTGGGAAAGTCTGTACCAGCATACTGGAGGGTCTATCTGTTAGCTGAACCTCTGATTCAGGAGGAGCAATGAGGTTTTCATCCAGGCTGTCGAACTGGATAAGTCTTTATCTCAAGGATGTTTGAGAAAGTGGGCAAGCGTTGACAGAATATCTTGGTCTGTCCAGGCTGGTGGATGTTCTCCACTATGATGGCCTCAGGATTTCATCTTTACTTTTTGCAGATGATGTGTTACTGTTTGCTTAATCAGGTGGTGACTTCCAACTTGCATTGGAGTGGTTTGCAGCCAAGTGTGAAAATCAGCACCCCCAAGTCAGAGACCATAGTTCTCAGCCGGAAAAGGTGGAATGCCAACACCATCTGGGACAAATTACTACCCCAATCGAAGGGATTTAAATGTCTTAGGGTCTTGTTCACGAGTTTGGGGAAAGTGGAGCATGAGATTCACTGACGGATTTGGGAAACATGTGCAATGATACAGGCACTGTACAGTCTGAGCTAAGTTTTTAATTTACAGGTCAATTTAGATTACAACTATTCAACTGTGGCCACGAACTCTGGGTAGTGATCAAATAAGTAATTTGTTGTCCCTCTCTTTCAAATCAAATATGGACTGAAACTCTTTAATTTGATGTTGTTGTACATTCCACATTAACTTTACTGTACATGAATAATGTTATGTCATTTTTGCTATTCTTCTTTTGTGTCACTTGATATGCACACAGAAACACCTGCTACTCTGACAATTCTTCAGTGAGTTATTACTGATGACTAATTTACTCACAGAGTGTTCCCTGAGTTTGCCTGGATACAAAGCAATCTCAAATGAAAAGTATACTCCGCCTTCTTCCCTGATGGGTGGTGTGCAAGATTAAACAACACAGCAAGTCAATAAAAGGGAATGGCAAACAATAAAACCTAATGACTGATCTCAACAATTCAGAAAGCTGTCATGTGCTCATCTTTGCGAAACAATTTAGTCGTGGTTGTTTTGCTGTGTTCCTATGTTTTTTCTATTCTATCCACTCCTCAGTTTTCTTTGTCCTGTCAGCTGCAGGGACAGTTTCATCTAAATGAGATGCACAAAACTGGAGATGTGGTTCTGGGTGGACTGTTTCAAGTCCATTTCTTTTCAAGTGTTCCTGATCTGTCTTTTACCTCGCTGCCACAACAGCCTACTTGCCATGGGTAACAAGGACAGTGAAAAAGCAGGAAAAAAATAGAATAAAAAAACTGTCAAACTTAGTGCCAGTATAAATATGTATTTTGTATCTGAAATAACTAAACAATGCGTCTTCTTTTTCATTTTTTTCTTAATATATGTCTTTAATTGTTATTCAGTATCCTTAATTGTTTATAATATTTCTACTTTTGCAACTTTTTCAAAAGGCACTCGTTTACTTGTAATTTAAAACCTGTGTTGTATTATATATATTAGTAATTAAAATTTTCTTGTCTTAGTGTGTATGTCCTAGGATTTAAGTCCGCACAGACCATGGCATTTGCTATTGATGAGATCAATAGAAACTCAAACCTGCTACCAAATGTGACTCTGGGATACACTCTTTATGATAACTGCCTTGAACTTGGAATTGGATTCCGTGGAGCATTATCATTAGCCAGTGGTCAAGAGGATCAAATTGTAGTAGATGATACATGTGTTGGAAATCCTCCAGTCATAGGGGTTGTGGGTGATTCGACCTCTACAAATTCTATTGCAATCTCCAACGTCTTAGGCTTGTACAGAGTACCTATGGTAAGTTTTCTGCTTGACCATGTAACAGTTTTCTTGGATTAATTTGATTTAATTAAAAATGTAAAACCATTTTATGAAAACAAAACTAATACTAATAATGCAGTCATGATGACAAAGTTAAGATATCTCTACATGGATAGCTCCTGAATATACAGTCTGTGTCTTTCACAGGTGAGTTATTATGCCACATGTTCCTGCCTGAGTGACCGTCAAAAGTATCCATCCTTCTTTAGAACGATCCCAAGTGATGCTTTCCAGGTGAAAATTTGTCATCAAAATTAAAATGGAAACGCAAAAGTATGTTTCAATATCTGTGTAAAAGAAGAACACAGACAGATATGAAAATATTAGAAATAATAATATACTTAGTTTTGAGAATTGTGCTCTATTTTGTTTCTGTATTGTGTCAAAGAATAAAGCTAAATTGCAATTATATTTAAAGTATTTCTTTTCTTTTCAATGCACTTACACTTTAATCTGTATTCACTTAGGTACGTGCAATGATCCAGATTCTAAAGCATTTTGGCTGGACTTGGGCAGGTCTGCTCGTCACTGATGATGATTATGGACTTCATGCAGCCAGATTCTTTCAGTCTGAGCTGAGTGTGTCTGGTGAAGGTTGCCTGGCCTACACTGAGGTTTTGCCCTGGGACAAAGACACAGATGAACTCAGGAGGATTGTTGATGTGATGAAGACCTCTACAGCTCGAGTTGTCATTGTCTTTGAACATCCTAGTCGCATAATACACCTTATAGATGAGGTTTCACTTTAAAACACTTTAATGATTAGTAGTTACAGAGGTCTTCATAATTATATTGTGTAAAACACATATTACGTATCATTGTCAGTACAGAAATGAGTACAAAAATGTAATAATTCAGAAACTGTTTCAGTAAAGAAGTTGGAGGCTCAGTATTACTTCATAGATTTGGTCTAATTTAATTCACAGGTAGTAAGGCAAAATGTGACAGGTCTACAGTGGATAGCCAGCGTGGCCTTGACAGAATCTGTTGTGCTCCAAACACCTCACTTTATGCCATACCTGGGTGGTATACTTGGTATCACCATTCGTCAAGGAGAGATACCAGGGCTCAGGGATTTTCTGTTGCAAATACATCCTGATCTACATCACAACAGTAGCTACGGAAATAGCTTGGTGAGACTTGAACATTTTTACTGTGTGTCACAACAATTATATATTTTCATAATGTGTAATAAACATTTTTCAAAATATTTCAGGTGAATCAGTTTTGGGAATTTACATTTCAGTGCAGATTTGCTCCAGCTCCAGCAGGCTGGCTGGAAGGTGGAGGTGCACAATGCACTGGACAGGAAGATCTAGGAAATGTGGACAATGAGTACTTGGACATTTCCAACCTACGAACTGAGTATAATGTGTACAAAGCTGTTTATGCACTGGCATATTCCCTTGATGACATGCTGCGGTGCAAGCCAGGAAGAGGGCCTTTCAGTGGGAACAGCTGTGCCTCTTTGCAGTCACTGGAGCCATGGCAGGTGTGTTATCATTGTACACTCCACCTTTGAACACATTGTTTTTGCATGCTTTCAGAATTTCTGAAAAGGGATTTGCCATACTTGTGAGCAAAAGTAGTCATTTAAGTCATGGAGGTCATTAACTTTTATACAGGATTATTAGTAATGTGCCTTGGTTGATTGAGACTTAGATATAAATGACTTTATATATGTAGGCACCATAGATATAATATTATATTTGATTACTGAACTGAAAAATTGCCACTGTTTGCACTGTAAAGTTACTGGAGCCATGGCAGATGTGATATCATTTTACACTCCATCTATGAATAAATCATTGGTTCTATAATTAGTTTTGGAGCAAAAAATAATTTACTTATTATACATTCCTTTTAAACAGCTTGTTTATTACATGGAAAGAGTGAACTTCACCACTCCATTTGGCGATCAAGTGTCATTTGACGAGAATGGTGATGTGGTACCAATTTATGATGTTATTAATGCGTTGTGGCTCCCTGATGGAAGCACTAAAATTCAGAAAGTGGGTGAGGTTAAAAGGACAGCTTTAAAAGGTGAAGAACTCACACTTGATGAAGGCAAAATCTTCTGGAACTTTGAATCCAAAAAGGTTAGATATGTTTTTATTTCACAACTACCTTTTATGACATTTACAGTATATAGAATTGTAGCAGGCAATAAATATTTATTTTTTATGTCCAATAGCCACCTCGATCAGTATGCAGTGAGAGTTGTCCTCCTGGTACCCACATGGTGAGAAGGAAGAGAGAGCCCGAATGCTGTTTTGACTGCATCCCCTGTTCTGAGGGAAAGATCACTAACAAGAGCAGTAGGTCTTTGTCTTTCTGTATGACATATTTGATTTAATTTCTGTGAAATATAGTATGCATTTCAACATCAACCCTTCTTTGTCAGACTCCTTGGAGTGCACCAGTTGTCCAGAGGATTTTTGGTCAAACCCACAGCGTGACCACTGTGTTCTTAGGAAAACAGAGTTTCTCTCTTATCATGACCCTTTGGGTATTTGTTTGACAGCAATCTCCTTACTGGGAACATTTATATGTGCTGTTGTTCTGGGGATCTTTATCTGCCATCGCAGAACACCTATAGTACGTGCCAACAATTCAGAACTTAGTTTCCAGCTATTAATGTCACTTAAGTTGTGTTTCCTGTGTTCACTTTTGTTCATTGGACGACCCAGGATGTGGACATGCCAACTCAGGCATGCAGCATTTGGGATCAGCTTTGTGCTGTGTGTCTCATGTATCCTGGTAAAAACCATGGTTGTTCTGGCTGTGTTCAAAGCCTCCAAGCCAGGAGGGGGAGCCAGTCTGAAGTGGTTTGGTGCAATGCAGCAGAGAGGAACAGTTCTGTTTCTTACATCTATTCAGGCAGCCATCTGCACTACCTGGCTTGTCTCTTCCTCTCCAACTCCACATAAAAACACCCAATACCACAATGATAAGATAGTGTATGAGTGTTCAGTTGGGTCCACTGTTGGTTTTGCAGTGTTATTGGGCTATATTGGCATACTGGCTTTCCTCAGTTTTCTAATTGCATTCCTGGTGAGGAATCTCCCTGATAGTTTTAATGAGGCCAAGCTCATCACATTCAGCATGCTGATCTTCTGTGCTGTGTGGGTGGCCTTTGTTCCTGCTTATATCAGCTCACCAGGAAATCTTGCAGATGCAGTGGAGGTGTTTGCCATTCTTGCTTCAAGTTTTGGACTCTTGATCACACTGTTTGGACCCAAATGTTACATAATCCTGTTGAGACCAGAGATGAACACAAAGAAAGCTGTTATGGGCCGTGGCATTGTGTCATAAAATTTTCAGTTCAAGTCAAAAAAAAAAATTATTTGCACTCTATTGACCGAAAATTAAATAAACAATTAAAATGAACAAATGTTAAATATTAAAGACAGTTATTTAGTCGTTTTTTTTGTTGTTGTTCTTTTAAAATGCAGTTTACATACAAAACAACCAGACTTTTCAAAGAGAAGCATTGACTTTGTTACACTGCACTGTAAAATTTACCTATTACGGAAATTAAATATAATTGAAACTCTTTTAATAAACTACGCTTTCAACTTGAATTCATTTAGCAGTTCTAATATATATTTTTGCATATTTGGTCTGTCTTGAACTGATCATGATCAAAACCATGCTGATCATTTCAAGAAAACAACTAATACTGTCACGGTTTGCGGGGCAAAAGGGCGGCAGTTCTGGTGCAGGTGAGTGTTTATTTATAATAGTGGGTCAATACGAACAGCAAGGGTGGCAAAACATGAAACTAGAAACCTAAACTGGGTAAACTAATAAGACAAACCAGAAACGAAGATGCAGGGAGGTCCGGGGAAATACATACGGAGAGACGCAGGGAGACCGAGGGGAAACAACACAGACGAACCAGCAATTACTATGACAGAAGACACAACTTAAATACACTCAGAGAACACAGGGAGATTACATACAGGTGGGAACACAGCTGGGAGTGATTAACATGACGAGACTAGGGAGGCAAAATGAAAACACTCACATAAGACACAGACCTTCACAATAAAACAGGAACTTACACATGAAAGGACACAAACTAAGAAACGCGGACTAGATACAGGAACATACGGGCACAGAACAGAGTAAACACTAACCAGAGGAAGAACAGAACCAAAATCACGAAGAGAAAACCCAAAACGCTGGGTCAAAAGGACCCAGGATCATGACAAATACAGGTTTCCATTTCAAAATACGGGCACAGAACAGAGTAAACACTAACCAGAGGAAGAACAGAACCAAAATCACGAAGAGAAAACCCAAAACGCTGGGTCAAAAGGACCCAGGATCATGACAAATACAGGTTTCCATTTCAAAATGTGCTACAATCAATACTTAACTATAGTGACAATTCCAGGCTCCCAGAGACACAAGGCTCTCCAACAGTTACCTAGAAGGTCTCTCCAAACAGACTGTAAGAAGCGTGTCATCCAGAGTTTATCTCCCATTAAGAACTGGGAGTAGTGCAAGATGGCGGCGCGCACAGATGCAGCAGCTCTATGCTCTCCACTTAGGTGCTTTTCTTTTTCTTTTTTCCACATTTCTTTTTCTTTTGTTTTTCTTACTGTAAAGCCAAATTTACCTACCGCCATCTGGAATTATGCAACATTCGATGCAACAGCCAGATCCCCATTACCAGTGATTATCAGAGGATGCACAACATACTCCTGGAGATAGTGAGAAAATTCGGTGCTCTGTGGATTCTTATTGGGTCTGCCAAGAAATGCATGTGGCGGAAGGAACGCAAACAAAAGCAGGAGTGCCGGACGGGACTGCTAGCTACGATAAAGAAGCAGCCTTTCAAACTACAGCTCCCGAGCATCTTCCTGACCAACGCACGGTTGGTCATCAAAAAAATAGACGAACTGAACCTACTTCTCACAGCACAGCAACTTCTACGCAACTGTTGTGTCCTGGTTGTCACAGAGACATGGCTACGATAGGGAATCCCCGACGCCTCGATGCAGCTATCAGGTCACACAATGCACCGCAGTGACAGAAAGACTACAGCGGGGAAAAGCCAAGGAGGAGGATTGTGCATTTACACACATAACAACTGGTGCACAAACACTAAGATCATCACCACAGTCTGCTCCCCAGGCATAGAGGCAATGTCTGTCATGTGCAGACCCTTCTACTTGCCCAGAGAACTGCCTGCAGTCCTAATAACAGCAGTCCACTTACCACCAGACGCTAAAGCTAGCTCAGCCCTTGCCTACCTGCACGACACAATCTCCAAAAAGAAATGGGAATATCCAGAGGGAGTATCATTGCAGGGGATTTCAACCCTAACCCCTAATGCCCTACAAGAGGGAATAACACCTTGGACCATGTTTACTCAAATATTAAGCAAGCCTTCAGATCTTTTCCCCTCCCCCACCTGAGTATGTCCGACCACCTCTCTCTGCTCATCGTCCTGGCATACACACCACTCAGGAAAAGAACAAAGCCCACCATCAGAACCATTAGCACCTTTTCTGAGGAAGCTCGTGCTCAATTGCAGGACTCTTTTGCCCTCACAGAGTGGAGTGTCTTTGAACATGATGGCCTAGAGACTCACACATCTGGGTTACATCACGCACTGCATGGACACTGTCACCACGGAAAAGGTCTACCCCAACCGTAAACTCTGGATGACAAGTACGGTTCAGGCATTGTTAAAGGCACGCAGCTCGCCATACAAATCTGGGGGCCAGGACATGTACAGCAGAGCAAGAGCAGACCTTAAAAAAGGCATCAGAGCAGCAAAACTGGACTTCTCAAACAAGCTATCAGATCACCTCTCTGATAACAACTCCAGAAAGGTATGAGAGGGCCTGAAACACATCACCAATTACAAGTGCAATGGGAAAAACACAGATAACATGGACATCTCATTAGCAGAGGAACTTAACCACTCCTTTGCCTGCTTCGAGAAAGCTGCAGTCACCCCCACCATGCACACCACCCTGCCCACAGCCTCCTCTGAGCACAGCCCTCACACATTTAGCCTCCAAGAACACCAGGTTCGCAATGTGTTCAGCGCAGTTAATCAAAGGAAAGCTGCTGGCCCTGACGGAATACCTGGTAGAGTGCTCAAAGCCTGCGCTGTCCAGCTGCCTCCTCAGTTCACCAGACTATTCAACCTCTCCCTGTCACATGCCACTGTCCCTGCCCTCCACTCCGCTTTCCATCACCTGGAGAATCCTGGGACATCAGTAAGGATGCTCTTCATTGACTTCAGCTCGGCCTTCAATACCATCATCCCAGACATTCTTATAGCCAAGCTGGTAAACTTGGACTCTCCCCCCCCCCATATGTGTATGGAACTTTCCCACAGACTGTTCACAATCAGTCATGGTTGGCAACCAGAGATCATCCACCCTGTCACTCAGCACTGGCTCACTACAGGGATGTGTGCTGAGTCCACTCCTACACACCATCTACACTAATGACTGCACCCCCATGCACCCCTGCAACATCATCTTCAGCTTCTTCCCGTGGGCTGTCAGAACTCGTAATGCAAACTAAGAATGTGAACAGACTTCTCCCATACAACCATTCTGCTATTGATCAACTATGTTGCTGCCATCCCATGTTCAGTATCTCAGTCTTTCATTGTTCTGTGCAATATTTTTGGCCCATGTGCAATATTTTTGGTCTCGGTGGAATTACCATCCCCACCCTAAATGACCTTAGCCCCTCCACCCTTATTTATTTATTTATTATATTATATTATATTATATTATATTATATAACAGCCCTTGTATATGGCCCCACAATGTTTCTGTTTCAATGTTTCTACACATACACCATGTATATAGTTTACTCACATAAATGTATACATATATATTGCTTTTTTCCCCCTTGTTGTATATTGTTTTCTTTACTTTTGCACCTTTGTGGTCCAGCTACCCAATTTCACTGCGCAAGAAACTGCACAATGACAATAAATGCTCTAAGTCTAGGTCTAAGAATCAGAATATTTTATTAATTCCTAAGGTAATTATGTCCGATGCAATTGCTCCAAGACAATAACAGTAACAGACTAAACTATTTAAACAATACAATATGTTACAGATTTTACAAATTTAACCCTTTAAAACCAGTCAGAGCGGGCACACTCCGTTTTGCGCAACTATTTTTAAATCCCTGTAGAACTGCAACCACGTGAGCTAGCGCAATAATTTTTTTTGCATATGAAACCAGAGGAGTTGTACTTACATCTTATGTCATCAGCTTGTCCTAGGTCACAGTTTCCTTCCACATATAGCTTTGCAAAAATTGCATAAAAAGCACAGCAACAAAAACATAATATTTCAGAAACATGCTTTGCTAATCTGACCAGCTGTTCATAACACTTCAAACGTTGGAATATACGTCAGCGCGAACTATCGCATGTCCGCCATTACCTGCCCGAAACTGGAAGTGATGTCATTTTTGTGCAAAATTTAGTTTTTTACCTTCAGGGTCTTATAATCCTATACTGGTGTTTTTAAAAGTCATGTTTGACTTTATGCTTTTCTGTATAGTTTCTGGGATGCTTAGAACTCAAGTTGCACTGCTGGAAATGCACATGCTGTTTTTTTGTTTGTTTTGCAAATTTGCATTGTAGTATTTATTTTCGTTTTTCCTGCAGTATATAAAAATTGGTGTATCTCAAAAGTAAAACTGTGAAGAAACTCAAAATAAATTTCCTGTTGTTGCAAACTATTTTGTGCAACTTTTTTGTACTTACAGTTTTGAGGGATAAACCTCTTAAATTTTTCTAACTAGAAATATATGTAAAAAACAAAACAAAAACGATTTTCAATTTTTTTTGTAGTTTATTGCACTTTTTTGCAATTTGTGTAGTTATTATGCACTTAATGAATACATATTATTAAAGTTTGGGCTATAATGGTTGTATTGATGTATAGCAAATGTTCCCAAAAATGGCACTACAGCATGTAAAAATATAAAGATAAGCTTTGGCAGACTTGGTTCTATGGTAGGTCTTAAAGGGTTAAGAAATAGCACTAATATATACAAATCAATCAAATATGAATATCAAGAATTTACAGAGGTGCTTATAAATAAATATCAAGAATACTGAAATGAATATTACGGAGTAGAAAAGAGCATCCACAAAAAGGGTGTAACTATTGCAGTGTTTACAGTGTATTAGATGGAGGAGTTGTACAGGGAGATGGCCATGGGCAGGAATGACTTCCTGTGTCGTTCAGTAGCTATGGTCATAGTATGTATGGTGGCTCCGTAAATGCTAAAGAGGTAAGTATTATTTCTCAGTTGCAGTGAATTAAAAGAAGAAAATAAACAGTAGAAAGAAAAAGAGCGATAACAATTTAACATAAACCAGTGACACACTCCGGGCCTGACCAACCCTGGCAGGGCTCCTTGGATGAGGGTGTAGGGATAATGACCAAAACACCCAATGAATCCAAGGTCCACCACTGACTAAGTGTCCCAATTTTTAATATGATAATTTAGATCAGATCTTTAATCCATAAACCCAACCTAAGAAGAAAAAAATGGCAGATTAGCTTGGGTAAAAGACCGACAGTTGAGGCACACAACGATGTGTGCTGCTGACAAAGTTTCTGGGTTGCTTTTCCTCATAACAGCCATCCTTCAAGATTCTCCCCATTTAAAGCAAAGCATTATCAGGAACTGTAGCATCTAGTACTCTTACTGAATCAGTAGAGAGGTCTATTAATACATGCTGATTGAGAAAAGTGACTGAAAAGTAAGTACTAAATGCATCATGGAAACCCCCCAGCAGTCTACACCTATTGCAGCATAACTAAGGGAGGATTCAGGGTCACCTGATCCAGCCTTAACTACAGTGGGGCAAAAAAGTATTTAGTCAGCCACCGATTGTGCAAGTTCCCCCACTTAAAATGATGACAGAGGTCAGTAATTTGCACCAGAGGTACACTTCAACTGTGAGAGACAGAATGTGAAAAAAAAATCCATGAATTCACATGGTAGGATTTGTAAAGAATTTATTCGTAAATCAGGGAGGAAAATAAGTATTTGGTCACCTCAAACAAGGAAAATCTCTGGCTCTCACAGACCTGTAACGTCTTCTGTAAGAAGCTTTTCTGTCCCCCACTCGTTACCTGTATGAATGGCACCTGTTTGAACTCATCATCTGTATAAAAGACACCTGTCCACAGCCTCAAACAGTCAGACTCCAAACTCCGCCATGGCCAAGACCAAAGAGCTTTCGAAGGACACCAGGAAAAGTATTGTAGACCTGCACCAGACTGGGAAGAGTGAATCTACAATAGGCAAGCAGCTTGGTGTGAAAAAATCAACTGTGGGAGCAATCATCAGAAAATGGAAGACATACAAGACCACTGATAATCTCCCTCGATCTGGGGCTCCACGCAAGATCTCATCCCGTGGGGTCAAAATGATCATGAGAACGGTGAGCAAAGATCCCAGAACCACACGGGGGGACCTGGTGAATGACCTGCAGAGAGCTGGGACCAAAGTAACAAAGGTCACCATCAGTAACACACTACAACGGCAGGGAATCAAATCCCGCAGTGCCAGACGTGTTCCGCTGCTGAAGCCAGTGCATGTCCAGGCCCGTCTGAAGTTTGCCAGAGAGCACATGGATGATACAGCAGAGGATTGGGAGAATGTCATGTGGTCAGATGAAACCAAAGTAGAACTTTTTGGTATAAACTCAACTCGTCGTGTTTGGAGGAGGAAGAATACTGAGTTGCATCCCAAGAACACCATACCTACTGTGAAGCATGGGGGTGGAAACATCATGCTATGGGGCTGTTTTTCTGCCAAGGGGACAGGACGACTGATCCGTGTTAAGGACAGAATGAATGGGGCCATGTATCATGAGATTTTGAGCCAAAACCTCCTTCCATCAGTGAGAACTTTGAAGATGAAACGAGGCTGGGTCTTCCAACATGACAATGATCCAAAACACACCGCCCGGGCAACAAAGGAGTGGCTCCGTGAGAAGCATTTGAAAGTCCTGGAGTGGCCTAGAAGATCTGCATGGAGGAATGGGCCAAAAATACCAGCTACTGTGTGTGCAAACCTGGTAAAGACCTATAGTAAACGTTTGACCTCTGTTATTGCCAACAAAGGTTATGTTACAAAGTATTGAGTTGTATTTTTGTTATTGACCAAATACTTATTTTCCACCCTGATTTACGAATAAATTCTTTACAAATCCTACCATGCGGATTCATGGATTTTTTTTTCACATTCTGTCTCTCACAGTTGAAGTGTACCTCTGGTGCAAATTACTGACCTCTGTCATCATTTTAGGTGGGGCAACTTGCACAATCGGTGGCTGACTAAATAAATTTTTGCCCCACTGTATATGATTTTTTTTAAAAAAGGTAAGTTTTAAGCCTAATCTTAAAAGTAGAGATAGTGTCTATCTCCCAAATCCAAACTGGAAGCTGGTTCCACAGAAGAGGGGCCTGAAAACTGAAGGCTCTGCCTCCCATTCTATTTTTAAATACTCTAGGAACAACAAGTAAGCCTCCAGTGCGAGAGCAAAGTGCCCTAATGGAGTGATTCGGTACTATAAGGTCATTAAGATAAAATGCGGCCTGATAATTTAGGACCTTGTATGTGTATCCTGAGTCTCCTGACGGTTTGCCAGAATCTCTTTGAGGCAGTCCAAAAGTCTTTTTCCATAGCCTCTCCGAACTACTCCCACACCCAGCCAGACCGCATGGACTAAGGCCCGACCACCAGACGCTCACCCTAGGGCACCCTCCCCGGGCTGCACCCGGTAACCCTATCTCGAGTAGGGTGAACAGTCCCCTCGATGGTCTTCTCATAGTCGTCTTCTGAATTGCTCTTTGTCTGGTCCCTCACCCAGTACCAATTTGCCATGGCAGACACTACCAGGGGGCAAAAAGCCCCCAGACAACAATCTTGCTAAAACTAATCCAACACAAGTCCAGTTGAAGCACATAGTAAGCTGAGCAACAGCAGATGCTTTGTAAATATAATCAGGGAGTATTCTGAAAAAATTTGGATGCTCAAGCCTGACACTCAGACAAAAACAGCTGGATAGAGTGTGGATTTCTTCTTGATTATATTTTGATTAGATCCCTTATTTGATTAAAGAAGGAATAACTATCACCAAAAGCACATGCATTAAACTCTGTGACAGGACTATCTTACATTACCACAAAGGCTGGATTTTAGGCCTTTTTCTTCACATTTGAATGGAGCTGAGCTGAGGGATCATGACACTGTGAAGGACACTGCAGGGTTTATCTCTTAGTTGAACCTCTGATTCAGGAGGAACAATGAGGTTTTCATCCAGGCTGTGAAACTGGACAAGCTCTTTATCCTCTCAAGGATGTTTGAGAAAGTGAGCAAGTGTGGACATAATATCTTGGTCTGTCCAGGCTCGTGGATGTTCTCCACTATGATGGCCTCAAGATTTCATCTTTACTTTAAATATCTTAGGGTCTTGTTCACGAGTTTGGGGAAAGTGGAGCATGAGATTCACTGATGGATTTGGGAAACATGTGCAATGATACAGGCACTGTACAGTCTGAGCTAAGTTTTTAATTTACAGGTCAATTTAGATTACAACTATTCAACTGTGGCCACGAACTCTGGTAGTGATCAAATAAGTAATTTGTTGTCCCCTCAACAGTTTTGTTCACAAGTTTGGGGAAAGTGGAGCCTGAGATTTATTCACAGATTTGGGGAAAATGAACAGACACTGTACCAGTCTGTTGCGGTAAAGAAAGAGCTGAGCAAGTTTTTAATTTACAGGTCATTTTACATTACATCCCTTACCTATGGCCATGAACTCTGGGTAGTGATCAAATAAGGGTTGTGGATATAAGCTGTGGAAATGAGTTTCCTTCAAAGGGTGCCTGGGTCTCCCTTAGAGATAGGGTAAATAGCTTGGTCATCGGGACTCAGATGGTGGGCTTTCACTTCGAATACAGAAGATCTGCTTGTCCCGTGTTTTGCATTCATGCATTAGCCCTGAAAAATTTCACTGTCTAGTTTCTCATTTGGGCCGTCCCCTTGGGCTGTTCTTCAATTATACTCAGGACAATCTTCCCCATCCACTAAGTTTTCTAGTTTCCTTTTGCCCTATGCAGCTTTATGTCCCGTCCCGCCCATGCTCATGCGGATTTGTTTTTGTTATGTTTTTTATCGTCCCCTCAAAAATTTTGTTTTCTCTTTCAACTCAAATATGGACTGAAGTTTTTAATATGATGTTGTTGAGACATTACACATGAACTTTGATGTACATGAATTATGATGTTATTTTTGCTATTTGTCTTTTATGTCACTTGATATGCACACGGAAACAACTACTGAATACTGAACAACTACTCTGACAATTCTTCAGTGAGTTATTACTGATGACTAATTTACTCACAGTGTTCCCTGAGTTTGCCTGGATACAAAGCAATCTCAAATGAAAAGTATACACCTCCTTCTTCCCTGATGGGTGGTGTGCAAGATTAAACAACACAGCAAGTCAATAAAAGGGAATGGCAAACAATAAAACCTAATGACTGGTCTCAAATATTCAGAAAGCTGTCATGTGCTTATCTTTGCAAAACAATTTAGTCGTGGTTGTTTTGCTGTATTCCTGTGTTTCTTCTCCTCTACCCACTCCTCAGTTTTCTTTGTCCTGTCAGCTGCAGGGACAGTTTCATCTAAATGAGATGCACAAAACTGGAGATGTGGTTCTGGGTGGACTGTTTCAAGTCCATTTCTTTTCAAGTGTTCCTGATCTGTCTTTTACCTCGCAGCCACAACAGCCTACTTGCCATGGGTAACTATGACAGGGAAACAGAATGAAAAAAACAGAAAAAGAAAACCACCAAACCTAATCCTAATATGAATATGTATTTTATATCTGAAATAACTAGACAAAACATCTTCTCTTTTAAAATTTATTTTCATTAATATATGTCTTTAATTGTTATTCACTTTCCTTGATTGTTTATAATATTATTCCTTTTGCAACATTTTCACTGTGCTCATTTTCCTATATTTTAAAAATCTGTATTGTATTATACTTTTTAGTAATTAAACTTTTCTCGTCTTAGTGTGTATGTTCTAGGATTTAAGCTCGCACAAACCATGGCATTTGCTATTGATGAGATCAACAGAAACTCAAACCTGCTACCAAATGTGACTCTGGGATACACTCTGTATGATAACTGCTTTGAACTTGGAATTGGATTCCGTGGAGCATTATCATTAGCCAGTGGTCAAGAGGATCAAATTGTAGTAGATGATACATGTGTTGGAAATCCTCCAGTTGTAGGGATTGTGGGTGATCCGTCCTCTACAATTTCTATTGCCATCTCCAACGTCTTAGGTTTGTACAGAGTACCTATGGTAAGTTTTCTGCTTGACCATGTAACAGTTTTCTTGGATTGCGTTGATTTCATTGAAAATGTAAAACCATTTTATGAAATAAAAAATAATGCAGTCATGATGACAAAATTAAGATATCTCTACATGGATAGCTCCACAATATACATATGCAGTCTATATCTTTCACAGGTGAGTTATTATGCCACATGTTCCTGCCTGAGTGACCGTCAAAAGTATCCATCCTTCTTTAGAACGATCCCAAGTGATACTTTCCAGGTGAAAATTTGTCATCAAAATTAAAATGGAAAAACAAAAGTCTGTTTCAATATCTGTGTAAAAGAAGAACACAGACAGATATGAAAATATTAGAAATAATAATAATAATTAGTTTTGAGAATTATGCTCTATTTCTTTTCTCTATTATCTCAGAGAATAAAGCTAAATTGCAATTGTATTTAAATGCTGTTCTGTGGACACTGACAGACAGATTATGCACAGAAATTTTGTTTTGTTTCTTCTTTTCAATACACTTACACTTTAATCTATATTCACTTAGGTACGTGCAATGATCCAGATTCTAAAGCATTTTGGCTGGACTTGGGCAGGTCTGCTTGTCAGTAATAATGATTATGGACTTCATGCAGCCAGATCCTTTCAGTCTGAGCTGAGTGTGTCTGGTGAAGGTTGCCTGGCCTACACTGAGGTTTTACCCTGGGACAAAGACACAGATGAACTCCGGAGGATTGTTGATGTGATGAAAACCTCTACAGCTCGAGTTGTCATTGTCTTTGAAGATCCTAGTCGCATGATGCACCTTATGGATGAGGTTTCGCTTTAAAACACTTTAATAGTTACTAGTTACAGAGGTCTTCATAATTATAGTTCATAATTGTGTAAAACACATATTACGTATCATTGTGAGTACAGAAATGAATACAGAAAAATAATCATTCAGAATTTATTTTAAAGATCAAAAACTGTTTCAGTAAAGAAGTTGGAGGCTCAGTATTACTTCATAGATTTGGTCTAATTTAATACACAGGTAGTAAGGCAAAATGTGACAGGTCTACAGTGGATAGCCAGCGAAGCCTGGACAGAATCTGCTGTGCTCCAAACACCTCACTTTATGCCATACCTGGGTGGCACACTGGGTATCACCATTCGCCGAGGAGAAATACCAGGGCTCAGGGAATTCCTGTTGCAAATACATCCTGATCTACATCACAACACTAGCTACGGAATTAGCTTGGTGAGACTTGGACACTTTTACTCTGTGTGTGTATATTTTCATAATGTGTAATAAACATTTTTCAAAATATTTCAGGTGAATCAGTTTTGGGAATTTACATTTCAGTGCAGATTTGCTCCAGCTCCAGCAGGCTGGCTGGAAGGTGGAGGTGCACTATGCACTGGACAGGAAGATCTAGGAAATGTGGACAATGAGTACTTGGACATTTCCAACCTGCGGCCTGAGTATAATGTGTACAAAGCTGTTTATGCACTGGCATATTCCCTT
This sequence comes from Aulonocara stuartgranti, assembly GCF_965226115.1. Classification (NCBI taxonomy): domain Eukaryota; kingdom Metazoa; phylum Chordata; class Actinopteri; order Cichliformes; family Cichlidae; genus Aulonocara; species Aulonocara stuartgranti. The sequence continues at coordinate 14,145,980 of NC_138950.1, read as the reverse complement.
GATGATATGCTGCGGTGCAAGCCAGGAAGAGGGCCTTTCAGTGGGAAAAGCTGTGCCTCTTTGCAGTCACTGGAGCCTTGGCAGGTGTGTTATCATTTTACACTCCACCTTTGGATAAATTGTTTTTGCATGCTTTCAGAATTTCATTAACTTCAGGTCATTAACTTTTATACAGGATTATTAGTAATGTGCCTTGGTTGATTGAGACTTAGATATAAATGACTTTATATATGTAGGTACCATAGATATAATATTATATTTGATTACTGAACTGAAAAATTGCCACTGTTTGCACTGTAAAGTTACTGGAGCCATGGCAGATGTGATATCATTTTACACTCCATCTATGAATAAATCATTCGTTCTATAATTAGTTTTGGAGCAAAAAATAATTTACTTATTATACATTCCTTTTAAACAGCTTGTTTATTACATGGAAAGAGTGAACTTCACCACTCCATTTGGCGATCAAGTGTCATTTGACGAGAATGGTGATGTGGTACCAATTTATGATGTTACTAATGTGTTGTGGCTCCCTGATGGAAGCACTAAAATTCAGAAAGTGGGTGAGGTTAAAAGGACAGCTTTAAAAGGTGAAGAACTCACACTTGATGAAGGCAAAATCTTCTGGAACTTTGAATCCAAACAGGTTAGATATGTTTTTATTTCACAAGTACCTTTTATGACATTTACAGTATATAGAATTGTAGCAGGCAATAAATATTTATTTTTTATGTCCAATAGCCACCTCGATCAGTATGCAGTGAGAGTTGTCCTCCTGGTACCCACATGGTGAGAAGGAAGAGAGAGCCTGAATGCTGTTTTGACTGCATCCCTTGTTCTGAGGGAAAGATCACTAACAAGAGCAGTAGGTCTTTGTCTTTCTGTATGACATATTTGATTTAATTTCTGTGAAATATAGTATGCATTTCAACATCAACACTTCTTTGTCAGACTCCTTGGGGTGCACCAGTTGTCCAGAGGATTTTTGGTCAAACCCACAGCGTGACCACTGTGTTCTTAGGAAAACAGAGTTTCTCTCTTATCATGACCCTTTGGGTATTTGTTTGACAGCAATCTCCTTACTGGGAACATTTATATGTGCTGTTGTTCTGGGGATCTTTATCTGCCATCGCAGAACACCTATAGTACGTGCCAACAATTCAGAACTTAGTTTCCAGCTATTAATGTCACTTAAGTTGTGTTTCCTGTGTTCACTTTTGTTCATCGGACGACCCAGGATGTGGACATGCCAAATGAGGCATGCAGCATTTGGGATCAGCTTTGTGCTGTGTGTCTCATGCATCCTGGTAAAAACCATGGTTGTTCTGGCTGTGTTCAAAGCCTCCAAGCCAGGAGGGGGAGCCAGTCTGAAGTGGTTTGGTGCTATGCAGCAGAGAGGAACAGTTCTGTTTCTTACATCTATTCAGGCAGCCATCTGCACTACCTGGCTTGTCTCTTCCTCTCCAACTCCACATAAAAACACCCAATACCACAATGACAAGATAGTGTATGAGTGTTCAGTTGGGTCCACTGTTGGTTTTGCAGTGTTATTGGGTTATATTGGCATGCTGGCTTTCCTCAGTTTTCTAATTGCATTCCTGGTGAGGAATCTCCCTGATAGTTTTAATGAGGCCAAGCTCATCACATTCAGCATGCTGATCTTCTGTGCTGTGTGGGTGGCCTTTGTTCCTGCTTATATCAGCTCACCAGGAAAACTTGCAGATGCAGTGGAGGTGTTTGCCATTCTTGCTTCAAGTTTTGGACTCTTGATCACACTGTTTGGACCCAAATGTTACATAATCCTGTTGAGACCAGAGATGAACACAAAGAAAGCTGTTATGGGCCGTGGGATTGTGTCATAAAATGTTTTCATTTATGTTAAAAACATCTTTATTTTCTGTGCAGTAAATCAGAAAATAAAATATATTAATAAAAATAATAAATGTAAATATTAAAACCTCTTGAGAAATCTAAATAATAGTTATTTACTCTTTTTCCTCTTTTCTTTCTTTTAAATAAATCTTTTCAAATATAACTGACTGACTGTGTTACACTTCATTGTCAAAATGTATCTATTATGTAAGTTAAATGTAATTATAATTCTTTTACTAAACTAAGCTTTTTATTTTGTGCTTCAGCCATTTTTGTGGTATATGATGTAAAACACAGTAACACATGAAGCATTGTGCAATACTGATGGGATTTCCGGCTCTTTTTAGAGAACCGGCTCTTTCGGTTCAGCTCACTAAAATGAGCCGACTCTTTCGGCTCCGAACCGGCTCTTCAGGTTGTTTTGTTGCTTTAATTAATTTGTTATTAACAATAATATAAAATTACGCACAAAAGGAATTACTAATGTAAAAAAAAATGGTTTTATCTATAAATGTTTATATATAAATATATGCGGTGGCCCCTAGAGACAAAACACGTACAAACTCTTCCAAAACAGAGCTACCTAGATCACTTAAATTACACAATTGAAAGCATGAAAGCATATGTGTATTGTTTGTGTATTTATACACAAGAATTCATATATAGTCAAATAAAAAAAATAAAATAAAAAATGTTCATTTACGTGTTATTACCACACACCAAATATGGTCGTTGGTACTTGCTGGCTTGTGTAGCCACTAGGTAACAAAAGTTCAACACTGCCCCTAGCATCCTGGAGCACTTCTGTTGTCTTTTGTACGTGTTTTGAGTTTTTACGTGCTTCTGAGATTTTACGTGTTTTGGAGTTTGTACGTGCTTCGGGGTTTGTACGTGTTTTTACGTGTTTTGGAGTTTTTGCGTGTTTTGGAGTTTGTACATGCTTCAGGGTTTGTACGTGATTAGAAGTTTGTATGTGCTTTGTCTGTAGGGGCCACCGTAAGTATACTTTTATTTATTCACTCCACATAAAATGTAATAAATAAATCATATAATACAAAAACCAACTATTCACATTTCAACTTTTAACTATTTGAATTTTCAGCTTTTTCCTTTTACAAATTTTAAGTGACACAACACAAAACACTGCAAACCACAATACAATTAAATATAAATTATAATATGAAAACAAAAAGAAGATGCATATTCTGTCATATGGACCTGTATGAATAAACTTTCTGAATCCTTTATCATCTGCAACTGGAAATAGTTGTGGATGATTGTACCTTTCTAATGTGACGTTGTTGTCCCTGGCTCTCTTTCTCTCTCTCCCTCCCGCTCTGTATGGCGTTATTTTTGTGCCACTATCCGGTTGTTCAGTCTGACGTCACTAGCCGTGTCTGGGTCTAAACTCCGCTGCAGGTCCATATATCAAACGATCACTATGGCATTACTGAGAGTTGAAAAACTGTCTAAAGTCTTTCATCTTTAATAAAATGATCAGCGTTCTGCTCTACCAGGTGTAACAATTGAGTTTAACATCCAGGCATCCATGAAAACGGAATTTATGACATTTAACGGAGTTAGAAGTTAGCAGGGAGTTAGCTCGCTAGCTTCTATCTAAATACAATATAGCATGTCCTGACTGCGGGGTTTTGGAAACAAATTAAAACGTACAGCTCTGTTATCACTTCCAGCATAAATGAAGACAGAAAACTAAACAGCAGTGACGTTTGTAGGGTTACTGAAGTTGGGCTAGCTGGTATATAATGATGTGCTACGTGACCGCTAGCGACACAGCTATGTTAGCTTAATATAAACAAGCTAACCTTTTTTCCACTCGATAAAAGTTACCGTGAGTGTTCTCGGTGGTCAGGAACAAATGTAATCGCATGGCAGGATGCTGTAAAAGGACCAAACTTCAGCCAGGAGAACAACTGAGATAATCCATCCACAATACGAGGTTAGTCATTCATATACTGCTGCATGGGCTGGGCTGTAGCTACATCCTAAGGTTTTAAAAACTGAGCTTAAATAAATGATTAGCGGTAATAAAAGACGAGGGAGGTCAACAGTGATCACTGACTGTTTTAGGAGCTTTTTGAGATCAAATAGAAGAAAATACATAACATTAAACATGTTAACAACACAAAAGCCATATTAAACGCAGACTACTTTAGACCCGGAAGTAGGATTCGTCGCGTCATCACTGAACAACCGGATTCTGAGCAAACCTAAAAAAAAATTGAGCTCTGTTCCTGTGCTACTGAGTGCCGCCTACTACTACTACCGCCCCTCCCCCCTCTTCCCAGCGTAAAGCACAAGGCTCGCATGCTGAGTGAAGCGAAAAAAAAGTGCGAGAGAGAGAGAGAGAGAGAGGGTGAGAGAAAGAAAAAAAAAAACCCACATTGACACGATAAGTTAATATGGTGTTTTGTTTTCATCGAAGGTTTGTCTATAAAACTACAGTCGTATTGTATATACATTTGCAATAATATATTAAAACTTTGCATGATCATTCTTAATTCTGGATAAAGTGAATCAAGGTTTTTCTATTAATTTAACAACAAACAAAGATAAATACATAAAGATGAAGTGCTGATATAGATAAATAGATAAATAATAATTATTTGTCATATTTTGTTAATTTACTTTTGCTACCTGGCCATCATATATTTCTTGGTGTTTCTCTCAGGCCTCAAAAGAATGATGAAACACTTCGGAGCAAAAATACAGAAAAGTAAACCATAGCTAGAAGCCAGGATGGCAAAAACTTCCACAGCAACAGTGTATTTACCAGGAGAGCTAAGGTAAGCAGGCACAAAAGCCACCCAAACAGCACAGAAAATCAGCATACTGAAAGTGATAAGTTTGGCCTCATTGAAATTATCAGGAAGTTTCCTAGCAAAAAAGGCTAATATGAGACTGGTGCAGGCCAGCAGGCCAATGTAGCCCAAAATCAGACAAAATCCCACCACAGAAACCATGGCACACTCCAGAGTGACCTTTGAACCTTGAAAACCCAGATCTTGTCGAGGCACGGGGGGGATGAGGGATAGCCATATGGTACAGATGATAATCTATATGAAAAATAAAATGTTTTTAGACAGATGTAAAAATACAAAGACTTAAAAATTCAAAACAGAACATCTGTATGACCTGTATGCATGTAAGAAGACAGATACTTCCTCTCTGTTGGCCTGGACCAAACCATTTCATCAAGGCTTCAGCACCAGGCCGAGCTGAGCGAAATGCTGCCAGAACCACAATGGTCTTGACTTTCAGGCAGGACACACAAAGCACAAAGCTGATCCCAAAAGCTGCCTGCTGGAACCGACAAGACCAGACTGATGGACGACCAATGAACACGAGTGAGCACAGGAAGCAGAGCTTGATTGACACAAGAAGCAGGAAACTCAGCTCTGAATTGTTAGCCCTCACCTAAAATTAAGAAAGTGCAGCTTTATAAAAGTAGTGACACAGATAATATCAGCCACATGTGGAATAATTATGTTGTTTTAATATTTTGTCAATTATTTAATCTTGAAGAAAAAACTGACATGAGATGTCAAATAAAACCTAACAACAAAAAAACTGCACTTGCCAACTGCACACGATGTTTTCTTTAAAATGTACATTATAATGTTGTGAACATTTCTTTCTCACCACAGGTGTGTGACGGTAGTGAAGGAAAACCACAAAGACAACTGTTGTCACAGTGACACCGGTCACAGCTGCTGTAGTAAGAGTAATTCCCAAAGTCTCATTAAAGGCAAGAAAGTCAAGCTGGCGAGGGATGCAGGCAGTACGTTTAGCATTAGACCAGAGCTCTAGGGGACAACGCTCACAGTCAAGGGAACCTAACAGTAAAAAGAGTGGAGAAGGAAAGAAGAGGAGAAAGGAAAATCAAACAAGAACAGCAGAAGTACATGACTTTAAATCAAATGGATTTACAAGGAGGGGTTTAGATTGCAATTCCATCACCAGTTTTATTGCTTATCTCTCCTGCAGCACATGGAATACAGTCAAAGCAGCAGAGAGGTTTTCCTTTCCTGCTGACCTTTCTGGTCCCTGGGGGGCAGATCTCACTGCACACCGAAATAGGCACCTAAATAATAAGCCAACACTTATTTTTAAGCACAATATGTGTATTCCAGTTAAGAGCAAGAAATGCACAAATTTACAAATGTACAGTTTACATTATTTTCATATAAAATACCCGATTGGATCCTGTGATCCACTGAATAGCTGATTCATTAAGATGGAGATCAAACCCATCCACTTGACCAATCAAAGCAGTTTTTAGTGTCCCATCAGGCATTTTCTGCCAGTTAACAAGGTCATACTTTGCTGGAATATCGGCTCCTTGAAAGTAAAATGTTTCATCTTGTGGTGTGGTGAAGTTCACTTCTTGCAAGTGCTGCAAAAGCTGTAAAATTATAACAATCGTGAAACTAGAGTTATTAGAGTTCAATGATAAGTGCAATACTGAAACATATGGAAATGTTGTAATTACAGCATTGTGGGTACTCATGGGTCGGACCAAAACCCTGTTCAGTGTCTAAAGAATGCAACATGGATTTTTATTACATTTTTTAGGGAAAGGATGATATTCATGATTACTTTACCTCTGTGGCCTTGATTTGTTTTGGAGAGGAGCAGGTGGAGATGTTGTTTTCAGAAGAGCTGTCTTTAATGGGGCAGAGAAGGCTGTGGAGGGCATGAGCTGCAGCATAAACAGCAAGGTAGACATTATATGTCACCCTTAGCTGGGATGCATCTGTAAAGAGATTCTGTACTTTTTTCAGAGACTCCGACCCATTGCAATGTGATAGTGAAGCTTTCTGATCAGACATAACAGGAGGATTTGAAGTTAAAATATTTGATTTATGGTTAGACTTCAGTGTGGAGATAGGAGAACTGAGCATTGAGGAGGAAGATAAATGAAGACTACACCCAAACTCCACTTCCCAGAATTCTCTTAAGAACTCATCATCTGGATGGTGAATTGGGTGTAAACGTCGGAGATAACTTTCAAATCCAGGTATAGCTGAACTTCTAGTAGCAACACCAAGAACACCGTTTGCCACTTTGCTTGTAACTGAATTTTGGACCAGATCCCCACTAGTGCTCCAAGCCTCACTGGCCAAAAACTGTCTATCAGTCACCTAATAAGCAAAAGAAAAATTATTTTAAAGTTTATTTTGTTTTTAAATATAATCTCGAACTTTTTTTCAGCATGCATTATATGCGATAGGCATTACAGCTTCTCACATTCAGTTTCACAAGTTGCAGGAACAGTTCCCTCACATCTGTATACCAGGTGAAGATCAAAATCACCCTTGCAGTTGAGGATTGAATTGTGAGGGCTGCTCGTCTGGCATCACTAATGATATTTTCCCTTTGGAGAGTCTCTACAAATGCCAGGCAGACACCTGCTCCCTGAATCTCCTCCTGAAATACCTGACATATACAGGTGAAAGAAGCCTATTACATTATCACACTGTAAATGTAGTTATATAATGTACTTATTACTGTATATTTTAGAGATATAGCTGAGTAGTCTAAATGACTGAAATAAAAGATACAAATACCTTTACTGCCATGTAGCCATAGTTATTGTTTGCTACAACTGCTCCAACCCAAGTCCAGTTGAAGTGTATAACAACCTGGGCAACAGCACGTGCTTGGTAAATATCACTGGGGATTGTTCTGAAGAAATTTGGATACTGGAGCCTGTCACTGAGACAAGGACAGGTGGATAGATAGCTGATCTGAAAGACACATACACACACACACAAACACAAAAACCTGCATCTTATAAAGGTTTTGTTTCTGTTTAAAAAAATCAGTTTCTCCACTGTCATAAAAAAGCATGAATATTTCTTTGAGTAAAAGATATAAATTCAACCAAAAGATGGCTCCACTTATCTAAAAACAAACAAAAAAGCTCATATACAGTTTTTATGGTGCATTCAAAACAAAACTCACAAAAGGTATGGAGAGTGGCCCCAGCACTGTGGAGAGTATCTGGCTTGTTATGGATGAAGCACCACCAATAATCATGGGGACAGATTGACCACCTGAAAACAGAAATGATTGATTTAATTAAACAACATCTTGTAGCAGGAGTAGAAAAAGTAGAAAGCAAAATTGCTGACAGATTTTTTTGTATGTTTTCTGATCAATGAATGAGTTACCCCTCCTGTCTTTAATTTCTTCTCCATGCCCACTAGAATAATCTGGAGGGTTTGTAGAGTTGCAGCTGGTGTTGTCTCCACCAACAAGTGACAGTCCTGACTGGAGAGCCCATGGTGGGCGCCCACAGCTGTCAAAAATATGATAGCCCAGCTTGATTCCTGGTAGGAGCATTGTACTATGATTAATTTCCTCCAGTGCAAACACCATAGCATATATGTACTGCAGTGGAACATATTCTAAACTGAGAGAGGGGAGATAAAATGATAAAATATAAATTAGTGAATTTTGTTTGAATAATTTTTGTAAAACTGCAAGTACAAATCAACCAGCAAGACACAGTAATTACTCCTATGTTATATCTATATATGCTCTCATTCTACAGTAATCAAAATATTCTCTGTAACTGAGTTTTACCCAGTACATGGATTGTAGTGTGGCAGCTGAGTGAAGTCATGGTCTATAGCTGGAGGCTGATAATGAAGAGGAAAAAGACCACCAATAATTACATCTCCATCTTGAAACAGACCCTGGCTACTTGGTGTACCCCAACGAGAACATGTCAACATCTGATCACACAGAAGTCCATCCCGGATTCCCAGTTCTCTTCCCACAAGCCACACAAGCAGCAAAGATTGGGATGACCTGGACCACACAATGAAGAGCCAGGAAAACCAAGACATAGATGCAGCTGTTCTAGACATTTAGAAATGTACAGTACATTCAATTTGGTTTATTCGCATGAGTTCAATCAGTGTCCATAAACAGTTCCTAGAATGAAAATACAGATTACACTAAAACCCCAAATATAACAAACTGTACAATTTAAAAATGTGTATTTTCATACACCAGCTATAACATCAGTTGGCTGCTGACATCCATCCTCCTCCTTGGAGTAGATGAACTGCAGATGAGGGCACTTTATATAGAGGCAGGGCCTTTTGGTGAGCAGGTGAACATGACGACATATATACTCCCAAATCAGTCCTCTCAAGACGTGACATGACAGTACGAGTGATCATTATGCCTTGCAGATAGAAGATGTGGAGTTAGGATGTGTATGTAGGTGTGCCTCATATAGTATTTGGTCATCTTTTAAAATGATCTCTTTATTACTTCTGTAGTGGTCATGTATTATTTTCATATTTGGACTGAAAAGCTTCCCCTGAAATACTATAGTTCCCAATTACTTTAATGGAGGTATCAAGAGATAAAATATATGAGTACAAATGCACATTTCATGCAAAATAATCAAACGCTTAAGGATGTTAAAGTCATTAAGAGTCACAACTTTATTCCATAAATATATAAGAATGTTAATTTAACTTTATGGCTTTGAAAAACTGTTCCAGCTAAAACCCTTACATTGTGAATGTAGAGGTCCAACCACCTTTAAAAACCTCATTTAACTTAGTATGCTCCTTTATCATTTATTGTAATCTGTGATCAACGCAAAGTTATGTGGATATTTACCAACCTTACTGATTGCCACATATTGGTTAAATGATGACAAATCAGGGACAAGACTAGTGAATTGACAAAATATTAGCCAAGGTGAAGATCAATTTAACTTTGAATTACAAATAATGCAGATAATGGATACAAAAAGGCTGTTCATTCTGTATTTTGTTTTTTTATTTTTGTTATTTATGTATTTGTTCTTTACAAAATGGAGATATCCATAACATTGATAGCTAGAGGACTTTTGATACACTTTTTTGTACACACACTAACATTGTCATGGTCCTGGGTTATCTGACCCAGCGTTTTGTGTTTTCTATTATTGTTTATTGTGGTTTCTAGCTCGTTCGGTTCGGTTCTTCCTCAGTTTAGTGTTAGTCATCCCTGCCTGTGTGTTCCCTCTGTATAAAGTCTGTGTTTCTTTGTATGTGTGAGTTCCTGTTTTAATTTGAAGGTCAGTGTCTCGGGTTATTGTATTCTGTTTTACTTCTCTTAGTCTCCTCAGCTCCAATTTTCCCCAGCTGTGTCTCCTCCTGTTTCTCATTCCCTGATTGCAAAGTTTCAGTCTGTTAGAGAAGTGTTTCTTTCTCGATCCCTCAAGCACCACTGTGGGACTGTCTGCTGCATAGAACCAACTGGACGGCCTGTGTCTGTCAGACCCCAACACAAAGCCCCACCCCAGCTTTCAACTCTGCACTCAGGCTACATTCACACGTCCACGGGTATTTTTGATAACCGAGATTTACCGTTTGAGCTTTTAAAAAAATCCCGTCCACACTTGCAGTTTTGAAAAAATATCTTCGTCCACATGTAAACGCTAAAAACATAATGTTGGCCAATCAGAAGTCTAGAAGCCTGGGAGGTAGTGGTGAGCAGATCGATCCAAATATCGATTCTATCGATACCAAGTCGGCATCGGTATTGGATCAATACTAGCCCGGTGAGATCGATTCTTTAAGTTCCGCTGTTGTTTGCAATGCTAGGCTTTCGACAAAGATGAAACAGCCAGGTCACTGGACTCGATGCTCCTGTGTCAGCGCAGAGCTGACACAGGATGTTTGATTTGTTTGATTTGATTTATGTTGCGCTGTCACGTGATGTGACTTGACACTTTAGGGGGTTGTTAAGTTGTTTACATATTATATTTTATTATATTACATATTATATATTCACCAGCTATTTCTGTTGTTGATAATTTTATTGTAATTTTTGTATTCTAGTTTCTCAGCAGTACTTATTTGTTTTAATTTGTTTACTGGTTTGCGTCCACTTTAGTCAATTATTTATTTACTAGACAGAAATTTCATAAAACAGTATGGAACACTGAAATCCCATCTGTACTCTGATCGTATTAATCTTTTCTGTATAACAATTTACTTTTTAACTGCATACTGCAGTGCATACTGCAAACTGCACATCTCAATAGACTAAAGGCATTTAAAATTCTTATTTTTCAACATTAATGAAACATTTGTACCACTACAAAGTAAAAACAACACAACATTGGACTTCTTTTATAATGGTGTTTTTATTTTATGAATGTGTTTGTTACCTAAGCAATTTTTGTAAAATAGGTGCAGTGCAGATTTTTTTCAAAAGAGTAAAATTTAAAAAAAGATAAGAAATTTGTCAATTTTTTTTCTTTGACAGCCTGACATATTTTGTCAATTCATGTCTGAGTGAATATTTCTGATTTCATATAGCTTAGTAAACACTGACAATAGCTAGCAGATAGTGATGCAAATGCAGCTCCGTCATAAAGTTTTAGGATATGTCACAATTTAATAAGACAATAAACCATCATATTTTTAAATGATATATGACCAGATAAATACAATGACTGTATTCCAGTTGTTAACATTTTTAAAAAGGTGAATTACAGTGGCAATGGTTACATTTGCTTTCCTATCTACCCATCAAATGTTTTTTAGTGTTTTTCTCAGGCCTCAAAAGAATGATGAAGCACTTTGGAGCAAATATGCAGAACAGCAAACCATAGCTAGAGGCAAGGATGGCAAAAATCTCAACAGCAACAGCATATTTTCCAGGAGAACTGACATAGGCAGGAACAAAAGCCACCCAAACAGCACAGAAAATCAGCATGCTGAAGGTGATCAGTTTGGCCTCGTTAAAGTTGTCTGGAAGTTTTCTGGCAAGAAAAGCCAAGAGGAAACTGGTGCAGCCCAGTAGTCCAATGTAGCCCAATACCAGAGAGAAACCCACCACAGAGCCAGTGGCACACTTCAGAGTAACTTTTAGCCCTGGGACATCCAGGTCAGATTTGGGAACAGGGGGGCTGATTGATAGCCAAATAATGCAGATGATAACCTTTATGGAGAAGCATTGTACAAAGTCAAGTTAATTTCTGTAATCACATTAACAGTAATAGTTTATGGTTTCAAAAAGTGCATGTCGCACCTGCACACAGGTGAAGAAGAAGACGCTTCCTCTCTGTTGGCCTGGACCAAACCACTTCATCAAGGCTTCAGCACCAGGCCGAGCTGAGCGAAATGCTGCCAGAACCACAATGGTCTTGACTTTGAGGCAGGAGATGCAAAGCACAAAGCTGATCCCGAAAGCGGCCTGCTGGAAACGACAAGACCAGTCTGATGGACGGCCAATGAACACGAGCGAGCACAGGAAGCAGAGCTTGATTGACACAAGGAGCAGAAAGCTCAACTCTGAATTGTTGGCCCGGACCTTAACATGAGAATAGGAATATCATTATAATCAGTTTCTGTGAATTCTTTCAAACGATTCCTATATGCTTAATGTTTTGGAAACTTTTTTCCCAAAATGTACAGTGTCTCTGTTACACAGATATGCATTCTCACCATAGGTGTTTGACGATAGTGAAGGAATACCACAAACACAGCTGTTGTCACAGTGACACCAGAAACAGCTACTGCAGTCAGGGTAATTCCTAAGGTTTCATTGAAGGAAAGAAAATCCAGCTGGCGAGGAATGCAGGTTGTTCTTTTAGCATTAGACCAGAACTCAGATGGACATCGGTCACAGTGAGGGGAACCTGGGAGAAGAAAATACATACAGCAAAACGTAGATGTGCTGAAACTATTAAAGCCAGGATTATGGTATAATAAAAGATTGATGAATGAATATTGGAGTACTGAATAGATTAAATGCTTGTGAGGCTATTATATCTTCCTCACCAGTTTTATTGCTAATCTCCCCATCAGCACATGAAATACAGTCAAAACAGCAAACAGGTTGACCTTTTCTGGGTGCCATCCGTGTACCTGGGTGGCATCTTTCACTGCACACTGAAACAGGGACCTAAACAACAGAAAAAAAAGAAAAATCCTATTCTCATGTATACAACGTATTATGACCCACAAAAATTTTTTTAATTCTCCTATTTTAGCTACCTGATTGGATCCTGTGGTCCACTGAATCGCTGACTCATTAAGGTGGAGGTCAAACCCATCCACACGACCAATCAAAACAAATTTTGCTGGGCCCTCACCCGTGTTCTGCCAGTTGAGAAGGTCATACTTTGCATGGATGTCAGCACCTTGGAAATAAAGCTGTTCACCCTGTGGTGTGGTGAAGTTTATTTTGGCCACATGCTGCAAGACCTGGAAATGTTGAAACAGTTAATATTCAGTAACTATTCAGTGTTTTAGTACAAAGTACTAGTCTAATTTTAAGGGGAATTGTAAATTCTTAATGTCCCTACTGCAAATGTAGCTTTTGAAAAACGGTATACATGGAAATTTGGGAGTGAAAGCAATGTTGCTAACCTCTATGGGTTTAATATCTGTTGGAAAGGAGCAAGTGGAGTTTTCATTTTCAGAAATGCTGTCTGTGTATGGGCAGGAGAGTAAGCTGTGAAGGGCATGTGCTGCAACATAAACTGCAAGGTAGACATTATATGTCACTCTTAGCTTGGAGGTGTCAGTAAAGTGATTCTGCACTTCTTCCAGGGTTTCTGTACCACTGCAGGGTTTAGAAGCATATGAAGAGACAGATGTAAGACCAGGACTACATTTAAACTCCTTTTCCCAAAATTCTCTTAAGAACTCATCATGAGGACGATGAGATGGATTCAAACTTCTGATATAATTTCCAAATCCAGGTATAGTTAAACTTCGAATGGCCACACCAAAAACACCAGCTGCCACTTTGCTTGTAACTGGATTTTGGAGCAGATCTCCACTGGTGCTCCAAGCCTCACTGGCCAGAAACTGCCTGTTAGTAACCTAGTAAGCAAAAGGACAAAGTAAGAAAAAAATGAAAAAAATATTCTGTTACAAACCTCAGTTCTGTCTTGCATTATGAATTTTATTATAGTTTCTCACATTTAACTTGTCAAGCTGAAGGAATAATTCCAACACATCTGTATACCATGTGAAGATCAAAATCACCCTTGCAGCTGAGGCCTGAATTGTGAGTGCTGCTCGTCTGGCATCACGCACAATATTTTCCCTTTGAAGAGTCTCTACAAATGCCAGACACACCTCAGCTCCCTGAATCGCTTCCTCAAATATCTGAAATTTACATTAAAGCAGAGAACCTTTAGATTCGTGTCAAACAGTTGTGAAGATTTCTTGCAAAGATAAAATTGCAACAAATAAACCACCTTTAATGCAACATGCCCATAATCATTATCTGTTATCACTGCTCCAATCCAGGTCCAATTGAAATGTATGGCAAGTTGGGCAAAAGCCCTGGCTTGGTAAATATCACTGGCCATGGTCCTGAAGAAATTAGGATATTGATGTCTATCACTCAGACAGGGACAGCTAGCTGTATAACTAATCTGAAAAAAAAAGTCATACTCATAAATACATATACATATAAATATACTGAAATATATAGTACATTTAACACAGGGTTCTACTATATAGCTGTGTTGCTAGAGTCTTTGTAGTTTTGTTTTTTCAGCAAGATTAAAATAATGCATTACTTGTGTGCACTATGATCAGTCAGAGTAAGAGTAAGTAAGTTGTATCAAATTCATGTATAGATTTGTGGGGGGGACATATACATACAGACACATATATATGTATAGATAGATAGATAGATAGTACAACTCACTAAAGGTACAGAGAGAGGCTCCAGGATTTTGGCGACTGTCTGAGTTGTTGCAGATGAGGAGCAACCAATGATCAAAGGAATGGGCTTATCACCTGATGACAATGGAAAATACAGTGAGATAAAGTTATAGTTTAAAGAAAACTAATAATACTTAATTTACTGGTTTATTTTAATTGCTCATTTTTAAATGAGGGCCAAAATTCCAAAACTAGATTTATTACCTCTTTCTTGTCCATAACCAGACTGCAGGGCTCTTGTGTTACAGTTAGTGCTGTCTCCACCAACCAGCAACAGTGCTGCCTGCAAAGCCCACTGTGGGAGGCCACAGTTATCACGGATGTGGTAGCCCAGTTTTATACCTGGTAACAAGTTTGTACTATGATTTATTTCCTCCACTGCAAACACCATAGCATAGATGTACTGCAATGGAAGATTTTGCACCCTGGGCACCCAGGATAAAAGAAAAAAGCACAACAATTACTAGCTCATATTCATATATCATGACATTATTAACAAGAATGGAAAGAAAATAATTGACTGCATTTGGAATAGAAAAGACAGAAATAAAAATAATAGAGTTATCTTCTGTTTTTTCCTGTTTTTCCAAAATGCAGTGAAATTGTACAGTTATAAGAGTAAAAAAATGCATATAGATTTACCCAGTACAAGTATTGTTGTAGGGCTGCTGAGTGAAGTCATAGTTTATAGCTGGAGGATTGTAATGAAGATTAAAGAGCCCACCAATGATTACATCTCCATCTTCAAATAAACCCTGGTCTCCAGGTGTACCCCACCGAGAACAGGTCACCGTCTGAACTACCTGCACCCCCACCTGGAGCCCCAGCTGTCTGCCCACAAGCCCTACAAGGAGCAGGGATGGAGCAGTGCAGGACCAAAGAATGAAGATCCATTTGGCCCAGGACATGGACAGAGCTGTTCTGGATATTTCAAATATGCATATCATATTAAAACAACTTCTCAATGGTGTATCATACATTTATAAAATTTGCAAAAAAAAAAAATCTGTATTGCTAAGGTTTAACAGTTCCCGAAATGCCTAATTGTATTATATTTTTCTTTATAAAGTAAGAAAAATACTTGTTCCTGGATGTTTACCACTGAAGGAGAACATTTCAAGACAATATGACAACAAAGATAGTTTCCACTAAAAGCTGGCAAGATATCTGAACTGACATACCCGTCTCTTGCTCTGCAAAACAAAGATGTTGTTCTAGGTATTTATAAGAGCTGTAAGGCTGATATTTGAAGCAGTAAACAAGATGAGCAAAACATCACTGAGGGTGACTGGTGTGTGCTGCAGAAATTGGAGTATTTACCTGGAGGGCGGTGACTACATGGACCAATAGATTTTCCTTGGAAACATTTTGTTGACCAGGTTTAGAAGATTTAATTTGAACTCAATAACAATGGAAAAAAACCACACAGAATACACCCATTCAAATGGCTGTTTTTATAATAGAAATGTTTTGAAATAGAAATGGAGCTATTTCACTGTATTATTTAGGTTGAATGTTGACTCTAACTCAACATTTGGCATTAACCCGGGATGCCCAATGGTTTGCAGAGGCACCCCCACGTCTCCGGGGAATAACAAACAGCATGTTTGACCTGCTAAAATATCAAATTTGCACTAGGCCGCAAACCTGACAGACGTTAATAAATAACCAAGCAATAAGTTCAGGTCTTCCCCTACACCTGAAGCTGAGAGAGCCAGATCTGGTATCTAGTATTATGAAAGGAGGCCATAGTGTTGACACTTAATTGCTACCAGCTGACGGTGAGATTTGCAGCTACATCTGTCGCAAGACTGCTGCAGCTCTGGTGAGTTTTGCATCCATGAGTTCACACAACAGTGACAAAGACAGGGATGTCTATTCAGTGACTATTCCTGACTGTGTAAAGATGTGAACTGTTCACATAAATCTAGTCAGTTATGATTAGATAAGTTAACATGTGATTTGACTCCAAAATAGGAAACAGTAGTAATACAAAAAGGCAATAAGCTGTACCACCAGGAGCAATAAAACATTGGTCATGCTCAGTGACAAGTATGTGTAAAAAAACATCCCCGTATTTACCCTGGGAGATCTATTGCGTTAAATTGGGTTTCGGCTGTTTTAAATTAAATTTCAATCAACATAAACAAGTGTGAACCACCAATGATTTGTCTTTTTTTTTTTTGACACTTTTATATCTACATGCAGGCAAGTGTGCAAACAGTGCAGGTTGTATCATAGCAGTGTGAGTTGTCAGTATGACTAGAAAAGTGTTATATAGTTGTCAGTCCATTTTATTCAGTTATATAGGTGCTTGTTCACATGTACCACACATATGATTATCATAATCCAAATGAGCTTGCACTTCTTATTTGAAAAGAATTATACAATGCAAAACAAAAAGGATTCACAAAGGAAAAACATTTGATGAAATTGTTTGAATCTGATCTATATTTGAAGCTTTCATCCTTTTCTTTTTTTTACTGACAGATTGCACCAGCAAACCATGTTTTGAGTGTTATTTCCCATGGAGTTAAGTCCTATTAAAAGGGTCATGGTACAGAGTGCCAAGGAAACTGTGAGGTAATTTTTATTGCATTGTGCTGTGTTTTATGGTTTTTCAGAAAACATGGCACATTATTCATATACAGGGTCATGAATAATCAGGGCCAATCTTATACTTCTTTGCCCTCAGACTGCTGATTTATTTGTCATTCCTAGGGTATTTAAAAGTAAAATGGTAAGCAGAGCCTTTAGGTTTCAGGCCCCTCTTTGAAGCCACCTCTAGGTTTTGCTTCAGGTAAACAGATACCCCCTGCACTTTTAAGATTAGGCTTAAAACTTTGCTTTATAATAGGTGTAGATCAGGTGACCCTTAATTCTCTTGTGCTGCAACAGGTCTATGATAGGGATTTCCTGTAATAAACATTTCTTCTTCAGTCAAGTCTTTTCATTCTCTCTGTTTATGCCTACTTTGCGCTTAATCATAATTATTATCTGGCTCTCTTCCTCTTGTCTTTTGTCCTGTCCCCCTCTCCTCACCCCCAGCTAGTAGTGGCAGATGGCTGCCCCTCCCTGAGCCTGGTTCTGCCAGAGGTTTCTTCCTGTTCAAAGGAGTTTTTTTTTTTCTTCCCACTGTTGACAAATGGTTGTTCAAAAGGGTCATCTGATCATTGAGATTTTCTTCTTCTTTTTTTCTTATTGTAGCTTTTTCACCTCATAATATAAAGTGTCTTGAAACAGAAGTTGAGTAGAAGTAGAAATTAATTGAAAAAAATCATTTAGGACACTTTAACCTCCTAAGACCCGAACTCTTCCACGGCATGCATTTTTAATTTCTCTGTGATATTTGGGCTGATTGGGTCCTGATGAATGTAAAAACAAAGAATTATCAGATTTTTTTTTGCCTAATTTTTGTTTCTAACGAAAATGAGAGCCACATATGAGGATATTTGTTTAAAATTTTGATATAACAGTAACAGTATAATGTCCTCGTAAGTGGATATCGGGCACTTGTAGAGCAAAATTGAGTATTTTGGTCTAAATAACCCAAAATGTGATGTCAACATATGTGGACACCAGGTCCCAGGAGGTAAAAAAATAGAATAGTTTGGCTGAAAATTTAGCCTTTCAAAGAGCATTTTGGTCACTGATATAGGAGTGATTTGAGATATTTATACATTAGTGGAAAAAGGAAGAGAAGCTCCAAACAATTTGTACTTCAGGTCACTATGACCCTTTCATTAAGTTGCCAGGGTTTACCACTGTTGGTAATCATCTACACTAAGGTGTAAACAGCCTGCAGTGTGTATAGGAATTTCACAATTAAAAAAAAGAAAATGGAACATGGCTTAAACATGGCAAGAAATGACATGACCTCTACTTCTATTTGGCCTCTGAATGATTAATGTAAATGGATGCAGTAACAATAGATTAAAATATTTGCTTATTTATTTGCTTATTTATTATTATTGTAAATGGACAAAGTGGTATTCAGAATTCCTTATTATTATTAAACAGACTTGTTTTCTTTTCTGTAAGTATAAAAGCATAGAGTAGTTTCATATAACACGTACAGGGTCATGGCAACAAATTCAAATGGAAATTACATCCAGCTTTTCAGCTTTACATGCAAATGAAAAATTGTTGATTGGGAAGGAACCTGTTCATGAAAAAGCCCCTTCAGATTGCCCCTGTCTCAGAAATGGCACTATAAAGAATCCACTCAGAGAGGAAATTATCTGAAAATAGCCTGCAGAGAGTGCCCTTACGCCAATATACATGAACGGCGTAGGCTCTCGTCTAAAACACCGCTGTGAATAGTTGTAGGGTGGTTGATGTACCAACCTCAAATCCTTTTTCTGTGCCACACATAAAACATACTGTCTATTCAAAATGGTTTACAGGAAGTGGCAGATATCAGTGACTGAAATACACAGTCTAAAGTGACATACGGTGGTGAGAGAGAGATGTGAGTAGAAACACAGTTAACCCCAAAATTACCTTTGAAAATAAAACATGGACTAACAGTGCAATCCATGAACTTTATTGTATTGTTATTGCAAATTGTATTTGGACTGAGACAAATTTCTTTGGGTCAAAGAAAAGACTGTTTGCAATGGCATAAGAGTGCTGTATGTACATTACTTTCAAAGCAGCCAGGGGAAGGAACAGAGTATCAATAAATGGTATGACACTACCATCTGCTGGCCATGACTTGGTACATGCAGTTTCAGCAAAATCTACATATCATCTTTAAAGTTATTTGTGTATGTGACATCTACCTATTTATCATGAACTTTGATTGTTGTATATATTTAGAATATATAAGATATTAATGTGATCTGCCTGACAGATTAGTCCTCTCTGTATGGAGTGTGTATCTTCCATTATCAAAGTCCAATGCCGTTTTATTTATTTACTACCAAATGATATCATAAGTCGCCTCAGCACATCTTTGAGTATTTGATATCTATAAGTGTTTTGGGTTGGCCTGTTGTCTTTAAACTGGTGTGTAATGGTTGTGATAAGTTGTCCTGAACTCTCAATTTATTATCAACAAAACATATCAGTAAGTTAGAAAAGCAATCACTAAATTTAAATCAGTTTATGTGGATGGCATAATGAAAAAAAAAAACTGGCCTAGAACAAACAAAGTGAAGCATTTTACTGGGTTTTGGTGCAGGTTGTAATCAAAACTCAGGGGGAAAAAACCCACTAAAAACATTGATATAGAACACATAATTGCATTATATTTGATTCTATCCTCTATTATTTACTAACAGTAGAACACAACTACTTTTTCTAATTCAATTCAGTTATTAATAAAAGACAAATGTAAAAAGAATTCTACACTCACATTTGAATAACTATCGAGCCATAAGATGTTTCTTTGTGTTCTTCTCAGGCCTCAAAAGAATAATGAAACATTTGGGGGCAAAAATGCAAAGCAGTAAACCATAGCTAGAGGCAAGTATTGCAAAAACTTCCACAGCAACAACATACTTCCCCGGAGAGCTAATGTAAGCAGGCACAAAGGACACCCAAACAGTGCAGAAAATCAGCATGCTGAAGGTGATGAGTTTGGCCTCATTGAAGTTGTCTGGAAGTTTACGAGCAAGAAACGCCAAGAGGAGGCAGGTACAGGCCAGCAGGCCAATGTAGCCTAGGACGAGGGAGAAGCCTACGACAGACTCCATGGTGCACTCCAAGGTGACCTTTGACCCTTGAAAACCAAAATCACTTTGAGGCCTGGGGGGACTGAGAGAGAGCCATATAACGCAGATGATAACCTGTATGGAGAACAAACAAACCTCAAAGTTATTATTATTTAAAAAATTATTATTATAATGAAGCATGGGATTTCCAGTGAAATTTTACTGTAAAAATCATGCCCAAAAGTAATATTTAAATGTTCTTACTCCACTGTTGTTGCCCACATTTTTTAATTTACCTCATTTGTATATTAATGTACTTTATTTGTACATTAATTTACTTTATTTGTAGATGAGACAGCTAATAAAAAAGATTGTGATCTACTATAGAGAAAGGACACTATTGGCAAACATTCTCATTATGTCATCAATACAGGAATATGTGCACCTGTATACAGGTAAAGAAGCAGACACTTCCTTTCTGTTGGCCTGGGCCAAACCACTTCATTAAAGTTTCAGCACCAGGCCGAGCTGAGCGGAAAACAGCCAGAACCACAATGGTTTTTACCAGGAGGCAAGAAACACAAAGCACAAAGCTGATCCCGAATGCAGCCTGCTGGAACCGGCAGGACCAGACTGACGGGCGGCCAATGAACACAAGCGAGCACAGGAAGCAGAGCTTGAGTGACAGAAGAAGGAGGAAGCTCAGCTCTGAATTGTTGGCTCGTACCTGGATATGAGAAAAAATAAATATGAAACAATGAATCAATACTTTAAACTCTATTTCACATTTTGTCAAAGACCTCACCATAGGTGTTTGACGGTAGAATAGAAACACGACAAAGACAGTGGTTGTCACACTGACACCAGACACAGCTGCTGTTGTGAGAGTAATGCCCAAAGTTTCATTAAAAGAAAGAAAGTCCAGCTGGCGAGGGATGCAGGCAATTCTTTCAACATTAGACCAGAACTCAGACGGACACTGCTCACACTGAAGTGAATCTGGTAAAGAAGTGAGGAAAAGCAGATTGAAAATAGGAAAATAAAAAGTGCAGATGAACTTAAAGTAGACAAGGGTCAAGGAAAACACTACCCCAGAACTCTGCTTACATTTCCTTACCAGTTTTATTGCTAATCTCCCCTTCAGCACATGGGATACAGTCAAAACAGCAGACAGGTTCCCCTTTCCTATCTGTCATCCGTGTACCTGGGCGACAGCTTTTACTGCACACTGAATCAGGCACCTAAATAAAAACCACAAGACACATGGCATAATCTTATAAAAATTGACAAGAACACTACTTTCTGCAGCAAATTAATCAGTAACCTTTAGGCAGTTTGTTAATCTGACTACCTGATTTGATCCTGTGCTCCACTGAATAGCTGACTCATTAAGGTGGAGGTCAAAACCATCTACATGACCGACCACAACAAGTTTTAGCGTCCCCTTGGGTGTGTTCTGCCAGTTCACAAGGTCATACTTTGCTGGGGGGTCACCTCCTTGGAAATAAAACACTTCTCCTTGTGGTGTTGTGAGATTCACTGTGTTTAAGTGTTGCAATAGCTGAAAGTACAGTATTGAGAATATAAAGTGCTTTATAGTATTCAACTTATTGAAATCTTAAAGTCCAGCACTTGTGTTTAATAGCTCACACAGTGATAATTATGATCACCTCTACAGTTCTGATGTGTTTTGGAGAGGAACAAGAAGAGATGTTGTTTTGAGGAGGGATTTTTCCACTGGGGCAGGAGAGTAGGCTGTGAAGGGCGTGGGCTGCAGCATAAACAGCAAGGTAGACATTATACACCACTCTTAGCTGGGTGATGTCGCTAAAGAAATGCTGCACTTCATTTATGGACTCTGTCCCACTGCAGGGTGGTATAGAAGCTTTTTTCACATGGGATGAGGTAGAAGTATTGTGTGAGGCATTCACAATACTGCATCCAAACTCCTTTTCCCAAAATTCTCTCAGAAATTCATCATCAGGACGATGAGATGGGCTCAACTTTTTTAGATAATTTTCAAATCCAGGTATTGTTGAACTCCGAATGGCAACACCAACAACTCCACTTGCAACCTTAGAGATTGTAATATCTTGAAGAAGATCGTCACTGGTACTCCAGGCCTCACTGGCCAGAAACTGTCTGCCAGTCACCTAAGGAAATATCAAAATAAAGAAAGTTTGCAATAAAACCAGCAGTGCTTTTATTTTTCAGAACACAAGTTTGTGTTTACTGATGAACTCCTATGCTACTAGTGTCAATATATTTTACTCACATTTCTCTTGGCAAGTTCCACAAATATTTTCTGTACATCTGTATACCAGCAAAAGATCAGAATCACAGTTGCAGTTGAAGACTGGATCGTAAGCGCCACCTGTCTGGCATCACTCACAATAGTTTCTCTGTGAACAGTCTCAATGAATTCTAAACACACCCTTTTCCCCTTAATCTCTTCCTGAAATACCTGAAATATGGAGGTATAAACAACCACTATGTTACCTTTTATTATATAAGACGGACACAAAGATTTATTCAGCAATTTACAGCATAATAGGAAAACATGCACCTGTATTGCCTTTTGACCATAATCATTGTTCGCAAGCACAGCTCCAATCCAAGTCCAGTTGAGGCGTATGGCCATTTGTGCCATGGTCCGAGCTTGGTAGATATCACTGGGGATTGTTCTGAAGAAGTTAGGAAAGTTGGACCTGTCACTAAGACAGGGGCAGCTAGCCAAGTAGCTGATCTGTGAGCCACACAAATATCAGTTTTTTACAACTTACAAAATATATTAGCTCTTCAAAGATGACTATACAATATTATCATCAGTCATTGTTCCCATTATAAAAACTTACAACTGGTACAGAGAGAGGCCCTAGGATCCTAGAGAGTATCACTCCTGTTGTAGATGCTTGACCTCCAATGAGTAAAGGAACAGGCTGAACACCTGATGATTGGATAAATAAATAAATAAATAAAAGCAGCATCTTTACACAGTCATAGGATCATATTATTTGTTGTTTGACATGAACTTTTCAAATTTTAACTTCATGACATTTGAAATCAAACCTGCTGTCTCTCCGGGTTGTTCATAAGCTTCAGAATAAAGTGTAGAGGCTGTTAAATTGCAGCTGTGTCTGTCTCCTCCAACCAGTAAGAGAGCACTTTGCAGAGCCCAGGGGTATCGGCCGCAGCTATCAAGTATATGATAACCTAGTTTTATTCCTGGTAGCAGAGCGCTGTTTTGATTTATTTCCTCCACGGCAAATGCCATAGCATACATATATTTTAGTGCTTGTAAATCTAAACTGTGACCACAGGAGGAAAAAAATCATAGTGAATTAAACAACCTGTGAAAGGCAAGGTTACAGGATATGATTTTATAATATGAAATAATACATATTGCAGCAAACAAACAAACATGTTTTGAGTAAGTTTTACCCGCTACAAGGTTCATAATGTGGCAGTCTGGTGTAGTCCTGTTCTACAGCTGAAGGTATGTAATGCAAACTAAAGAGTCCACCGATAATCACATCTCCATCCTGAAAGACACCCCTGCTGCTTGGCGCACCCAACTGGGAGCACACCGTCACCTGCACCCCCTGCAGTCCCACTGGTTTACCCATTATGCTGACAAGCAGCAGGGAGAGGGCTGAGGAGAGCCACTTAGTGGGTTGCAAGGGGAGCCAAAATGTGGAAGCAGCCATTCTGTATATGGCACACATGAATGTCAGAAAATTCATGAATCGTAATTACAGTAAATCTAGTAAATGTATAACACAATTCACCCCAAAACAGCTTCATCAAACCTGTAAAATAAGTCAAATACACTTTTACTAAATAAAACATTTAATTAAATCCTATAGAGCTTCTTATGAGTTCTTCAAGAAGAAAGGGCATTTTAAACAAAAACATGATTTCACCTGGTTACAAAGTCCAAACTATCTCGACCAACACATATCTGCCTCCCTCTCTGCACATGTGAGGTGTTGATGTGGCTATTTATAACAGGTGGGAAGCATTTTGAAAGGAAGTAAAACTGATGACTCAAGCAGCAGATAAAATAAAATGACTCCTCTCCAGAGTAATAGTGGAAAAACACTTGAATGCTAACAAATAATTAGCATGCATGCAGTTGGCAGTGGTGGGTGTGTGTATGAGAGTACAGTATGGTTCCTGTACCCTGTATCCTGTACCCCCGGGGGGAGTATTTTATATAAAATGAGGTAATTGTGAAGTGTTGGTGTAGTGAATGAGCACAACAAATGCTTACATTAATTCAATAGATTAAAAAAAAAAAGAAATAAGGCGCTCTGACTGCACACAGAGGCACTTGTGGAAGTGATTTCAAGATTGCTACTATTACTACAATTACTATTAAAATACTATTCCCCTGCTATTTGTAGGTTCAAAACAATATTTTAGAAATGCTCTATCATTTGCTCTATCTATCAATAAGTTGGACTCGTTCCTGGTGGGTGATGGGCTTCGCCAGGGCTGCCCTTTGTCTCCGGTTCTGTTCATAATTTTTATGGACAGGATTTCTAGGCGCAGCCAAGTGGCGGAGGGCTTTCGCTTTGGTGGCCTCAGAATCTCATCTCTGATTTTTGCGGATGATGTGGTTCTGTTGGCTTCATCGGGTGGGGGCCTCCAGCTCGCACTGGAACGGTTCGCAGCCGAGTGTGAAGCAGCGGGAATGAGGATCAGCACCTCCAAATCTGAGGCCATGGTTCTCAGCCGGAAAAGGGTGGAGTGCCCACTCCGGGTCGGGGATGAGTTCCTGCCCCAAGTGGAGGAGTTCAAGTATCTCGGGGTCTTGTTCGCGAGTGATGGGAGAAGGGAGCCGGAGATCGACAGACGGATTGGGGCTGCAGCTGCAGTAATGCAGACGCTGCACCGGTCCGTTGTGGTGAAGAGGGAGCTGAGTGTAAAAGCGAAGCTCTCAATTTACCGGTCGATCTACGTCCCTACCCTCACCTATGGCCACGAGCTGTGGGTAGTGACCGAAAGAATGAGATCGCGGATACAAGCGGCAGAAATGAGCTTCCTCCGAAGGGTGGCTGGCCTCTCCCTTAGAGATAGGGTGAGAAGTTCGGCCATCTGGGAGGGGCTCAGAGTAGAGCCGCTGCTGCTCCACATCGAAAGGAGCCAGCTGAGGTGGTTCGGGCATCTGACAAGGATGCCCCCTGGGTGCCTCCTGGGTGAGGTGTTCCAGGCATGTCCCACCGGGAGGAGGCCCCAGGGCAGACCCTGGGCTCTCGGCTGGCCTGGGAACGCCTTGGTGTTCCCCCGGATAAGCTGGAGGAGGTGGCTGGGGAGAGGGAGGTCTGGGCCTCTTTGCTTAGGCTGCTGCCCCCGCGAACCAGCCTCGGATAAAGCGGATGAGGATGGATGGATGGATGGATGAATGCTCTATCATTTTTGCTTACAGGAATAGAAATGTATTTAGTGTACAAGACTTGTTCTACATCACATCTGATCTAATTAATTTTATCTTTTTTATCTGCAGTATCAGATGGCTCAAAAATAGTAGTGTTTGCAGAATACAAAATACTATAATAATACAATAATAATAATAATAATAATAATAATAATAAAAAGAGCTCTTAAATACAAGGAATGAACATCTGCAAATTCTTGTGAAAACCTTTTTTCTCTGAAAGATTTCCAGTTATTTCTGGAATTCCAGTGCTACACCTTAACTTGTTTAATTGTTTTTTTTAATGTGTTCTAAAATTCTCAACATTACATTTATATAGATGATTCGAACTCAAGTGAAATTACAGTAAAGTGTAAAATAAGATGGGTGAATATTTTTTTATATAATCTGTGGTCATTGTAGCGCAGGAGTTAGCCCAAAAAATATCTAGAAAACTATTTATCCTTCTTTGGATCGAGTTCCCAGCTGCCCTTCAAATCTTTCTTCCGGTGATTTTTCTAATTGAGTCTTGATTCTTTTTACTTTTTCTTTACTGTTTGATGTTTGTAGCTGGCAAAACCAGTTACTGATCAGAAGTCTGTAGACTATGTACATATACACTCACCAGCCACTTTCTTAGGTATGGCTGTTCAACTACTTGCTAATAAAAATATCCAACTAGCCAATCACATCTGAAGTTCAAAAAGTGATTTAAGAAACTTGCCATGGTTGTTAGCATTGGACAGGATGGTGTGAGTATTTCAGAAACTGCTGATCTACTAGAATCTGCACACAGTCATCTCTAGGGTTTACAAAGAATGATCTGAAAAAGAGAAACGATCCAGCAAGCAGCAGTTCCTTTGGGAAAAATGTAATTACAATATGTAAATAATGTTGTTCTGATGACTCGATTTCAGCTGCAGGAATAACAACTTGGCATAAATGACATGAAAGCATGGCTTCATTGTGCCTTCTGTCAGGTGTTCAGGCTGCTGCTGGTGGTTTAATGGTGTGGAGAATATTGTCCTAGCACACCTTTGGTCCCTTAGCACCAACTAAGCATCATTTAAACGCCACAGTTTACCTTTTATTGCTAACCATGTCCATCCTTTTATGACAGTGTATCCATCCTCTGAGGCTGTCCAACTTGGTGCTAGCAAGGTGTACCTAAAAAGTAGATTGTGTGTATTATGCTGACATAAGGAAAATAACAACATCTCATAGCCTTTCTAAAATCCATTAAATTAGCTTTATAATTAAGGCAATTTTCACTGTCTCTTGCTTTTAGGTGGCTTGTAAGTTTAATATTTAATTTGGAAAGCAAAGCTTACAGCCACTGTTATAGATGTTGTGATGTTTGGTATTGTGTGGATGAACTAAGGCGACTGAGATACTGAGCATTAGGGTAGAAAAGCAAAGTCTTGGCTCAGATCTTGTCTTAATGAGCCTAAAGTTGAATAAATCAAACAAAAAAACCATTCAAACTATGTAGCTGTATGCCTCTTTTCTCTCATATTTCCCTGAACGTTTGTACTGTGGGAGTTGTGTATCCAGAGCAACAGGTGTATCATTTGTCAGCTGTATTACACTTTCTATTACACTATTACATTTCATGAGAAATTACATCCCGTTACGTTTTAGGTGGCATATGGGGAAAGAAGAGGCTGTTTATGTCTTACAATGAATCGATTTTGAGCTTCAGCCGCATTCTTGATTGATTATCTGTTACTACACAGAAAAAAAACATGTCATTTGCTGATACCAAATATCTCATAATTTTATTGCATTGATAAGAAAATGCTCATAGTTCTTCAGTGAGCAGCCATACAAAGAAAAAAAGATGGTGCAACACTGAAACAAAAAAGAAAAAACCCACCAAAACTGCAGTCTTACTACGCTCCTCTCCTCTGCTTGGCCCAGTGTAGTTGTCACTCTGCCTTTTCAGTCCATTACGTATACAAAATAAAAATGAACAGAACTAAAAGATCATTTTTGCAGTCTGTATCAAAGCAATTATAAAAATAAAAACCTTTAAACTCATTTTTTTTCTTAATTTGCAATCACATTTTCAAATTCTACAAATCAAAAAGAGCAACAAGTCCAAGCAAAGAAGTCTATGTACTGTATTGCACCCAATACAAACCAGCCTATGCCCTCTGTTGTATCCAATACAACTGTTTGTTCTGTGCAAATAAGGTTGGTCAATGCAACACCTATTGTATAAACTGGTGCATAGTCATGCTTGACATGTTCACAAGTAACATGCACAAACATAAATGTACAGTTAGAACTGATTCTCAACTAAAACTCATCTGAGATGAAAAATCATGTCAGGAATATTTACACACAACACAAATAAAGAAATACCACCGGAAAGAGAAGGAAGACTTACATTTGATATGAAGATGAAATCCATCAATTCAAACTAGCTGTTTGATACTACTACACATTCAAATGATACACAGAAAGACATTCCCTCTCTGCTTAACAGCCAATACTTCTTTTTTTTTTTTGCTTCATAGTCAGTGTACATATTTTGGACAGTACATCACTGGGACAAAGATAACGAGTATCTGTACAATCAGTCTAGGAAGCCGTTTGGAGGGACTCAAAGTTCCTAAGTACATTTACACATTAAGCAGAATACAGACAATATATAGCCGACTAGAAAGACCATTCACTATTGAAATAGTGGACATTTCATACAGGCAATTCATGCTGTCAGATCCAACCATGGATTATATGAGATGCTTTACTTTTATCTTTTCTAAAAACAGCCCAGAATAAACATTTATTCAACTTGGGGTTAACAAACATGAGAACAAGCAAGTGCTTATTTCATTGATCCCCAGACTTTTGGTATAACAGAAGTTAATCAAGAATCACTGGCAGATTCTTAATTTCATGTAAAGTTATCAGAATTAGAGTCTGAGCAGAAAGTAGACCTCGGGCTCAGACACTGAGTGGCTTGTGTTTGCAGGTGGAAGAGAGTCATCAGTATAGTATCGATCTCCATAATGGTCACCATTTCCGTAACGTAACGATGTGCAAGCTCCTTCGGGAAGTCCCCTGTCTTCCAGCTGACCAAGATAACCTGCTATGTAAGAACCAGTAGAGTGTCTGTTCGTTGGAGGATTCTGTGAGGCTGGTTTATTCCTTAATACCACCCCACCAATGCCACCAGTGCTATTGATGACCACCCCTGAGCGAGGTTTTAGAGCTTCTTGCTGTCTTTCGCGAGCCCGGCTATTGATGTGACGTACACGGCTTTGACTACGGGAGGATAGGCGACGTGTTAGGGGTGGAGGGGAATCATCTATATCCCTGGACACAACAGGAGCTAAACTTGGTGCCTGTGGCTGTGACAGTGGGGATTTTTCTTGCAACTGAGGAGACTGGGGCCTATCGATGTCACTGTCATCCCCCTCCAAACTGACCAGCTTACGTAGCTGTTCGGTAAGAGGATCACACGACTGTGACTGGAAAGTTACTCCCTCTATGGTGCCCGACTTCTTTTGCTTCCTCATATGGGGCGTGATGAAACTGCGACTAATAATGTGGTATTTGCTCTGAAAGTTGCATGATATGTCTTCAGAGGTTAAGTCTCCCAGGGATTTGGATTTGCATGGGTTGGGGGCTGTGGAGTCTATAGTATCAGACTGAGAAAGAGGTGATAAAGGCTTTAAACTAGACTGTCGTGTAGTTCTGGTTTCAGCCTGTGGCTGGTGCCTATAATTAATCTGAGAAACCTCGTGGTTCCATGACTGCTGTTGGTCAAATGATTGTGTTTGACTTTGGTTGTGTAGCTGACTGTTCTGTGGCGCCTTAGAGGACATAATGCAGTCATAGTCCAGATGGCTGTATACTGCTTCACAGTCTGAAGAGGGGGAATAAAGGCCTCTGTCTCTACAGCTGTTTACAGATGTAGCAGATTGATCATGGAGGCTTTCTGAAGAGGAAATACCATTTTGGTAACATCCTGCTTGCTCCCTCT
The DNA here is from genome assembly GCF_965226115.1 of Aulonocara stuartgranti. Classification (NCBI taxonomy): domain Eukaryota; kingdom Metazoa; phylum Chordata; class Actinopteri; order Cichliformes; family Cichlidae; genus Aulonocara; species Aulonocara stuartgranti. Next base: position 14,116,304 of record NC_138950.1, on the reverse strand, counting down.
CCAGCTGTTCATACCCCAGCTTGTCTTGATGAGACATGTTTAGGATACGATTCCCACTGTAGCTCCTCTGCTGGTAGGAAGTGCTGAAGTCTCTGGTGTAGTTAAGGGCCTCGGAATTTCTCTGAGGTATGGGGTAGCTGTTTTGACGCAGTGGACTGGGTTTAGAGGGTCTAGAGTTAAAAAGTCTATAGTGGAGGGAAGTCTGGGAGCTGTCATGATGTTCATCGTGACTGAACTGCTGATAAGAAGGTTGATTCATGAGGGAATGATGTTGTGAAAATGCAACGTGAGAGGAACGTGATGAGTACTGCTGTTGGGAATCATAATATGAAGAAGGCTGTTTTTGTAGGAAGCAGCTGGGAGTGGACTCATGGTTTTCATATATAGCCTGGCGTTTGATAGGACTCATAAGCCCAAACTCACAATGTCTTGGGGAAGTCAGCATCATCTCCAGTGGATCCTCATCAACATTTAACTCCACTTCTGTAAAAACTTTTCCAGATGAATCGCAGGGAATCTGGAAACTGTGACCGTTTACAGAAGAGCCTATGTACCTTTTAGAAGTATTTTGTTCTGTTTCATTCATTGGTCCTGGGGGATCAGTCACCTCTTCATACACCCTCTCCTCTATCTCATCATCTCTTTTTCTTTCCACACAATCCCAGCCTATATTATGACTGTTCCTCAGTCCCTGAACCACCTTTGCTGGAGATGACCCCAAACTGCTTGAGGGTGTGCTCTTTAAAGTGTCTGCCTGAACATGGACTGTCTGTTTCTTCAGGTTGTACACTGATACTGGCGACAAAACCTCCTCATCTAGAATGGTATAGACCTCCTCAAGCTCAGTGGTTTCTGGGCTGGAGATGGGGGCTGGTGCACGTTGGATACTTTTGTGAGGTGAACAGATTTCCTGATTTACATTATTTGCTTTTTGAACTGCCTTCTGGGGACTTGTGGGATTTTTCTTGTAGGGGGAATCTGCGCTGGTTTTCAGAGGAGATCTGAACTCTTCTAGTGTTTTAGGGGTAGTAGGCCTCAAGTTTGAATGATGGGATGGGATCATATCATGAGATGTGAAACTGTTTTGGTCAACAGTGCTTTCAAATTGACCAATAAGAGCTGAAACAGAGCCACATGTGTCTTCCTCATTGCTTAAGGATACAGCATCAATAATTCTGGAAATTGTGCTGTCATGCATAGAGCTGGGGCTCTTTAAATCACAGTACCTGTTGACAGGGGAAAGAGGGGCCACAGATGAGGGGACAGGGGAGGAGGATGAAAACACTGAAGGTGCAACTGTGAATGTTGTGCTGCTTAATGATGTTTCTGGTTTATCCAGTTGCATTTGGCTATTCATTGCAGGCAGTACAAGAGAGTTTTTCTCTGTTCTTGTGGAGATGATCTTGGATTTGTTGACTTCTGGTTGGTAATTCGCATAGTCTTCTTCCTTCCTCACTTCTCCAACACCAACAACCAGATAAGAAGTCTCTGACTGGTGAAATTCTTTGTTTCTGTATGTCTTAGAGGGAGAAGGGGTGTTTGATTCTGTGGCAAGTGATGATTCGATGAGTAGGTCAACAGATGAAGACCTGGGCCTGTCAAAAAGGCAGGATCCTGTGGACACAGATAAATGAAATACGGGATTAATAAAGAGATGCTTATATACAATAACTGATTTTGAATACCAAGCAGACCAACACTGACAACAAATAACAATCCAGCCAAAACAAGGCAACAGCAAAACACAGACAAATGGATCACCAAGTACAACTGTGAAAGGAGAAGATGGTGGAGGTTTTAAATAAAGAAAGAATCCATGTTTGCAAAGATCAGATCAGGACGGAGATGGTCAAATGGGATAACATGGCACAGTAATATATTTCTCAGGCCACTTTCCAACAAAATACACTGGGTGGACGCAATACTGGTATGTTTTTGAACGATGCAACCTTCAGACAATAGGTATTTTAGATTACCTGTAGGCATATCCTAGTCAGTTCTCTACTATAAGGAAACACACAAATGAAGATGGGACAGAAAAGGCACGTTAAGGTATTATGAAGAATAGGCTGTAGTCTGTCAGTTCACATGGTTACTGTACATGAGTTTTATAGCATGAAGTAAAGCAAGGGAGAGAAATCAGAAAATATTTTACATTTATTAATCTGCAAAGCAAATCAAGGCAACTCCATGTAACATTCAAAAAATATATAACAGTTTAAAAATATGCTGTAGTTTAAAAACAAGGCATTAAAAAATTAAATGTTTCACATTTTGACTCTGTTGTTTTTGCCACAGATTGCTGTGGCCTGATATGTGTTAGTGTCCGATATTAGATCATGAATCTTACAAATATATTTAATTCAGTTAAATTTTAATTAAATAGTGCCAAGTCACAAAAACAGTCATATGATGGTATTTAAACTAGAATGGTTCAATTTTCTCAGTAATTTATATAATTTCTGTATTTATTTCCATCTTTGACTGCAGGATGAATGGAAAATACCCACCAATAATAGTGTCTGCACCTATGTCATGCTGTTCTTTGTCTGGGGAGCAGATGGAAAGCTGCCCTTGCAGAAGTCTGTCTAAGGGCATGGAGATCGGCCTGTGAATAAGTGGGGCTCGAGGCTGGAGACGTCTCTCCATCCCTCCTTCCTTCCCAGACACACCCTCTCCTCCTGCAGCAGCTGCACCTGTGCCATTCTTATGGTCTGATATTGAAGCCACTGACTCTGACAGCATCATCTTTGTCTTCTTCCGTCCCTTTGCCGGGGCACTTGCCGTGCGTCGCAGGAGGTGATCACTGATGGAGCGTTTTCGAGGACCACTGGAATTTGTGTCAACGGAGGACTTGGAAGAACGGTTAAAGAAACCTCGGATACCTCGTAGCTGATTACTCTGAGGACAAGAGCCAAACAAGAAGAAAAATGTATAAGTAATGCCTGACCAACCAGTGTGTCGATCTAAAATAATCTAAATTCATTACAACATTTCAGTTTGAAGTTAAAATGTTGATGTGGAATTTTATATAAACGATGAGAGGTTTGGCATGTACTGGATATGACCAGTTAACAACTACCTGCTTTCATGAACATTGTCTATAGATGGCACCCTTACTCCTTAGTCACCACAGCAAACAAAATGCAAAAAGCTGTTGTTTGGTTGTGCACACATGCTGACATTAAAAATAATTACATGTACTCTCATAATAAGACAACAACAGGTAAAAAAAAAAAAAAAATCTGAATGAAAGCTTAATTTGTAAGTAAACTGCATGACTCAGTCAATTGAAATGTCACACACAAAAAGTCACTGAAGATAAGCCAGACTGCACATTTGCATCATGCATTGCTTTTTCATGCAGCAGCACACAGACCCTAGTAAACGGGTATACCTTATTAGATCCTAGAAAGTGCATTATGGTAAAGCTGGGGTTCAGCACTAGAGGGCTCCACTAGAAAGACAAAGTATTGAGCATAGCTTAAATGGACTGGTGTGTTGAGAAAAAAGCAATTTTCTGTTTACCTGTTAAAAAAATGTGTCACTTGATGAAAAAGGCTAACAAGGGGATTCCCCAGGCGTATAGGGCACTTACCTTCCCATAGACATCATGCACTGACACGTGCACAAAAATGGAAGCTTCAGTTAGCCCTTCCAAGTAAACGTGTCTGTAACCTGTGGTTAGAGATGAAGAGAGAAAGCATGTGAGCTAAACAGTGTGTTTAACACAGATAACAGATGTTATCAAATGATGCAGGGTGATCTTCAGGATTTCAAAAGAAATTCAAATGGATCCAAATTTAGAAAAGAAAAGGAAAGGAAAGGAAAGATAAAAAAGAAAAGAAAAGAGTAAAAAGATAACCTGACAAATAACTTTTTTTTCACTATATAGTTACATGAAATCATGGTTTACCTAATACAACCAGGAGATGATATATCCCTTAGCAATAGCACCATCTAATCCACAAAGGGAAAATTATCCTAGTACTATATTGATTCTAGCCATAAGTAACAACCTTGTCCTCACTTATGTTTATGTCATTCATGCACAGTAAGTACAATATGTAAAACAGAGTCTTCACAAACCAGGCATCAGGCTGGTGAAAGCAACAGTCCGTTGACCAATAAAGTCCCTTCCAATCGGGTCATGGTCCCAGACAAGGAAACGCACCAATGCCACCTCAGCCATGTGAAGTGTAAAGGTCAGAGTCTCCTCCCATACTGGGTTAAAACCTGAAGAAAGAACATATATATATACATATATACATATATACATATATACGTGTATATATATATATGTGTGTGTGTGTGTGTGTGTGTGTGTGTGTGTGTGTGTGTATATATATATATATATACAGTAAGCTTAATTTAATTATTATTATCCATTTCATTAGTATGCCGTTAAAGCACACACCCACACACTGCAAGACTTCCGTCGATAAAAGGTAGGATCTCACACTGATCATATAATACTGTTGAGCTCCCGGGCTTCATAACCTTTCCCAGAGGAGGCATTCTCCCTGCCCATGCAGAGTGCTCTCATCTGTGGAGTCACGTTTGGGGTGACACTCGAAGATCACGCCTTTTTGCTTCCATTGTTTCATTAATTAATTAATCTGATTTTTTATCCAGGCTGTGCTTCACAGCCCAGAGTAAAATGCAATATCTGTGGCATTGTTTCATTGGTTTGCTCTGTTTTTTACAACAATGCCATTACCAGAATATGATAGAGGTGAAAAGACCTGTGACTTTATCTGCTTTTTTTGCATGCCATACTTGCATTTTATTCTATAGTATGAACACTGTAAAACACAAAATATAAGCAAACAAAACTCACACATACACAAATATTCCACATTCATCCTTTTTACACAAAAGCATGTAAAACAGTTATGAGAAAATATTATATTACATAATTTATACTCGTTGTATATAGTTCAGGTTAGGTCAGTGTAGAAATGTGCAATTTTTGGTCTGTGTGTGTGTCTAACCATTATCATCAACAACTCGGGTCTGTTCCTTGCAGCAGTCAACTGGCAAACCGATTATTTCCACTTCAACAAAAGGATCAATAATCTGATGGAGGAGAAAAAGCAATGAAATGAATTGTATTTCATTTTATGACCCTGGCTATATTAAGAAAGAGAGCAACTGGAAGATCTAAACAGTCAAATAATTGTCCAAATGTGTGCAATAGCGTGTAAGAACAAGAGAGAGACAGAGAGGGAGAGAAGAGATGACAGATGGAGAATGTGGAAACAGGGGATGTGTTTTGGTATGTTTTTACCTCTCCACGGTCCCCCAGCATGGAATCTGGCGGTTTGGGCAACTGCTGTCCGCTAATGATCTTGAGAATGAGCTGCTTCTTGGGATAAGCTGGAAGGGGATCATCACAGAATGGGTTGAAGGTGCCTAGAGGGAATAACAGACAGCAGCGCACCAACTTTGATTAATTCCAGCAGTAAATACAAAAAAAACATCCATGACTTGCTTTCATGCTGCACACATTTAGTAAACCGTAAAGAAATTGTACAGACTAGAACTGCAAACTACATCTGAAGCAAGCCTGCTAAAAAATTCATCAGTGCCTCTCTCGTGTCATGCAGCTAACTCCCAGTTGGATAGATAATTATAAAGCAAACAACGCTGTACTGTAAAATGAAATCTCTCTAATGAACTGAGGTGGGTGAAGAGAAGGATATCTCAAACTTACAGCATGTTAAAAACACAGCAGAGTTCCCAAACATTATGCTGAATTATGTAACATGATCAGAAAGTTCTTCCTCTGATTGCTCTAGCAAAACATGCACTGAAACTATAATTTTAGTTAATATCTCTTACAGTTAAATTCTTATTATGCTTTCTTCAATGAACACTGACTTAACATGTTCCAGCATGTTTCCATTCCAACTATAATGTACAATGTAATGTATAATGTACTATAATCCTGGGAAAAACAAATAGGTACTGATTTAATTATCAGTTAATGCTATTCACAAATAATCTTTTATAAACGCTGACCTATTTGTGAGTTTGCAGTGAGTTTGTTGCTGTACCTTTACACATTGGAGGAGGCTTGAGGACATATCCAATACCTCCATTCACCATAAACTTGGCTCTGTTCAGCTGCATCATCCTCCCCTCTGTCTGATAGTTGAGTGCAACTAAAAGAAATAATAATAATAATAATAGTTATTATTATTATTATTATTAATCTAATAAACATATCATGTTAATTGATTTTCATCTTTAACATTTTTTTATTATTATTTAATGCTCCAGTGGGTTCTTAGTTAGTTAGTTAGTTAGTTTATTCTTGATCATTATCTGTAATATGAATTCTTGGTTTCAGTGGGGATTAATTTTGTGTAGGCTTTTTTATGTTTGGCCTTCCCTTCTGTGTCACTGTCACTGTTTTTTTTTTGTTTTTTTTTGGGGGGGGGGGGGGGGGGGTTATTTCTTGCTTTATTTTGGTAGCCTTGGTCTTGTGCAGTGTTGGTCAAGTTACTTGAAAAAGTAATCAGCAACTAATTACTGATTACTTCCCCGAAAAAGTAATCCTGTTACTTTACTGATTACTTATTTTCAAAAGTAATTAATTACTTAGTTACTTAGTTACTTTTTACAAGCACAATTTACAACCTGAATAGGTGATAAAGCGATAGATCTTTCAGCCCAATTCTACTTTTTCTGCATAATCCATCATACAAAATGTAATCGAATGGAAAAGTCTCTTTTTTTTAACTTGTTTTATCAGTTTTAATCTTTTAACTTTATGCATCAAGCAAAAATAAAATTATATGCACCATTCTCTGACTTGAATAAATTAGTTTAACATTTAAACCTATTTTCTGCACATTCCAGCACATAAAATAAAATATTTTTTGTGTTTACACCCAGTCTTTCAACTAGATGCAAGTAAAACACAGCAGAAAATAAATAAAGTCAAAGACTAGCGGTCCTTTTGCTCTATTTTCACCTGTAAAGCAGGAGTGGGGTAGGCGGAGGTTTACCCTGGTGCAGGTGTGCGCAGCAGTCAGTGGAAGAATCCGCGAGTGAATTTCCCATTGCATCGTTGCACACTCGGTGCTTGTTTAGGGGTTTTTTTTACTGTAAAAAGAAGTTTTCTTCCCACGCACAACGGACACTAATGTTTTTGTCACTTTTTATGGAATCAAACTCAAAATAAGGTCAGTACTTCCACGCTTTAAACGCTGCACGCTCATACTCTCTCCTGCACTCGATATATTATCCATTGTTGATCTGCACACAGCTGTTGTCACAAACGGCGCACTCGCTTACGTCACTGTCATGAGACATTCTGGCTAAAAAATCACAGTTTTAGTAACGCAGTAACGCAGCGTTCCTATGGGAAAGTAACGGTAATCGAATTACCGTTTTTGCAATAGTAATCCCTTACTTTACTCGTTACTTGAAAAAAGTAATCAGATTACAGTAACGCGTTATTTGTAACGTGTTACTGCCCATCTCTGGTCTTGTGTGCCTAGTATTTAGTTTTACATTCCCTCTCTTGCTATCATGGATATGTTTCAGTCACCCTCCTGTGTCCAACCTCGCTTGATTACCTAATGTGTGTATTGAAGCCTCAGTTTGCCTTAGGTCTTTGACATGTCTGTTTGTCCTGTTTATCCGCCTGAGTAGTTTCCCTGGTTGGATTTTGGGATTCTGTTTTCATATGCCATTTGCTCTGTTGGCTTCCCCTAATGAATGTTGCCTTTTGCTCACTAACCCGATCTGCAAGTCTGCATTTTTAAGTCCACATTATGCACTAATAATGTCAAAACATGAATCCAGATAAACTGCAATAATTTCCCAGTACAGTAAGTCTAGCCTTATATTTAGTTATATTTAGTACAAAAATAACACATCAAATATATATATCGATCTACATATAGATAGAAAGATATCTATCTATCTATCTATCTATCTATCTATCTATCTATCTATCTATCTATCTATATATATATATATATATATATATGACTTCAAAGGTTGATGAAGATGTTTCAAAGATGTATGGCCAGGGTCACAAATGACTGACTACGCTGTTTAATCTAAAATAAAATAAAATAAAATAAAATAAATAAATAAATAATAAACTGTTTTGAGTTGCTATTTCAACTCAAAACAGTTGAAATAGCAACATAACAACACATAAAGAGAGTGTTCCAGAGATGGTGAGTGTTTCAAAAGCAAAGATGGGGTTCTGAAAGCCTGCATAGACAAATAGTTTAACAGTTTAAGAAAAACACCTTTAAAAAAGCGAAATTGCAGAGTATATTGGAATTCTGTCTTCTATGGTAGTATATGATACTATAGAAATTTAAAATAATTACAGGAACAGTTCTTTAGATGGAACTGTTTTTGTTTTGCTTAAAAGAAATTAACTGTTTTAGATCAAGAAAGATTCCTATCTCTTCACAAATAACTACATTTCAAATTATATCAAGCGAAGGCCACCGATAAGCTGATTTGTATGTGTTCATGCATTTTTTAAGCAGTGTTAATGTATGACAGATAAATAGACTATTTCTTGCTTTCCTTCTTTACTTGAGTACTCGAAGCACTCTATACAACATGTATGATTCACCCATGTGTCCTTTTTGTCTATACTTTTTCTTCCTAAGTGCTTTTATCTAACATTCACACTCCAATGCATGCATCAGAGAGCAACTTGGTCTTGCCCAATGTCTTGCCCAAGGATACTTAGGTTCTAGATTAAAACAGCCAAGAATCAACAAAACACCCTTCCAGTCAGTATGTTGAACTAGGAGTATGGCATTTTTTAAACAGCTGTGTTTTCTAAAGCTCTCAGAGTTTTCTAGAACCTAATAAGATCTCTAATTTGTCATCTTACCCAACTGACAACCCACATTCCAGTAGAACTGAGGGTTGAAATTGGAAGAGTCGATGCGATATGCCGAGGGATAAATTCGAGACAGCTGCCTCTGGTTAAAAGCCAGAAACTCTTCTGTTCTGTGATTCACCAGAGACTGTGCTCTGGTCTCACTGAAAGACAGAACGTCACCTGCAGTACCTGAAGAAAAACGAGGAGTTGTTATAAGAAGTTGCCCTTAATATGAAGCTTGCATTTTGCTTGTGTGTGCATATGTCATAGCTCTGGTGTTTCACCTTCATTAAGACACTCCTGTGAGGCAACAGAGTTGGTGAACACCACAAGATTTGACAGATCTCTGCTCAGTTTCATCGTCTTCCTCTTTCTTAAACACCTGAAACAGTCAGATGAACGATTTTAAAAAGAGGACAGAGATGACAAAGTGAGATCATCGAGGCAGATGGAATAAAAAGGATAGTTAAGACTTGAACATTCATCCATCCATTAAAGTATTTATATGAGAAAAGCATTGCAGGATAGAAGATTGTCCACTGGAGGCAACTTGGAAACCACAGGAAAAGAGCATCAAATGCAAAAAACTTAATAGGGACCAGAGGATATGCAGTGCAGAAGACTCACTCAGATTCCCACATACAAACAACTACACTGTCATTCACCCGCAGTCTTAAAAAAAAGTCAGCCACTCAGACACATGCTTGCGGGAATCTGTATTGTGACAGTTCCCTGGGACATGCCTATATGAATATGCAACAGAGACTGGAAGAACAAAGAGAGACAAAGGTCTTAGTTGCAGACAGCCGCTGAACAAGGAAAACAAAGCTGGATTTCCACATTTTTTTTGCCAGTGTTGACTCAAATAGAAATGGGGGGGAAACAAGACCAACATGGACATAAAACTGAAAAAGAAGTGGACTATATTCAAACTGAGGATGAAAATGGAAATACTACAATTTACTTTGGTATGATTCCTTTCAGATTCTAAATAAAATACAGACCAAATTAGTGGCAACAATAACACTGAATTATGTCATTTTAACACCCCTTCCTCTGTTATTTTTAGTACATAATGAGTTGAGAGGATAGATGGGGGACTGCAGAAATGAAAGTAAAACATTAGAATCCTGCATCATTTATTTCTCAATAATGATATAGCAGTAATAATTACCACTTATTACTGCAGATGAAAACAAGAATTGTAAGACCACTCATTAGTGACAGGTAACATGGTGTGAAAAATATGCAAAATATTGATATGATATAAGTGAAGGCAAAAAACCTAGCAATACTGGAATTAGAGAAAGGTCAGGAAAAGTATTTTGAATATTTTGAGTTTTACTTCTGACAAATAATGTGGCATCAACAATTTTGCTAAATAAATGATCAAAGTTTATAATTATGGTTTTGAATAAAATATACATCTTTGACTACAAGTTAATAAGCATATGAGCTGTGGGATGGTTTATTATTATTATTATTATTATTATTATTATTATGTGATGCATTCTGTTATGGCGCCAGTTTCATGCATCCTAGACCTTTGGTATTATTGGGCTTTTGTAGGAAGTCAGTAAAATGCAGGCTCAACATTACAGATAAATTTGAGAAAAGTGGAAAAGGGTGACTGTTAAATACAGTCACCCAAAAAATCTTTGATGCTGGTGGTAGCTCCAGATTTGACTCCTTAAACTTTCTACATAATCTTTTCTCCACAAAAACAAAGTCTTCTCCAGCAAACATACAATATTTGTTTGGAGAAGCTTCAGTGTTTGCATGGCACTACCAGTGACCTGGATTGTTTCATGCTCCCAGCAGTCAGCAAGTATCCAACCTCTCAGCTGTCAGAGATTGTCAGTATTGTGATGAAGTGGTTCAAAGGTCACCTGTTGAACTGTCCTCCAGCCTCCCTCCCAGGCCTCTCCTGACCATCTTCTTCCTTGTCCATGCTTTGGCATGTCAGCCTGGATTTGGAGTGCCTCTGGATAGTGAAGAGACAGAGATATGTAAACAAACACACAATTACACTACTGTAAAGGTTTGCCCTCTAAATAAAAAGTATAAACAAAAACATATCTAATATCCATAAAGCCACCTACATTCTCACAGCACACGTTCTTTATGCCTACGAGTTGTCACTAGTGTTTTTTCAGCAAGTCCGTTTCACTGTGGCTGTTGCAGTATGTTTGAGTGTGTGATTGTGCATGCCAGTGGATGTGTCATACATAGCATACTCAATCACTGCGAGACTTTTTTTGAATAAATTGTTTTCTGTTTTCTTAGTTTTGATGTGCGTTTAGCTAGTCTGTTCTAAGAGTAATTACAGGGTTAAGGCTGCCTACCAGCAGATTACTTGCACCCATGTGTGAACAGATATATACACACACGTGGGAGGGTGCACAAAATGCAAAGAGGGAGGCATAAAAGAATGAAGAGTAGATGTGTGTGGGCAGTAGAGGAAAATGAGGAAGGTAAAAGGAAGCGAATGGCTAGAGAGAGAGAAATTCAAAGAGAGAAATAACCAAACTGAGGAATGTGGAAATGTTTAGGGAATCTTTTCAAAAACCACCACCCTCTTAAAACTGACACAAACTTGCGTTAAATGCATGGTAAATTGAAATCATGCTGAAGAACTGAGAAGCATTGTAATCAGTTTCACTAGATTTTTTTTACAGTCGGCCACACTCTATAGGAGAAATTTACCATAAAGAAAATTAAAATTTGTATATGCATATTAGTATGCTTTATATCTACAATTATAATTCAAAGGTATGTGACAAAGAAAAAACTAACATAGTGGCATAGACCATCACAAAAACATGGATTCTATGAGTTTCCTAAGCTACCGTTAGCTGGAAGTACCGTTTTTTTCCAAAGCATACTTGTTGATTTAATGTTTCGATGATGGTGGTAAAAAGCACTGTTCAAGGAGATGACGAGTTTAAAGGCCGTAACTTAGATTCACATAATTTCCATACTCATTAAAATATTCAATGACCTCTTGTGCTCAATGGATGAGACTACTCTCATCAAGATGGAAATCTTTAATCGAAGGATAAAGGTGATTACTCATAAAACTTTGCATCACTAGTTTATGGTGTGTGCAGGGACCGTTCTCTTTATGTAGAATTTAACATGTCAGAAACTAAGCTTAACCATTCCTCTAGTGCCAGAGTTAAAAATTCTGGGGTTTGTTTTTTTTAATGTGTCATAAAGTGTCATTTACATTAGCATTTGCTATAAATGACTTCAAAAGGAGCTTTCAACTAAAAGAAAGCAGCAGTTGCTTCTGTTTCACTTCTTGTAAGTGATGCTTATCAGTTAGAGAGCTGTCTCTGATGATGAAATAGAGCAAACAGTGTGGCAAGGTTGCACCAAATTAAAGCTCTGCTTAATAAAAACATATGTAGTCTAACATAACAGCTTTGAGGTAAGCACTACCTTCAAGAAGGCTTTAAAGTTGTGTGGCTTTTTTTCCAAACTATTTTAAAGAAGTGTTCATAAACAATTATGTTCATTTTCAGGGTTGTTCCTAAAATGCATTGCAATATTGTAATTATTTGATGAGCTGGTATAAATTTAGTGTTAAGGTTGTGTAACACTAGCTCTTGCTTAGAAGAAGAGCTGGTCTTTTTCTTATATACAGTGAATACAACGCAGCACTAACACAGTCAGGCTTGGCGTAGCACAGAGAATATAAGAAGATCCACACAGTCGGTGACCCAGTGTTTTATATTTTGTATTATTATATAGTCTTTGATTTCATTGCTACTTAGGTTCTAGTCTCTTGGTTACTGTTCTGTGCTCCGTGTTCCATGTTCCCTGTGTCTCCTCAGTATCAAGTCTGTGTCTTTTGGATTCCTGGTTCTTAGGTTTAGTTCTGTATCTATGTTTAGATCTGTCTTCCCTGTCAACCATGTCCCCTTGTGAAGTCTGCACTGTCCTCAACTGTCCTGTGTTTCCTGTTTTATTTTGATAGTCCTTGTCCTGTGTCCTTGTCTTTTTATATCTATTTAGTCCCAGCTGTGTTTCCCTCCCGTTTCCTATTCCCTCGTTACTCCCGCATGTATTTAAGCCCTGTGTTTTCCTTTGCCGTTTGGCATGTCATACTTCCTCACGTACTGTGAGTCTCTCCATGTTTTTAGTTGCCCTGTGTTTTGTTCTTAGTTTTATTCTCAGGGTTTTGGTTTGTTTTTCTGTAAATTTATGTTATGAAGGATGTTCCTCTAGCAAGAAGAAAAGCTGTCGTTCTAAGTTTATTTTCCGTGCAAAAGTGTCTGCATTTGGGTCCATTTCCTGACTGCTCCAGCCATACATGACAGTTACAATATCTACAGTAAAATCTGACTAGTTAACATTCTATATCTAGTTTGTTTCGTGCAAAAAATGCATTCAGAGGCTTTCATATTTCTGCTCACGTGCACTTTTTTAGATTTGTGCATGAGAATCATTTGGTGTGAATCTTATAACAGTCACATTAGCACCCAAGTGAGTCACTTAAACCCTAAATCTCAAGAGATGCATATAAAAGACATTAGCCAGTACAGCACAATACAACTGATAAGTGGGTGGGAAAAAAGAAAAAAAAAGTACAGTAAGTAACACCTAGAAATAAATAAGTAAAAAAGTGTGGTGACAAAATGAGGTGAAGGGTATCACCAGCCAACCATGAGAAGAATAAAATGAATAGGAAACCCCGATGCACAACACCCACTACATTAAAATGACTGTCAGGAAACTGAAGCTATAATACTGTTACCAACATAATGATATTCTGTTGCTAACTGGTTTTGCCTAATAAGCATATATTGGTTTCCATATTATGGGTAATATTACGGTGGTGCAAATATTGTTGGTACAAGATAATACCTATTTAATAATATGAAATTATTTTGGTAATCAAGTGATAATAACTTGCTATTTTCATCTTATTACCTTCTTGTTTCCACCCTATTAACCACCATTATTATTGCACAGCTGTTATTTTAAAAAAAAAATGCTACGACTTCCAATTATTTCCATTGAGAATATAAGTAAATGCATTTTTTGAATTTTATATTTTTCAAGGAAGTTAGAGTAGATGCCATTTATTTACATTTCTAAATATTGTCACTAGTGTTTTGATGGAAAAACAATTGCAAAAAAAAGCTATTCTTAAAAGCAGCCAATTTTAGCTTTACAATTTTGTTTTCTTTATATTTGTGTCAGTCAAAACATTGTCTGAACGTGTTAATAATAGTCATTATTATGGATCGTATAAGAGCATGTTGTGTTATTATGCATGCTGTTAAAAAAGTGCAAACCATCAGTGACAGGGAAAGACAATAACATGAAAATAAGATGATCAAGCACACTGGAAGTGTAATCAGTCACCCAAGAACACCTTTCATTTTACTCATTGAAAGACAACTCCAATATTTCTATTTGTGATACAGATTGTTTAATGTATATATTAAGTGCATAGATACAAAAAAAAGTCAAGAAATTATGACAGGATCTAACTGAAAACAAGCAAGAAGGTTTCAAGTAATGCAAAAGAACATGTCTATTTGGACATGATAATTTGAGGGTTCAAAAACACAGTATAAATACAACAAACTGCAGCTCTGCTGTTGAGCTGATGGAGCATGTTAAATCACCACCCTGGGTGAATTCAGTCAGGCTGGCTGTTCTGACAAGAGACTCATTGATTTCAGCCGTTTAGTGCAGGCTTGCACATTTTTCCTTCATGCACAAAGACAGCATTGATTTCTTGGGGCAAGTTTGGTCTGCCATTCAAATAAAACAAAATCTCATCCTGCTGAATATTAGTTTCCCCTCCCAAAAAAGATCATTCGAAAGTGGTTTAATATTCTAAGAAGTAAAATAACTGATTACAACCTAACCTGAAGCTGAACAAAGATGAATTACATTTTGGGACCCCAGATAAACAGAATAAGAAACAAGCACATAAAGCCACCTCCTTTTCTATGCTTCTTACCTTCTGTTTGAGTGTCGTGATGAACGATCTGCTTTGGGATTTCTTCAGAACCCCTCTGGAGCTCTAAAATATATATTTTTAAAAAAATGCATTCAGAGGCTTTCATATTTCTGTTCACGTGCACTTTTTTAGATTTGTGCATGAGAATCATTTGGTGTGAATCTTATAACAGTCACATTAGCACCCAAGTGAGTCACTTAAACCCTAAATCTCAAGAGATGCATATAAAAGGCATTAGCCAGTACAGCACAATACAACTGATAAGTGGGTGGGAAAAAAGAAAAAAAAAGTACAGTAAGTAACACCTAGAAATAAATAAGTAAAAATGTGTGGTGACAAAATGAGGTGAAGGGTATCACCAGCCAACCATGAGTAGAATAAAATGAATAGGAAACCCCGATGCACAACACCCACTACATTAAAATGACTGTCAGGAAACTGAAGCTTCTAAAAATAGCACGAGAGGCAAGCAGGGAAATTAAATATTAAGTAACACTGCAGACATTTAGTTTCTCATCACTTTCAGTCTGTTTTGACAGCCTTTGGATGAATTTGGATTACGTGGGTGGAAACACAAGATCCTTCAGACAGATGTGTGTGTCTCTGTGTTTTCATGTATTTGGTTAGTGTGTTTGGTGCAGTAACTAGTCTGCCTCTTTATTTTCTCCATCCCCCTCCATGACTAATCCCATGGCCTAGTTGTATCCCCTTGATTTCTTCTCTTCATCTGTTAACAAGTATAACTCTCCTCCATACTCATCCCCACACATCGCCTTGAACTTTACCTGCCGCAGATTCTTCTGAAGACCCTGGTGTGTGGCTCGGAGCAAAGCTCTGATGCTGAAGCTGTCAGTGTCTTCCTTGTCTCCGATCCGAGACTCCTTTAAAAGAGAGTCCAGTTTCTTTCTGATGTGAGACTCCACCACCTGGTGGTGACTATTGCCCTAGGTGAAAGAAGAGACAAAAGGAAAACGCTTTCAGTGTGGTGTAGAGTAATGCCTTTTTGAAGCAGGAGCACACCTTATCGCTAATGCAAAGCACCTGAAATTGCAACACCAAACTGCTATAAATCAAACCTGTATACAGAGTGCCATATATTTGCAAGAAATAGAAGTAGAAGATGATAACTGCATATAATCACATATAATCTTGTGTATATCTGAGGAGTATCGATTTCCTTTCCACAGGTCAGAAGTGTATAAGCGATAATGATAATGAATAAACATCTCCATCTTGTATAAAACTGTACACCTGCTGAATGAATGGCTGAATGTGAATGAGTAATTTTCTCAGTGAATTATATCTGGAGCTCAGTATGTGCATCATTCCATTCAAAATGACAATAAAAATAAATATTTACAAACAGTCTGAGTAATCAAGACCATGCAAGTCACCTTTTTACAAATCCGATGCATCATTACTGTACAAAACTTACACCACACTATTATTGTAATGTTCAGCTGTGACTGCTGTGAAAGCAAACTGGTTTTATGAGCTCAATACAAAACCTCCCATCAGTGGAAACCTGCCATCTCCCGTTTTAAATTGGCAATGATCATCTGAAGTGGCATCTGCAGCCTCGTGCCTCTCAGCTAAATGTGGAATAATGATGCCATATTTGGTTACACAACTATACCATCTGGAAGAGTCTTGTCCTCTTTTAAGCATTGTAAGGAGGACCATGGCACTATTGTATCACAATATGATGATGATTAAGAATAGCTATGAAAATAGCTCAGGGAAAACTAAAGAGCAGTTATCATAAGCTGGCATTAATGGCATTCTTGGACATATTTTCTAGCAGGCTGAGTACTAAGTGCATTTAAAGTATTTTTTTTTTCTGTTTACTTTTGACTTGAATCTACGCCTGCTTGATTAAGCACCGGTTATTCCAAAACATTACAACAATGACGATCATTAAAACTTTGCAAGCAAAAATTATTGAAGTCATTACCTCTAGAACAACAATACCATTTAGATCTCATTATCTAACCTCTGTTTATGGTGCCTGTACGTGGCGGTTGGGATTAATTCACTGCAAACTGTTTGTTTGTTTTTTGTTTGCTTGCCTGTTTGCTTTTTGACAGGCTGTTGTTTTTGTTATTATTTTTTGTTATTCATTTTGAATTAAGATAAATAATTTATCAACATCATGTTTTGACATAATTTAAGTTCATCGCTAATTAATCAATGTTACTTGACCTGGTTATTTGATTTTCATGGTACAAACAAGTGTGGCTTAGAAACTTATCTGGAGACATTTCCTACACGCAGCTCAGTAATAATATGGTAACAGTGTGATAACAACGTAGAAATGAGGCTGCAATAACATGGAAATGACAAGTTAATTACCAAAGTAAAATTCAACTGAAATCCAAGTAATATCTTGTATCGACAGTGGTTTTACCTGAGTAATATTACATTATTTAATTTTTCTTATTAATGTGGAACTGAAATATGCAGTTTGCATCATATTATAACAGTCTCATAATCATATTATCATCATATTATAATACTGTTACCAACATAATGATGTATATATTAAGTGCATAGATACAAAAAAAGTCAAGAAATTATGACAGGATCTAACTGAAAACAAGCAAGAAGGTTTCAAGTAATGCAAAAAAACTTGTCTATTTGGACATGATAATTTGAGGGTTCATGCTTCGGTGTGTGCACATCATCATTCATAGATTTATTCCTCTCTCTTACATTACTGCTCTTGAGCTTGAAGTCGTCCTCAATTTCATCAGCGCTGTCATCATCGGACACCTCCCCTTCTTCAGCATCCGCAGACAGATAGGCAGGCAGGCGTTTTCCCTGCATGGGAAAAAAAACACAGACCAAGACATGAGAGGATAGACATTTGACCCATGCATATGTCTTAAATGCATCGCTCATCCCTTTTATACACATGAACACCCACTCTGCTTGGACTTCTAAGATAGTCCAAGAATAACACAGCACAATTCAATATCTCTGACTCCAGAATATATACAGGCAGATAATGAGCATCCTCCTAATTTTTGAAGATGCTTTACTAGATTCAGCAGGAAAAAATTAAAGGATATAAGCACAGAAAACAACAAAAGACACACATATGTGCAATCACATACATTCTAAACAGTCATCTGCAGAGTCTCTGAGAAGCTTTCCGAGCACTCCTTTCAGCACACAGTGGAAGCCCATTAGTAAGCCACTCTGGAGGTGTGAGTGGGAGTTAAAATTTTCTAAGCGTCTTCTTCTACTATCAATGGCATACTCTATGCTTACTGCAGTACATCACCGCCCTCACTTCAGCAAGTAATACATCCCCTTTCCTTCTATCTATCTGTGACTGTCAAAAATCTTTACGCCAGTTTTCTTCATTGTCTTGTGACTGTCTGGCCTCTTCTGCTCTTGCTCCTCTGGTTTATTGAGAAAGGTGAAAGCCTCTCAAACAGAGGGACAAAAAAGATGGGGGAGCAAAGGGCCTTTATAGAAAATCAATAATGCTCTTTAACTTTGCAGACATCTGACCATATAAGACAGATCCAGGTTTTCTTTTCACAGAGAACAATGCAGACCTTCTTCAACATTACAGATAAGCTGCACTATATCTCATTCTTATATATATTAAAAAAAATCCAACAAATGGTGAAAGCTTTTGTTGTACTCTCTCTTGGGGTCTCTGGGCAACTCCTACTGCACTGGTGGATAAGGATCTTGGGTCTCAGGTCTTTTTAGATCAACCACAATTTTTAGATCATTTTTGCTGGACACTTTTCCTGCATCTTGGGAGAGGCTATTGCTCTAAACAGATAAGCTTGTGAGGATAGACATGGTAATGTTCTTAGATAAACTTGCAAGTGCAACATCCATTGTAAGGTCACTCTAAATTGTTGCTTTTATCTATATGATTACATCGACTGAAGAATATATCTGATTGCTGTGGAAGTACACCAGTTTAGTAATACACAAAAGATTTTGTGTGTTCAAAAAAATTTGGTAAGTATATTTTGTTATTGCTTGTTCACATTGAGGTGTACTGTGAACAAGCTTAAAAGAAACTTCAAAACAATCATGTTTAAATGACATAATACAAAATTATCATGAAGCATACTATGGTAAGAAGCCTACTTTGGCTGCTGTTAAGATGCAAACTACAACAGTCACATGCCAAATTAAAAACTATTAAAATTACCCTAAAGGAAACATTTGTGTACACTAACCAGGCACTCTTTTATGTACATCTGTCAACTTCAAATATCTCACCAGCCAATAGTAATGCATGGATAGATTTAAGTATATGCACATGGCATTTGCACATCTGCTAAAGCTAAAACCAAGCATTGCAATGTGGAAGAAAGGTGCACTTTGACCTGCTGGTTGGTGCAAAATGGGCTGGTCTGGAATTTCCAATAAAATTATTTCTAGAGTTTACAGAGTATGGTCTGAAACACAGAAAATATGCAGTTTTCTGGTTTAAAAAAAAAGCCTTGTGGATGTCTTAAGTCAGAGGGACTGACCAGACTGATATGAGTGGAAAAGAAGTCACCAGTAACTCATATAACAACTTTTTTGGATGAATGCATGATATGTCAAACTTGAAACAGATGGGCTACAGCAGCAGAAAATCACACCAGATGACACTCCTGTCAGCTGAGAACAGGAAACATTACACAGGCTCACCTAACTGGACTAAAAAAAATAATAATAATAATATAGTCCGACAGGTCTAGATTTCTCTTGGAGTATTCACATGGCAGGATCAGAAATGTAAATCGGTGTAAATATCATAAAAGCATGGATTAATGCTGCATTGTATCAATGGTTCAGGCTGCTGGTGATAGAATGGTGTGAGGAACATTTTCTTGGCACACTTTGGGCCCCTAAGTACCAACACCCAGCCTACCCGACTATTGTTGGTGGCCATGTCCATCCCTTTATGACCCCAGTTTACTATCTGCTGACAGGCTGCTTACAGCAGGACAAAGTGCAATGTCACAAGCCTCAGATAACTTAATTTTAAGTTCATGAAAAAATTTATTAAAAATTAAAAATTTTATATTATGATCTGTCATTTGAGGAAAATTGCAATATATTGAGTTTCTTGAATAAGTACAAGAAACTGGGCTTTCTTTGTTTTCAATTTGCTAAATACAAATAAATAAATAAGGATGATAAACTTTGATATTTCAAAGATTTGTTGTGATGTTGTATGTGGTAGGTTGTATTATAAAATATTTTTCAATTCAACATTGCTAGTTACAATTAGTTGTCATGGTTATTTTAAAAAATATTCACACATCCAAGCACAAAAAAAATAAAGTGCAAGGCAAAATTGTACCAACATCTCAGAAAAAGCATAAAGACGGCACAAGGTTGGGCTGCAATTAAATAATTTATTCTCTTCAAAAGTTTTAAGGCTATATTTTGATCCAGCACCCTGAAGAAGATTTGATCCTCTGAATCAATTTTGCCTCGAAAACTAAAATAATTTAATCATTAAACTGGAGCTCAGCAGTTCTGCAGACTTTTGTGTTTGCAGATAACAAAACTTAAAGCCTCACTCATCATATACTAGCGTCTCGTTCTTCTCTCTTTCTTGCCTATGATTAATACATTGACCTAGTTTTGCACCACTTCCACACCCTCTCCCACTCCCTGCTCCTCTTCCTTCACTTCATCTGTTTATTGGAAATAGTTAGTGGCCTTGCAGTACCTTCTGAACTCGTGCACATGAAGTAAAATTGGCATATGCTCAGCACACTACTTTGTTCACTGAAGTGAGAGGAGAGCTGATGCAGTTGCATTTATTCACAAGTGTACTAACTGACACGTCATATTTGAATTCAGTAAGACATTCATTCATTTACAGTTTTTCTCAAATGTTAAAACAGAAAAGCCAATCCTGTAACCCAAATGACCAGTAGTCTAAACACATTTACTAAATGTAGCCACCATATTCCAGTACCATAAACACATGTCACATGAAGACACAATTCACAAAACACAACCCTCTGTACTCATAAATCTAAACACATTTTTCCTTGCTAAAACACATGTTGCAAAACAACTCTGCTCATATCCTCAAATGAAAGCCCATGTGATGCAAAATGCTTGCCACAGTCACCAATCTTTGAACACAGGGAACACACCTGGCGTCATTCACTACACACAATGACTCAAAATTGAAGACACTTGTTGCTAATGCTGTACCCACATGTAAAAGCAAGTTCAGAGTGCACAGTATGCTGAAGGTTCCAAACAAACACAATGGATGAAGGCAGAGTCAGGGGAAGAGGAATTTGATGCAGAGGAGGGAGAAGAGCTGGCCCTGGAAGAAGAGGAGCAGGCCAATGAGGAAGAGGAGTTCAAATGAGAGGAGGAAGAGGAGCGACCAACGAGGAAGAGGAGAAGGCCAACATGGGAGAGGAGAAGGTCCAGGAGGGAGAGCAAGACAACCTCGCACCATCATTACGGACGAGATGCGAGCAACAGCTCAGCGACATGATGCCGCACAGTGATTGTGGTGTGTGTGTGGTGTGAATAACGTAAATAAAAAAACTTCACACCCTGTTCATGTTTTCAAGATTACTGTTGTGTGCAATAGATTCTGTTTTTGCATTGAGTTGTGTTACAGTAGTGTACGTACATGCAGGATTTTCTATAGATTTATACTACTCATATGAAACTCACAAATCTAAATGCCTAATCCTCTGCAGAGATCTACGACGATCCGTTACTGTATAGCTTCTAAAATATGCATTGGCAGTTATGAAACAAAGAACCTTCTCACAAATTGAGCATTGTGTTTTCAATTGTTTTGCTGTAGTGTGTAATGCTGTGTATAGTGTTTACAGTTTTGACAGCTTCGAGCTGCTCTCTTGGTGTGGGAGTTTGAGTTTTGCAGTGGGAAGGTGTGGTTGTGTTTATGTAGCTTTAGAGAAGGGTGTTGTGTTTGGACATTGGGGGACCTAGTGGTAACGTTTGTGAAATGTGTTTTAGCATTTGAGAAAAACTGTAAAGCATGCACTGTCAGTCCATCTTCCATTCGTCTAACCACTTTAGACTTATTCTTACTTTGATGAGTATCTTGCCTTGCAGGCTGTGAGGACTGGGTAATGTTTTGCAGTCTCCACTCAGTACATCTCCTATGTCCAGTTTGTCTGCAAAGATTTCTCGCAGGTACTGTGCAATCTTCTTTTGCTGCTGGATGCTACAGTGGTTCTCTATGGAGAGAATCACTGGATACCTTTAAAAAAAAGAACAAGACACATACTCAGCTTTCTTTAAGTTACATAAACGCTGTCCACACTCTCAAAATGTGCCTTAAACGAAATCAATGGACTGAAGTGAGATGGATCTGCTGACATGATCATAAATCACATTTCAAACTGTGCTCCCATTTCTCACCTCAATTCAACAGAGCAAAGAGGAGGTAAATCATAAAAATACAGCTGCACCTCTGTGGCATGGCATGGTGTATGCGAGTCAGTGGGCTGTGTGTGTGTGTGTTTTCATTTAGAAAAGGTGAAATGACTTGTGGCCACACAGCAGTACAGCTCAAATGTCAGGTTTGTCAGACTGACAGCTCTCCCTCAGGGGACACAGCCTCGCTTTCACTCCCACCTCTGATCCTTGAAACACACACTTGCATGAACAACACACACAGGGACATGAGCACGCGCGCACACGCACACACAGACACAGACGCAGGCACTAGTTCTCTGCCAAAGAGCTAAAGACAAAAAGAGACAACAGAGAGAGAGTCATTTCATTTCAAACATCTAGCAGCTCCTCCCAGGTGAAACACCGAGGCAGCCCAATGAACTGCGTAATGTGTGCTTGTGCCTGTTTGTGTGTGCGCGCATGTGATGCGGGAGAGCAGAGACTCACTCTCTTTCATTATAGCCTCGGGCCCATTAATCTCATTAACAGGTGGCACTGATGATAAAAAATTTACTGAATATAGAAAGTGAAAATGGCAACAGGAGAGAAAAGAGAGCAATAAAGCACATGACATTGATTTTATTAGTCTGTTCTTGCTGTCATTATTATTATAAACACTTAAGTTAATTAGGATCAGTAATTTTTTCATAATTGGCACGTTTCACATGACAATACTAAACATTTATTTTATACTAGAGCGCATCATCATGAAATCTTTGTTTTATTTCTTGGGTCATTAATGGCTTAAACTATTGATTTGTACTCAGTACAGGTCCATAGCTTGCTGGATAAAGGCACTTTTATTTATTTATTTATTTATTTCAGTTTTGCTGCTGTACACCACAGTGGAATCAAACAATGAATAAAAATCCATTATCTTTCATAACTGCAGTTGTAGGTGTGTCAGAGGCAGAGTTGTGGACCCAAAAGGACTCACCAACACAGAACCAAACTCAGAAGAAAACAATTAACAGGAACAAAAGGCAAAGTACCCAAGTAAATGGTCACAAACATAAAATAATCTGATCCACTGACAGGATGACAAACAGATGGAAAGAACCACTACCCGCATGGGGAGAGAAGAGAGGGACATGTAAACAATAGCTGTGTCTCAATTCAGGGGCTGCATCCTTCCGAGGACCTGACCTTCGCGGTCTATGTGGGCCTGGTCTTCTGAAGACCAAGAAGGCCGGAAGTGCGAGGCTGTGAAATGGGACGGTCTAGCCTTCAGATTTGCGTCACCGCTGTCTCGGTGGAGTTTAATAAACTCAACCGTCTGCTCCTTGCTATGTAAACTATAACAGGATATTGGAGTAAATTCTCGACCATCTCACACTTCTGTTTAATCAGTCTTCTGTTTGATGTTTATTTAGCTGTGTGAAAACTATGATTTTAATCTCAGCCAAACGGATTTACTCAGGAACAAATAAAACACTGAAAAAAAGCCAAACAATAACTGTCGGCCACATTTGGAGCAGCCTTCAAATTGGGACAGCCTTCGTTGCGTCGCTATGACGTAATTGGCCTTCAAATGCGGCCTCAGAAGGATGCAGCCCCTGAATTGAGAAAAAAAAATACTAAACATAGCAAAAATACAACAACAAACAGAAACTAAACCTTAGAATATTAAATGAATCGGAATTAAACAGGTCCAATTACATAAACACTGGATCACCCAGTGCCATGACATTACCTGTTTAAGAATTACTTACAGAAGCTCAAAAAGTAACTAAAACAAAATTAAACAATTTCAGGGTGGTTTTAACAGTTAGAGGAAAATCCTGGAGATAATTCATTTATGTACATTATTTTTTTTGGGGGGGGGGGGGGGGATTTTCAAATATGGGGCCTAAAGAGATGGTAGTGCAAGAGGTTAAAAAAATGCAATGCAAAGTGCAAAGGGCAGCAAAAACTTCAGGAGTGGCCAAATAAACAATCTAGTACATTCATGAAAAACGAATGGACTGACCAGCTCAGAACCATAAGAAAAACCACAGAAAAAACGTAAGTGGATAATCATGGTATTATTTCCATCGTTAAGAAAAACAACATCCCAACATCTAATTGAATAAATGATACATCTACCTCAGGCGGGCAGACATGTTCTGATGTGTAGGGGCTATACTCTTTGCTCAGAGTACGCAAAATGCTGCAAAACTGATCAGACGGTGTTTAACAATGCAAACGGATAATGACCCATTATTACAAATATTTGATCCAGCTAGGTAGCATAGTAGTTAAACAGGTCTATAGAACATGTATCATGAATTTTAAAGGTTTAAAGTAGACAGTTACAGGCAAACTCTGAATAGGACATGCCGTCAATCTGTTCCCTTTAAACTTAAAATAGCTGTATATTTCTGCCAACAATGTCTCAAAAATGAACAAAGTTAAGTTGAAAATAAGTTAAAGAACAGGCATACAACTTTTAATTAACTTTACCAAACATTTCAACATGCTGCCAAATGTAGTCACACTTTTTGTTTACTTACAGAAACTGAGGGTACTCCAATATCGTCTTTATTAGAAACAGATAAATGGTTTTATAACACAATCGCTGCCATCACAAGAAGCTGCAATACTGGATGTCAAATTGAGCCAATGTGGCAGCAGGAAGCTGCATCATTCAACACTTTGTTTGGGTAATGTTGGACCTGACAGAGACAAACCGTGGCTCCTCGGGGAGCTAGAGGAAGTGCTGCTAAACAGATGGCTGGGTAATAGGTGCTATTCAGTGCCAGGAATCACAGTGTTCTCTAATTATCTACTTTCTGCAACTTCGTATTTAAACATTTCTGGGGAAACCTTCATTGTAATCACCAATATTTCGTTATAACAGTGTGAAAAACAGAAATTATGTTTATATCATGTTAGTGAGTAAACTGAAGGATAAATAAGCCAAACATAATTTCCATTTAGTATTCAAAGCTGTTTTCTCCCCCACTAAAATAATGGGATAATAGGTAGTGATGTGTCGGTCACGAACAAAACGGCTCTTAGAGCCGGATCTTTGACGTGAACGACGCGAGCCGGCTCCTTATCGCGAGCCGTGGGGGTTTTTTTTTCTTTCTCTCACCCTCTCTTGCACTTTGTTTCTGCTTCAGTCAGCATGCGAGCCTTGTGCTTTACGCTGGGGTGAGGGGGGAGGGGCGGTAGTTACACTCAGTAGCACAGGAACAGAGCAGGAGGGAAAGAGAGAGAAAGAGCCAGGGACAACAACGTCACATTAGAAAGGTATAGTGATCATCCACAACTATTTTCAGTTGCGGATGATAAAGGATTCAGAAAGTTTATTCGTGCAGGCCTATATGACAGAGAATATGCATGTTCTTTTTGTTTTCATATTATAATTTACATTTAACTGTGTTGTGGTTTGCAGTGTTTTGTGTTGTTTCACTTTAAGTTTGTAAAAGGAAAAAGCTGAAAATTTTAAATAGTTAAAAGTTGAAATGTGAATAGTTGGTTTTTGTATTATATGATTTATTTATTACATTTTATGTGGCGTGAATAAATAAAAGTATATTTACGGTGGCCCTTAGAGACAAAACACGTACAAACTCTGAAGCACATAAAAACTCAAAACACGTACAAAAGACAACAGAAGTGCTCCAGGATGCTAAAGCAGTGTTGAACTTTTGTTACCTAGTGGTAACAAAAAATTATTTGAATATATAGGAGTGCTTGTGTATAAATACACAAACATACACATATGCTTTCAACTGTGTAATTTAAGTGATCTAGGTAGCTCTGTTTTGGAAGTTCAGTTCATGCTAGAAATGTGTTTTGGAGTTTGTACGTGCTTTGTCTCTAGGGGCCACCATATATATTTATATATAAACATATATAAATAAAACCACTTTTTTTACATTACTAATTCCTTTTGTGCATAATTTTATATTATTGTTAATAATAAATTAGTGAAGCAACAAAACAACCTGAAGAGCCGGTTCGGAGCCGAAAGAGTCGGCTCTTTTTAGTGAGCCGAATCAAAAGAGCCGGTTCTCTAAAAAGAGCCGGAAATCCCATCACTAATAATAGGATAATGGAAGTGTCTAGTGTCCATTAAACATTCACAAACACTCTGTCTCTCTCCTCCAGACACACACATTAAAAAACACACACACATAAACACAGAGAAGTTTTGACTCACTGGTTATTTATGAAGGCATATTTATTGATGGTCTCTATGACAGACTTGAATGGGATCTTTGAGGTCAGAGTGTAGCCATGCTGGACCATCGGCTCTCCTTCAGGACCATCCCAACAGTCCACTGTAGGAGAAGAAGGAGCAATGATTCATAAATACTGAAACTATTTATATACAGTTCTCTCCTCGGAAGAAAATACAGCAACACAATGCTACTGCTGTGAGTTTTTAGTCTGTTATCGCTGTTCAACTTTCCATATGGGAAACACAAAATGTATTTGAATAACCTTTGATTTCACAGCTCTTTTGCATGTTTTTAAATGTTATGACCAGTTGGGATATTACAGGTTGTAAGATTGTGTTTTATGTTGAGGTGAAGCTCTTTTGTCCCCAAAAGGATCCATGCAGTGAGAAAAAACACACACAAACAACATAATTTAGTACATGCTGAAATCAAGATCATTTTTTACTATTATGAGCCACCAAACATTTTTGTCTAATTACGGTACTACATTTTCACTGCAGACATACTGATTAGTTACAATATGAAAGGCTCAGGTGTTACTAGTTACATTAATGAGGGTACTGTTCTACAGCATGAACCATTAAGCAGTAGACCCAGTGATGTAGTGTAATGGAAGTCATCTATCATCCATTTGAACATTTTTACCTTCCTTTTTCTCACTTTTTCCTACATGCTTAATGTCTTCCGTGCAATGGATCAGATCACACATTTAAATAGAGCTATATCTTTACCTTCTACACAGCGGCAACCAGACTGCAGCACCCAGGCATACATGTCAGTCTTGGAGTGGGAGAGGAGCTGATCTCCAGTCAAGTAGGTGTTATGAGAGGAGGCGATGAAGTAGTTACACAGAGGCTGGTCCATGTCTTGATTTACCTCATGGTGCAATGGGTTGAAAATGTCACACGTTGGACAGCGCATGAAATTTGTGAAACCTGAAAGAAAAATATGAATTTTAATTAACAAAAGAAATTACAGGGGAAAAATAAACATCCATACTGAAACCTTAGTTTCAGTTATGTTTTACAGCTTTTGTGTGAAATAGACTAACCCCCCTTTTTATATATATCTTTCTTTTTCCTAAACTAGTAAAATGTTTTTTTCTTTTTTTGAATAACAATCCATGGGATTATTTCAGAACTTCTACCCACATCTCTTGATCACCAAGTCAGTCTCTACAAAACTACAAATGGATCACAAATAACTCTAAAAACCACAGCGATGTGGTTTCAAGCCACACTGTTAGATATACTTCACATTGTTAACTTTTGGGGGGGTGGTCCAGCATGAAGGGGAGTAAGAAGGAAGAAAGTTTCCTTTCATCCAGCGAGAATGCAAAGAAATGAGACAGGAATACCAAGAGCAAGCGAAAATAAGGAAAAGAAAGGAAGGAAGAAAGGAGAAGCAGAGAGTTAATGTGGGGAAGCAGACTGAGGAGGGGAATTAAAATAAGAAAGAGATTTTAAAAATGTAGCATAAATTTGGTGATTGATCACATGTGCCTGACCATGGGATATTGAGATTAAGTTTAGATTGTAACAACACACTTGGAGGCATGAATATTAACATCTGTTGGAAACACAGTTGTTAAGAGACCAAAAACTGTACAGCACATCTTTTTCTTCATGCCATAGAAAAACATGTACATCCTGTGACTTCTGTTTGGACACCTATGATTCAGAGCTGCAACACGGTAATACCGATCTGGTTGGCCAGACATACAGACAATGGCGGACTTCATGCCTCAGACGACAAGATTAGCCTTACCCCCTTGTCCTCCCACCCCTCATCTACTCTGGCCTCACTGACTTTTCTCTTTTCCACCACCCACATTCTGATTTGCCAATTTTCACACTTTGGCTGTCCTCATCCATCCTCACGCCTTCTCCTCCTTTAAGGTCACCCTTTGAGTACATGGGATGATACTTAAAATGACACTCAGAGATAAAATCAGAACCATTCACGGTCCTCCTTTTATAGTTCCCATCATTTCTTGCTAGCAGTTTATAGAATTTCTATTATGAGGATTGGAATTTACAGCCAATATTAAGAAAAGTTGTTTATGAATGTCAAATATTTTTATGAATTTTAACCTGGAGACATACAAAGGGTAATATAATGTTTCATAATTAATTTTTTTTTTTTAACTGGCCCCTTTGTTACCTCCAAATAACCAAAATGGCATCAACTCTATCAATAGCTGGTCTTGATCTTAAGAGTATGAAAACTAATTGCAAATAAAAGTATAAGCATTGGTGTTGCAAAGTGATGATGTGCCATGACAAACACAGGGAAGGAAAGAGAGAGGCTGACAACGTCCAAGATTTAGAAATGCAAATAGAAAACTCTGAAAGGGAGGATAAAGAAGTTAAAGTTACCTTCAATCCCCATAACGCATTGTTGTTTATTTTCTTCTGACACTTCAAACTTGTCAATGATTTCTGCAACATACTCTGGAGTCACATTGGTCATCTATACAGAAAAAAAGTAACAGAAAATGTGAAAAGACCTATATTTGCAGCATTTGAAAGGCAGTAAATACCCAGTTTCATTTAAGTCTAGAAGGTCAAAGTAGTCAGTGTTACTTCCCATTTTTGTACTAAATTCAGCAGCTCAATTTTAGAAACATATTAACCTGAGTATATTAGGGTGGGAACAAAAAATGGGGCGTGATGAAAAATTACACCATTGAAATGTAAGAGAAGTAAAAACTCTGTAAGAAAAAAGAAAACCTTGAGAAGAAAGAAAAAGAGCATAGAAAAGTCATATAAAACAAGCCAAGTGCTCCCATGACACAAACCAATTTTAGATGCAATACATTGGCTTAGTGGAGCAGATTCCTCTGGGCAGACAGCTTAGGCAAAGGGAGTTAGACACTGGAGCAACAAGGAGAGCGTGAATAGGAATATAATGAATCTCTTTTCTGAGGCCAAATTAAAATTAAGAGAGCTGATTTTTGAGACTCTGGACTTCTCATTATAAAACTGTGATGGATTTTAACATCCTTTGCTGAGAATTCGATTGGCGCACCTTTTGCTCGTTGTGCAGGAAGTTGACCAGTTCTTCAGCTGTCAGGTGGTCCTTCCTATCGCTGTATGCCATCATCAGCAGATACAGGTCCCGTCTCAGAGACATCATCTTGTAGAAGACAGAGAACTCCTCGTATGTGAGAGTGCCCTGTTGATCATCTGTGTCTGCTTCCTGTGATGATGACAGAGTGATATGTCATTGGCGATATGACGATAGCTTGGAAAGCCTATTATTTTCATGCACACTCAAGCTCTGCAGTGTGATTATCAGCACAAGGCTTCGCTGAGACAGAAATTCTGCTCATTGTTTCACAATTAAAACTATTACAATTGAACGTTGTTGTACTCTGTGTCATGTTAAGTTAATCTTCTTCAGTTCTGAATAAATCTACCGTTGGCGCTTGTTCTTCCCAGTGAAGCTGCAGTTCAATGTGACATTTTGTCTGCAGTATGAAAAGTGCCATGAGTTCTTCCCACCTGTTAATTTATATGTTCCTTGATATTTGATCCAAATGATCATAATGCAAGAAGTTGCATATTCCATGTCCTATAACTGAAAAGCTATTATCCTACCAACGTGCAAATAGTCTTAAACTGTGCAGGTGTGCACACGGTAGCTGCATACTGTCTCATCCTTTTACACTCATACAGCACAGGTTCACACTAGCACCAAGCAGACACCATGGACCAGCATTTTTTCTATATATAAACACATTACCACTTTCTCTTTTTTTTCTTCCGAAACTCATATCTCACTAGATGTTTCCAGGGGACATACACAGCTGGGCTCGCTCCTCATTCTATCCTGCCACCACGCTCCACCGGCTCGGTGGGATCCAACATCTCATATTACCTGGATCTCACGGAGGCCCATTCGACACTAAATCTAATAATACTAGCTAATGCCTCCATCGCAATCCCATAATGAGTTCACTGTGAGCATTGGGAACTCGATCATAGACAGAATCTACACACAACGAAAAGGAGAAATCACTGTGATTGACTTGGAATACATGGACAGAAAACAGACAGACTCTGGATATTTTAAGCACCAAAAGCTGTTCAGGTGATGATGTCTCCTGGTGCGTCACTGGAAAAAGATATATTGAGGAAATTTTCTTTCTAATCTAAATGCAGAGACTGAACACTTTCAATTTATTCCATTGTGAGAGGATGAAACATTCTGAGATTCACTGTATCATCTGTGAACTAATGAAAGACTGGAGAAGAGGAGGCTTAAAGGGGTTAATACTGTTCAGATTTTTCATATCAGCAAATTAGATTTATTTTAAAAAATGATGTAATTCTTGGCTTAAATAGGGATTTACCACACAACATGTTCTCATGAAGAGCGATTTAAAAGCTTAAAGGCACTGAAACCATTTCTCAGCCTCTACATCTGAGCAATAGGACCACCAATGATTTCATTAAGTATGGTTTAGCTGAGTTTTTGTTTTTGTTAAATTGAGAGAACAACAACACTTCTCTGATGTAGTCATACCTGAGCAACTTGACAGTTGTGGCCCTAGTTGCCTATTGTGCCAGGACACCTACACAGGCAATCAAGCAGTTGAGTTTTATTTTTTTGATGATGGGATGCAAGAATTAATTAATCGGCCCAGTTAATTAACAAATTGTCAGATTGTTGTAATTACTTCTGATGTCTTTGTGGCTGGATACATTTGTTGGGGAGGGAGTACCATGTGTCATTTATGTTTGTTTTTGTGGTACTTAAAAGTAAGAGCTTTATTTTTAATGCTGTACGTTCCTAAAGTACACAATAATTAACATTAGAAAAGCCTGCGGTATATACAGTCTGTGGCAGGGGGGCTACAAGAGGGTCCAATCCTGCCCACAGAATGGCTTTGAAAAATGTGGAAATTTCAGATGAGGAGGGCATACAATGTGAATGTTTAACTGTATTTACAGTCTCTTTTTTATAAAGATATAAAAATTACTGATCCATTAAAGGTAAATAATAATAAAAAATAATAGAAATTATCTGTGAATTCACATATAATTTATTGCTTTATTTCTGCCTCTGCAATCCCAGTGAACAACAGTAATTAGT
Source organism: Aulonocara stuartgranti (assembly GCF_965226115.1). Classification (NCBI taxonomy): domain Eukaryota; kingdom Metazoa; phylum Chordata; class Actinopteri; order Cichliformes; family Cichlidae; genus Aulonocara; species Aulonocara stuartgranti. Next base: position 14,084,743 of record NC_138950.1, on the reverse strand, counting down.
TTCCTCGATTTTCTCCAGCTGCATTGCTTTATAGTGTAGAGAAACTAAAACCAAGTTGAAAATGGTGTGTTGAAATTGCAATAATTTTTCTCAGGGCATCTCTTGGGTTGAATGTGTACTTAAACTTATTTAGACAGAATGAAACTGGGCTGTATTTGCCCCATGAAGAAAAATGAGACTGACACTCCTGGTGTCTGCAGCCGGTACATTCCTCACTATCACTACTGTTCTTACATTAAAATGTTCTTTTCCTATAAAATTATCTCATGCATAAGGGCTAAAATACTACTAAATATCTCTAACATATATATTTGAATTACACACAGGCATAATAATTACAACAGCTGAGCTCCTCTAATGTGCTAAAATGGAAAACCTTTATGTTGACCTAAATATTTATATACAGAAAAAATATATAAATTCATTTGGAATGGTTTCATATTCTAACCTGAAACATTTGCTTGACCTTCCTGCGTGGCAGATTGACATTCAGCTTATGAAGAAGTTGGTAGATTTCGTCAATGTTTAGCAGGCCATCTCCGTTCTTATCGGCCTCTTCAAATGTCTGCTTCATCCATGTGAGACACACACACATTAAGGAAAAAGACGTAGGTTTTATGTTTCTATGTTTATAAAAATTGTCAGGATCATTTTTTGCATTTCCACTTGTTTAATAGGAAACACTGACAAACATGGATGAAAAAAGTTTAGGCAAAAATATGCTGATTGCCAGCTTTAATAGTAGAAATAATTTTTTTGACGACGTGCATGAATGCAAAGTTATTTTCTTAAGGAAAACAATTATACTTTGCATTGTGGTGAAGAATTTTATTTTAAAGGATTAAATGTTTCCTTCTGAACTTAAAAAAATATGAATACAAAACTCTTTTCCTTCCTAGAAAACCGATGTTCATGATTTCTCTGTAGCTATTTGTTTAAAGGATATTGATCGTGTGTACGCTGGCGTTTAGCCAAAGAGTCCTCATCACTGATTCCGGCCATCAGGTAGCGAAGACCAGTTATCCAGGTTCTGGCGTCCTCTGCATTTGATGTCACCAGGTCAAGGGACTCCATGTGGTTTCCATGATAAACAGTGAAACAGCAGGCAGGGTCGAAGGTGCCATCCGCATGCCGATGGAAGATGTCCGACTGGCCGCCCTCTGTCACCTTATACAGTGAATCGATGGTGACTGATAGTGAAAAGAAAAGATGGAAAGAAAGGAAAAAAATAATAAATTAAAAAGGCAGCTTTTAGGTATCATTAATAATTGTCTCTCTAGTTAATACTGAATAACAACTCAAATGAAAGGCTGCTGATATGAAACTTTTGAAAAAAAGTAGCTAGTTAGTTGGTATAATAGGTATTATAGTAATAAAAACTAAAGCTTTGGTATAACATTGTTGGTAAAAAAAAAAATATATATATATATATATATATATAGATAGATATAGATATATATCTATATCTATATCTATATATATAGATATAGATATAGATATATTGAAAAGTGATAGAGTTATGCCATCTGTTTACATTTAAGACACAGACATTTATCCCGTGAATGCACATTTGCTCTAAATTAAAGTGTACTATAAAATATTGATGTTTAATCTAAAGAAAAAATGAAAAAAGCAGCACCCAACCACTTTTTTAAAAAAAATCAATAAAAAATTATATGCATTTGGTTCAGTTTAAATTTATTTATATGGAGCCAGTTGTCTCAAGGCAATTTCTATTCCAAGGTAAAGACCCTAAATTATTAAAGAGAAAACCCCAACAATCACACTATTTCAAGTTAGCAAACACTTGGTGACTATAGGACAGAAGAACTCCCCTTTAACATGATAAAATCAGGTGGGGGCTGAGAAGAGAAATAAGGAGAGAATAGTTTTTAAAGACGAATTCTTAAATAAGGTTGAATGGGCTTGAGGGCTGGAAGAGACAGGATGGAAAATTTAAAGTTCATTATTTGCTGACAAATTGAAAAAAAATGGATTAACAAAATTAATTGTCTTTAACTTCAAGAAACAGAAGAACCTACAGAAGCATAATGACAAAAACACAAAGCCAGCAGAACATAAAACAAGGGATAACATGAAAAGAACATGAAAAGCTTTTTGAAAAATCACCATGATTAAAAAGATGCCAGTTCCTTCACACACTGCTTTTATGTGAAATACATAAAGGCAGAGAAAGAACATAAGCTGCTCCTATATGCTGCAGAATATCACAGCCTAATGAGATTTCAGTATAAACCCAGCTAACTATGAGTCTGTGCCTTTGTGAGGAAAGAGAGAGTGCCTGCAGTAAACTATGACCTTTGCTGAATCTAAAATCCACTCAATGCATCACTTCAAGTTGCTGCTTTTTTCCTTATGTCTATAAAATGTTTTGTTAATGACTCTCATCAACGCACAAAGCCCCTTACTCAGAAGAGTAAACATTTTTGTTTTAGCATAATATTTAAATGACTAATTAAAGAATTGATGAGTTTTTCATTAAATTAATTGCCTCTCTACTCATCCTAAAATCAATTTTGTTATGATCCATTCCAAAATTATCCACCATCACACTCTTACCATGTCACTTCCTGTTACATTATCTCATCTCTGAAATCCTGCTACAGTATGACAGAAAGTAACAATATGGCCGCCTTGTTTTGATACTGCTTAGAAACACACACACACACTTTCAAAGAAATATTCATGCAGCTGTTGTGTGTTTCTCTTAATCATGTCAATGGAGAGTATCTAAGAGGCTTATCTAATGTTGACAGTCTACTCACAGACACACACAAACACACACACTGCCATGTACACATTTAAGGACAGGTCCATAGACAGATGTATGCCTCAGTGGGTTGATATAAAATAAAAAAGTGCTAACGATGCTTTGAGGGGGCCGTGAAACATATAACGATAATCCTCTCAGAGCCAGAGCAATGTGGCAAACTCAGATTATTAAACTTCAACAGACATTCCAGGAAAAAGGTTTACTGCTGCAAAAAAAAAAGGAAATGGCCACAATCTGTCAAGCACTTTGAAACATGATATGTGCTAAGAATAAATAAATAAATAAAAGTATTATTAGTGCTATTATTATGTAAGTAGAAATAATCTTATGTTGATAGCTTTTTATAGCTTTAACTGTTGAGTATTGTACTAGAAACAGTACAATGTCTAATAGTGCAACATCTGCGTGATCAGACAATTAGGCATGTAAAGAGCAGAGTGGGGTTTGTAATCTCACTCTCATTTGTTTAGATCTAAACAACAAAAGCGCCTTGTTTCAACCCATAGCAGATTATTTTTTTCTGTATTAAACCAAATCACAATCTTTCCAACAAGTTACACAGGTGTAAATAACAATATATAATACCAATGCCATTATTTTAGGATTTGTTTTTTGTTTTTTCCAAATTCAGCAATTCATATTAATAATCTAATGAATGCTGCAATATTTTTTGGTCTTCTTTAGGCCATTTTAGGAGGCAGCTATGCAGCATAATGATGTCATGATATATCACAGCCAATTCAAGTTTTGGGTATGTAAACATGATGTTACTGTTGTGAAATAAAAATGACACAATGCTTTCCTAGGGTGCTAAAGATGTATAAAAACAAACAGGTCAATTTAGCCTGTTGGTATGCAGTAGCTAGGCAATATTTTGATATCATAATATCTGCATCCATAATATACATAGGAACATTGAGGGGCCTAATATGTACCTTTGTGCAAATTTTGGTCAGCTACTGATTTTTTAAGAGAACTTCACTGAGATAAAAACATTTGTGTGTTATAGTAAGATGCAGCGATCTTAGAATATTACAGTAATGTATGACACAGTACTTTAATAGTAGCACTTTATAGCACAGTCTTGTTGGAGCTAGCGGTGAGCAATATACTCTATGTATCACAAGTTTTTCCACGTACAATGGTTAAAATGGCTTTATTGTAACCACCGAACATAAATTGCACAGGCAATATAAAGCTGTCTGCATGTGATTGACTGAGTTTATTTTTTTCTCCCACACACTGCGAATGCATCATTAATCCACCCCTCCCAACCACTGCGTTCACCATGCGTATTTATATACTACCAGATAAGGAAAAATATGGCAACAGCGTCAATTTCAGACGAGCAAGGGAATGCGACTCGCTGTCGTTTGGATATAACAAGGAGGATGTTGCACAAAATGTGGTAATTTGCAAAACAAGCTGTAAAACTATTGCCGCAAAATGCAGCAGTACCACATATTTATTCCACCAGCTGAAAAGTCATATAATGTAAAATGAAGAATGTTTTAAAGTCCACATTTTCCTCATATATAGAAAATTAAGAAGGACAATCACCTCAGCAACTAAAGGGGCAGGCCAGCAATTTGAGGTGGACTTGAGCAACTAATGGGAAAAATCAGAACATGAAACAGAGAAATTATCTGATTTTTATTAATAGATATATCTCATGCTGCAACTGTAAAATGTCTGCACTCTACTTTGGTCATATGGCAAACTACAAACAGAGTTGGGGTTGATGGATGGGTCCACAAATCACTTGATTTAACACAAAATACTTCTGCTCATTTCTGATTTTTAATCAAAAATATACACTACTTTCAATCGTGAGTATTTCTCACTGTAACAAAAGAGCTTTTTTCAACAAAGAAACCTTTCCCAGAACTTCTCTGGTTGGTCAACTCCTCTCAGCATTTGTTTTCAGTCACTATTTTGCACTCTTGAGTTACAAAAGCAACCATTTGACCAATAGACTAGGTTAAAGCATAGCATGGTTGCCTGTAAAAACTACATTTAAAAAAACACCCAATTTTTTGATATGTCAGGGGATTAGTGTGCTTGACATTTAAGATCCAGTACAAATCTTTGGACCATAGTGGAAATGAGGCCCAAAAAAAAAATCTGTCTGAAGGAGTCTTTTAAGGTCCTCTGTTTTATTTGTTTTTGTGCCTGAGCCTCACAGATGTTTACTCTGAAATCGCATGCACAGACTCAAGGCAGATCACCCATATGGTCACTTAGGTTGAAGGCTTGTACAGTGCTACTTCAACTTAGACAAACTATGAAAAAAAGTTGTAATAAAGAAGATTTTCTCCATTAAATGTATCCACGATGTTTAGAAATTATACCATAATTTGATAGAAAGCCGGACAGAAGGACAGATGCAAAAATAGTTTGTGTATATTATTTTGAATCTGTGTATCGATGCAGAGGAGTGTGTGTGCATGCACGCATACTCACTCTTGGCCTTCTCACTCTTGCGTGAGGGCTTCCAGCGGATGCAGGAACGATGTTCATCCAGGTAGAAGAGCCTTACCAACCCTTTGGATCCAGCCTTCAGCTTTACCATCTGTGTCCCTGACTGCATAACACTCATGCATCGCTCCACTGCAAATAACGAAGACACACAAACACAAACAAGGTTAGCAGAGAACCGTATCAAGACAAAAAAAGGAACAGGTGTTTGGCTTTAACTGTATTTTCTCAGGAAGAAGTGTGGCAAAGTGTCACAGAGTCACACAGTTAGTAGTTGAGCCAGCAGCTGATGTGGGTCAGACACCAAAATGAACAGAGATTCTTCTGTGTAAACACACAGGGCTGCTTTTCTGTTACCCCGCTGACCTCCCCATGAGAGCAGCTCAGAGAAGGAAGAAGTAGAGCGATCTCAGAGAGAGAGACTTGTCTAATGTGTATGTCTCTGTTCTAAGTTTCACAGAGAGCCTAAAGAACTGTTTGAGGAAAAAAATCTTCACATTATGATGAAGCAGGTGGAAGCTAAGATTGGGCTGCATTAAAGGCTGCTGAATTTGTTACATACCTCTGCAGATTTCTTCACTTTTAGTGTTTCAGTGGTTTCTGGTGTCTGTCTCTGACATTTCTCCCTCTTCCCCAATCCAGCTGGATTGAATGCAATTCTCTTTGAGGGTCTCACAGTATTGAATAGATTTCTCCAATAAACTGAAATAATTCAAAAGCAGAATCTGTGTTGCTGCTATTCTGGATTATCTACAGACTTCACCGTGAACAGTATGATTTAAATCTATGATTTGTTGATGTTGTCTTTGTGGAGAAGAGTTTATGGTGACTGGATTTAGATGAATTCACTCCCCGGCTTCAAGTTTTGGTGTGTGCACCTGTGCCATCATTCCTTTTTTTTTTTTTTTTAAGTACTGTGGCATTTTGAAGTCTCTGCCCATCAGCTTTAACATGAAACACACACACACACTTATCGCAAACCGATGCTTAACATTTTCACATTAAACACAGGCAGGTGAAGGTCCACTCTCTGTCAATGCACTGCATCGTATATATGTGTGTCTACACTATACTACGAACTGAAAACTCAATTTCTGGTAGTTATCTACTGGAAAAGGTTCAATTAAAGTGACTTGAAATGAACAGGAGTATGGCAAGAAGAGGGCAGGGTGTTCTGAAGAGGAGCACAGAGGGACTGAAATGATGGTAAGAATTGACTTTGTGTTTGATTGCTTGACTGTCTAGCACTGTCCAGCTTTGAGAAAGGATAAAAGACAAAGCTTCAAACTTTTTACTTTGCGTGACAGCTGGTGGCAGAGATATAGACAGGGATGACAGCAGAGAGAGGGAGAGATTTCCACCCTCATTAGTGGAGTGTGTGTACGCCTCTGCGTGTATGTGTGCGTGCATGGCTGTGCATATTTCATGTTTTCACATAAGTATGCATCATTTCTGTGTTAACATGCATCAGTCCACACATACATGGATGCAACACTTAAATAAAATAGAGAGGGGAATAAAGAGGTTAAACAGAAAAAATGTTATGAAATACCTGAAAGGTTAATATTTTAGTGACAGGTATTCAAATATTTGGCCTTAAAACAAGGCTGACACACTTTTAAAAGCCTCCCCCTCTCTTGACAAGACTGCATTTCATTGTACAGAGTACAACGAACAATGACAATAAAGGCTATTCTCTATTCTAAAGCTTGTCACTGATTGTCTGGTGTGTTTTCTCTCACCTTTATCTGAAAAAAATGTGACTTCTGGTTGAAATGTAAATTGTGTTTACATAGGATGAAAAGGGGAACAGGGAACAAACAAGGAGTGTGATGGTAATTTACTTAATCAGTGACGAGCTTTAAAATCGTACACAATGATTCGATTTCTTATAAGGGCTACTTAGTGAAAAAAAGATAATAGGAGGCAGATTAAAATATGAAGAATGGAATAAAAGCAGCAAAATTTGTAACGTATATAAAACAGCTTAATCTTAAATTTTCCAAGTTTGTGCTCCCCCACTTTTAAAAGCAATGAAGTAGCCGTTTAACTGTAAACTATAAGCCATTTCAGTAGATTATGGTGATGAGTTAATGTCTGACTTTAGATGTATAATGTGGAGCCACACCACAGGCTTGAGCTGAGGAATTCGCTTCCCAACCCTTCAAGATGGGAGGCGATTAGTGCCAAGTGTAACACTTTGTATTAAGGTATAAGTATTCACGGTCAACTAGTTATTAGGATACATAGTTGTAGCATTAGGGCCATTTAGAAGTCCTTATTCAGCACTTATTGATGTCTTATTCAGCATTACTGTATTCTATAATTGCTTGGCCATTAAGAAATTTCCCCACAAGAACCCTCTGTGTCTAAAAACTGATGAATTAGTCATGAAGAGATTACTTTGGGATTGGGATCGAATTTAAGGGTATATGGACAACTGTAATAGACCTAACAAGATGTAATTCATGTACTTTCATGGGGCTGTAATTAAGAGGTTACTGATAAAGAAAAAAAAAGCTTGTAAATACTATGTGAACATTAATTTTATAAACCAAAGTGGATCACTGACAGTTTAAAACAAGAAATAAAACATACACTTCAGAGTTTACTTGTAAAGAGTTACTCATAAAACATTAAAAATTTAGTGGTGCCGTAAGGTAAATGCCAATTCTTCTCCTAAACACAGTATATAAATGAAAGCAAGCTCAAGTTCTCATGTCCCATTTCAATGTCTTGGATCAAAAAAGAAAATGTACTCAGAGAGAATTCATGCTAAACAAAAACTTGTCACGGTACTGGGTCGTGAGGCCCAGTGTTTGAGTTCTAATGCATATTTTTGTAGTCACATGTTGTAGTTTAACGCATCTAGTTGATTTCTAGTTTGCATTTTAGTCCTTGGTTTCTTAGTCCCTTTTTTCATCTCTCCCTGGTCCGTGCGTCTACCTGTCATGTTTCATGTCTGTGTGGCTCTTGTTGTCAAGTTCGTGCCATGTCTATGTCTCTGTGTTTCCTGTTTTATTTTGGAAGAGTCTGGTGTTCTTTGTTCATTGTAGTTAGTGTTACTCTCCCCTGTATTGTCATTATGTTTCATTCTAGTCAGCTGTGCTCGCATGCGTCTCCACTTTGCCTGATCACCTCATGTGTGTATTTAAGTCCTCAGTCTTCCTTTGATCGTCATCGCATCATCTGTTCAACTTCACCCATGTTATGCCAGGTTTCAGGACTCTGTGCTGGTCATGTCCATGTTGCATACGTGTATACATTTCATAGTTCTTTGTTGTTCCAGCACAGAGTCCTGTTTATAGTTGTCTCAGTCATATGCATCATTGTCTCCTTGTCTCAGTCTTCCCTGTCGTCTGAGTTAAGTGTCAGTTCTTAGTTTTCCCAGTTCAGCTTCTAGTTTAGTCTTGCCTCGGTGCTTTCAGTTTTTTGCCACTTTAATCAGCCAAAAGAAAGGCTCGCTTTTCGTTTCAAGTTCAGTACTGTCTCCTCGTCTGTGTCTGCACCTGGATCCTCACACTCCCACACACGGTCTGCCCTCCGCAGACCGTGACAAAACTCTCAACATATCAAAACATTTTTTCATATTACAAACACAGCAATGATATTATTTAGTAAAAAGTGCATGTTAATGGTTAAGATGTTAAGAAGAATACAGTTAAAAGCATACATGATAATAACTAGTATATTTTTTCTGCATCAGATCAATGGTGAAGGAACCTGAAGACTCAAAATCATCAGGGTTTACAAATAAAGAAAAACTGCCTAAAGACTCCATATCAAAATTTGAAAAAGGTCAAATATAGTGAAGTTGTATTATATTTGTAATAGCAAATACACAAACACACAGAAATAAATTTAAAAATGCATTTTTTGATGACATGAGTGATTATCTTTAAAGACACCAAAAGTCAAACCTCTTGTGGCTCTAAAACACATATTTAACCGTACTTGACAGAGCACACACTCAGCAGAGTGCTGAGTACAATCTGCACTCTCTCTATCCTGAGGAAAGGCTTAGCAATGGCACAAATTTGGCTTTCAATACAAGATGAGTTCTTTTAGTCACAGATGCTCACTCCAGGGACACAACCGTAAACATATGAGTCCAATAGCTGCGTATCGCTTCGGAAGGTTCACAGCACATTATGAATGCAAAGATGGTCACACAGCCTGCCATGTTATTAACACAAAAGAGAACAAAGATCAAAAGATACATACAAATATGTGCGAAGTACACAACAAGCTATTTACTCTAACCGGCAGTTTCCAGCAAATCAGAAGAAATATCAATAGTGTTGGGGTAGGACTATGTTTTAGACAACAGTAATGGACTGCAAGGGTCACCTTTTATAAATGATAAGCTTGAATTTCAGTAAAAGAATTAGTAATGTGAACATCTGATATGACAAATGGGCATGACTAAGATATAAAAAGGAAAGGGCAGCGTCACCGAGTTAACAAAAATATATTTACTCTTATTAGATTATGGTAACAAGATTTTTGTTTTTATGTAAATATAAAACAAATACAGTTTTTGTTCTCTGTAAATGACCCACCTCCACTTTTGCTTATTATACACCAGATGCATTTGTTACACCATTTTCAGCTCTTGTTACATAAATGTTACCTAATGCCATACTTCTGAACTTACTAATATTTTTGCATGAACTGCTGTTTTGGTTTCTTTTCAACTGTTTTTTTTTTTTTTAACCATAAAAACCAACCATAAATGATAGTAAGAAAAAAATGTTTCTTTTAACACATTGGATAGCTTCAAAAGCCCCTCACTTGACTTTGAAGTTATTAGCGAGTGGTTGATGGACGTTACCAGCAGTCACTTGGTGAAATCAGTCGCAAACAGCTAAATTTCCTTGTGATTTCTTTGATTCTGAGCAGATTGCTGCAGTCACTGAAAAAACTGTGTGGAAGGCACCAACTTGTTTGTAAACATTAGTCAGCTATGTGCTAAGTGACAACGAAACCGCGAAGAGCACCAAACAAACCAGTAATAGAAATGCTTGCCTTCATAGTAAAATTTTAAACTTTTACTTTGAAAGAACTTTATTTTTTGATTTGCGTCTCACTTTTATAAATTTCACTACCAGTCAGCAAGCAGTTGGGGAGTGTTTATAGAAAAGCAGGTGTCTTCCATGCAAACTACAAGTGATTGTGGCAATCATCAAACTAAAATCAGGGACGCTTTTACAGCACGCTCTTTGCAATCAATTTCACCAAATTACTGGCAGCAGCCACTCGCCAACCAGTCAAGGAATAAGCGTTTTCTCTTGGGACCACAGGTTGCCAGGGGGTTGCCAACTGGTCTTTAGGCCTGTGGGACCGAGGCCTAAATCAAACTGACCAAACTGTCTAAACTTGTTTGGGAGATTTGCTCATTAAGCTCCTCATTGACAGTGCCCTAATGAATAAATTAATTCACAATGACATTGAAATATTCTACAGTACATACAACTATTAGCTATAATACAACCAGAACCTGTGCACTGTAGTTCAGAAGAAATAGAATCTCAGGCACAAGGTTTCATTAGACCCACTAACAGTTATATAAACACTATACGCTATTTTTCTATACCCAGCTTTAAGCCATTTTAATCATTTATCACAAAACAGGGAATACCACAAACTTTTATATCAGCTCATAATGGATGAGTACTTTATGGTGTTGCAAAAAGCCTTCAGGGCTGTAGAAAATAATGGGACACTGAAGATGCAGAGAGATTTAGAGAAAAGAATTAATCAAAAACAAGAAAATAGGACATGTTGCATTATTTATCTCTCATGGCCACTTATGAAATCCACAGCTTCATTAACAATGGATTTCAATGGATGGCACTGTCACATGTGGGTTTCCTGTAATGCTAATCACATCCACAATCTTTTTCCGGGTCTTCTCTCGCTATGTCAGACTGTAAAATCCATGACTCAGACTAGACAAGCTCACAGCATCACTCTGCCAGCAGTTGGATGTGAAACATCACAAATCAGCCCCAAAGTGAATAAATGCTATTCAACAGCCCTAGAAAGTACATGCCCATGCTCCCACTATTCCCTCGGAGCATAAATATGTAAAAATGTTTTTCAGAAAGGCAGTCAGATATATTTCACAAGAAAATTCTCAAAGGGAATACAGAAGTCATTTTTTTATTTATCCATCCAGCTCAACATCAAAAACAGGCAGCTTTCCAGAAACAGAAGACTGAAATCCAGGTATCATTTCATCATCAGTTTGTGTTGAAGCGCAACCTAAAGTAAGTTCACTTCCTCCCTTATTGCATCTCCATTTTTGCTCTATTTTCTTCAATCCATCCCTGCTATTCCTTGACCTTTCTGCAGGCATTCTCCTGTCACTCTGTTTTCCATCTGCATGATAAGCACCACAAAGAGCCAAATCTCAAACTTAGGCCAAAAGCTGAAAAGCAGAATGGAAGAGAGCAGGTGGGTTAATGTGCACACAGGAGAGGGGAGTCAGCTCATAATAATAGATGAGAACTAATTTAAGTAGCTCTTTGAAGATCAGTGATGTTGAATGAAATAATCGGCGGCCTGAACACCTTGACACTCATCTCTTGTCCAATTTCTCTGCTTAAACCATCTGAGGAGCAGATATGAATTTTACCATTTCAGTTCAAATTTGTAATTCTTGTCTGTTTCTTAGAGACACCTTTGCAAAACTGAATTCACTGCCTTTTTAACCCCACTTGACATTTTTATGTGAATTATCCTCTGATGGTGGTCTTTGTGCTTTGCCGGCACCCTTCCAAAAAAAAAGGATTTTAGACACATAGCAGCTCCATCCAAGTGTAAAAATGTGATATTTTTTTAGCTATATGAGAGTAGGGAAAATATAAAGAGCAGCCTTTTTTCTACTTTTTTAGCTTCCATTTCCATTGAATGAAATACAGTTGCTACACATGCATGTGCTGCTGTGTGAGTGTTTATGAGCGTGCACGCATGCATGTGTAAAATCTCATCATCTCTGTCGGCGCACAGCAGAGAGCAGATCAAAGCTTTGTCTCTCCACAGAGGCCAAGGAAATTCAAACATATTTTAATGGGGTAGGTGATGAAGACGCCTCTGTGATAACCTGATGAACAAAGCCTGTTCTTACTTAGATCCATATTATAAGGCCTGGAATTGCAAACACATAATACCTGGTATTTGATTATCAGCTACAACAGCTTTCATTAATCTTTTTCAATCGTAACTGTCATTTTTTTAATCTCAACACTGATGTGAGATTCTTATCAGCCGTGGCCTCATTTGACTGTCTAATCTACTCAGGCTAATATTTCAATTCTAGTATGGCCCTACATGAGATCTCTGTTAAGATTTGGTCTAAGGGTGACGACTAGAATGGACAACAGTCCACAGATTTATCATAATTTATTCATAACTACATAAATTCATATTCACCAGCATCTGCCTGATACTTCATGCACTATTCATGTGGCATAAGGCACCAACACTCAAACTATCTGAGCCAGTTTGACTACTGAAAAACAAATGCAGCATTTAGACAAGAATAAAGCTGTCCGAATGGAGACTTCTGCCCGATAGCTTTCATGACCTGCAGGTTTTGTTTTGTGTACGCAAGTTGATTCAAGATGTGAATCGGTCTCGGTTGATTGGCTGTCCAAAGGACAAAATGAATTATATTTACGCAGCATTACAATGTGAGATAAAATATGCAGAAATCAACACACAAACTAGACAAATCTTTCCTCATGAGGGCTCTTCTGCTGGTTCAAAGTTATGGTAGCTGAAAGTGAGCAATTTGATTATTCTGGGGATATTCCATTGCATAAACATGAGCTCCTGCTCTGCTCCTGTGCTATGAATAGCACCAGGATGTGATGTGTTCAATATGCAATATGTTTGTCTTCATGCGCAGTTTTAGAAAACCTGTACAGAAACACGAAGATACCAGTTTTTCACAACATATATCAATTTAAATATAAAAAAGTCAGCAAAGGATGATGAAAATCCAGTCAGCTCTATTTGTTTGCTTCAGTCTGCATTATTGACTCGATCCATACACATACCTAAATCACACAGACATCACAGACATCAACTTACCAGTCTGTGTAAGACTGCATTTCTGTGGTACAGCCACGGTGCCACCAATGTGGTATATGTTACGCGCCAAAAGGGTCGCTACTGTTAACGCAGCAGACTTTTCAGCAGGACCGTGAATAAAGGTGGATTGTACTTTATGAGCAGACAAAGAAGTTGGACCAAAAAGTGAACAAATTTCCTCCATTTCCTCGGCAAAAAAAATCCAAATTCGCCTGTAGGAGTGTGCCTCGGCTCAGTCCCAGTATGAAACACACTCAGCTTTTACCTGTAGCTAAACCCTCTGAAAACCACTTGCGCTTTTCCTCAAATTAGGCTTGACGGACAGCGCGCACTCTCTCCAGACAGTAAGCCTCCACACTCAAAACAAGAAGCAAGCACACCAACACTCCTGCTGTTCATCTTCCTCTGTGGTGTGCTCTGATCTGTAGCGTCACCTTCATCTGACAGCCTTCTCTCTCTCTAAAAATACACATTTCCACCTTTCGGTTGGTCATCTGTTCACCACTCCCGCTCTTCCCATCCACCTCTCTCTGATGTTCGCAGGTCTTTCAGAACATGTGCAGCTGTGTGACTGTGGCTGCCAACATGCTACTCTGACGCACAGATTTGTATTGTTGTGCAGTTTATGGAGTGATTATGAAGAGCATGGGAGGAGGATAGTGCAGATTTCTGTCTCTGTATCGGCAGGGTTCATTAAGGTCAACTAGCGGGATGCAGGGATAAGAATGATGACATAACATTCATGATAATGCATTACCAAAAGTAAGATTTAATGGGCTGGCATGTGGGAGGAGTGTGTGTGGGGATGTGAGTACAACAGGAAAACTCAGAGATGGCACATCTGTCTATCTTGCACTAAATGCTCTGCTATTATACACAAGCCCCCTTCTGGGGGTAAAGTCCTCTTCTCTCATTAAAATTTATTTGATCAGGCGATGAAAGATGCCATTTGTTAAGAGTAACATAATGCTGTAAAAAAGGACTCTATAATGTCATTTAATTAATGTGCTCATGTGTTGTTTTTCATACCCTAAATTGGTGTTAAAATCAAACTCAATAAGCTATAGAATAGCTCGAGGATATGAATGGCTGCAGTCAGGGATAGCTTGGGTCTTTCAGGCTATACTAAAGTACAGCTTTTTTCTCTCTCTCTCTTTTTACCCTTGAGCAGAGGAGTCTTGGACTGATGCGTCTCTTTTCTAGCACTTACAGTTTGTTCAGAACAGCTGCACTTAAGACAAGAAGAGCATGCTGTGATGAAGAGAGGCCAGATGCAAAAAATGCTCAAATACAGAGATAATAGGATTCGTTATTGGTCACTGTCTCCTTGAAGATTGGACAAAAAAGCTTGAGAAAGGAATTCATACCATGCTTAATGTCACACCTCCGCATGCATGAACTATAGCTGTTTGGAGATGAAATGCTAGTTGTTAATTTATCATTAGAAACACAACTTTGGAAATGTAGTGAGGAGAGCTGCTTCAGACACTGTTCAAAAAACAGTCAGAAGATTCATTCTAGCCACAAGTTTAACAGATCAAAGCTGAATGGGATCATCTGTGCCTGCAATCATGAAGGGCTGAGGAGGAGAGGAGGTACAGCGAGGAGCTCTTTAAGTACAAGAAAGTCATGCTGTCCTTTACTGCTTGCTGACTGTCCTGTGTCTGTGTACAGCACCACTGGCACTAATGCAGTTGTGAACGTTACACTGTGGTCATTGCAGAAGGGGATCCTGTGGTTCTTTCTGCTCGTGTTTCTGCTGAGGCTGCAAAACCTCTGTTGGGAAGAACCAATGTACCAATGCTTGGACTACTTTGACAAGGAGAAGGGCTTCCGGCTGAATCCTAAAGTCCAAGAGACCATGGTGGATCTCCATGGTGACCATGTCTGCTCGCCAAGTTTTCAGAGCCAGTTGGTTGCAACAGTTAATTAATAATTCAAATTCACTTTTTGTTACATGTTAATATAATTTTAAAGTAAAGTTGTTTTTTTAAAGGCGCATTGTGTTAACTGAATATATTTACTTTTTTCCACTACAACCAAATATTTAATCTTTCTTTGACACAAGTCAGTGAAAAGAAAGAGTTTTGAAGTCCCTTTCCAAAATTGTAAAACTGCATTGTACAGAAGTTGAAATCAGATTGAAATGTAACATATAAATAAATATATATGTGAGGCGAGGAGTTTCCCTTTGATGGATCCAAATCTCAAGAAAGGTGAAAGTCCTCATGCCAGTTTTCAGTGTTTCACAGAATATTATTTCTGGAGGTATTTTTTCTTATTCCTTGTATGCAATTTTCTTTATGCTGTATGTAATATAATATTATATAGGATTTTTATTTGGAATATAACATCCACAAGAACCAGTCTGTGTTTCTAAGATTAGATAATCAGGCAGATTGGGGTTTTTTCTTCATATCACTGCAACAGAATAGATCAAAGATGATAAACCCCAAATTAAACTTCATATAATCCCATCACATCTTCTTCTTACATATATTCATGCGTTATATCATCCAGTCTCCATCCTGTTTCGCTGTTCCTCTCAGGACATTCAACAGCTTATGAAATTAAATTAGTGAGGCGCACAGCTCTGTGACAGATGACGACTTCTGGAAATCAGGCCATAGCATGGTGGGATGAATGCCCCCAGCTCATTTGTGACACTGCTGTTTCTAATGCCTTGGCAAATTCCAAATTCCATCACCTGCTCCATCAGTAAGCTTCCCAACAATGTGATTACTGGGTGAACATAATTTCTAGGATAACAAATCCTGATGTGGCGTTTAATTGATTCACTTTGTCTTGTTGCATGTTTCTGTTCATAGTGATGGTGGCCTGGAGCCATTCCGAGTATGTATGAGGTGGAAAGCAGGTAAATAGCCTGAATCTGTTTGTCAGTCAATGCTAAAACAGAGAGGCAGACCCTCACATTCCTAGCTGTGGGACAGCTGGAGTATAATCCACCTGATGTGTGATTGAAAAGACACACAGGGGAAACCTGTATGAATGCAGAGACAACATGCGGACCACATGCAGGAAACGCTAATTAAAGAACTGCAAAGCTGCACAGCCATGACACATTTTCTGATGTTCCTGTTTTAAATCAAAACAGTCATTTGCTAATATATGCAAGTAAATATTCGAGCTTTGCCATTTCTATTCCTGCATACACGGAATTTTAAAATGCACAATATGAAAAACTGATTAATAAATGTGAAATCATCATAACTATATTCTCAGGGAAAAAATAACTATGTAATAACAGTTTGATCCACAATGTCAGCATAAAAAAACTCCATTGTATTTTTAAAAGTACTGAAATCTACAGCGAACTCATTGTCATCTTCAAGAAACCCTTTTGAGATTGTTTGAGCTTTGTGACACTGTGAGGTGGAAGCATCTAGCAGAAGATGGGTACACTGTGTTCATAAAGGGAGGGACATGGTCAACAAGAATACTCAGTTGGTACTAAGGAGTCTAAAGAATAGCCTCCTTATTATGACCTCATGACCAGCAGACGGACCCATTAATACAAGGCAGGATGGATCCATGCTTTCACAAGTCTAAACAGAGTTCAAACAAACCTCAACAAAAAAAATTTTGCCTTCTAAAAGCAGACATATGGCTGTTTTATGATCTACTGCCCCCCGCTGTTGTTTAGCAGTGTTGCATTGTGCAATTTCATACTAACACTAATATTAATATCGCTAAGGTTAAGGTTAGGTTGCGCTTCAGAAACTAAAACTACTTACTCCTTGTTAAGATATGAAAAGAAAATATTTTATCCTACAGTGGAAAAATAACTGAGGTGTAAGTTTTGAATATAGGTGCAAACCAGTCTAAACCGACTATCCTGCATCACCACGGGAGTGGTAGCATGGATTTATGATACATAATTACGGCACGTAATTTTCTTGTGAAAGGAGTAAAAGCATAAAAAGCCACAGAATTATAATCCTAATCTAAAAACTAAGTCATAATTAACATAACATAATTAACAAGAGATAATAACCTCTTGTGTGGTGCCTGTACTGGCTAGTTCTGTAATCATCACAATGCGGCAGCTTGAACTAGACTGCATCAGTCCCAAACTTTTGAGCAGAATGAACAATTAGCCACGTTAATATCTGCGTTGATTTGAACACTTTGTTTTGTGTTTTACTTAAGAGTGTTTTACTTAAGAATAAACAGTGAATGAACTGTATTAGAAGTGTCAAACATACTGCCCATGAGTCAGAACATGCAGCAAAACTGCAGTGAAGTCAATAAAAATCATATTTTGCTATTAATTCAGGCTCTGTTTCACTGAATTGTTGCATTTGTGTCTTTTTTCTGGCTGTAGGCTTGAATGTGTACATGAATAGTTGTCTCTTTGTCTTAGCCCTGCAATAGACACCATGTCCAGGGTGTACCTGACCTTTTACCCATGACAGCTGAGATAGACTCCAGTCCCATTGCAACTATGAATTGGATAAGCAGAAGAAGACTAATGCAAGGATGCAAGATATGTGACATTGTGAAGAATTTCTTATCGCTAGTAAAAGAACAGATTGTGCAGAATTTAACCAAATAAAATGTAAGAGCCTGCATACAAATTTCTTAATTTATTTTTCAATTCTCCCACTCCAGTCTCACAAGTTTGCAGCAGAAGCTCAAATTAGTTTAAAAAAAGAGTCTGCACGCAGACAAATGTCTCTCAGCCCCAGAGTCAATCACAAACACCTGGTATACAAAAAAACAGATCACCATTGGAAGGGCATTAAATTCATGGAGGGTTTTGATTCATTAGTTTCAACCCAAAGATCCAAAGGTAGAAAAATCACAATTGAAAAAACAATCAAAAAAGTCACACCCATAAATGAATGAATGAATGAATGAATGAATGAATGAATGAATGAATGAATGAATGAATAGCTTAATTTGTTAGTCTATATCGTATTATGCCCAGGCTCAACAAGGCTACACAACAATGTTATGATATGAATATTGCTAAAACATTACTAGTTTTCCATTTCCACACTTTATTTCTGTGTCAGTGCTAAACAATCAAATAATATTCATGTATCTGAGATCCGTGTGTCGGTGTCGGTCCTGCCTCATAACAACGTTGGTCTGAAATTAGACAGGATTGCTCTGTTGGAGGTAAAGGGGGAAATATTTCTTTGTGTATATTAAACTCTCTTTTCTTTATTAATTTATTCACTATAATAAACATATTATTAATTTTGTGTTTGCTGTAAGCCAAATTTAGGTTACCTGCGTTGGCTTGCTAATGAGAGTTTTTAAAAGCATTAGTTAACTTCCTGGCTAATGATAACTAAATGCTCAGTGAGCCAAATGAGCAATAACGATGCTCCTGAATCATCATTATAATGATGCAGAAGCAACACCAATATGGTGATTTCAGATTGTACGACTCCAAATCTGATATTATTATGCAACTTTACTCTGACTGTCAGTGCCTGAGATTGTGGCTATAGTAATAATAATAATAATAATAATGGATTGCCTTTATAGAGCGCTTTTCGAGAACCTCAAAGCGCTTTACAATTCCATTATTCATTCACTCTCATATTCACACACTGGTGGAGGCAGCTACAGTTGTAGCCACAGCTGCCCTGGGGCAGACTGACAGAAGCGAGGCTGCGATATCGCACCATCGGCCCCTCTGGCCATCACCAGTAGGTGGTGGGTGAAGTGTCTTGCCCAAGGACACAACGACCGAGACTGTCCAAACTGGGGCTCGAACCGGCAACCTTCCGATTACAAGACGAACTGCCAACTCTTGAGCCACGATTGCAATGTATAGTATGGCTGGCTGCATTTTCTAATAAAACAGCCCACACTAATGTTAAAATTCTGGGCATGTATTTATGTCTACATTTCCTGCCTATATATAGGTTGTTAATGGCACTAAAACGAATCGACTTGTCACAAATAAATGGCTGCCAAGATAATAATCTGCTGTATTAATCATTTGTATAACTCCAGTGCTTTATATTTGACAGCAACATGGTGCCAATAGGTTTTAACTAGGATCTGGAGTGTACTTTCAAATAAAATTCCTTTTAAAACAAAGTCATTACACAAAAGTTCTAGGGTAGAGTTAAGAACACTTGGTAAGGCTTCTTGTTAGCAACATAAAAGAATACACACTCACTCTTATGTCGCAGTCACTTACTCCACCTAATTAAGAGCTCTTAGGGCAATGCTCACACTGCCAGTGCTACAAATGGGTTTCCAGGTTCCCTCGGGTGCAGTGTGGAGCAACTCCGGAATAAAAATAAACACACGACAACTGCGGCATGATAATGCATTTGCCAAAGCTGATACAGGGGGTCCCCGAGCGGAGGAGGAGTGACTTCAAAGGCGGGAACTGAACCCTGCATGTGTGTCAATGCGCTTTTTATGTATACATTTGGTGTACGATTGTTGGCTGTTCGTGCAGTGATTGAGCTTCTTCTTTCTTCTTCCCAATGCCAGGAAGGATGATTAAGATGTGGTATCTCTAGCAGAGCCAGACTGCCATAAAAACCTGTGTGATCTCAACAGTTTCCCAAAAAATATTTGAGAGAAGATATGATTGCCTGCCTTCTGCTTCTTATCAGGGAGGCCGAAAAGTGTTGAATAAAAGCAAACTGGACCTCTGGGTAGCTCATTAAAGGATGAATGGATGAAAGGAAATTAAATAAAAGCCTGTATTTATGGATAATTTCCTTTCTATTTCCCACTTAAAACGCTAATACGGTGTGGTAAATGCGTTGCCTGGCTGCAGATTCATGCTGACAATTACCAAAAGAACCCCAGTAGGTTTAAGGAGTTGGATTTTTTTAAAATCCAAGGCAAGAACAGATGTGATGTGCCAGTTGCTATGTCAGCACACAGGCTGATAAATTAACCCAGCAGCAATTAAATTTTACTTCATATAAATAAAAAAAGAAGATCCTTTTGGAGAAAGAAGAAAAGGAAAGAACATTACTAATAAACAGGAAACTGATTATTGCTAAACTGAATACACTGGAAGCACCTATGCAGTGGAACAGCTAAAGAGACATGGGTCCTTTTTCCAGCAGTACCGTGTTTCAGTATCATATTATATATACTTTATACCTTATTGAAAAATTGCCTATTTAAAATTGGACGAGATTGGTGGTATCATATTTATTTCATTTCTGTCAGAAGAGAAGAGAAGAGAAGAGAAGAGAAGAGAAGAGAAGAGAAGAGAAGAGAAGAGAAGAGAAGAGAAGAGAAGAGAAGAGAAGAGAAGAGAAGAGAAGAGAAATACTTTTGGAGAACAGAGAAGATCTAAAGGACTGGGAGAGTTTCTTCCTGGTGTCTGCTTGCTGTTTCTGCCCCGAAGCTACAAAAAAGGAAGAGGCAGAAACAAAGATGACGGTAGAGAGAAGACAGGGGGAACGTGCTGTGATTCATCATCATCATCAGTGCAGGAGAGACACATGAGGAAAAACACATTTTACATGGAAAAGCCATTTCCTCCATGTGGAGGAGATTAGTATCTATACATGCTCCTCCATACCTTCCTCTTCCTTTCATTTTTTGTTCAGTTTCTCTCACAGCAAGAGCAGATTGTCCATGAAGCACAAGAGTTGTTCAAAACGAATAAAGCGCTAGTGTCATGTCCAAGGTTGGCAGGGCCCTCCCTCTAAAACCCCAAAATGAGAAAGAAAAACACACAAACCCTGGCACTGCAAGGGGTGGTGGCGGGGGCTGAAAGCTTGACGTATTCTGCTTTTAAGTGCCAAGGATTCTCCATATTTTCAACATCATAAAAGGGCTGCTGTAATAGCCCGGGGACTGTTAGGGCTTCAATTTGACCATCAAGACTCAATTCACAGCTCTGCCACATTGTATGGCGCTTAACATCCCCTGCCTGATTTTCAAAATGATCCTATTTCTCTTGATGCCACCGACAATCAAGCCCACCTCTTTTACTGAGCTATGGCATGTGGTAATGCTATGTGGTGTGTCAGTTTCTGAGACATGTTCTCACCAAGGATTGTACTGACAGAACTTGTGAACATCGCAGATATGGTTAGATTTCTGTAACAGTGCAGAAGATCCAGATCTTACAGGATGCAGATCTATATGGACTGAGGGCAGAGTTATCCAATCGAGAAATTAAGGGGGTTTTCTGCCCCCTAGTGACACGTACAAAGGGGCATTTTCAGCACCAGGGACAGTTTCCCGCTGCTGCTCCTCATCAACATTTCTCATATAAGCTGACATAAACGCTCAGCAGTTTACAAATTAAAATTAAAATATTGCCCCGAATGTAATGAATTCTTTCTGTATTTGAAACGCCAATAAACATCAGCCTAAATACTGCCTAATGAATCCCTCATGCAAATGACAACGCGATTAGGTTCCTTATTCCAGCGTTTGTAGCAGAGTGGGTGATGATAATTCCCCACAACAAGCGCAGTGGAGATATTACGCTCCAGCCTTCTTGCGATGTAGGCTGGTGCGCACGCGAAGGAATGTGTGCACCGCACTGTCTTCTGTGAGACAGATATACCAAATAACCACAATGTCCAAGTGCTGAAAATGATCACTTACCCCTCTCCAAACTAAGATTTCTGCAAACTTCAAGCTCTGCCATTTAGGACTGAAGTTGTTGGTCTCACAAAATCCCTCCATGCGCTTCGGGCATCATTTTATTCCCTAGTTGTGGCGGTTTGAAATGCCAAGATGCCATCAAAAAGTATCCGATTAGTCCATTTCTCCATGATGACTAGACTGTTCACAATAAGCGCGTCATAATCATAAAGTGACACTTGTTTTAAGAATCCAAAAAACAAGCCCCAGAAGCAAACTGCTCCTCAGTACCTGCCTCCCTGTACTGTCTGCAGAGTGGATTCACAAATCACCAAAGCTCACATCCACAGCCTGTGCGCGCACATCCTCTCCTCTCACCAGGCGCAACACAGGAGCAAAACGATAAGCCGATTTCTCACACGCTCGATGGGTTTGGCGGAGAGTGGATGTTAATGAGCGAGAGCTCAAGACGGGCGTGGAATGAATGAACTTGAATGATAGCGCACAGCGCGTTGGCTTTAGCCACTCGAGTTGGTCATTTGGACATTTTCGCCAGTTTTTGGTTGTTGTTTTTTTGCGTGGATCAGCTGCTTGACGACAGTTTAAATTCCTCACCAAAATCAGCTCGTGCAACATCCGTTTGTTTTGTTACAAGCATATTTTTTTGGTCAGTGATTGATTGTAGTCTTAAACGATAAAAACAACAACAACAAATACGGCACAATTGCGCAGCGATGCCAGCGCTATGACCCACTTTACATTGCCTGTCTCTTTCCATGCTTACTCCAAGACACAACAGGAAGCAGGCTTCGTGAAATAATAGGAATGCAATAAACACATTGGGACATATTGGTTCCCCAGAGAGAGCGACAGAGGCAGAGCAAGTCCCGTGTAAACATTAATGAATAGGTAGGTTTTTTTTAGCGTTTAAATTGCGTGTGAGCGTTTTTATGTGTGTGTCCAGCCGGGAGCGTATCATCCCAGTAGAGTCATTTCCCTAATGAAAGTTTACTCAGTCTGAATCTCATAGATTAGTTTCGTCCACTGGTCCTCGTTAAAGCCATTTCATTTAGGACTGCGAGAGACAATTTCGGAATGACCGAGCAGACACACAGACGCGCAGTGTTCAAACACTGGGAGCCAGAGGCAGAGGTTACCAAATCGATTAGTGCTGTCTGAAGAAACAAAAATGCATGTCTGAACACGTGTCGCCCTCAGTTTAGTGTTGCATGACTGTATGTTGTCCATTATCATCCTGGGTATTAGAAGGTAATTGGTGACTCTGATTTAAACACAAACATCTCTTCATCCACACTTGCCTGATCAGAGACAGTTAATGGGCCCAGCCCAAAACACCTGGCAGTGTCTAGTTTATATATCATGATCAGACAAAAAACAAAATCAGCCAACTTGATAATTCACAAGGCTGCAAGCAACTTGGAAGAAGCAAAAGAGGCAGAGTGAAGAAGTGAAAAGGGAAATAAATATGCTCTGACAGTAAAGGACAAACATGTCAAGGACATTAATGGAAACATAGAAACTCCAGAAATGATGCAGCAGATATTTCATACAGCTTGTTTGATTTTTCTTCCTTTTTCACCTCTTAAAATGACACAACAGCTTAGACAACAGTTAAAAGATTAGTATCTTTTCTTTCTTTTTTTTTAAATTGGTTAGCACTCACTGAAAATGCATCCTCATTTTGTGCTCAGCAGGCTACACTTTTTTCATTTTCCCAACATTAATAGCTCCCAGATTCTAAAAGAAAAGGCAACTTCATCCTCAGAGAAATTATATATACAAATTATAAATACATGGCCAGAAATTGTCTGAAATTTCATACACATGGTGATTTCTAAGCATAACAGATGGGAAAACAAGTAATTGTGTTTTCTCTCTGTGTCAGTCAGCTCAGTCCATCATCCACAGAAGAGCACTGAAGCAGTCATGCTTGTTTTCTACTACAGTTCACTGACAAGAAACGGTACAGCCAAAGCATAGCACACAGTCTACCGAAGTAGGATGGAGAGTCGGGAGGCAGTTTGTCAAGGTGAGGCTGTAAATGGTTTGTCGGCTGTAGGTGTGTCAAACTCAGAAGCAAACCAACCCATCAGAGATTTTTCATGGATTTTTCTGACAGAGCTGTCAGTGCAGAGATCAAGATCAAACTGATGCAACTGCATGTCTGGATTTAGTTCAGATTAAGAAAAACTGTAAGGAAAAACCGACTTAGATTATATCTAACGTAAACAGTAAAGTCTCTCAACATTTCAGATGATGTGTATTACAAAAAGGAAAAGTATGGCATTTCCAAAGAAGCTGTAGTGTTAATAAAAAATAAAATGCAGTGATGTCCAAATAATTTCAACCCCCTTTACTTGAAAATACTATTAATGTAATATATAAATGTTGAAAACTGACTGTTTTGTCATTTTGAATGTGATGACAGGGGTATTTTTAACATCACTGTGTTTCAGCACCTCTTCTTTTAACAAAAAGCTGTAAATGCTTGGGTGGTGAGGAGATGAACTGTTGGAGTTTTAAAAGCAATGCATTTCAGCAGTAATTTTTTCAGTAGTCAATTTTTTTGTCATTTTACAGCAATATGACAAAATTTGGGTGGGTGTCAGGTCTGGACTGGAGGCAGATCAGTTTAGAACCTAGATTCTTTCACTACAATGCCATGCTGTTGTTTGAATGATATAGTTTGATATAACAAAGGTAACAGAAGAAAGAAAGAAAGAAAGAAAGAAAGAAAGAAAGAAAGAAAGAAAGAAAGAAAGAAAGAAAGAAAGAAAGAAAGAAAGAAAGAAAGAAATGCTCCAAAACCTGTATATATTGTCCGGCATGATGGTACCTTCACGACAGATAAGGGGTACCCATGCTAAAGATACCAGTGCACTCTCGTTCAGTCAAGCAGGTATTAGCTGCTAATAATCTGGATCGGTCTTCTTCGCTGTAGCCTCTATGATTTCCAAAAATAATTTCAATGCATCAAAGAACAGAATACGTTTTCAACTCTGGATGTTGCACATATAAGGTCTGAGTGGCAGTTTTAATTGTGGAGGGAGGAATGAACTGTGTTCTCTGGCAATCACTTCCCAAGTCCATGCACATGCCGAGTGCCCAAATGTCACAAATATTCCATCTATTTTTTTCCATATTGCTTCTTATACAGACATTTGCTTTGGTGACACTGTGTCCAGATATTTTTATCCCCAAATATCTTCCATTTTGCTTACGTTGACCATAAAAAAATAAAAATAAAAAATAAAAACATTTAAAAAAATCTGTAATTCTTGAATTTTCTTGCATTTTATCCCATGCAAAGTTTCAGAATGGTGACTCCCTGCCTACTTTTATTTGAAAAAAGTCTAGATTCTCTATGAATTCTAGACCTCTCCCCTCTGTACTCTTACAAATTAACCTAATCAGTAGTCAAATTATTCAAATTATTATTTTATGATCCCTTGTTGCCATTGTCCCAACATCTTCGAAAAATGTTACTGTCATCAAAAATATATGTTTTAAAAACACAAGCAGTTACAACATATCAGTCAGTTTCAACATTTGATATGTTGTCTCTGTGATCATTCCAATTATGTATATTATTAAATGGTTTGAAAATCATTGCTTTGGTAACAGCTTCATAAACACATTACCTTGTACTGATGGAAATGTGAGAAACAGATAAGAGATATCTTGTTTTAACTTCACAGGTACTCTTTTCCATGGTGAGAAATTCATGGAAGGCAAAGAGATGCTTTTCATCAGTAAAAGAAAGAAAGCAATAAAAGAAAGTCCAATAACCTGCCAACACAAACATCTATGAACAGTTTTTCCATGTATGTTATGCACTGAGTCAGTTGCTTGCAGCTGTCTTTTTTTACACAATAATAGGGAGGTTTTGTTGTATTGGCTTTGCAGTCTGATTCTAGTCTGATATTACTTGAAGCACTTTTTTTGGCAATGCATCTCCCTCTAGTGTCCATTCTCAAGACATGCAGGTGTCAGAATATTGTGTATGTTTCTATTTGATATTTACCGTGAAAAATGCTATTGTCTGCCAAGAAGTGCCGTCGGTACTGCGGCTCTCCTTTCCTGTTCACCACCCAGGAGCTCATTTTGAGAAGAGGAGGAGAAACAACTGGATGACCTATGAAGGAGAGGACAATTGGATTATGTTGTCTCAACATGTTTGCAGAAATCTGGATAAATGTAAAAAGTAATATGATGATATATGTTATATAATAAAATAAATCTACTGCAGGTCCATAGCTGTGAGCCAAGTCACAAATCTTCAAACAGCAAGTGATTCCATTTTAAAATAAGGCTTATTGAAGGTTTAAAGACTAAATGCTTTCTGGACATGGAGATGTAATTACAATAATGGCAAAAGTCAACATGAAAGTAATCTTTCAGTAGTCCTTTCCTGCTTCTGCAATCAAAGCTTGAATTGAATTAAATTATCCGATTGTTGCTATTTAGACACGACCCAGGCTCCCTGCTGTCTCGCCTGCTCTGCATTCACCAACTAGGTCCCGTTTCTCTAGCCAGCTCTCTTCGTTCAGTTTTTTGTCTCCTTTGATTTTTCCCATCTACTTCTCAACATGTGTTCCCATTTATCTTCTTTCCGTTTCTCTTCTTTTCCCTTTACTTCCTCCAGATTACCTTTCATTCCTACCATTTCCATGGCAGCTCTTAGTGATTTCCCACCTGTTGCTCATCTGTCTTTCTTTGATTTATTGCATCATACTACACACACATACAAACACACACCAAAGGTGTGTAGTTCTGAAAAGGCTTGGAGCCCCTGAGACAGTTATTGCCGTCTGGTTTCAGCTGACCTGAGGAGAGTTGACTGTTGAAACACACAGAGCTCAAGGGTCAAGTGTCTTGAAGGTGAAAGTACTTTCCTGTGATCCTGCAACCACCTTGTTTTAAAACGGACCTGTAATGTGAATGGTGTTTATCATAGACCACATGGACCAAGACTTATGTGTCCTATTAATACGAGATCCGTGTCATTCAAGTCAGAATGTGCATAATCCAAAAATGTCAGTGCCTTGTAGTGTCAGTGGAACAGTTTCAATTTTTTAACTCTTCTTGTAGCAGACAACTGGAATACTACACTTTCAACAATCAGTCAGATCGTACATTTATTGTTTTGGTATGCACTGGTAACTGCTGCTGCGGGAAGTTAACTTTACAAGATATTTAAAGAAAGAAAATTATATGTAATAGAAACAACTGACTTAAGCACAAACCATATGAAAGCACAGATATTCACCTTTTACTTCAGGGTGTGGAGGAAAACAACAAAGAAAGTGTTTCAAGAAGAACAACAAAGGCACAGAAAGGAGTTAAGGAAAGCTTTGATAGCACATATTTCAGCTAATCAGTGCAGCCTAGTGCACTGGTAGTTGGTGGAACACGGCTTTGAATTTGTGTCATTATTCCTGCTCAACAAAAAAGCTTTTTAATTAAAGGAGATGAGACAACTTTTGCATTGCCTTCATGCCAAAAGCACAAAAATCTGAGGCTTCTCTCCAGCTCTGCTCCACCTTATGTCAGCAAAGTCTCTTAGGGGCTCTGAATTCACTGTAGAGCGCAGCCCCTAAGAGACTTACTGCTTAATTATAGAATAATGTTCCTAAATTCTGTTTGTTTTCATAACAGAGTCCAAATTAGAGACAGGAGTTGAGCAGCTGAGGTAGATGATGGGGGATATTGTTTGCACAGCTTTAACGGGATGTCAGGTTGCAATGCAGATAGATTACGAAAAAAAGACAAATCACATGGCAAGAACTCACCACGTTTGCACTTACAAGTCAGCAGACGTTATAAATGCTGTGCAAAGGCGCATAGCAAAATGATATCAACAATGCAATGACCATCTGAACTGACAATTCTTTTAGTAAGTGGTGTTTCTGAGACAGAACCACAAACAGGGTCTTGTCAGTTTGAAGAAAACATAGCACAATTTAGACACTTTCTCACCAGAAGATATTATAAATGAAAACACGAATATTAAATGTAAAGCTACACAGATAGGTACTGAGAAACAATAGCTCAGCACACTGAAAACAGCAGGAAGCAGGATAGCGCACTAGCTCTATATTAACATAAAACTTCTATACCCCACCACCTCAAAAGTTTACTAATTAGTACAGAAATCATCCGTTAATTGTTAAAAACAAACCAAATTAAATGTAAAAATGAGTTGTACAGTGGCTGGGTATATCAAGACTTACCATCATTGGGAGGTATCCAAGAAGCAAACAGTAGGGTTTTTTGTACTAAACAAACAAGACCTTCCCTGTAAATTACTGCATTTGCGGTCTTTGCTCTAAGCCGAGCTAAGCATGTTTATATGCAAAATAATAAGCATCGTTGCATCATCATTCAGCTGTTTGTGCATGTGTGTGGGGGTACTGTCATGCTCATGTCTTGTGAGTTAGTAAAATGAGTCTTATTACTGCATAACTGTAGTACCCTACTTAACCATAGAGTGCAAAAACCTCAGGGGAGTACAGTCCATTCTTTCTTTTCCATTGGGCTACTGACTGGGAGAGAGAGCAGCTTAAAAATAGATATTTCACTGCCAAACTGCCTATTTCAGGTCCTGACAGGAAGTAGGTCAAAGATATCCGCAAGTGAAAAGCTTCATTGTAGTAGCTATTTAAATCATACCAGAGTAAGATTACCTCAAATATATGTGTGCAGCATTTCAATACTTCCACTTGTCCAGTCTTTTTTTTATTTAGAGCCAGCTCCAAATACATTGATGTTTTATGCATGCAGTGCTAATGCAGAGGTTACCTGTAGCATGTTGAAGCCTCTGCTTGTGGATGTGGGTTAAATCTCCAGGGTGAGATCTAATCAGAGTTATTATAGTTTTGTATTTTCTAATCAGTTTTTTCATTTTAATTTCATTGTAACTTTCTGTCTTTAAGTCAGTTTAGTTTCAGTTAATTTCCAGAGCATGTTAACTCATTTCAGCTTAATTTTTGTTTGAAAATGTTTAGCCTTAGTTTACTTTTTGATTCATTTTGAGTGTTAGTTTTAGTATTTTTAATTATTATTGTTTGGAGGGTATATGTCAGAGGCAATGTTTAGGAAAATCAGTACAGTATTACAATAAAAAAAAAAAAAGAACTGTTGAAAGCTGTTGGCTCACAGTCCTAGACACACCAAGAGTCTCAATACACATTCATGAATGCCCCAAATATTAAACCTTCCTCTAAATTCTTATTTTATTTTAGTTCATTAGAGTATTTTTTTTTTCTAGTGTTTTCTAACAGTTCCTTGCTATAATGGTAAATTACAGTCATTGCATAACCATTCCTTTTCAAATTTAGCATCAAATGAAGTGGTTTAGATAATCTTGTCTGATAATACTTAAAGTATCCTGCAGTTGTTTAAGGGTTTAGGTGCATCTAAAGGTTTTAGATATATAATCGATTTTTTTGTTTTGTGAGGTAACAGTATAACAGATCAGGAACAACACAAATGGTCACATATTCAGGATGCGGAGCAGTGTGTATGTTGAAATTATAACAAAACCACAGGCCCATGCCATTTTCTGCACCTGCTCTGAGAGTTTACTCCAACATAAAGATTTTTGTTTGTGAGAATATGAAGCAGTTTTAAAGCATTCATTGCATATTTTATTGCCAGTGTGAGACTGGGTTGTAACATAGTTTACAAAATTACCTTTTCATTGATTTTCATTGCTTTTTGCATCAGACTGATTTCTGCGTATAGTACACATGTTGGATTTTCTGTGAAATTGTTGTGCATATGCATGTTTCACAGTGCCTTGCCTCATTGCCTCTCTTTCGGTGCGCTACAGTGTCAACAGAATACAACACTTGCTAATGTCTGCTTGGAAACGGAGTTCACTAACACAACAAATAACTGCATCTCAGTTCAACACAGACTCCAACACAAACTCAGCATGTGGATGAAAACAAAAATTTGTATTGGGCCAGCTACAGTATTAGCCAGGAAGCAAGCTAACATCAACAAGCTAGCTGTTACATGCAGAATCAAGAAATTCATCCAGTTTACTTTTTCCATTCAAATCAAGTGATCTGCAACAGCATTTCTCCAGTGTTTCTGAAGATCTGAAGTTTTTCTTTGGACTGTGGCCTGTATTTACTCATTTTCAATCCAATTCTTGTATCTGACCATTTCAAGAGGAATGAACCTCAAAAGGCTGCTACTCAAGCGGGTGAACCAATGTTGTGTCTACACAAAAGAGACAACTTGGCAAAGAACAAGTTTTAAATTGTGTCTTTTGGTACAAAGATATAATTTAGTCCCCTTTAGTTGAAATTATGAAAAACAACAAACATAATAAAGTTTGACAGTCAAAAATTTACATTTTGGCACCAAAAAGATGATTTCCAAGGAGCTGTTAGCCAGTCAAACATTGAGTTGTCAAACATTTTGACAAAACTGGATGTGGTGAACAAAATAACAAGTGTCATGGCTATAAAACTATATATAGATAAACAATATCTTACGTTTTTTGAAGTTTCATTAGAAATGGTCTCATTGCAATGGTGGCTGTCATGAAGCCATTTGTTACAGGAAAAAACACAGGAAGAAAAGGCCAAAGTTTGACACGAGAACCGGACTGAAAATCAGTGGCAAGAGGTGTTATGGACTAATGAATCAAAATGTAAAAGTTTTTGGTTAAACCTCATCAGTATGGTCAGGAGAAAGGTTCAGCAGTGAGAGTCTGCAGCCATCTGTAAAACACGGTGGAGGCTCTGTCATGGTTTGGATCTCCAGTGGTGTTCGAGATTTTGTCAAAATTGATGGAACTATGGACGCAGTGAAGAGCCATCAGACTTTGATCCATCATGCAATAATCATGCAATACCACCATTTGGAAAGCAACTGACAGGCAACAGCTTGATTTCTCTGTATAATAATGATCCCAAACATACTGTCAGTGCAGTAAAAGAATACCGAAAATGAAAAACACACAATGGAACGCTATCAGTCATGGGCTGTCCTCGCCAAAGCCTAGATCTCAACATTACTGAAGCAGTGTGGGATCATCTTGACAGAGAACAGAACAAAAAGGCTTTGAATGTGCCTCAATAAGCCTGGAAAACTATTCCTGAAGACTATTTAAGAAATTACAATGAAAGCTTCCCTGAGAGAGTTCACCCTGTGTTGGAGAATAAAGGTGGTCAGTTACTAATTTTTATGCTGGTTAGAAATTCTATTTGTGCCATACATACTGTATGTCCACAGATGTTTGCACGTGTTTTAATACATTAGATGTTGTCAGCCATCCCCATGTCTAAATGCTCCTTTAACTCCAGTACATATAGTATTACTCTTCTCCCAGGCTATACAACTAAGTATAATGTCAAGACATCCATAAAAAGCAGGATTTTTGAGGTTGAAAGAAATTAGAATAAAGCTGTAATTTAGACAATCTACCTAATCTAACAGAAATATTCCTTAAAATAAATAAATAAATGAACAAATAATCAAACATGTACAGTACTGCCTAACTGTGGAAGTAAAGGAAGTCGGACATGTAAATAGCACTGATGATTTGGAGGGTTAACATACCTGCTACCTCTTGGTCAGTCGCAGATCTATAGTTGGGTTAATAATGAACATTAGCACAGGAAAGATGAAGGAAGAGGGTTTTATAGTTTTCAGTAACAGTGTGGGTGTCCCCATATCGCAGAGGCAGAAAAAATAGGTTGAGGACACAGAAAATGGATAAAATGTAAGCCAAGAGAATGAGGTTAGTCATTGATATGTTTCTGTATGATCTGGATTAGTGGTTATGAAAAAGTCCTTACGCTAAGCATAATGTCTATAGTGAGACTGAGATTATTTTTTGAGGAATTAAAATATTTGATTTTGGGGACACCCTGAACACAGTATGCACCACCAGTTTATTTGAACGGCAGTGAAACCATGCTTTACATGAATAGTGCTAATGAAAAGCTCCACAGGACTAGAACAAAATAGTTTTGGGGGCAGTGATATTAAAGGGCAAAAAACAGCATCATGTTCCAAGAAAATGGGAGGTTTTTTTTTCTTGAAGGCCACTTGCAACGTTCTTGAGACATGACTAAAATATGTGCCCTTATATCAGTACACTGAACAATGTCCCCTTCTCATGACTGTGACACAAAGAGCAGCATCTGTTACGCCATACTGACACATTACAAAGAGTTTGCTGCTCAGACACGAATAATGAGACATACAATGATTGTTCTGTTTTATCTCATGAGGCCATCTGTCAGTCATGTTTAGAGTTAGTACAGCTACACTTACACAGAGTACATAGTTTGTCAGATTGCTTTACTCTACCGTATATTATCCTGAAATCTGTAAATAGACGCCATAAAACTGATTCCATGAACACAAGCAGAGGTGTTCTGCTCATACCGAAGACAGATGTGTTACTCTCTAAACACTGACCTTAACTACAACTCCAATGGGAATAAAAGGGATCCTAATAGCACACTACTTGTAAACCCTCCGTGGTCAATGAGTACCTTGCAATTTCTTGTTGAGCAGCTATCAGAACAGAGTAAACAGACTTGGTATGCTGATGGCTAGACAGATAGCTTTATAGTAAAGGGCTGAGTGATCTACTAATCCAGTAATGCGTTATTACAGACTGCACTGGAAGTATGGGGAACAAAAGTCAAAGAATTGGCATTTGAACACTTATGAATACTGTACACTGTAATGTATTGTTTAATACATTATTACAAACTAGAAATGTGTTTGTTTTTTTCAAACAGGTTTAAGTATACGTTTCTAATTTGGGTGTTTATGTCTGTGCATAGAGTTGTGTGGTTCAGTTGGCTGACAAGTGAACTCATTCTTTAAACAACTGTAAGATATTTTAACCAGACCACGAGGAAGGACAAGGAAGTTATAACATCTAAATTGCCCAGTCAGAGCTGCTTCACGGAGCTTTGACCTGATAAAGATACGGGGCGGAACTTGAGGTTACAGAGGGGTCAGCAGGATAAGTCCAACCACAGACAGGTGATAAATTATAAGAAAAGCCTGGGCACTTCACTCCTACAGTCAGAGGACTTGTGTTGGTGTAGGGGGAATGATTTTGTTCTAAGAGTTCAGGTTATTGCAAATCAATTCAAAATTGTTCTGAATAATCACTTTTAAAATATGTCTACCCAGATGGAAAATGTTTCTGGGAGTATGACAACGTGTCCATCCACAGACCACAAGGGGAAACTGAATGGCTAGATTAGCATAAACACATGGTCGCAATAATAGTTGGAAAAATGTGTATTTTGAGAATCATAAAAAGAAATATGGTATACTTTTACTATACACTTAATATATATATTGAATATATTAATACCAATATCAGAATTTACTGTTATCTTCGAAAATTTTATGATCTCAGTCTCAATTGAATAGTGAAAATCTGTGTGGACAACTTGTGTGTGTGGTAAGGTTTCCATGCTTTACCATTGAATTGAGTGTTGGGTAAGGGTTAGAAGTCATGCTTATGTCAAGCAAAGCCATCCCTCAACTCCCCCTCCTGATTCTTCCCACTCTCAGGTTAGACTCAGACTAGGGCCACTGTTGCTCAGGTGGAAGAGCAACTCATTTACCAATTGGAAAGCCAGTCTCTGGTTTCTGGCTTCTCCCATCCTATGTCAAAGTATCCTTGGGGAAGATACTGAACCCCAAGTTGCTCCTGTGTGTGTGTGTGTGTGTGTGTGTGTGTGTGTGTGTGTGTAATAAGATTTGCAGTAGGAAGTACTTTGAGTGCTTGACTTAAGAAGAAAGGTGCTATAATAACGCCAGTCCATTTTCCAGACTGTCCTACTTTAGCAGATAGATGTCGCAGATGATTTCTCATTTCAATGTGAGGAAACTGATATGAGGAACAAGTGTTTTTGCGCAAGTTGCGGTTATGCATTTTACAGCATAGTTGACTGAAAATTGTTAGAAAGTTATTCTCACAAAATTAACAAAGTTCAGTCCTCAGCTGTTCACTTTATCACCTCATCCTTTCTTTTCCACCAACAAATGTAAATTATTCATGATCATGAGTGATCCCGGCACTCACAAGGAATCATGTTTCCAGTCCTACAACCCAACACCAGCAAGCTGATACACTGTTCACAATACTTTAACTCACACAACACAAGGAGTCACTTTACGGCTGATGCATTCCTTCACACACACACACACACACACACACACAGCTTTTACAGTGCATGTGGGTGTGTGATAGAATAGATGCAAAGTGTTATAGCGGTTGCCAGTGCGTGTTTATTGTGACAGAAGATGAAAAACACAGCTGACTCATTCAATAGAAAACTAAGCCCAACAAGACAGAACTGCACATGAAAAAATGATATACTAATGACAGTTTATAGTATGCTGACAAATTAAAGATAAAAAAAACAACATACCGGGTTGCTAGTGTAGTTTCACTGTGCTTTGCCATTCTACATTCTATGCTATATTAAGTCTTTGGGGAACATGGATTACCTTTTTTTTTCAACAGATATTTCCAACTTGGGCATAGCGAGCTCAGTCTAACCTTATGGACCAAAATTGTTGAATGACCTCTCTGCCCATGGTAGGACGGCTTCCTCACTGCCTGTTTTGAAATATGTCTTAAAATTAGATCAAAGTGTTCTTACCTTCTATTTATTTATTTTAGTGTTTTATTGATTAGCTTTGTGTTGTTTTCTAAATGGCTTGGGAAAAAAGCAGCTGAACTTATTTAAGCTATGTGACACCCTTTTACCTCTCATCAGCACTTTGTCAAACTGTGTCAACTTTGTCAAGCTTTAATGACACTTTGTTTCTTGTGGATGCAGTATTGTCATCATAAAAGACACCACTCCAATGATGATAGAAATGTTTTATCGCAGGTTACAGAAACCCAGACTTTACCATTAAAATGTTCCCCACATTCGGACACTCTCATTACACAGGTTAACATTTTTCCTTTAATTTGTCACCCGTCCGCGTATACTTCATCCAGTAAGCACACAAAGACAGTCCCTGTATTAAAAGCTGACAGCATTCTGTAAAGTTTATGAGGCAGTAGCACCAGTGAGGAGAGTTACTTTGTGCTCCCTGTGTCTTTAAATCCCTTTGCCTTTCACATAGGCCAGCCACTCACAATAACCCACTCAAATCAAATCAAAAATCCCCAAGGAGTATGCTCTGGGATGGGGGAGTGCCCCATCTCTTTTTTTCGGGGATGGCTACCGGCTGAGTGTAATAAAGGCCTTTGTTATGCTGCCCTGCTGCAAATCTGTGTTGTTAAAGCTCGCATGGCAAAGAGCAAGTGGCCAAAATTGAATGTCACAGAAATGTTTAATCGGTCACACTGATTAATTACTGACTACGGCAGCATTCAAGCCAAAGAACAAGACTGAAATGTAAAAATGATCACATGAGGCTATTCGCTTTGTTTTCGTCAAAGTGATCCGAGATATGTTTTAAGCCTGACTCTGTCTTACCTGGAGCAGGACAATAAAGATAAGGATGGAAATGTCTTGAGTTTTGGTTTTATAGAGCTTGTGTGCAGGTAGACACACAGGTTTAACAGGTGCACAGCTGCTTGGATACTGCATACAATGTCCTAACAACAGTACATTTAAAGTGACAGCAGAGTGAGTGCAGATTGTTTTAGTCTTAAAGTGCACCGTTGGGAAGTAAGCCTTTTAAGTTAGTAACAGTTAATGAGTTGCTGTCTTGCCGTATTTTTTTAAGAAAGAAAGAATCTATCAGCCCACTTACGTCTTTTACTCCAGTTTCTGATTTTGAAGTTAAGTTGTCCTTCTTCACAAAATCGGGCCACTTTCACTGGTAGTAATACAGCAGTCCTTCAGGCTCTGGACTTCCATAGCATTAGGCACTAGTGTAAATCTGTTATAGTCCCAGTGGTCTGGTTTAAGGCAGGGAAGACTCCAACAACTTCACTGTGTGGGTAAGAACCCACCACTAGATCAAGCATGGTGCCTTTTCAAATGACTACTACTGGTGTGGGACTAGTAAACTGTGGAAAGCCTGGAATGGATTTCGGAGTGGACCGTGTTTCATAATTTACTCAGATTTTGATTTACATAAGTTAAAACTAAAAAGACACAATGGGCTTTTTATATACTTCAACCTTTAAAGGCATAAGCCTCCGTAAGCTGGCGTCTTTACTAATGCTTTCTCCAGTAAGACATATCTGTTTCTATTTTTCTTTATCTGCACAAAATGTTAACTGTAGTATACTGGACACTGTAACAGTCATCAACGTTTCTGGTAATGTATAAGAAACAGGCTCCTCTAAATCAAGGCTCCCTGGTTACCTGGAAACTAATTTTGAACTATTTACTATATGTCAGTACTGCTCAGCTATCTCCAAAAATATAAAATTGCCATTATTTAATTGAGATACAAGAAGAAGTTACACCAACAGCTACCTAAAACATTTAAACTTCCTGATTAAACAGCACACTCTCTCTGTGATCACTTGCTTTAGAAACGTTGCCCTCCTCCTGCTGTCTGTCACAGCCGTGGTTTCCCTCCCACTCCTCCCTCAGTGACAGTTTGTGTAGCAGCAACAGCCATCAGCCTGAAATGCACCTTACAATTTAAACCAGCCCACCAATCACCAGCCTCTTAGGCAGTAACAGTGGCTAGTAACATTTGCACAACAAAAGAGAAATCTGATTCATCACTCCCCCCGCCTTCACTCCCTTTCCCTACTACTGTGACTCCTCCTCTTCTGCCTTTGTGTTCAAACTCAAAATCCCCTTCTACCCCTGTGACCCTCCTCCTCCTCCTCTGCACTAATCTCCTTGTGCCCCACTGGATTGACTGCTTCACCTCTCGCTACACTGTGACTCCCCCGCCCCGCACCCCTCACGACGCATCGCTGACTGGCCTCATTTTTGCAGGACCTCCTCCTCCTCCTCATCTGCCATGCTCGGATGAAGCATGTGTAACAGCCACAGGCACAAGGTGTAATGTTGGCATTGAAAAGGCAATAACAGGAGCAGGATCCTCAACAGGAAATTAGCTTTGGTGCAGGTGTCGATGTATGCTGATTAGAATAACGTTTGCAGATAAATATCACTCATGAGATTTTTCAATCATGCCTACAATAACAGCATGTAGCGTTCTGAAAGAGAATAGATTTGATCTCCCATTTTCCACTGTGCTTAGTGCTTAAATGTACTGGTCACATTACAACTAAAAGGGCCCTCTTTATAGGTACTTAAAAGCCCCCTCACACACACACACTCAATATATAAGGCTCCCATGGGGTTTGGGGGCCACCAATATAGAGTTTAGCCTTGGAGTCGCTTTGTATTTCAAAGTGTGTTTCTATAGCAACTGTGGACAAGTGGACCCCCCTTTATTTTGAACACCATTAAATACCCCACCCCCGTCTTGAGTTTAGTGGGGTTTCCCCCCGCACACACACACACACACGCCAACAGACGAGGCTGTGTATAGCTCTAGTTTAATTGGTAATGAAAGCTCAGGGAAGAAGAGCTTTCAACAACCTTTTTAATCATTTTAAGTTTTTTATGACTGAGAAACAGTAAAACATGTTTCAATCATTTGCAACAGGTGCACTAAGGATTTGATGCATAAATGTACTTCTTGGGAATAGTTTTTAAGTATCAGAGAAAATAAAGCAGATCAAAGACTTAAAGAAATCCTAAGTGCACAATAAAGGGAATGTAAAATATCACATTTTTGGCTTCCACTTCCACACTTCCAACAAAGGTTTTGGGATTCTGACTTGGAAATCATCGCTCACTTGGTGCATCAGGTTCTTTTAAAGATCCTCTTCATGAGTCTGAATACAGCGTTGTCCCTGATAGCTTTGGAAGTTCTCTCCCACAGGGTGTCCTCCTTCCACATACCCCGACCCTTCCTCTCAGCTTTCACCTCTGCCCTGTGCAGTCGTCTGTGGAGACGCCAGTAGAGGCGCGAGTCAGGGAGGACACCAGCTACGGGGGCAGTGCGAGCCAGTCCGAGCCTGAGTACCTCTTCGTTCATACAGTAGCTCCTCAATGACCCCTTCTGGAGAGATGGGAGAAGACAGGGAAATATCACTTTATAACTTGAAATTAATTATTCACTTTTCCACATAAAGTTTGCCTTACCCTGCTTTGAGACACCAAACAATACAATATGTCGTCCTCTCGGCTGATAAGCTTCAACCACACCATTTGGGAAGGGGCCACATTCTTCTCCAGCCATAGTTTCCCCTCTGGTGTCAGCTCCACTCCTGCAAGATGGACCAGCAGCAGGGATGTAGATACATCTGAAAAGAAGAAAGACAAAGCCTTTACCTGACATTTTATGTATTCTGTTTAGAATATGAATTTTGAGCAAGGCCTGAAACTGTATTTTTTTTAGTAGTGTGAGCATAATGTAACAGTTTAGTGGTGTCACTACTGAAATGCTGCATTTTACATTTAACAATAAAGAAAAAAAATTGTTGTTAGATGCAAAGACAAATTGAACCCTCTCTATACTAAATGACTGATCAGGTTTGAAATCTTGAGTCAGGTGGGGCAAACGTGTTATCTGTGTCCTTTGTGAAGTAGCTGATGCTGCACCTTATGATTTCATTGCTCAGTGACTACTGTGACCTGATATAGTAGCTAACAGGCTTACCTGCCACTTTCAGTCATGGCAATTTAATAAAATATATCCGACTTTGCAAAGTAAAAACACCACAATTATATTATGGCGCAAAAAGATTCAATAATTACGCTGCTAAGCCATAGATTAGTGGCTCTGAATCGTATAGACCATGTATTTCTGGTGTGATAGTGCACATGCTTTCATGATCTCCTCTCTCCCGTATTACCCTTATACTTTGAAAGTAATGGAGAGATAACAGGCAGATAAATTGGAACATGCTCCACTTTAAATCCTTTCTCTGTGATGGAATGGACTTTCCCACGAAGGCTGACGTTCCTCTCAATAAAGCGTGCGGGGATGTCACACGCAGCTTGAAATTTTGTGATCTACAGAGGTGGAACAAGACAACTGAATGACTCATTCTAGAAAAACACTGAAAAAATGACATCTTATGTAGTAGGATGTCGAATTGAGAGAGCAAATTGAGATAGCACACAGTGGACACCTATCAGCAGGGTGAATGTGCAACTGAACATTTGAGGGTCTTTCTCCCTTACCAGTTTGATACTCCTTGCTATGACAATTACACCAGCAATGGCCAGTCCAGTGCTTATATTCTGGGGGAGACAAGAGAATAGTAATGGGATGAGAGTGATGTTACCAACCAGGCTAAAGTGCTGGTCGCTGATAATGCACATGAGCACTATACTTTGCTGGAGACAACTAGAGAAAGGACATCTGGTCAGCGCCATGAAGGCTTTTGCATGAGACCACAGTCCTTCCTTTCAACATATAGGCTACCAACAAGTGAAAGATTAAATGCAGATGTAGGCTGACAGTGAAGTAACCATGCTGTCTGTACATCGCAGTTTTCAAACAAAGGAGACTCCTACCCGCACGAGCGTTAAATTATCATCTGCGAACTGAGATATTAAAGTCACGATGTTATGAGACACCGGGGTTTCTTCCTTTCTTTGTTGTCTGTCCCTCATTCCCTCCTCACTTTCTGTTTCTCTGGAAGTCTGCGGCATGTTGTTGACATTTTCTCGACGCATCCTAAGCCCCGCCCACTCTGGGGAGGGACGCTTCATCAGTGAAGGCTCGTGCGGAGGCTCCGCCTTGTGGTCTGCTGTGGAAATGACAGGAAGGTGTGCACGTCCAATGCGTCTGAAAGCATCAAGTTCACAGCCCGTGTGACATAAAAAGCACCAAAATAACCAGCCCGGTGGATGGCGAAGCTGTTTACTTAGCGCTGCAATAACGTTGAGGAGGGGGTAGAGAAAAAGTTGTCCATGCAAAAATGCAGCTGAGGTTCACATTATTGAACACCGCTGGGATCAGTGACGTATCCATCTTTGTCTACACAGTTTGACCTAGATTTCTTCATTATTTAAAATATTCCCTTGAATTTATCTGTTTATGTCTGTTTTTGTTGTTGTTAGATTAAAAAAAAAAAGTATGAAGATTTAACTCGTGATTGATGCCTTTTCTATTTTGAGACTGCAATACAGCTGTTCTGAAATGCACACATAAATGTAAACTGCGGTAACATATTTGCAGATTCATCTAGAACAAAGGAGTTTTATTTGATTAAACTGAGTTTGCTTCTTAAGGGTGTTGCAATGCATGAAAAAGTTTGTTTATATTAATTTCAAAGTAAATTTCAAAAATGCACTTAAATAAATTATTACTACTGAATGTGTTTTTTCTTTATTCTTCATTTTCCCCATATTTGCATATTAATTTGTCAACTATATGTATGTAGTCGGATCAGTGTTTGTGTTTCATGCAAATGTTGGTTCTTTATTTGCATTTGAAATAATTTCAGTAATAATTATAAAAATAATAATAACTAGATGACTTCGTGTCATCTAATTATTATTATTCAATGCACAACGCAAACGCCCCAGAAGACAATAGAATAACTCAGTTTTGTTTTTGTTTTGTTTTTTGGTTGTTTTTTTTACAATCAGGGCCTTTACATAACAATGCAAACAAACACACACATGTTCCCACAACCAACAATAATTCACCAAATATTTAACCATAACTGTCCATGCAGCAGATGATGCACAGTAAAACATGCACGTTAACAGGCATCACTGAGGAGTGACCACTGCATGACAGATGCACTGGAGCTTTCATCTTGTAAACTGTGAAGTCATGGAGCTACTTGAAGCCGGATCACGCCCCCATTACCACAAATTGGCCAATAGGAGCTGAGAGGCAGAGTTGTCCTCCTGGCCGCCATTAAAGAATTCAATACATGAACTGAAATAATGGAAATCTGCTGGACCTATGGAGCAGGCAGAGAAGAGTAGCTGATGAGTAGTCACGCTAGTTTGGGGTGTTTCATTCGTTTTAAGGGTAGTTTTAATATGACGGAGCACCATGGTGGTTTTGGTGAAAAGGAGGGCGGCGTAGCGGGTTGTTTTATTTAGCTGGCGAGCTAACGCTGGAGCTCTGGTATGTTAGCGAATGTGCTAGCAGGCTAGGCTAGCTCAGGGGGAGGAGGGGCGAGTTCCTCCGCTTTGAAATTGTTTCAGAGCAGCTAGCTGCCATTAGCATTAGCATACCAGCATCTAAGTTTTTCTTTTAAGTTTTTGAGCTCGTATTTTTATTGCGCATTTAACTTTTTCCAGTGTTGTATTTAACGCTAGTCTTTCTTCGATTTGTTATCGATGATTATTTAATGTTGAGGTGATGTAGCCGCAGGCTTGCGGCTAACCAGATCAGACAATACATTTCAAATAGGATTGATGAATCGTATAGCGAGAAGCTTACAGTTGACGCGTTCTGGCTGTCTGTCTAACGTTAGCTTAGCT
This sequence comes from Aulonocara stuartgranti, assembly GCF_965226115.1. Taxonomy (NCBI): domain Eukaryota; kingdom Metazoa; phylum Chordata; class Actinopteri; order Cichliformes; family Cichlidae; genus Aulonocara; species Aulonocara stuartgranti. The sequence goes on along the minus strand of NC_138950.1, from coordinate 14,043,331 downwards.
GCCAGGCTAGTGGTGGTGGCTAGCGCCGGTTAGAAGTTGACTGTTTAGCTAGCGTCAGCTAGCGCTAGCTGACGCTAGCAAGTTGGCAGCGCTTTAACGGGATAATTAGAGCTGAACATAGCTTCGCAAGCGAGTTACCCAGATCGGCTATTGCCCCCCGAAGATGATTGAGAACATGGATTTTAACGTTACAACTACGCAGTGAAAGGATGAGTTCGTGCTTTGTACCAAACGGGGCCAGTTTGGAGGACTGCCACTCCAACCTCTTCTGCCTGGTAAGACTCTGCTCTGTGAGCTAGCGAGCGTTAGCGATCCTGAGAGGCCAGAAAGCCATTTTGGCTAATAAGGCAACAAGCCTTGTAACGTCAGTTGCAGATTGGAGTGAAGGCATCGGGCCTGCAACTAACAAATCGTGATCTGAGCCAACTTTCATAACAGAGCCAGCACATTCTGCATGACAACTATGTTGAAGGCTGGTTGATAAATATGGCATGATCTTGTGTTTACACTGCACTGAGTGCTAAAATATTCCGCTAGCAATAACGTTATTTACATGGTGGTAAAAAGAACAACTAAACGAGCAGTTTCTCTAAAACCAGCTGAACATATTGTTTTCCCTTGATTTAAACTGCACTGCATGCAAATTAATTGTGGCTGTCACCAACCATTTTGAGACAGATCAGTCTGGTTTTAAACTGACAGGTCTGTCATTGGTTGTTAACTTGTTGGTTGTAAATTATTTCCTTATAGTTGTGTGTTATGCCTTCAGGCGTGATCATCTTGGCAAGTGTAAAGAGTAAAGGAAAACTTTCAACAGTGTAAACAAACCTCAATTTTCAGCTTTGCTTATTCAAAGTTTCCTCTTTCTGTTTTCTCAATATAATTGTAGGATCTATACCTTACAATATAAAGCACCTAAGGCAACTGCTGTTGTAATTTTGCACTATATAAATAAAATAAAATTAATTGAATTGAAAGTAATTTTAGCAGCGAAAGCAGTGGCTGGCTTGTTACTGCAGTGTGTTCGGTCAAGATGCATGAAGAGTTGTGCAGTAAACAGCTGGAAATTAGCTTTATGCTCTTCAGTTTTTCTGTGTTTATTCTCACATCACTATTCTTCTCTTTAAGGCTGATTTGACTGGAATAAAATGGCGGCGTTTTGTGTGGCAAGGACCCACCTCCTCGCCAATCCTTTTCCCTGTGACTGAGGAGGACCCGATCTTGTGCAGTTTCAGCCGATGCTTGGCGGCAGATGTGTTGAGTGTTTGGAGGAGGCACCAAACCCCGGGTCGCAGAGAGCTCTGGCTCTTCTGGTGGGGTGATGACCCCAGTTTTGCAGAGCTTATCCACAATGAGCTCTTAAGTAAGTTCATTTAACCTCTCCACGAATTCTGCAAGATTTGTGATTCTGACAACATCAGAGTTTATTAGATGAAAATGTTTATTTCATTTCACTGAATTAAATTCCAATGTTATTTGGTGATTTACTCCAAATTATATGTGGACTCTTGTGCTTTTGCAGCAGTTAGTTCAGTTTGTGCCATCTGAACAATTTGAAATTGAAGTGTGTAATTGTTGATATTAATAACAAACCTCTCTAGAGATGCTGTCCTGAAATGCTTACTGCATTAAAAAAATTTCTTATACGTTTTTGATGATGCAAAGTCTGATTAAAAATAATTTCTAAGACCCTTGAATTTGTGGCTAACTGGTCTTTGAATGTCTTTAAAGCCTTGTGAAATTGATTGGCCCTCAGCCATAGAGACGCAGACTTGCATGGTAGGATTAGAACAAGTTGTTGTGCATCACAGTCACCTGACACACTTCTAGATTTCTGGAGATTCAATCCTGCTTTGTTGATATTCATATTCTTAGAGAAGAAGTACCCTTAGGGGCTAACACACAGGTATTTTGTCTCAGGTGTGATGAAGTGTTACTTGTAGAAATTGCTCATTAAAGAAACAGAGTTGGCAACAATTTTTCAAATCTCTCTTGAGCTCCAAAGATAGTTGGAAGAATTTTCCACTATGCAGGGAGTATAGCTCTTGATGATCAGAAAGGAATGGCATGAGTAAGCTTCACCTAGATAATCATTTCTCTGTAATTTAACAAAATAGTTTATTTTCTGTTACATAAGTCAGTAACTGGGTTGAAGCCTTTTATTTTGGATCACGTCATTACATAACAGCAACTAAGACTTTTATTAATATTAAATGTTTTCCTGTATTTATATGCGGTAGAGCAGCTGTAACTGTGGTGTTTTTGGGTTGTTTGTTTGTTTTTTGCATAGCCAAATTAAGGCTACGGGTGTATGACAAAACCAAGTACATTTAACACTGGTTAGCTTTATCAGGGGAAAAAAAGCTTTGATTGTTAAAGTCATCATGTTTGCATCTGCCTTGTTTCAGGTGAGGAGGATGGTGAGTGGGAAAGTGGCCTATCCTATGAGTGTCGAACGCTCCTGTTCAAAGCCATTCACAACCTGCTGGAGCGCTGCCTCATGAACCGGGGCTTTGTTCGTATTGGCAAGTGGTTTGTCAAGCCATACCAAAAGGAGGAGAAGACCATTAATAAAAGGTATGTCCTGCTTCTTTCTAGAAAAATTGTAGGATATTCTGTGAATTGTTAAATTAAAGATGACACTTCTCTTGTAATACTCTGTACTCTTAACTGGGGTTCAATTCAGTCTTTTGTACTGATACAAGAGCATATTCATCTCATAGTTTGCTATCTGTAGGGCAGATTAAGACAAAGTTCACTATGAACCAAAGACGCAACAGAAGTTCCTTTCCACATTAAGCCTGAGCTTACACATACGTCAGGGTGTTTTTTTTTTTTATAACACAAAAGGACTAATACAATTGCTTAAGGGTAAACATGTCAGTGGAGTAAAGTGCCATGAATTGTTATTGTGCTGAAGGGTAAAACATTAGTCATGTTGGCTGTTGGAGTGTTTTGTTTTTTTTTTTGAAAATTCGATTCATGTATGGGTTTTTGTTTTTTTCCAGCTTTCTTTAATCAGAGCAGAACAAACCATGGAATGTGACATATGTAGGAATCAGGAACTGAAGCACGCATGTGTTAGACATGCTAAAAACAGGGTAATTTAAGTGCATGTGTACTGCTTAAGTTACGGGGGAAATTCAGCTGAGCTGATGTGCTCTTTATGGTGTGAAGTTAGTATAACAATATCTGGCCTTTCACATTCTTTAATCATTCACATTACCATTTGTGACGCAGCTTGGGAAATGTTGCATGTGTTGTTTTGACTATGCTGTGGTCAGCTTATATCTGTTTTTAGGGTTGAGCCACCCTTTTCTTATAAGGAAAATAGTGTTTTGCACACTTTTTAAGTCTTTCTTTGAGCAGTGTAATCACGACATTAAAGTATTGCCTTTAACACAACATCTGCATCTCTGATATAATCCTTAATAGATACACGACTGTGGTCTGTACCTTTTGTATTCATGTACAACTGACTCAGTGTTGGTTCGCCTCTATGACATCCTTCAGGTCTCAGAAAATTCTGATTCGTGGAATTGCACAAGATCTAATGATGTGATGGATTATGGCAGCTTTTGAATCACATCACTGGCATGGCACATTGTCATGCTACGCTGTTTCATTTGCTGTGAACCAATCCATCTTTTTGAGTCCAATACCACTGTTGAATTAATAAGTTCACTGGAAACATCCAAGTTGTGTAATAAATAAATAACTTCATTTAAAAATGTTATTAATTGATTCTTAATGTTATATTACTTTGGAGTAAATAAAAAGATCTAATTAGATTTAATATATAATTACATTTATCTAATTTATTTGGCCCTTTCAGCTCAGTGTGAATTTTTGTGTTTTGTTGTAATTTACAGCCACCCCGGTGTCTCTGCTCTATTATTCTGTTCGCTGTTTCACTGTGTGCACTTCTCGCCACTCATAAAGCAGAGCAGATGAGACAGTTGATTAAGGAAGGTGATAACAAATTGTTACGGTACTTTAAGTGAAATAAATGGTTCTGTTGGAGTTTTAGACCTAACATAATGAAGAAAAGATTTATGGAAAAGCCATGTGAGAAGGCACTGTTCACTGCTTGCTGTAAAATCAAAATTAAGTAACAAATAAGGTGATTTGTTGTTGTAGCCAGTGTGAAATGCCATTGAACTGCTGGTGCCCTTCATGCAGCGTTGCTCTGCTTCTAGCAAAATGTGCTGCTTTAACTACAGCACTGCTGACATGTGATGTAGTTAATGTGGAATGACATAAAACAAAATAGAATAAATAATTCCATTATCGCAGTTACTGATCTCACTGGCTCAAACAGCAGGAACGGTATTGCATCCATAGTTTTCTGTGAAATTGTAGGCTTTTAAGAAAAAAAAAGTTAAAGAGAGACATTTATTGTTCGCATCTCTCCAAAGCCCAAAACTGGGCTGTTGTTGTTGTACAAATACAAGCTTGAGGTGAACTAGCAACAGTAACACATAAATATCTGCCTGGTTCAGAATGGAGTTGTGTAATGCTGTACCATAAGGGTGGTGACATAGATTTAGCATCTGCTGTTGAATAAGGAGCCTGGAGGACCCCAGAGTTTCCCGACAAGCTCATTTGAGTTTCAATTTCTTGTGTGTGTTCATCCAGGGTGACTTTGTGTTTGATGCACAAGCCTTTGGCTTAGTTCCCTCTGGCTACTTTTTCAATGGTTTTAAAGAGTTTTAGCAGTTGTATAAAAAGGCTGTTGTGTTGAAGAGGAGGTGATTTATTGCTCACTGGTTTTTAGCTTCTGTTTTTACATAAAGAGGTCCACAGGCTTGTTTTGTGGCAGAGAAGCTGCACCTCTAACAGAGGAGTCTGGCAGCCTTGCTGTCGCCTGCCCTCTCTGACTGGTAAACACAGCAGTCTCTGGAAACTGCTGAGTTTGCGCTGTGGTTTTACAGAAATCATGTCAACGAGTACTATTTTAGTGAGTTTTGCTGCCTGGCCTTCCAGACGTGGTTAGAAAATAAAGATGGCATTGTTTTCACATTTCAGTGCTATAAGAATTTCTTATGCATATTTGTGCTTCATATTGTCAGTTTGCTTTACAGCAATTTTTAAATCCGTGTGTATACTGCGTGCACCATCTGATTGGCGGTATTAGCCTTGTGTATGTGGAACCTACCATTATCACGTGATATGAATCAATGAGGCCAGTGGAATATGAAAGGAACTGTGTGGTTTCCATTATCAGCCCTGCCTTTTTTCTTTGAATCATTCCTTAACAGTGAATGAAAGAGAGTACACCAATAATCTCAGTTGCCCTTAGGGAGTTTATCTTCTAGGTGTTTGAGACAAGTGTTTGTTTATTCATTTACTGATGAGCTTCTGTTGTATACCACTCTTTCTAAGCATAACAGTACCTCTTTCTGTCTTTGATTCACCTTGCAGTGAGCACCTGTCTTGTGCATTCAACTTCTTTGTACATGGGGACAGCAACGTGTGCACGAGTGTTGAGATAGCTCAGCATCAGCCTCTTCAGCGATTGAGCGAGGAACACCTAAGCCTTGCACAGCAAAGCTCCAGCCCCTTGCAAGGTAAGATCACAATAGTTGTGCACAGTAGTCATGCATTAAATGGAACTAGACCAACGTTTTGTTTTTAGAATTAAAGTACTGTAACTCTGCCCTACAGTCATCCTGAGCCCATATGGCTTGAATGGGACCCTCACTGGCCAGGCTTTTAAGATGTCAGACCACCCTACTCAGAAGCTTATCGAAGAGTGGAGGCAGTTCTATCCCATCAGCCCCAATCCCAAGGAAGTCCAGGAAGAAAAGTTGGAAGATGCAGACTGGGAGGATGACTCCCTGGCAGCTGTGGAGGTCCTTGTTGGTAAGGCTTCTTAATATGTTCATAATGTGGTGGTGGATCACTGAATGCAAGGAAGGAACAGAAAGGTAAGTTTATTGATATTCATTTATTTAGTCGTGCCAGTTGAAAAATACAGTACTACATTTTCAGCTCTTCTTGATATAAGGATGACATACCTGCCAACATTTTGGTCTAAAAAAACCCCCCACAGAGTCCAGGAGGATTATGTATTTATTTGCTTATTTAAATAAAGCTTCTCATGTGCTCAATAAGAATTGCTTAAGTGGTAAAGCTACAGCTAAAATATTGAGCCATCCATATACCTGTGCCAAGAATAACTGTACATCCTTTGAAGCAGGTTGTGGGTCACCAGGTTGGATTGACAAATTGATTAAAATTGCATGTGGGTCGATTGTGTGTGCGCAGACTGCAATTCATACCCAATCTTGCAGTTTTGGTAAAACTAGGCAAAGCTTGAAGTTTCAACCCTCATCCACCAGTTAGCTTGTTAGCGTAGGCCAAAATTATGGCCAAAATGGTTATCAGGATTTTATTACCTGTTATTTGTTATAATTATTCATTGATTTGTAGTCACATATTTATTTATTTTATTTTTTTTGTGCTGTGATCTCGGTGGCACATATCTTGGTAAACATTAGTGCTTTAAGATCCATGTTGTGCTACATTCCTGCTAATGTACAAATATTTGGATCAAAGTAAAATAGATTCCCCCCCCCCCTTTCATCTAAATTCAGTACATTCTTAAGAAAAAAAATCAAAATTTTAAGAATTGTACCAAAACTGGAGAGACAAGATTAATAAATGAACAGGGCACTGCTTTCACATTTACACGGTACTACAGTCCTTTATTCACTTGACAAGTGCATCTCTTGGAAGCAAATATAGTCTTTTTATTTCATCTATTGTGCATCCAGGATGGGTATCAATAAAACGTCGAAGTAAAGTACTCGACAGCTGTGTATCCCTGTCCATGTCCCTTGCGATGTTTTGCATACAGTTCAGCTTTTGGCACGCTGGAAGAATAACCGTGCAAGGGGAAAACGTATCTGTTGTCCAGTAGAGGTGGGAATCACCATACATCCCACGATACGATATTCAGAATCAGAATCAGAATCAGAATGGGTTTATTGCCAGATGTTGAGGTTTACAACATTAGGAATTTGCTGCGGTGCTTCAGTGCAAACAATAAGAATTAAAGTGCTATGTAGAAAGAAAGATATGTGCATGAGATATACATTAGATATATACATGAGAATAAGAATTAAGAGTGCTACGTAGAAGGATATATACATGAGTGCAGGTGGTGATCAGTGCCAGACATGAAATGATGCAGTGACACAGCGTAGGGTCATGTGTGAGTGGCGGGGACAGTCATGTGGTTATTGTTCATGTGTCCAACAGCAGAGGGGAAGAAACTGTTCTTGTGGCGAGAGGTTCTGGTGCGAATGGACCGGAGCCTCCTGCCTGAGGGGAGCAGGTCAAACAGACTGTGTCCAGGGTGGGAAGGGTCAGCTGAGATCCGGGCTGCACGCCGCAGTGTCCTGGAGGTGTACAGGTCCTGCAGAGATGGGAGTCTGCAGCCAATCACCTTCTCAGCAGAGCGCACAACACGCTGCAGTCTCTGTTTGTCCCTGACAGTGGCTCCAGCGTACCACACGGTGATGGAGGAGGTGAGGATGGACTCGATGATTGCGGTGTAGAATTGCATCATCGTCCGTGTTGGCAGGTTGAATTTCTTCAGCTGCCTCAGGAAGTACATCCTCTGCTGGGCTTTCTTGATGACGGAGGTGATGGTGGGCTCCCACTTCAGGTCCTGGGTGATGGTGGTACCCAGGAAGCGGAATGAGTCCACAGAGGTGATGGGGGTGTCAGTCAGGATGATGGGGGGGAGTGGGGCTGTGTGCTTCCTGAAGTCCACAATAATCTCCACTGTCTTCTGGGCATTCAGCACCAGGTTGTTGTGGCTGCACCAGGACACCAGACGTTCAACCTCTCTCCTGTAGGCAGACTCGTCACAATACTTAACGCATGATACGATATTATTGCAATTTTTAAAAATATTTTGCGATATTCAGATTCTGTACATAAAGGTAAACTTTATCAATATTCATTTTATCTAATATCAAAGTCTCGCACTCAGTCTTTCTCTCATTTCAGTCAGTTTTATTGTTGACAAACTGAACGGTTTGTATTACAGTCTAGTCCAACTTAACTGAATGCAACCATCTGGTACAATTATAGCTATTCTGAACTATGAAATTTATGAAAACTTCAGCAACTGAAGAATTTGAAAGTAAATTAAAACAAAATATAATTTTACATTAAATAAAAAAGTTTTAAACTTAATTAAAATAAAACATGTCTTAAATTAAAATAAGTAAACTATCATGTTTATTGCCGCCAAAAAAAAAGTTAAACACATTTGGACAGTGAAGGAATGTCAGAATTCTTGCTCAGAAAAAGGATCAACATGCTCTGAAGTCAGAGCAGGTTCCATTCCACAAAAACTTTTTTGTAACAAAATATCGATTTCTGCTGTCCCTGTATCGATACATTATTAGCAAACAAAATATCACGATACTACACAGTATCGATTTTTTCCCCCACCCCTATTGTCCAGTATGTAGACGATTTTCCTGAAGTGCTTGTGATTGCGTGTTTATTGGAGACACATCTTTGGCCAAATGGAATCTGATTTCATTTGTGATTTCAGTGCATATTTGTGAGCTGGATCGATACGCTGGTTTGCTTTTATGGACGTCTGAATTGATGTTTGACAATTCATGTTAGCAACCATTGCATTGTCTTGGCTTTCATGTAATCAGTATACTGCAATTTGTGGTGTGTTTTGTTTTTTTGGGTTTTTTTTAGGAGGTTCAATAAGACACAGTTCTACAGCACTCCTTGCATGCGATTATGGCTGCAACGATTTGTCGAGTATTTCAAAGAATTATTAAAAATTCGCGACACAAATTCTTGCTTCAGTGCTTTGTTAAAGGCACGGCTCTGTAGTGCGGCACTGTTACCATGGAAACCAACATTTCCGACTAAAAACAGACTTGCATTACAAATGTATTTAAAAGCAGCGTGGGAATCAAAAGTTTGACAACATTAAGCCCACACAGCCCCCAGTTTTAAACAGAAATACTGATAACACAGCAGTGGTGATGAAGACGATGGCACAATTTAACGTGGAGCCAGAGTCTGTTTACACACCGCAAAGAGGCGGAGCCGGTACCAAGATGGTGAGCTCAGGGAGAGTGAAAGAAACAGTGTTTCTAGTGTCCAAAACGGCAACACTGCTCCCGTAATCACCATTAAAACCTTTACTGGGGAAAAGCGAGTCTTTAATCGAAGCACCTGATCAACAAACACTGACCTCAAGAAAGGCAAACTTTGTAACTGCTTCATCCACCACCATTTGTTTTACATAGTGAAAAATCTCCAGTAAGCGTCCAGAATATGTATTAAAATATGCAGATGAACTTTTAACTTAGTCTGATACCATGTTTAAATTATACAACTTGCTGAAGGCTGATGGCAGCCATCCTATTTTACATAGAAGCGAACAAGGGTGTGAGTCTAAAGCAGGGCATGGTGTCTTCTAGACCAGATTTATTTCAAGGTTTTCAGAACATTTTTCAGATTGAAAGTGAAATAATATAAACTACTGTCTCAACTAATTTATGTTAATATTTAAAAATATAAAAATTAAAGCGTTTTTCACAATCCAGTAAAAATGAAATGAAATGTAAAACTGAGCCACTGACCTGAGGGATTTTAGGTTGGACATTGAATTATTGTTAATATTAAATAATGTCTACACTATCATAACATCTTGTTTTTAGCAGCACATAAGCTTTGCATCAAAGCACAGGGCAAACTTCAGAATGCTGATATGGTTGCTTCTCTTCGTTGCAGCCACCACATTCTCCTTACAAACAAAAACTTACTCATTCACGTTCACACTTAAACACATGTACCAAAACATAAGCCTTCCAAGAAGACAGAGTAAAGATTTTTTTTGTGCCTTAGTTTAGATGGCATATTTATCTTATTTTATTTGACTTTGACTCTACTTGAGAGTATTTATATATTTCTGCAATTGAGAAAATGTTTTCTTTAAAAAAGAAAACTTAATGTGGCACGTAAATACCAAGGGTTGTTTTTTTTGTTTTTTTGTTGTTGTTTTTTTTGACAAATGAAACAGATGATGGATGCAACAAAAAACACTGCAATTTCTAAAAACCAAAAGAGCTCTTGAGCTCTATTTATTATTGCTCATTAATAAGATAAAATTATTTCTTATTCTATTAATCGATGGAATAATCTATAGATTACTTGATTACTAAAATAATCGAAAGCTGCAGCCCTACACGTGATTTCGTCTCTAACATCACTTACCATAAATCTGAATATTTCCAAACAGATTATCTTCTGCTTCAAGGGACAAACTCTTCACTTTGTTTTTTGTTTTGTTTTTTGTTTGTTTGTTTTTCAAAAAAAAACAAGCTCTTCACCTTGTGCTTTACTAGACATTTTAATTTTTTGAATTTCTTTCTTTAAACGTGGTGTTACTGATCAGGGTTTTAATAGTTTTGCAATTTTCATTATTTTTAATTTTTATTTAGTTTTGACTTCAGATTTTCAATTTTATATCAGTTTTAATTAGTTTTTACCAATTGTTTGCTAGTTTAGTTTAGTTTTTATTTTTTTGAAAATCCTTAGTTTCAGTTTAGTTTTGATTAGTTTCAGTTATAGTTTTAGTTGTGTTTGCAATAATTAAGTGTAACAAAATCCCAGTTTCATCATATCATTCATGCTCTTCTGCTTATCCTTGGGTATGTTGCTATTCCAGCTACCATACCCTGCACCCCGGACAGGTCGCCTGTCTGTCGCAGGGCTAACACGCAGAGACAGACAACTCACATTCCCACCTATGGGTTGTTTAAATAAATAAATAAATAAATAAAGGCAGATGAACAACCATTGATACCAGGCAACTATAAAATGTATATCTTGGCCCCAATGAGACTATGAACTCTTGCAGCACCGGGTGTTCGTAATTTTGGTTCAAGTGAATTGATAAACATTTTGAAGGCAATTGACTCACACAGTTATGTAGATATCCCCGTCCTGTTGTCTCGGGATGCATCACGCTGCCTTGCCTGAGGTTAGCGTCTGTTTCTGGGGATGAGGGTTGAGTGTGCTCCCTTACCTTCTCAAGGTAAGCTAGGTTAGCCTTCTTGTGTCAGCTTTTCAAGTGCACTTTTTTTTCCCTTTAGAAATGTCCCTCATAATTTGTCTCTTTCCACTACAAGACACTTGCTTTATCCAAAACACAGTCATATTCAAAGTAATCCCAAATTGGACTCTGGCGCTTTCTCCCGACTTTTCCTGACATGATTCTGCGCGTGGACGGAGCAGCAACACAGACGACTCGACTAACGTACTGCCACCTGCTGGCATAATGAGACACAGCAAGAAATAAATCTGGAAACTAAACTTCATTTTCACCCTTGACTATTGTATGACACGCACACATCAATGAAAACTAAACACATTTTTGCTATAAATTCAGTTAATTTTAGTTAGTTTTGTGAACACTCATTACAGTTTTAGTTAGTTTTCCTTTTTTTTGTTTTTATTTTTATTTCCGTTAACGAAAATGTTTTTTCACTTCTAGTTTTCGTTATTTCGTTAGTTTTCGTTAATGATAATAACCTTGTTACTGATACAGACTTATCCAGGAAAACCTCAAGCTTTACAGTGCAGGGAACAGCTGTGAATGGCTGTGATACGTCATTGTTTATGGAGCAACTAATTTGCTTTTGGTTTGCACTCTGTTGGTGAAGCACATGCTTCCAGTATCCCCCGTTCATTGAACTGTGGGAAGCCAAAGTCATGGTTGAGATCAAAATCAGAATATTTGTGCAGCCTTACAATTATTCATAATAAAGTTTGAATCTCGTGTAAATTACGAGTGTATCCTGGGAAAAAACGGCAACACAGGAGGCACCCGAGATATTAAATACGGCAAAGCCCGAGGAAAAAGAGTGTTGGCATTTATGAGATAAATGGATCAGTCTACAGCTATAACAGAGCCCTAAAATGTGTCTGTTTTTTGTGGTTTTGTTTGTTTGTGTTAAAGAAAACAGTCCAAATAGTTCTCTCTGTCACTGGTACTTTTGAGAGACACTATCCTTTTTTTTTTTTCCTTTTTTTTTTTTGTAGAGTGAAGGTGAATAAATGAGTCAGTTATACCAAAACATTGTTGCATTTAAAAATGTGTATTTGGTTTGTTCAGTTCTGTTTTGAATTTTCATGCTGAGTTTTTAAAATGAACAAATGTCTTTACTTTCAGCGGGAGTAAGGATGGTTTATCCTTCCTGCCTGGTGCTTCTCCCTCTGTCGGACCTCCCTACTGTGGTCCCTCAGGGCTCAGCCAACGCCTCAGGAAGCTTGTGTGGTGCTCAGCAGGGCCAGGCTGCTAACAGAGATCCTGCCATGTCCTCTGTCACTCTGACTCCTCCAACGTCACCAGAGGAGGCTCAGACTGGTAAGAATTACAATTAAAAATACATGTTCATCAGCCTTTATTTTTGTGAGACTCTGCATACCACTGCGGTTGTATTTATTTTTATCATCTTTATCTTACCTTCTCACAGATTATCAGCCTGCCCAGAAGTGGCTCAAGTTGTCTTCTGCATCTGATGGCTACAGCTCTAACAACACTCTACACGGTGGTAAAATCCCTCGCAGGATGGCCAGCCAGATGGTGGAGTCTGTATGGCAGGAGTACAACCTAAACCATACAGGGAACAAGTATGTTTTTGGCCATCTCTTTAAATTTGCATTTGTTCTGGTTTTGCCTCCATCCAGATGGATAACGTGTTTGTATTCCCACTCTTTCTAGGAATAAGTTTACTTCATTGACAAATGGAACCTGTGAGGAGGAGACAGAAAAAACAGGACTCTGGGATTTTGTGGAGCCAGCTCATAGGCTGCATTGTAATTGTGCAAGGTATGTTTAGTGAAGTTAATTCACCAGCGATTTAGTTATTTATTTAAAATATTTTATAGCCATTATTTGTTTTATTCCAAACAGACATAAGAATTCGAAACAGCGGTCTAGCAGCACCTCAGGACACCCACCTTCATCAGGACAGCCTGCCCTGCCAGCCCCCAAGCACAAGCTGGGCGAGAAGCTGGAGAAGGGGGAGAAGCAGCAGAAGAGGCCACAGACACCTTTTCACCACCGCAACTCTGTGAGCGAGGAGCAATCCCTGGAGCCTCAGACCCAGAGGCTTTGCCTCAGATCGCAGGAAGAAGGCTCGTATCCCAGCTTGCACCATGTGGACACGGTGCAGTCTAAAGCCCCTACACTGCACGCCCACGGCCCTCCTGCAGACCTTGTTGGATCTCCACCTCCCCCTCCTCTCAGCCCACATCCCTGTGATCACGTAGAAGTTGACATGACTCCTGGTGGCATGAAGAGCTCGTCAACTCCCATTCACCAACCATTCTACCCGCCATCAGTGGAACCTTGTCAGATGCCACCAAAGGGCTCATCTGAGGAGCCTCAGACGGAGAACATGCCTATGCCTTTGCCCTTTCCCTCAACCTACAATGAAACCCTTGAACCCACCATCTTTGTAGGTTCTGCCATCAGCCCCAGTGATGACTCCACCCATAATCCATGGAAGTATTTCCTCCTCCCTCAGAAAAAGCCCTCAAACTTCCTGACACCCCAGCTACCTTTAGATAAAATGAGAGAGGATTCTGCAGGTGGTGGAGGAAGTGAAAGTGTAGTCTCTGTCACAGAGTGAGTATCTGTTGTCTGATCGGCGGATGCTTTAAAAAAAAATATATATTTTTTTTTTTTCTTTTTGTGAATTTAAAAATAATGTATTTGCATGCCTTAAAAATGTCTCTCTCCTACACCCCTCCCAGGTTGATGTCAGGATCCTCGCATCCCCTGAAAGTGTCCCAAGAGCTCATCAAGACTTATACACAGCGGAGAAACAGCCATCTTGCTTCCACCTCAGGAGATGAAGAGCCTAGTGAGGAGCCAGACCCTTATGCCTTCGTCGAAGGAGATGAGGAGTTTAGCTTTACTGAGAAGAAGGACAAGTCTGGAGCTGAAAAGGACGGAAACAAGAAACACAAGGTGGGTCCTGACAAAGGCTGAAATCCTTGTTTATTATGACATTTGATGAAATCTACTTTCAGTCCCTGGTAAAGTACTTGTTGGAACTAGTTATTTTGAACATTTCTGTGTTTTTATATTAAAGGAGGTGAATCATTTAAACATTTTCACGTCTGTTCCAGTGCTTATTTCCTTCATTTCTCTGTGCTGCATAGTAGTAGTTGTCTTTTGAGAGCACACACTGATATTGCTGGGTATTGACCATTAGTACTTAATTAGTAACCAAAATGTGTCTCTATCACAGGTCCTGTTAATTAAATTTGCTTTTACATACTTGTCAGCTTCACAGTCATGTTTGCTTGCTCAGATATTTACTGATGTAAAGTACGTTTTGGTTTCTAGTGCCAGCACGTATACCCTAGTGAATCACGAAAAGACTGTGCAGTCATCTTGATAATTGAGTCACATTTTTCTTATCAAATTCTCTTGTGAATTTGTAGAAGAAAAGTTGTGTAACAAGGATCAGCAGCTGATTTTAGATGTTTCAAACCTCACCCTGTTGTGTTATGGCTAACTCTGAAAATCAGCACTCGGTGTGCAAAATAGTGACCTTCATTTTAGGAACATGTTTGATAATCAGAGCTTTGTATACAAGTACAAATAGTGGAAATTTTAATGACAAACAAATGGTCATGACGATAATTACTGTCATCTTTTTGTTTAACCAAGGTGGATGAAGGAACTGGAACTTCTGCAGATGGTGAGAAGTTTATTCATTCTTGCTTGGAGATTTCTATGTATGTTTATTTATTTGCTTTAATTCAAAAAATGTCCCTCAATTTGTTTTGCGGTGTAGATGGACAGTGTCCTACAGGCAGTAAACCCTCAGCCTCGACCAGCCTCATCCACGAGAACGACTTGGCTGTGTCCTACAGCGACCTGGATAAAATCTTCAATTCAGATGAAGATGAGCTAACAGTGAGTGCATGTTGTGGCATATTCAGGAGCTGATGGTGATGTCTCCTCATGAAGCCTGTTAAAACTCCAAGATGTACTGAATATGTTGACTTGTTTTCCCCATTGCACAGCCTGGATCCAAAAGAGCTGGTGTTGGTACAGATGACAAGTTTGGCTCTAAAGATACTAAGCCAACTGCACTGGATCCCCTGTCTTGCATAAGTAGGAAAATTAATCATCAATTACTCATTGTTCATCATGGATCATAACTATGTAAGTTGTTGTTTCAAGAGAAGTAATAATGTCTTTTCCTTAGGCTCAGTAGACTTGCACACAATGTTTCCCACCCCACCCTCCCTGGAGCAGCAGGGTTATTCTCCCATGAACTCCGGCAGCAAGGACAGCTTAGAAGCAGGGGCGGGGCTCACCTTGTTGGACGGCAGCCAGCTTAATAACCACTTCAAGATGGAGGTGGAGGAGGGTTTCTGCAGCCCTAAGCCATCTGAAATAAAGGTACAACACATCACGCAATTACCAAGTAGAGAGGAAACTGATCATTTTTCTTTATTGTTAAATGACCTGCGTTTTTGTTTTCAGGACTTCTCCTTTGTGTACAAGCCAGAGATGTGTCAGTCATTCATTGGCTGCTCAATGTATGCCCCCCTGAAGACACTACCAAGCCAGTGTCTGTTGCCTGTCAAACTACCAGAAGACTGTGTGTACACGGCGAGCTGGACCATGGGCAAAATGGACCTGATACCCCCAGTGTCCAACACTAGTCTCCTCACTAAAGATAGGTAAATGCATATTCTGAATTAACTTTTTCCCATCTTTGATGTGTGATCTGTTGATCAAGAAGGGTTTTTCTCACAATTTGAGTTTTAGTCTTTTACAGTACAACTTCAAATTTGTACTGAAAAGTGACGTATTACACTTATTTCCAGCTCTATATTTTTATTCATTCACAGTTCTGCAGGTTTCACAGTTCAAAGTGATCATTATTTATCTTCCAAAGAGCCTAAACCAGCCATCAGGTCATCCTATGTCTGAAACAAGTTTATTATGTGCAGCTATCATGTCGGTGGCTGCACATAATGAACATTGCAATGTATGTAGAACAAGAAAGAACGTAAATGCATGTAAACGGTACTCTTCAGCTGCTATATAACCAAACATCACAACATGAAACCCTAATCACTGTTCATCTTTATATAACAGTAATGTCCCCAGTGTGGAGCCTGACTATAGCCAGACCTACACCCCGCAGACCCACCCGCCCTTCATGTCCAGCAGCGCTCCTCCCAGCAACAGTGGTGCAGGTATTCTACCATCCCCAGCCACACCACGCTTCTCTGTGCCCACACCTCGCACACCCCGCACTCCACGGACTCCACGTGGCCCATCCAGCGTCCAGGGCTCCCTCAAGTATGACAGTTCTGACCTTTACTCTCCTGCCTCCACGCCCTCCACCTGCCGACCCCTTAGTTCTGTTGAGCCAGCCACCGTGCCCTCAATTCCCGAGGCTCACAGCCTATACGTCACGCTCATACTTTCAGAGTCAGTCATGAACCTCTTCAAGGACTGCAACTTTGACAGTTGCTGTGTGTGTGTCTGTAACATGAACATCCGTGGGGCAGATGTAGGCGTATACCTCAAGGACAACGGCGAGGCCCAGTATATATGCACTTGTGGTTTTAGCGCTGTCACCAATCGGCGCTTTGGCCAGTCAGCTGGGCTCTTTCTAGAGGATGAACTGGACGTAGTTGGACGGGGCTCTGATGCTGCTCGAGATACAGAGCGGTGTTTCGAAGAGCTGCGAGCTTCTACATCACACAAAGCCAGCAGCCTGAAGGAGAAGCCTCCAGATGAGTTAATCCTGTTGCTGCAGGACCAGTGCACCAATCCATTTGCCTCGATGGCTGGTGTGGAGTACCCCAAACCAACTTCAGCCCCCAGTTCGTTCCTAAGGGTGGAAGAGAGAGACTGTTATAACGACTGCTACATGGCACTGGAGCATGGCAGGCAGTTCATGGACAATATGTCAGGAGGCAAAGTCGATGAAACACTAGTGAAAAGCACCTGTCTTCATCAGTGGCCCAAACGCAAATGTATGTATTCTCACATTACTGCTGCTTTAAATGTAGAGTTCTTCCTTATGTGTTTCTAGCAGAAATGTAATACTTGTTTCCTATTGGTTCTTCACTTGTAGCAGCAGACATGAGCAAGCTATACTCTGTGGATGTCCTCCGGGTGTTGTTGTCCCTCCAGCCTGTGCTGCAGGACACCATTCAGAAGAAAAGGAGTGTGCGCTCTTGGGGCGTTCAGGGGCCACTTACCTGGCAGCAGTTCCATAAAATGGCTGGGAGGGGATCATATGGTGTGTCGAAAGCGTTTTTTGTTTGTTTGTTTTATAGAGATAAATAGAATATTGTGGAAGTTTATGGCTTTGTTGTCTTCAAAGACACTAACTTGTCTCCTTATCTTCACAGGTACTGATGAGTCTCCTGAGCCTCTGCCCATCCCAACCTTTCTGGTTGGTTACGAATATGATTTTGTGGTACTGTCTCCTTTTGGGTTGCCCTACTGGGAGAAGCTTCTCCTGGATCCTTTTGGTTCTCAGAGGGATGTGGGATATGTTGTCATTTGCCCTGATAATGAGTCTCTGCTCCACGGGGCCAAGACCTTTTTCAAAGATCTAAGTGCAATGTATGAGGTATGCACCTGGCAGTTTATTAAACTCACCCTTCCTGTGCTGACATGTCTACAGAAACAGTTTTGTAGCTCTGCAAAAGTGATTCACACTGTTGCACTCTTGTTTTCTTTTCTTTTTTTCCTTGACAGGCATGCCAGCTGGGGCAACACAGGCCCATCTGCAAGAGTCACCCAGAGGGCATATTGAAGGTTGGCACCAAAGAAGGCAGGAGCATGACAGAGCAGCCTCTTAGTGACTGGTTCGTTAAGATGGCTGCCAGAGAAGGAAACAATGAAGCCTTTAATAAGCTCAAACTCTTTGCTCAAGTGTGCTGCTATGATCTAGGTAATGTGATTGCTTGTAGTGCTGAAAACCTAAAGTAAGTAAAATCGCATGGTTTGTAAAAATGATGATTTATCATTTTTCTTTTGGGATCCCTTTCAGCTCCATACCTGTCAGAGCAGTCTTTGGATAGCTCTCTGTTGACCCAGCGGAACCCTACCACAGCCGCCACCCCCTCCTTCCAGACCTCTAGCTCTTCCAGCACTTCATCAGGACTCCAGAGCACCAACACTACCGGCTCCAACACCAGCTCTGCCCAGCCTGCCCAGGTCAACAGCACCCCTCCCTCTTCATCCTCAGGCTCACAGACTATTGGGGGAATGACCTCAGCCAAGCCAAGTTCCTTCTCGTCATTTGGAACAGCAGGCTTGCAGGGTGGAGCGTCTCAGAATGGACCCCAGCCAAACTCGCAGGGCACAGGGGGAATGGCTGAAAATGGATCGTCTGCTTACCAGTCTCAAGGACCCACTGAGAGCCCAGAGAGGTAGTTAGATCTGCTGTTACATCACCTGGCCAAAGGACCAGTGACCTTATGCCGTAACTAGGCGCCTGTTGTCTTATCTCTCCATATTTCCCAAAAATTGTTAGTCATATTTGTTTTTTGGGTTTTTTTTTTATGCACGGTCACTTGGGATCTGTGATGGTTCATGAGCCAGATTATATTTTGAATCTTTCCTAGCAAATGCCAGTTTGCTCATTTCAATTCTTTCTATTTGACAGAATATCTCAAGTAGTAGAGCGTTGTAGTTTGGTACTTAGCTCACAAGCCTTTTCATAACTGGTATGCATTCATGGGATAGATAACCAGTGCTGAGTTATTTTAAGCTGAGATGGAGATTGTTTCTACAACTGCTTTACAAAGACAATCTGATAAAAACACACTGACGTGCTCAGTTCCTCGACAGTTCTGTGAGACACCTTCTTTCAAAGGTCACCAACACTTACACATGGTCTGTTTGATATATGCAGTTTTTAGGCATTCATTGACCAAATAGTCTTATTGGTAGTAGATTATATTTAAGGTTGATGAATGACCACATTGGTAACACTGCATAATCAGCAGGGAAAGTTCATCCTCTGGCTAAAAAAGTATTGTGTGTCACGTGTTTTGAAGGCAGTATAATATTAGTGAGATCTGAAGTTTTGTTATGGCAAAACACATCTCATGAGTGCTGCGTGTCTCTACTTTCATCTCAGTAATTTTATTTTTACGTTTCTTCTGATGGGAGCTGCGCCTGCCAAGATTTGGCTTGAGCCATTTTCATACATGATATTTGGACAGTTTCTTTCACATGTAGCACACAGCAGGCACAATTATACTGGAAATACTGGAGTTTATGTCAGGGAGCTACCTAAATAAAGTGTGCACGCAGCAGTATACAAACATCCATTTGCTGGAGATAAATACACTGAACAACTACAAAGTGTGGATCAACAGAGCCCAGAAAAGTGTGGACTTTGTAGTTGGGCTGGCAGGTTAAATAGTGGCTAATATCTAATCTGACTGCTCTGAGTGTTTTTGTTTTTTCATGTGCATGTCTTTCTAGTAATGTCTAGAAAAAGGTTAAGGCTGCACAGGACTCATGCAAAAAGCTTCAGTTGCACACTGTGGACAGTAATATGAACATTATTGACAGATCTGATGAAGATAATTTCTTGGCCTGTTTCAGTAATTATCTGCCTAATTTTTAACAGCACAATGGAGAGAGACAAAGTGGGTAAGCCAACAGACGGAGAGTCCCATGCTGTGTCTTACCCGCCTGCTATAGTGGTGTACATCGTCGACCCCTTCAGCTACGAAGACGCAGACAGAGAAGTCCATTCGAGTACCTACACGATGGGCCTACTGCGCTGCTACATGGAAATGCTCCACATCTTGCCTGCTTGCATCAGAAACTCTGTCTCTGTGCAGGTAGAACAACACTCTTAATAGTTTTAAAATTTCATAACTGCAGATTAAAGATGTGGCTAAATATTCTGCGTAGTGTATAAAAGAACAGACTCCAAAAGTCAAAGATATTTCACAAAATAAGTTCATTTTCTAAATATAATCTACAGTTTAATAACATCTGCTCAGTTTTCTACTTTGGTTATAATAGAGAGGGTTACCAGCTGCCACAAAGGGAGGTGAGAAGGAGCAGGGGAATCATTAGCAGGCACTAATGGAGGTGGTAACTGCCACACCTGTGATATAGTGGCACAAGATTGCATCAGTATGCCAGAGGGAGTTCTGAAACACAAGAGGCGTGAATGTGCTATAATGGGTTCAGTACAGCAGCAGCATAACTGTGTGGGCTAATATCCATTCAGTCCTATCGCTGCAGACATGCTAATCTCTCAGATGTGCTGTCATTAACTCTTCCTTCGAGCTAAGATGTGGCAATATTCTTAGTTTAGTAAACAAACGGTTTGGTTTGACCTCCGTCTTCTATGAACAATATAAGATTAAAGACACCCGTACTTCTTATCATAATTATAATTACCATAATCACTCACACTTGCCAGTATAGTAACAGTACTGGTAATGTGGTGCAGATGTTTACAAGTACTGATGTGCACAAAATCTTTTCACAAAGTTTTAATATTTGGGGGGAGAAACATTTGATTACTCAAATATATCCTGCACAGATTTGAAGGTGTGGATGCCTTTCACTGGGAGCTAGAGAATGTTACGGCGTTCCTGTGGATTAATACTTTTAAAACCTATTCTGATCTTTGGATGAAGCAGAAATTTTATGTTGGGATTGAACTTACTTACAGCAGTGTAGTTTTTGAAGTTCAGGGTTCACTAATGTTTCTTTCACCACAAACTATTACTAATTGTCAGAAAGACCTATTTTGAGATTTCCATGTCCATGAATTATCATCTACAACACAACCCAGTCAGTAACACAGAGAAACTTTCAGTAAAAACAAATGTGTAGTGAAGCTTAAGTCTAACAAATCCATAAACATCCAGCACTACAGGCTGTCCTAAAATGCCTTTTTTCCTCCTTTTGTGTCAGATTGTTCCCTGCCAGTATCTGCTCCAGCCAGTGCACAGCGCAGGGCGCCACGTCTACAGTCAGCACCTCAAGTCGCTGGCTTTCTCTGTGTTCACTCAGTGTCGTCGGCCTCTTCCCAACTCCACCAATTTCAAGGCTCTGACGGGCTTTGGTCCTGGTCTTGCCATTGACATGGCACTCAAGAACCCAGAGGTAACTACCCTGATGCTGAACTCCTGAGTTTTGTTGAAGCTGTATGTCTACAGACAATTATGCTGTTGTACCTTCTGTCACTCTCAACTTGAATATATATATTTTTGTGTTTGTGGGCTGTGCAGAGGCCTGAGTGTCTGCGTCTCTACACGCCACCCTTCATTTTGGCTCCAGTGAAGGACAAGCAGACTGAGCTCGGGGAGACGTTTGGTGAGGCATCGCAGAAGTACAACGTCCTGTTTGTCGGCTACTGTCTGTCACATGACCAGCGATGGTTGCTGGCCTCCTGCACCGATCAACACGGAGAACTGCTGGAGACCTGCATCATCAGCATCGATGTGCCGAACAGGTGCCTGTTCACGAAAGATTTACCTCAGTACCACAGAATCAGTTTGGTTATTGATACCTAAGTCTTTGTAGTTAAGTGTAAAACAATCTTAGTTAGCAAAGACTAAATATGATAAATGTCTTTGTTTTAAGACTGAAATGAAACATTTTTAAACAATAAAGGCTAAACCCACTGTGGAAAGTAAATTACGCTAAATTAAACTGAAAGCTAGAGAATCAAAACTAATTAAAAAGCAAAACTACCTCATAAATGCATTACTGTATTATTGTTGCTGCAGGGCTCGCAGGAAAAAGGGCTCAGCCCGACGGCTGGGTCTGCAGAAGCTGTGGGAGTGGTGCCTCAGCCTGGTGCAGCTCACGTCACTGCCATGGAGGGTCGTTATCGGGCGGCTTGGAAGGATGGGGCACGGCGAGCTGAGAGGTACACACTTCAACAGTGTCTGCAGAGCGGGCAGTTTACATATACGCACGCACACACACTTATGTGCTTGTGTCTTGTCTGTTTCAGACTGGAGTATTCTGCTGAGCAGGAGGAACTTGCAGTCCCTCAGCAGGCGACTGAAGGAGACGTGCAGGATGTGCGGCATATCCGCTGCTGACACTCCCAGCATCCTTAGCGCCTGCTTAGTTGCCATGGAGCCTCAAGGTTCCTTTGTGATTATGCCAGGTAAAAGAAATAATATTTAAAGTTTGGCTAGTTTCACTTCATTTACAAAAAGCCTGTAAATCTGACAGCGCTCTCCTTCGTCTCGTCTCTGCAGACTCGGTGTCGACAGGCTCCGTGTTTGGTCGAAGCACCACCCTTAACATGCAAACATCGCAGCTGAGCACCCCTCAGGATACATCCTGCACACACATACTGGTATTCCCCACGTCAGCCATGGTGCAGGTCAACACTAACACTTCAGAGCCCCTCGACATCGACACCTTTAACCAAATAAATCCCGGTATGTTTTCACAGCTCACAGAGCTGCTACAATATATTTCTGCTCAAAGCTGGAAAGCCAGAATGACACATTTTTCCCTCTCTGCAGATGGATCAGAGGGAATGAACATCTTTGAGTTGTTTGAACAAGACATGGATCCAGACTTCATCAACATCCTGCCCAACTCCCCCACAACCTCCCCTGTTCACTCCCCGGGCCCCCAAGGGGGAGATGGAAGCAAGGTCTGCCATCTTTTTCATGAAGTCACTCATCAATATAAAATGTCAGATACAGACTTTAAGATTATTAACAGGCTGTGATGTATGAACCACTCGGCAGTAATTAAACAACTTCTTCTGTTTTTCGTCCTCAACTTAATAGTTACATTAAAAAAAGTAAAAAAAAAAAAGAAGAAAAGCATGCTAATGAGCAAAAAAAAATTAGGTGCCCCTTGGTTATGAAAATATGATGCCTGTTTTGGCTGCAGCGATGCTCTAATCGATGACTTTATCACCTTCGTTTCGCAGGGTCAGAGTACAGATCGGATGGAGTCTCACGAAGAAGCGCTCAACATCTTGCAGCAGCCGATGGCTTTGGGTTACTTTGTCTCCACAGCGAAGGCCGGACCGCTGCCCGACTGGTTCTGGTCAGCCTGCCCCCAAGCCAAGAACCAGTGCCCACTCTTTCTCAAGGTGACTCATACCTGTACTACTAAAATTATATGTTCATGAAGTCTTGAGTAATCGCAATAATGCCGTTCTTCAACAAAATGCCTCTTTGTCGTCGTTGCTCTGACCTATCGACAGTGCTGCTTGTTTGCTGGTTTAAGAATACTGACTCTTTTACATCAGTTGATGAAATAATGAGATTTTACAGCTCTACATGCAGATGTGTTGAACCTGAAATTCAGTGATTGAATCTGAAGACTGATTTCATTTGTCTCTTTCTTTTCCAGGCCTCTCTTCACCTGCACGTGTCTTCTGTCCAATCAGATGAGCTTCTGCACAGTAAACACTCCCACCCCCTGGACTCTAACCACACCTCTGATGTGCTCAGGTCTGAACTGTAACCAAACTCAATTTTTTAATAATTAGAAAGACATTTGTTTCACTCCCAGCTTTATTAACATTTCCATGTCCTCCTCCTTCATGCCAGATTTGTTCTAGAGCAATATAACGCCCTCTCCTGGCTGACGTGCGACCCTGCCACCCAGGACCGGCGCTCCTGTCTGCCTGTTCACTTTGTGGTGCTCACCCAGATGTACAACTTTATCATGAACATGCTCTGAACTCTAATGGGATCAAACTGCTGAGATTTGATTGGAGGGATCGCTCAGACATGTTGTGGATTTCCTGCTACAAAGACACCCCGACACTCGAAAGGACCTCGCACTCCATCAGGGTAAATGTGGACGAAGCACCCTCCTCTTCCTCCTCGTCCTGGTGTATCTCTCAGAACTCTAACTGGAAGTTTCCAATGAATCAATCAGATGCCAAGAATCCATTTTATCACTTTGGATGATCAAGGGACATTTCATAAAGGAGAAAAATGTCTTTTTAATGACTGTAGATTGCAATCTATGAGATTTTATCATAATGAAATGCCTGCATATATTATTTATTGTAAGTTTTTTAATGTGGAATTTTTAATGCTTAATATCTTTTATATATTACAAATCCTAGAGGGTGTGTACATCTCACTGTACAGGAATTGGTATCAAAAGTGTAATTTTTCTCAAATACAAAACGAAAATCCTGTTCAAGTGAATTTGCTGTAGATTGCTTTTAGAATATTATTTTTTCAAAGGGGTACAGACCTTTCTATTGCCATGCTGTAATAATGAAGTAAAAGCTGGCCTGGGCATTTGTGTCCCACCCAATGAGTGGATGAGACTTACCTCTCTGTCTACTTTGGCTCCAGAGTCTCTTGCACAGTAACTCAGTGAGCTCTGAAGAGGAATTAAAAGGTACATTGTCAGATTATATATTTTATATAACAGATTTAGGTAACTGTGTGTGTATATGTGTACATAGTAATTGTGTGCCGCTACTGATGGTGCAGCTTCTGTTTTAGGAATAAAGTGTCTACCTTACTGTCTTCGTCTTTATCTTTGTAGCTGCTTGCAGCTGCCATAGTCTTTTGTATATAAATACAGCCTCAGATGAACAACAACGATACATGTGGCATGCTGCCTCATAATTTGACAAAACTAGTGTGTAAAAAAAAAAAAAAAAAAAAAATTTATTACATACTGACTGTATCCAAAGGAATTAAGAGGACAAGAAGCAGTCAGTCAAATGTACTTATTTAGTGATTGTCAGCAAAACAGAAGAGTGTTGGACAGTTTGCTGGTTTGAAGTAGTGATGTGTGTTAAAATGATACTGAGGAAGAAGGACATCAACTGTGCTCTTAATGAACTAACCATCAATCTGGAAATGGCCTTAAAATCTTTCCCGAACAGTGAAAAAAGGGGAAAATGTTCAAGACAGTATTCACAAATTCAGCCGAGCAACGCTCTGAGAAACTGCACTGCACAACACAGGCACTACCTCTCAGAGTGTAAAGGTCTCAGCTCATGACAGCACTGTTAGGAGCGTTGCCAGCAGAAAGTCCCTTTTCTCTAATAACAACATGGCAACACAGCCCAGGTTTGCAAAGTCGCATCTGAATAAATTAGAATAAAGTGGAGGTGCTCAGCTGTAACAGACAGGGCAGAATATCAGCCTCACACTAACTTAAGCACAGTGGTGCTGATATGGGGTTGTTGGCCGGTCACAGAGCCTGGGTAGCAGGGCTGTGACAGAACTAGGGGCACAGAAGGGAAAAAAATAAAATTTCAGATTAAAGTTTAAATACTTGTTAAGAAGCTGTCTTGTGATATAAATCTTCTCTACTGCACGAGGCTGACCATCAGTTGTCTTTGCGTCTATCCGCTGCCAGCCGTCTCATGTTGCGCAAATCTGCCAACTTTTCCAGGTTTGTTTGGGTTTTTCCTTCTGACCAGATGCAGCTCTTTGTGCCATCTCTTCCGAGCCATTATATTTATTACTACACTGTGTTTATGTGTTAAAAGATAAAATAATTTCTTTGTTATTGAAACTGATTCTGAAGCACACTTTCACAAACGTATCTATGCACGGCATTTCGTAGAGGGCTTCACAATTCTCTAAATATTATTTCGACTTTATTTGCAAAAAGAGCAATGGCATTTTTTTTTTCATAATGTGTCCCTAAGGCGCCTTTGTAGTCCAATAGCTAAAGCTTGGCCCAAATTGGGTCATCTTAAGGTTATTGTTAACAGTGGTTCTATAAGCTTCTGAATCATGGGGTAGGTAAGAATAAAATAGAATTAGTCTAGGAATTTAAAACTAATAATAACTAAAATATTAAGCAACATATATACATATACATGCTGACACTTTATTTTACGTCTAAAGCACTTTACACAAGAAAAAACAGGTGCAAATCAGAAAATCAAAGTGACGAATGAGCATTACCATAAAGGCAATTTAGGCATGAAGCTGATCACTAAAACCCAGAAAGGCTCTCTGAGAAAATGATGTGTTAACCTCCTGAGACCTGAGCTCCTGTTTGCATGGGAGGCGAGGTGAAATATAAGGCGCAGAAAGGCCTTAATAAATAACATTTACAGAATGTTTTAATCTGAACTATCCAGGGGAGAAAAATACATTTTTAATTTTAACACAATGGTGATCAGTCACACTGAAATCCTTAAAATATAATTAATCTCTGGAGTAAGGCATGTAAGTAATGAACAATAACAGGTTTCTGAGAAAGAGAAACTGAAAATTTAAACAGAAAGGACGCTCAGGTATATAAACAGTGGCACCAAAACGGTTAAAGTGGTTAACCACAAATGGTTCAGCGAGAACTTGGAAGTTCCTGTTTTGGCCTCCACCTCTGAGTTTTTCTTCTCTCTGCACTTGCTTCGTGTTTGTCTGATAGTTCTGCAGAAACAGGAACATCATGAGGACACTGCGGGCCAATAACTGTTCAGATAGACGATAAAGCACATGATAATTTAAATATGTATTTTAGCAATAATAGTACTCAATAGTATTACAAAGCCATTTGTAATAGTATTTCAAATGGCTTTTTATGAGAGCTCCTAAAATCTGACCATTAGAAAAAGCATGTTGAATAATATGGTTATTGGCGCCCTCTGGTGGAGACAAAATGTAATGGTATCTAAACACTAATTCTTGTGCTGCCCACACAAACCTTCAGTCAAATCTCTGATCATCAAACAAGCATATATGTGAGCATTTCTTTTCCTCTTCTTTCATGTGACCATTTTAGGAGTCGCCTCAGTGGAACTTCTCTCACCTTATTCCTAATAGCCTGCTCTGTAATGCCAACCCTCCTCCTTCACTGCATCCATGAATTTCCTCTGTGGTCCTCCTCTTCCCCCCCCCTGCCTGGCAGATCCATCTTCAACATCCTTTGTCTAATAACTGAACTAATCCTCCAAACCTCAATACCTGACCTAAGTACTCATGTCTTTTTTGAGTGAAGCTAAAGACGCAACAAAAAGGTCTGAAAAGGAAGAACATCATTTTTAAATGTAGGATTTTGCTTGATCAGTTGAGTTTCTCTTTAAAATGTTAAATTTCATTATAAAGATGACCTTTAGGATCCAAACGGTGATTTTAAATGAGGAAATCTGTTCCATTTTGAAACCAGTCTCAAAGGATTTTATAGACGATAAGATAAGATAGAACTTTATTAATCCCTCGGGTGGGTTCCTCTGGGAAATTCGACTTCCCAAAAAAAAAAAAAAAAAAAAAAAAAAAAAAAGCACAGCAACGACCGAAGTTACAGTTACAGAATTGAGATATATATATATATATATATATATATATATATATATATATATATATATATATATATATATATATATATATATATATATATATGATAATAATACTGTGACGTTTGTTTGTTTGACAGGGAACTGCTTGCAAAACGTCGCCGTGACTGAGATCCCTTTAACAACTTCCAGTGTTCCTGTACAGCTGTGGAGGACAAAGAATGCCACATTTTACTTCCTAAAAACAATAAATAACATACTGAGTACCTTCAGCCTGCATTTCACTTTCCTGGTATACTCATCTGGGCTGTTGAACCAAAATCATGCAACTCCAGTGTCACACTTTTCAGCCTTGTGGCCTTTTTTGCAAGTTGTTATTTTTAGGAGCTCGTGAGTTTGCATGTTTCATGTAAAGTTAGCTTCTCATATTGTAGATTTTAATCAAGCTAATTATAATAATAATGCACTAGATGACAGAAATGGCTATACAGTAATGAAAAAAGTGAATACGGTTTTATGTACCAGACAGATTGAACAAACAGATGAAACTAAAAATGAAACCTAAATGCAGAAGCAGTGTCAAAAGTACACTCAGGATTCAGCAGCAATAGCTTGAAGTAATCATTTTCTGTATTACTTTAACAGTCTCTCACATGGTTGGCCCAGGAACTTTGGCCCACTCTTCTTTACAGCAATGCTTCAGTTCACTGATATTTATGTGTACTGGTTTATGCACAGGTCTCTTTAAGGTCCCACCACAGCATTTCAACCAGGCTGAGGTCTGGACTTTGACTCAGCCGTTGCAGCACCTTGATTCTTTTCTTTTTCCAGACATTTTCTTGTTGGAGCAAGCCTTTATCAGTCGGACACATGGATTTGCTGGGGCATCCACTCCTGGGAAAACTCCAGCATTGTGTTAACACACACCTGAAAGCTCCAGACCAGAAACAGATGAAACATCTGCTTTGATAGAGGTGCCCAGACCTGCTGAGGATCGGTTAACCAAGTGCATTCAATAGGCAGCACCCAGCTGCTACTTACCCTCACGATTCCTGTGGAAGCAGGACTTTCTTTTCTCATTTTGGCTTAGTTTGTGTTAAATAAATAACTATGGGGGAAGCTCATTTGGCGATTTAGATTTCAAACCACCATTTCACAGGCTCTGCAAACTAACACAGGTTTGTTTAATCAACCACCTGATTGGTGCCCAGACTCACACTGGGCAGAGCTGTGAAGGGAATTTTGTGTAAATACAAATAAAAATATACAGAAAAGGATTCTTATTCTAAAGAAATCTTCAAATCTGTTTTAATCAGTGAAAGGTTTTTAATAGCTAAAGTAGTCTTTGTGGCTCCATTCTGAAGAAGCGGCTTTAAGTTGTCTAATTAGTCTTGGCGCTTGAGGTTAAAAAGGGCAATAGATCGCTCGCTGAGTGA
This sequence comes from Aulonocara stuartgranti, assembly GCF_965226115.1. Taxonomy (NCBI): domain Eukaryota; kingdom Metazoa; phylum Chordata; class Actinopteri; order Cichliformes; family Cichlidae; genus Aulonocara; species Aulonocara stuartgranti. The sequence goes on along the minus strand of NC_138950.1, from coordinate 14,014,587 downwards.
ATAATGTTCAGTGCAGGAGCAGCTTTAACCCTGCCCACACTAACCGGATTTGGATGGTTAGTGAGAATGGAATTAGCTAATCGAGGAGAACATGTCATCCCAAAGCCTCATCCAATCATCGTCTTATGTTCTGCTTAATGGGATCCAATTGAAGGGTAGCACAATTTGTCTGGGGCCATTTGGGACATGGAGCTTGAGCCAGATGACAGAATTCAAAGAATCCGAGTATTTAACCCCATTTCATGTGGAAAGACGAACACTGGCGCTATACTGGGAGTAGATATGTTCGGAGCCAGCCAGTAGATTTTCTTATGCGGATGATGGTGTCATATTAGCGCTGACGCTGCTTCCATGTTGAGCCTCACAGTAACATCATGTGACCGCATGCTTCTTTCTGGCTGAAACTCTGTGTCAAAGTGGGGCAACTGATAGGTTTTTACAGAGTAACACCATTTTCTGGATGATTCCAGCTTGTGTTGATAAGTGCTTAGTTTCAAAAAGATGTGACCACATAGTGCGTACTAGGACGCACTACTGTCCCAGGTGTTGGGTATGTTACGTTTTGTTTTTTGTTTTTATGTTACATTTTAAGTAAAAAGTGACTAAAGTAATTAATAATTGTGTAACTGTATTACTTACTTTATTATTTACTGTTTGGATTCAGATGTCTCTTTTTAAGTTATTAATGAAAATCTTTGAGTTCAGGAGTATTTTGACAACATAATACCTGTAAAAAAAAAACAAACAAAATCAAAGAGCATGAAAATACATGAACACAGCATCATCATGCATAGGGCTGACCTGCTTGCTGATATCAGCTCATTGGTGATAGGAAGTCACCAACCACTTCCTCCTAATGTGGGAATCAACCAACAGGGCCACTCCTGTACGTCATGATCATTGCCATCTAAAAGGAAGCGTGTGGCATACAGCACATGTGGCAAAGCAACTTCTTTCTCTGCTATGCTGTGCATGTAAAATTTATCAGTCTGGAGAATCTCATGTTAAAGATGGTATGTGAGCAGCATGCATGAAGCTCATGCTGTGAAAATAGAAAAGTGGCCTTGACCTTGAGCACAACTTGGGTACGGAAACATAATCGGGGGGCACATGCAGCCCGCTTTGATGTAAAATGGGTCGGACAAGTGAAGGTCCACCTGTTTAATTTTGTGCATGTAAATGTGTAACATTAAGAAAACAGTTCTGATAGCTCACTTTTATTAGTAACTAAACTTTCTGTAGTAGACGAAAAATGTATCCATTATGAAACTCCTGTGGTGTAGCATGGATGGCTGCGGGGGAGGTCTTTAACAGCAGAAAAAGCTGTAAGACTAAAAAAATTACACTTAAAAGTGCAAAGATTTATGGCCTCTTTCACCCTTTCATATGTTCCGAAGCCAAAGCCTATGCCGGGACAATTCTGGCCCCCAGACCTGATGTTTGACACCTTGCTCAAGGAGGAGCAGTGATTCTTTGTGACTTGTGACAGGACAGACAAACAGATGAATGGACACCTCGCAGTGTTATGGGTTCATCAGACAAGTTAAAAACGATCGATAATAGCTTGCAGTATTTAAATTTCATAATAAAGTTTAGTTTTGCTCACTAACAAAACATGTTTTATTAGTGTTGAAACCACATCGACCTGCTGAATATTTACACGTTGCGCTGTCCTGCACGGTGCTGGACGGGATTCTTTTAACAATAGAAATGGCTGGAGGTGCTGCAATTATTTCCATTGTCTCTCTTTGTGAAATCCCTTCTGCTGCCACACAAGCTGTCTTTCCCTAAACTCAATCACAAAGATTTATATGGCTGATGGGATTAGTTTAAGCCATTAGGAGTAGTTAATGGTCTTTCCCGGTGTTGGTAAGTAACACTGACTAATTGACCAGGGCCAGCAGACAGCTGACACCGATTCACAGCAACAAGTGGTTCCTGCTGACATGAAGTTAGGACCTGCAGAGGGACAACAAACAGGGTTCACGCTCCTGAATGCTCGGCTGAATTGATCTGGATTTTTTCCCCCACCATTTAGCTGAAATTTAAAAGGACTTGGTGCTCACAGGTAAGACTCATAAATGTATAAAACATACATGACTTTGGAAGGGAAAATGTCAAATATTAAATTGTGAGAGGGACCCCTGCTGTAAGACGGGGACAATTTAAATATTTTGAGAAGTATATGTAAATATACTTCTCAAACATAAAATTACATCTATTTTCCCCATGTTATGTTAATTATGTGATAATTCAGGTGATTAAATCAAATTAACTTGTGTTACAGTTGCTCTGGGACTGCAAGTGATAGCTGTTTTTCCATTTTTGTTCTGCTTTTTGACCAATAAACTGCCTGAAAACAGTCAAATGTTTCTTAGAAGTTTAGTTGATGATCATATAAAACGATGAAATATTAACATTAGATGAGGTGAATAAAACATTTCTCAGAAACGACCTTAACTGTTCAGCTGTCGTTTGTGCCAGTTTGTTTTACTAATGACATGTTAAAAAATAAAGGATGCAAATTAATAACCTTTTTTTTTCTGAGCATGAAAAAAAAGAGCACATGTCATGTCAGAGGCGAGCCCCGGTGCTATCTGTGCCCTCCGATGACACAGCAAGATGTTTCCAAAGCCTTATTCACTCTGTTTGCTGTTCGCCTAACAAACAGCTCCTTTATGAGATTAAAGGATTTCTGTGGCACGCTGACATGCACGAAATTTAGAGAACATAGGAGGTGTAGCCTCTCGCTAATCTTGTCTTTATGAGAAAGGAGGGATCAGGCTATTGGATTGCTGCAGCGAAGACAGGTTGTCGGAAAGGAGTACACCCGACTTTTTTTTATAGTTTTTAAATGTTTGTAGTCCCAGTGAGCAAAACTACAGAGCCCACTGTGCACTGCAAGCACAGAGACCAATACAGTTGTCTGCCACTGCGTTAATACTGTGTACAGGTTAATTACCTGTTGATATGAATGAAATAGGTGAGGACTGTCTTATGATCAGGTTATTTTCTGCTTCTTTCCTATGTGTCCCACATTTACAATAAATCACTAGAGATTAATTTTCTCTAATATTATATTCATCACTTTGCCTCCCATTCGCTAACAGCATTACTAATCATGTGTCCTTGAAACGGATGGATTTTAAATGAATTAAATGGATTGGCACACAAACTGCCTCAACTGGATTACCATCTGTGATGCAAGCTAACAAGATACAGTCATTTGCATGTGATTTGAAAAGCAAATTGCCTAAAAGGTTTACTCAATACTGTACAATATGTTTTAGAAAACATTCTTAATGGTTGGTGACCTTAAATCAAAAACCACAATGAACTGGAGATCAGGGAGCTCCGCAGTATCCAAAACTTCCCAGGAAAATCATCCTGTTTGAAAGTTCTCTGCAGTTTCAATATAAGAGACGGTGAAACGATTTAAATGGGATTTTCTGATACTCTAAATGAAGCCAATTTACCAACATGTAAACAGATTTAGGGCAAGAAAACAAGGCTTATGTTGTGGTTAACTAACTTACCCTATAGTGTGAGACTTTAAAATCTCCTGCTCTACTGCATGCGATCTGCCATCTTAGCTCAGAAACTAAAACTGTCAATTGTTTCTGTCTCATCAGTCTGCTTCCTGCGACCACAGCCTGCTCCGTCAACTTCTCCACATGCATCAGAACATCCCCCGGCATGCCTTCACTCCCGTCCTGCAGCAGTCCTCGAGCATCCTGCCAAATCCAGCATTGATGGGACCTCAGGACAGAAATGTGAGATGTGATTACTTTAACTATCCTCATGTGAAGCTGCTCAGACTTGGAAGTTATTCCAGGCCCCTCGCCTGCTTTTACCTACTCCTCACTGATATCCATCTTTTACATCTTGCTACAGTTTAACACAAACCTGCCCGGACAAACAATGAGGACTTTCTTTGCACCCATCACAGCCTCGCACAGAGCAACAAGTAGATCCTCTAACTCAACAGTGAGTAAAAAACTCAAGAATCTCAGTAACTAAAATATATAAAATGTTACTTCGCTTTCCTTTTAAATTGATGAAATTGTTTTCATTAAAATGAATGATTTCTTTTCCAGATACGAGGGAGATGGGGCGCACTGCACGTGTGTATTGCGTGGAAAATTTACCACCACAAACAACTCAAGGTGAGCGCTAAATAAATTTAATTGTTATTTTTTTATTGGGATTTGTGGTAGTTTTGAACGTCTCTACGTGTTTTGGGAGTTACGTGTGGAAGCATTGGTGATCCCATGCAGACTGTAGGCTCTGGTTCCTGCTCTCAGCTGACAGAAGTGGCACCCTGCGGTCTTCTGCCAGTCGCTCTGCTGTCGCCCATCTACTTTACGATTGGATTTGTTGTGTATTCAGAGATGCTCTTCAGCACCTCCTCATACTCTTATTTTGAGTGTAATTCATTTCCTAAGAGATAAACTACCTGAGCTTTATTGTTTTTCAGCTCAGCGGTATGTCACAATAATGCTGTTATTGTGAATTGTATTGCTCACAGTATTGTGAAAAGTTCGCAGAGGGATAATATTAATGGATCATACTGATCTTGAATTGCACAGCTGATTTGTCTGATAACCAACATGTAATATTTAATTTACCAGAAATTGCAACAAATGCACAGCAGTCAACAGGAGCTGACACCTGAGTGTCCTGCTAGCAGTCCCTCTGCCTCTGTGCAACAAAAGGAACTACACCAGCCGTGTGCACACCCATGTTCAGGTGAGTTTCACGCCAGCAATTATTAAGTAGAAATGTAGCACTGATCCTTTTCTTGGACTTAGACTCTTCGTCTGAATTCTCTTCAGGTGGAAGTAAGAGTGAAACTACAAGCTGTGACTGTTCTGTCTCTGACCTTCAAACGCCTCCACCAGTGTCTACCCACAGCCGTGGGTACAGGGAGAAACTTGACTGTGAGAAGCAGGACCAGCACTCAACACCTGATAAGAAAGAGAAACACCAGATCCACCAATCTAGCCCAACAAAGAATTTACCTCATAAAGAGAAGTTCAGGGAATTAATAGTCACTTCTGACCTTGATGGCAGACACAGCGGATCGCTCGACAGGAAGAGGCAGTTTGAGTGTGAAGGCATCAACAAAGCAAAGAGAATGAGGCACGAAATGTCCAACAGTCCGTTTGGTTCTTCTCAGACTTTGCAGTATTATCCATCTCCATTCATCACAACTTATACACATCCACCAGCACACAACATGCAAGTGCAACACACTAACATGAGTGATTGCTCTTTCCTGTATCCTAACAGCATTAGATTTAACGCGTCTTATCCAGACACCAAGACGCATCCCTGCCAGACTTCTTCATGGGAGACAATGAGGGACACACACAGTTTCCATTTTAGGAAACACACCCTTAAAGACTACTCACTGAATACCTGCAAGGCAATCAGGAAACCTCTTGTAGCAAGAGGTATCACGACACCTCTTTATTTCCTTCGAGTGAGGGAGACACTTCTGTCGAGAGAAGTGTCAACACCGCTGCAGACGCCAGCGGCCTCATACTGGCTCTGATGCAGTATTGGGACCCTGAGTCTCCAGAGTAGGCTCAGAAAGGGAGAGCTCACATTCTCAAATTTCATCTCTCACTTCAGTTTTATTTATACCGAGCCAAATAAAAACAGTCACCTCAAGGCACTAGGAATCTCTGAGTAATCAGCCAGAGTGGGAGAAAGCACCTCTGACAGAACCAGGTTCATCGAGGGCAAGCATGTCCTGGAACTGGGTGAAGTGAAGGAAAAATTAAGGATAATGGAAAAAACAGCAACATTTCAAACTCTTAAAGACATAAAACAATGGCTTATAAATGCATGTTGAATGTTTTCAAGGAAGGTCTCCCAGCAGTCTGAGCCATTTGCTTCATAGCTGAAGGGTTGATCCAGCTCTGAATGTAAGCTTAACCTAAAAGCTAAGTTTAATCCAATCTTAAAAGCAGACTGGGTTCCCTAACTCAAGCTGGGAGCTGGTAACAGAGATCATTAGGACATGATGGGTACTATGAGGTATTTAAAAATATATATTTACAGCGCCTGTCTTGTGTTCACTGGTCATTTAGGTTTCTGTGGTACTCCACAGTGAGCAGCACTGATTATTTACACCTTAAAGTGTAAGCAGATTCATGTTCATGTGCTTACTTTTTTTAAGTTGGGCTCAGGTTGGCCTCTAAAAAAAAACCTGGAAAATGAAAAACTGCCGATTTATGGAGTTTATGGAGATTTATATAGCGCTTTGGGGTCCTTAGGGACTAGTAAAGCGCTATATAAATACAGGCCATTTACCATTTATTCTGTCTGTAAGACTGTATTTTGCACATAAGCTTTGAGCTAAATGCTAAAAGTGAGGATGTATGAATAGATGTGGATTAACCCTCATTAGCATCCCTAAAACCACAAAGAGACACAAAAACATGGCACGATCTTTTCTTGTTTCAAAAATGTATTTAACTGTGTAACAATAAAATTCAACAAAGGTCACAACAAAAAATAAAGTCTTCGGAATTCAGTGCCTGGAGAACATTTCATGGAACAAGCTTTCTAGTGCTTTTAACTCTTCCCCCATTCATAAAAACTTTAACAGAAATTTTTATTAATTGCATAAAGCCTACACTGGGTGTGGGTCATCTGACCCAGTGCACAGTGAACACTTAAACCACATCCATGCCGAGGCCCCTCGCAACCTCCGTCAGAGCCTGGACTGCTCCGGAAGCCCCAAAACCATCACAGTCCTCCTGCATCAGTCCTGCAGACTCGTCCTCAATGTGAGGAATGGTGCTCATCACACAGTAGACAGGAGAGTCGCTGCCTCTGGGGCTGGCTTGAGATGACATGTCCTCACCTCCTGAGAACTCTGAGGAGTAGGAGGAGCTGGAGGAGGGCGAGGAGGATCCTGTGGGAGAGCTTCGGCCGCTCTCCAGCGTGACAACAGCGCTCTCGTCCTGACTGCTGCCACTCAGACTTTTCTGAAGGCTCTGAGGCTTCTTGGCCATGTTCTTCATGATCTCCTTTGTCACTTCAACAGTCTCAAAGCGCACCATATTTAACTTCAGGAAACCATCGACATCCTTCCTGTACCTGTATGACAGGAGAGGAGAGGAATCCATTTGAGTTTTTACTTTTTTTCAGCTCTACTTAAATTATATTCGTCGCACCCAGAGGACTGTAAAGCAGAGAGGATGACTATTACCACAGGTGACTCACCTAAAGCGGGAATGTCCAGAGGGCCACTTCAGCTCATGCTTCTTACGAAGGTGAAGTGTAAGAGTGTAACACCAAGAGAACACCTTATCACAGATATGGCATTTATATTTAGCCATTCCCCCAACCTATTGGTCATCAACAAAAAACCATATCTACAGTCACAGCAGGCTGAGATGATCTGACCAGGTAATATGTTGGACGACACTGTGTTACAAACCTCATGGACTCTCTTGAAGTGCTGGCTCATTGTTTGGAACGTATGACAAGTATAATCACAGCCCTCCACTGTACAGCTGTACATGGTGCCCTCATTGTGAACCTCTGTGTGCTTCTGCAGATCGCGCTGGTTCTTAAATCTGTGGGGAAATAAAGATGGAAACAGTTAAAATTACTGGCGACTGTAGCTTTTACCCCTCAGCCTCCCTGTAGATGCACCTCTGGTATAAATGTAAAAATCCAAAGTGATTTTCAGAATAGTTGACCTCACTGAGATTCCAACCTGAGGGAGATTTGGTGTCAATTTCAAATACTTGGTGACATCTTTTTCGAGTTATCGCATTTGCAAGATCTTTAGAAACCTTGAGGACCAAGTCACTGAGTTTCAAAGTCATCTGAGACTTTTTGTAGAATCACTTATGGTATGAATTTAAAAATCCTGTCGCCTCCTTTTTTGTATTCACAAATTTGAATGTCCAAGCCGCCTGCACAGCAGGGTTACGACAGCACCCCATCAGCCTTTCAAGGCTGAGGGGTAAAAACTGATTTTGGTAATAAAGATGTGGCTCTAGCAGCATTCTCACTCACATGTCACATGTTTGTGCCTCTTACTTCTTACTTACTTATAGTTGTTTACATTTTCAATACAGATGAGTCAAAAATTGCACTGCTACTTAAAAAGTCCCATATTATGGCCCGTTTCTACCCTCATGTGTTCTATTAATATCTTTTTCAAGTTTCAGCTAAAAAATACCTCACAGGTCACTAATTCTTCCCCACCTTTATACCCCTGCTTTTAACTCATCTCCTAACAGGGCGTATCTGGGGGCTTTAAAAGCAAACGAGCTGCTGTGCGACTGAGCTCCAGCCAGGAACAGTCACAGCACACAGCTCTACTGAGTATATAAAAGAAATAAAATTACACACTGCAGAGTTTTTCCTGGCTCGAAATGGGCTGTTCTGAGGGATGAATATGCACATAAGCAGGACTGGTCAGCATAGGCAGTAAAGTCTGTGTTACTGAACAGAAGTGCCTGCATTTTCCTGTTCTTTGTGGTTACTTCATACATAAAAATGTCTATTGTGCTTGAGTAAACAACACCCCAAATGAAACAGAAACAGTTACAAACATCTGTATGTCAATCCTGCTGGTTCTCCTTTGGGGGAGGGTCAGTTGGAGACGATGATTAGGCTGTTCTGACATCACAGGAGGCTGCAAACCAATATATCTCATACAGAGACATAAATGATTGAAAGACAATAAAACAAGGAACTGGTTTCTTTTTTCACATTTTGTGGCTCTTTCTTTAAAAACCCCTTTAAACACAATATTTTAACGAACCTTTCCTAATAGTTTGGTTAAGGTCTTATTAGGAGAATTCCTTAAAGGGTATACAATATTTTTAAGGCACGACTAAAGACTGGTTACATTTGAAGCAGATATTAAAGGGAGTATTTTGACTAAAAACATATAATAAAAAGATCTAAAGAGCAGATATTATCCTGAGCTCATTTCCAGCTCCCATTTTTGTTCTTTGACTCTATACTAGAGTAGCTTTGCATAAATCACAGTTAAGAATAATCCCTGTTTGTTATATACCAGGCCCATGGTGCACCCACTTTGTTCTTCCTCAGTCTGAAAGACCTTTTTTAGCGAATCCTGTATTCACAAACAGAGCTGTGTACCTGAGAGCACCATGTTAAGGATACTGACAAGCTAAGAGCAGAAAACTGTGAGAAATCAAGCATTTAAAGTCACATGAGTTTTTGCCTCACAGGGATTACTTACACATACACAAACTGAAGGAAATAATGAGTGAGCTGGAATGAAAACTTCCTTGTGACTTTGGATGTGAAAAATGCTACATGGTTCCTCACAAATACACGATTTAAGACGTTAATGATAAAAAAAATTTATGGAAGAGAATTTTACTGAAATAGCTGAAACTTGATAACCCAGCTTTCGCTGCCAGATTAAAGAAAACGATGGAGTTAAGAGTGTGTTTGCTGTTAACTGAACACTTGATGAGCTGTGTTGGAGGATCTACCTTTTGTCACAGAAGTCGCACGGGAACGGACGCTCATCACAATGGCGGAACCTGATGTGGATCTTCAGAGCAGCCAAAGTGGTGCAGGTCATGTCACAAAAGGGACACTTCACCTGATTCACTGAGAGTAAAAAGAAAAAAAAGGCGGGCAATGCATGTAACAGATGATCAAACTGAGTCAGAGATCCACCATGGATCTATTAACGTTTAATAACTAACAGATCACAAAGAAACTGAAATAGATCAGATTTTGTACACCTGACCAACCAAATGACATAACTCAGTACAAAATAAGAGCTCAATGAATACAAATCTAAAGACCACACAGTAGGGAGCTTGACAACAGAAACAAAAGAAAATCTGTAGCAATGTGCGATAAACTGCTCATAAACCGCTCTCTCCATTTCTAATATTTCAAGACAAACAGCCATAAAAACAATTTAATCCCAAAAGAAAATTTAGGAATAAAACTCACCATGCTGACGAACATGATCCCGCAAAAGCCTCTCGCTGGAAAAAGCTTTCCCACAGTGTTCACAAACCAGCGTCTCTGTTAGGATAAGTACACATACAAACATCAGCAATAAGGCGGCGCAATTAAAACATCAACATCACAGAAATTTAATGCGAGCTTAAGCGTCCGTCTCACCTACTGGCTCAGCTTGCCTGTGCAGGTGGTCAAACAGCTTTGTGTTGCTGGAGAACATGCTGCCACACGTAGGACAGGCGACAAGGCGCTCCTGAGTATGGCTCCGCATATGTTCCCTCAAACGGTATCTGATCTTGAAAAAGGCGTCGCAGCCTGTGAACAAAACGGGAAATGTCACACGGTGTCCAAGGAGATAGCGTCTCACGAACGTTTAAAAAACTCCCGGTCGTACCTGCCCACTGGCAGAAGAGCGCCTGCTGTTGTTGAGGCAGAGACTGTGGTTCAGCACTTTCTATGTGGTTGTCCACATGTCGATAGAACCACTCAGGATTATTAAATGTACACTTTAAAAAAGAAAACAAGGAAAAAATAAATAAATCCCATGATAATATATCAATCGTTTAGTGAAGACTGGATAACTTAAATGAAAAATACGTACATCACATTGCTCCCACTGGCAAACATATCCGTCTGATCCTTCAGGGACCAGATTGTTGCTGTGCATGCCTTGATTGCAGCTGGGAAGATCTGGACGGGACTTGAGCAGCTGTGACCCAATGAACTTGAGCTTCCCATGGTAGTTGTGGAAATAAGCATGGACCTCCAGCTCTGCAGGGCTACCCATGGAGAGAAATTCACATCCATTCCAGAGACAAGCATATTCATCTAACGAAAAAAAAAAGAAAGAAAGAAAGAAAGAAAGAAAGAAAGAAAGAAAGAAAGAAAGAAAGAAAGAAAGAGAATCAGTAATTATTGCAATGTCATTACAGAATGTTTAAAGCAACTTTAAAAACTTTAAAGCACCCACATGTCCAATAACATGAAAACCAGATTAACCGTGATCAGCATGAGGTTGAGAAGTATCCCATCGTATAGTCTGGTGTTGAGTAGAGACAGTTGCTGTCACAAAATAAAAATAAAACCATGTACCGGCAAAATCTGACTGTAGCTACAAAAGCAGTTTTACTTGTGACTCAAATGAAGCAGGGGGCTTTTTAGTGCACTCTGCAGCACTGCCATTCGTAGCATTTGTAATATAAGCAGGTTATGGTTAGATGATGCAGAGATGACTGGTAGGGGTGAGTGATTAAAATAAGCATTTACCAGTAAAATAGTACAGACATCACAAAAAATTCTAATAATCACAATTAGTTTAATCCATAAACTTGCCCCTTTCATGATTTTTCTTTTTTTTTGCATATTTGTTTCAGATCATCAAACTAATTTTAATATTAGCTAAAGACAATCTAATATCTACAAAGGCAGTATTACTGAATCACCAAAATTACTCTAAGAGCGCCTCAGCGACTCATCCAAGAGGTCACAAAAGAACCCAAAACAAGAAAATGTGCCACAGCCTGGCCGATGGAGGGACAAAAGTATAAGAGAGGATGAGCTGAAAGGAAAAACAAGAGAAATGCTGCAAAACAGAAAACAGCACAATGATATTTTTTATCTCTGTAATCTTGTCCATATAAATCACTGTAAGCCAAATTTTATTTTAAATGACAATAAAATCCAATCCCTTGCACTGATCTACACACAACCACAATGAGAGTTCAGTAACAGAAGCACCTCTTTGTAATATTCAACAGGCATATTTAAACTGGACAACACTTGGACCAAACACTGACCATTAAACCCCATGCTAATAAACTAAATGTGCTGCCCAACAAAAGCTGACCCCTCGCCCACCCCTGCACGCAAAATCGCTTACCCAGCTCCTCCAGGGCATCGTTGTCCCCCAGGTAGTCCTTCAAATGCAGACACATGTGGTCGCTGAGCTCCTCCATGGAGCGGCCCGTGAAACTGCACGAACCCCACTCACAGACCACCTCAAAGTTCCCGAGTCTCTTTGTTGTCATCATGTCGTTGAGTCCTGTGAGCTCAGCCCCTCACACCCTAACCAGCCACACAGAAAGTAGGCACATATGTTTAACCCAGAGAGAAAAGGAAACGTTAAACTACGACATCTAAACTACTAAAGACGCCGTTTTGCTAGTTAGCATGTGCTAACGAGGACTGATGGTGTCATGGAAACTGAAACATGTCTGTAAATGTTTGAAGAGTCATTAGCTGAAGTTAGCGCCAAAGCTCTCACTATCTGACTGAATGAGTAACTAAAACCACATCAAAACATATATTTTTAAAATATATATTTTTGGTCATAACAGTTAATGAGGCCGTTCACACCTAACAACAGTTTACTTCATCCTTAAGAAGTTGTGTTTGTGCAGATGATGTTTATCTGGCTAACAGATTAGCTCCCGCGAAACCTGTCACAGGTCTGTGCTCTTTATCCGACTTTTCCTAAATTAATACAGCTTGTACATTTTAACCCGGGATTGTATAAATTCATACTGTTGTTTCTAACTCTAGTGATACACAAGTTTTTCATAAATGTTTCTTACAGCAGTTAATATCACTTTGTGCAGCAGATCTGAGCTCCTCCTTGCGCTTCCCTCCTCTCAGCTTGTTTGGCTTTGTTTATTTCCTGTCGCTTCTTCTTCGTTTATTATTAAAACTGTGCCGGGAAAGCTGAGCATATCGCCACCTACTGCACTGGAAACCGCAGCAAACTAAAGCCTGAAGTAAATAGCGTTTTGTTTTTATACACTTCTTATTATTATTACTATCCCCTCTTCTGCTTCTTCTTTTTCTTCTTCTTCTTTCAGCTTCTCTCTTTAGACGGTCCCACAATGGATTATCTACATCTATCTCTCTATCCTTCTATCACAAATCACCCCTGAAGCTCATCTACACCCACTCCACCCTGTCTGCACTCTCTTCTTCTCTGGATGACTGATTCCAGGTATTTAAACTCATCCAGCTCGAATTTTATGGCATTATTTTTGTGCCACGCCATAAAATTTCAATTTGAAATAAATACATAAACTCAAAGAAAGGTGAAAGAAAAGAAAAATTGTTTCTTAATTTCTTAAAATAAATCCTCACATTTATGAGAAAAATGTATTTTGTAGTGAAGGAACAAGTCAACCCTTCCCTTTGTATCCTAAAATTAACTTTAAAAAGGTCCAATTCTAGACCTCCTTAAATGCTATGATGATATCATGATTTTGGGCTACAATTAATATTTCTTTATTGTATCAGACTAAATATATAAATATAATTTAATGTGGTTATTTACTGCAGGGATAATACACACTCCACACACACACAAATATACATTATTTTAATTTGTTCTTATCTTGTATTTACATTTTAATATCCATAAAACATAAAATAACAAGATCCTCGGAATGAATATGGAGTAGTATGGTTTAGTTACGGAGTTTCATTTAAGTAAAAATACTAATAAAATACTTCAGTACCTGCCCTGAGTTCACTTAAAGTACTATTTAGGAAAGTATAAAAAAAGAGCATAAAATAGTCACAAACATAAAATATTTTATATCATAAGATTATTCATATGCGGTTTAAATTCAGCCAGTTTAGTTTAGTTTAGATGTTGTAATCAACTTTTTAGAAAAACTATATATACATTTCTATATTAATTGATCAGCTCAGTTATGATTTTATAGTAAAAGAATCTCAACCCTGTGTTTAAGTAGCACCACTGATAACCTCGGAAAGCCTTCTGTCTTCTTTGTTCCTTCTTTGGCAGTGCAGTTAAACCACAGCTCTTATGTCTGTTTTTATCTGTAAACGCCAGACCAAACTCCTCCCAGGAAGTGACAACAACTTCTCCTCCACCCTGTCAGCATTTCCTCCAGACACAGAGTGTGAACAAAGAAACAGACCTGTACAATAAGGACTGCCGTGATCAAGCTATTTCACGTGCAGTGGACGGATTAAATGATAGCAGTAATTTTCACTGTTAAATAGTCCTCTCTTGTATAAATTCAGAAATGTTTCCTGTCAGTCTGAAAATCATCCATGCATGCAACTTTATTCTTTATTTTATTCACTTTATTTATCTGGAATGATTTTGATCTTTGACCAAAATCTCTGCATTTTTTCTAGTGTGGTTGATAATTATGACCCAGGCTTAATTATTCCCCTTCTGTTGTGCTGTACTATACTGCATTCTTACACTGGGAAGGTTTCACATGTTGTTAATAGACAGAAAAGAGATGATTTACACCTGAAGGAACTGGTTATCCCTACCAGCCTGAGAAAGCCCTTAATGCCAACAGAAACAGGAAGCCACTGTAAGCAGAAGGAAACCTGAGATCAGCCTGCAGCCACCTTTCAATCAAGGCTCACAAGGTTCACTGTCAGATTGTGCCATAGATCCCCTCCACTAGAGGTCATGATTTGCTGACCATCAGTCCTTTGTCTGTCAAAGAAATACAATATTTTCACAAGAGTGCGTGTCTCCTAAAGTGAAGTCAGTGCTACACTAATAAAGTTGCTCAGTGTTGCACAAAATGCAGGTATTCATAACAGCAGCCTTATACTGTGGTGCGCATTCAAGGTGATTCATTCCTCTGTGTTCTCAAAAATGAGCTGCTATAAAACGAATAAAGTGGGAAATCATCGGCAGTCTCTTCTGTGCTGTGAATATTTAATACAAATATTGTACATGCCATTTCCCCCACACATGCATTCAAGCCTAAACCCTTTTTACTGTCACAGCTCCTGTTTTGTTTGTGACGGTCACTGAAGTTTATTGTTTCCACCATAATGAACTTCAAAAATATACAATACAATATAATAAGAATATATAATATAATAAGAACTCTTACTTGCACCAACAGTACAATATAGGGAGGGACCATGACCAGCCACAAATGTGTTTTAGGGCAGGGGGGGTGGGCAGAGCCTAGGCAGCTCCAGCGCCATTGCTGATCTCTTATTCAATATTTCATGCTGCTCTGCAAACACGAGGGCCCATAACGACTGAATTATTGATGCAGATTTATGTCAGGATGACTGATTCACAGGAAAATGACCACCAGACACCAAAAAGGATGATAAAGGGATAAATGAATGTTTCTTTCCAGTCTTACATCTGCCCTTTCATGATTTTATTAACAGTGAGTGTTTTGTTTTCAGATGAGAGCACTTTGGCTAGCTTGTTTAAACTGAACTGAACGATGCTCGCATAAAATATATTTATGCAACCTTTAAATGGCTCTCAATTTTACCAGAGTTTGGAGGAGGGAACATCTGCAGAGCACAAACTGTAAGGTCAACAGAAAACCACAAAATCCAGACTTGAAGGAGAATGTCTCAGATTTCTCTTCTGGAGAAATGCAAACCAGCAACACTGAAGTTAAATAGCAATTCAGTACTCTTGCTTAATTATTTAGTTCGAGCCTTGGCACAGATACCCTAAGTTTTCAGTTGACTTGGCTTTCTTTGGAAATTCTTCAAGATACAAGTATCTCTTGATGTACAAAATAATATTTTAGGAGGTTAGATGTAAGTTGTAGAAAGATATTTCAAAGAAAACATGAGTAACCACACAGATTTATCATCATTTCATTTCTTCTGGACTTCCCCTCCTTGCATTTTTATGTCAGTCTACACTGGCCACTTTATAAGGTACAGAAAGCTAGTGCTAACCCCTTTTGCCTTCAGAGTTGTCCTTATTCTCGGCATAGATTCAATAAGGAGCTGGAAAAAAGGATATTTGATACGAAAGCATCACAGAGTTGCTGCAGATTAGTCGACTGCACATGTGTGATGTTGATCTCCTGTTCCACCAGATCCCAAAGGTGCTTTATTGGATTGAGATCTGGTGAGTGTGGAAGCCAGTTGAATACAGTGAACCCCATGTTCAAGAAACCAGTTTAAGATGATTTAAGGTATGTGACATGCCGCATTATCCTGCAGGAAGCAACCATCAGAAGATGGGTACACTGTGGTCATAAAGGGATGGACTTGGTCAGCAACATTAATTGGGTTGGCTTTGGTGCTTAAATAATGCTCATTTGGTTACCAATGGGAAACAAAATGTGCCAAGAAAATATCCCCCTTACCATTACACCACCAGCAGCCTGAACTGTTGATACAAGGAAGGATGGATCCATGATTTCATGTTGTTTGTACCCAATTCTTAGCCTAACTCACCAGACATGGACACGTGTTACCAATGTTTTATGGTTTAATTTCTGAACTGTAGCTTCAGTTTCATGACAGGAGTCATGTTATCTTCTGCTGCTGTAGCCCATCTGCTTCAAGGTTTGACATGTTGTGCATATTCAGAGATCCTCTTCTACATACCTTGATTGCAATAAGTCTTTTTGAGCTGTTGCCTTCCTTCCTTTTCTCTGACCTCTGGATATTTGTGATAATGAGCAGCTGAACAGGTGTACCTAACAAAGTGGACAGTGACTGTATATGAAATTTACTTAACAGGATAAGCTGTTGCATTTTAATAAACACTAAAGTCCAAATAAATTCAACAAGTCACAATGCAGGATTCTGCATCACTTTAATCAGTTCATCCAAAGCAAGCTGAGAATACAAGTACAATATCACAACAGCAGTATGACATACGCATGTCATATCATCACTTCACTCTGGTCTGACGCCACGCGCAGTCCAAACCAGACAGCATATAAGATGAGAGATATAGCACCAGAGTGTCGGAGTGCATAGCAGCACTTGTAGTGGTTGGGTCAGACTTGATGCTTAGCAGGCAGCAGGCTGAAGAGGTCAAACACACACACGCACGCACAAAAAAAACTTTCACTCAGTTATCACTCATGCACTCACACACACAGAAGCTAAAACTGGATGCAGACCCACGGTGGCTAGTGCTAGACTGGGCCCTCACACACTGCGGCCGTGTCGGCCACTGAGGGTATCACGGTATACGTCTGTGTTTACAACCAGAGAGGGAAGGCTGGGCTGTGATGACTTTTTGAGGTCATGTCACGAAGAACTCATGCGAGTTTTAGATTTTCAGACAGCAGCAGTTTAAAGAGTCCTGGCCCATTCCTTGTCCTTCAACACATCAGTGCATTCAGTGTGAAAAATGTTGAGCAAATCTAACTAGTTCTCTCTCTTTTTTTAGGCCTATTTGTCTTTTCTTTTCTTTTTTTTAAATTATTTAGCACAACTACAGCGTCACAGCTCAGAGGGGAGGGTGGAGTACAATGCCACAAAGTACTGAGTCATCGTGAAAATTATGGTTTTCTTATTAAATCAAGGGAGTGGATCTCCATTTAGATTGCTTGTGGGTGAAACCATATTGCTGGTGTGTTTATTTTACAGCTTTAATAGCCACTAGACTATGATTTTACTCACCGTATGTACCTTTTTGGTGTGATCAGAATCTATTTCTACTCATGCATTATGTTTGAGAAGGATTTAACCCTATACATTTATCTTTGAAAGCTCAATTTACAAGCTAGGATGTGACTGTGACAGACAGTCAGCTAATGAACTGAAAACAGGGTCTTGCATGCAAGCTGTAGTAATTATATTACAGTTCACTTTCTATCTCAGCAGATATCATCCAGAACAATGAAATGAAAACCAGGACCATACAGCGGAGGCACTGTAATTCACTGTGAAACAGATTATTCACTTTTCACAAAAATCCCTTCATGTGATACAGAAAAACAAAAAAAGCCTCTCTTTGACCTTTTTCTTTTTGTTTACAATCATTTTAACACTGAATTCATCATCCATTCAGACAAAGGTAAAAAGTCCCTTTCATACACACACTACATGTGTACCGATGGCTCCTTTTTAAGGTTTGCTGTCGAAACAGAACTCATAGAAACAATGTGCAAAATTATGTGCTCGATAATAGAAAGCATTTCTGTGCGCCAGAATACATTCACACACGCATAGTTTGCCGTGAAATTATTTGCATTATTCTAAAAGCTCAACATTGGTGCCCATTCAAACTATATATGACCGGACAGCAAAAACAACAGGTAAGGAAATAAACCAAAGGGAAGAGATTCGCTTCATGTGACCACGTCAGCTTGTTTTACTGTTTGCCCGCCTCTGCCAGTCTGTTGCTGATCTCTTTGCTCTTCTTTGTGACGGCTCCGCCCGGTTTGGGTTCTGAGGCGCCCAAAGAAGGTTTCTTCTTGGCTGACTGGGAACTAGAAATCTGCTTCTCTTTAGCTTTTTTCTGCATCCTCCCTGTTGTTGTTGTTGGTGTTGATGATGACTTTTTTGGTTTGGTGCGGGAAACTGGTTTATCCACCTGAAAGAGAGAAGAGACGCGAGAAGAGATTAAACGGATGTCAGAGAAACTGATCAATACTTTGGGAAATGGAATTTATTTTGTTTCCTTGCTTGGAGGATGACAACATCATCATTTAAATATGAATCTAAAGCCGATAGCCAATTACCTTGGCTCAGCTTAGCAAAAATTCTGGATAAACACCCGGCCTTATTGTTCTCCTCTTTAGACACAATCGAACACAACAAACAAATATTTAATGTGAAATCATGTTGAAAATTCAGCAGCACAAACTGCTGTCAGTTTAATAAAATAATTAATAAATATGCCACTACGGTAGATTCCTAATAAAAAAAATTGGCCTGGTTATCCACTGATCACAGATTTCTCTGCCTTCCTGCTGAGCTTGACCCACTTTTAACCACATATGTAAATATCCAGAAGCATCCAGCTCCATTTACTTAAAGTTACTGCAGGCTTCTGGAGTTTAAGAGTCAATGAATGTGTAAAATTGACTCGCTCTGTAACATGTTTTACAGCATCATGTACCACAGATTCTAACTGTGAATGGTGCATTCAATGACAATGGGGTTAGGGTTGATCTTTCCACCCAGGAGTGTGGCTACTCCACCTCTCTCAGCCCATTACAGGTGTTGCTCCATCACTTGCAAAGCCAACAACTGAGCCAATCACATTTGTTCAAACGCCTTATAGCAAGACTTTCTAACTGCAGGATGGTGCAGACTTTAACCCCAATGCAAAACTGCCATTTTAACATGTTGAAATAACAAGTTGCAGATCTCAGCTTAGAAGGGAATTCTGATGCTGATGATCAGGCATGTCGTTGACACTCTGTGGGAATATTCTAGGATTCTACATTTTATTTCGTTTAGTTTTCCACGTTTAACCAGTGGGGGTGACATAATGAAACCAACCAACACCACCACCACCATGTGGGGTGTGAGGAACTAACAGCTAATGAGGTGACAGTAAGGTTTAGACCGCTATGACTGCTAGAACAGCAGAGATGAAACCGAAGTGATACATTTTCTTGGTTTTGCTCTGCACTGGAAATTTAAAGGGTGACATGCATATAAATTAAATGTGTTGTACATTCATGTATTCTTTCCATGTCAAACTCACAGGCAGCATACTGTGTTACCATGGAATGCCACTGACCCGCGGACCACATTTTGAGAACCTTTGTGCAAAGCTAATTAACTGCTGGCTCCAAGCAAGAAAACAAATAAGCATACTTCCCAAAATTTTAAGCTAACCATTTACATCTTTACTTACTGTAGGCTAACTGATAGATTATAAATCAAGTCTTATTTTATCATGCAATACAAACCTTCTTTTATCTTGCTACTCAAGATAATTTCAGGCAAATGACACCATATGCTATAGATGATACTTGCATGATGTGGTTAGTGCAATGAAGATAAAGGTCCAAAAAATAGCACAAAAAGCGTGTTTGTGCCTTTCCTTCTCTAAAAAGTGGTTCGTGCAGTTCCTTATTTAATGAACTTTTAAGGAATATAAAGCATACATGGTATTTAGTTTATATTAGTATATGATGTTAGTATTATGCTTTATAAAATGAAGTAATTTGGTTCAACTACTAATACTGGTGGAGGCTTGACAAGCAGGCCTGCATTGGTGAGATTTGTTCAGATCAAAAGATTGAGTGGGGAAAAGTGGGTGCATAGATAAATGTGGCCTCAAGCCAGGCGCTTAGCTCATTTCTGCTCTTGAGCTGGAGTTGCCTTAGTGATAACAGACTGATGGAGGGGCTCCCAGCTTTTATAAATGAGCATCAGCGTCCAGCGACAAAGTTGCAAATCATGCTCAACTTTTGCTGATTAAATAAACCTTACAAACAATATTGTATAAGATGACAGTGAAAGGTTATTTCTGACCAAAAAAAAAAAAAAACGTGTTCAGCTCTATTTCTCAGAGTTGTGTAAAGTAAGTTAGGCGTCGCCATGGCAAACCTTGTTAATAAATTTTGTTGCCAGAGACGGTCAGTGTGGGATTAGGAAGACTATGTTACCATGGTACCAGTGTAAAATAAATAAAGAAAGGCACTGCACTCCATCAGGTTTACCAGACATTTTCAGAACAAAGTCCAGATTAGATTTAACACTTTAAATATTTTTGCTTCTTAATGTTGATGACGTGGGTCTCAAAGAATACAATTAGATCCACATGGCTGTGTCACACTGACCTGCACACTGCTGCTACACTAATCAGACAGAGGCACAAAGGATATCAAAAATGCACTGCCATATTCCTAGTATTCCTCTTTATAATCTGTATGCCAATTCATGGTCAGCCATTGCATGAAGAAAAAAGAAAAGTGCCATCTTGCCCAGTGTTACTAACACAATAGAGCATCAAGGAATGTTTTCTAGGTCCACTGGTGCAACAAATGTTTTGATTTTTATCTGATACATGTTGATAGCATCTCTGCTTCATTGTTTCCTCCAATCCCATCCTTTTTTTCTGTTTTTTTTTTTCCCAAAACCCCATGATGAACTGTTAAAACTACAAATCTCCACAAAAGGTAGTGGCTGGTGCAGGCTGAGAAGTGGGCAAACAGTGAACAAATAACTTTGGGAGGACTGCATCTGGCCACTGGGTGATAAATGTGACTGAGGCTACGTCCACACTAGCCCGGATAAATATGAAAACGGTGTTTTCGTCTGAGAACGCTCCGCATCCACACGATCGTTTTCAGTCGTTTTCACATTGTTGTGCGTCCACATTTGGAAACGTCTGAAAACGCTTACGTTCCAGTACTGCGCATGCGTGAAACGCAAGACGATTCGACCTGCCTCATTTCTGTCTGCCACTTATTTACTTTTCGGCTCTTTGAAACGTCGCGGCAAAATGTCGAGTTTTTTAAATGGACTAACAATGAGGTGGAGTTGTTGCTGCGAGTAACACAAAAGTACAAAGTTGCAAAAGCGATTGACAATTAAAGAATTTGAAGAAAAGCTCTCTGGAGCATGTACAAACTGATATTAATCTTTAATAGGGCTGTCAAAATTGAGCGCAAACAAAACAACTGCTGTATAATGCCCTCCGCGATCTTAGTTTAATTGGTCACATGACTGCATCACATGACTAAAATGTGCTGTCGTTTTCGAAAAGGTTCGCTGTCCACAGTGTGACGCAAAAACGGCGTTTTCAAATGTTTCCGCTTTGGAGAGCGTTTTCAAAACGCTGCATTTTCCTTGACCGAAAACGCCGTCTCAGCGTGGACGGAAGGCCAAAACGGAGAGAAGAAGATGCGTTTTCACAGGAAAACACATTAGTGTGGACATGGCCTGAAGCTCACATTAGCCAAGACGCATACTGTGTGCGTGTGTGTGTGTGTGTGTGTGTCAGTATGCATGTTTTGGCCTTATCAACTTTGAGGTCAGCCTCCATGCCTTCTAGAAGAAACAGAGAACACACCTGACTACAGCAGATTTAGAACAGAGCTGCTCTCAGTCTCTGAGAAGTCCTACAAGAATGAGAGAAGGAGTGGCCACATGAACACACCACTGTAGACACATGACTAACCAATTCAAACCCATTACATGCAAAAAGATCTTACCGTATGTGGGGAATATCTTCAAATAATAGGTTGGTAAAGGGATTACGTCATATTACCATACTCTAATGATGGAATGTCACTTTAGCTTCTGAAATCGATGCAGTGACCATTTTACTATTCATTAGCATATACATATACAGCTTGCTAAATACACAGTATGTATGCTGATTAGCTGAGCGTAGTGTAGCAGAACCAAGTAGCAATGACAAATGCACATCATGTAATTAAAAAAGAATGTTGACACATAAAACTGTTCTAGTTTGTGTTTATGGGGAGTTAGACCACATGCCATTAGGCACTTCTTGAATATTTTGTATAATGAGATAACACTTATGGGTTTCAGTGAGTAAGAACTCAAATCACGAAATACAAACTCTAGCATACAGCCGGGTTAATTTAGGTTTGATATGTGTGCAATTACAAGAAGTCAAAATGGAGATGGAGAGGTATAGTTTCTGCAGATTCGTGCGTGGACGTCATCTCACCTTGGCAGGCTCCTTGCTGGGTTCGCTATACAGGCTGCGTATCCTCCTGCGCTCCAGCAGCTTGTTGTCCGTTGGGTGAGCCTTCACCTGCTCCCCCTTGAATGTGGCACTATAGCTGGTTTCCAGACTGGTCTCCTCCCCAGGGGGTTTATACTGGGATGGAGCTTTGATGGGCTTCACTGGCTTCACATCCTTATAAGCCTTGAACTCAGTCCTAAGAACAGTGTAAATGAGATTTTGATTTATTTATTTTTTATTACTGAATAGTTAAGAAAAAAGATAAAATCAGAGTCATTAAATCAACTGACTCCCAAATAAACTGAAACCTGGTCAATGAATCAATTGTTAAAACTGTACACAGCTGTGGTGCTCCTCATACAACATTAAAATTAACAGCTAGCCAAAATTAAGCATTGAATTGAGAGAAGAGCGGCCACTGATTATACTGTAAAGACGGAAGATTTACAAATAATGATGATAATAATAATAATAGTAATAATAATAATGATAAAAAGCTTTCTATGAAAGGTTTGCAAGGTACAGATTATCCTTGGCATAGAGGCCTAGGATAATTTGACATCACCACTAGAGGCTATCCTCACTTTTATGTCATGTACCAACCATCAGACATGTACACTGTATTCATGTTGATTACAGCTCAGCTGCAGGTTCTGCAGGACTGTCAGTTTATTTTTAGCAGTCAAATCAAAATTTGACCTTCAGATTTATTGTCCACGCTCTGCAAGACCGGGAAGGGGCAACACGTGCTTTCTTTTCAGGTACATGTAGACAAGAAGTGGACTCGTTGTGAGACACCGCTTACACATGTTTTCTATTACACAGCAGGAAATTAATTAGGAATTCTAATTCAGATTATTATTACTATTATTGTTGTTATTAATTATTATTATTATTATTATTATTATGACCCTGAAAATAGTTTTTGTTTGTTTTTTTAATAAATGGGAGCTGTTATTGCAATGTGTAACTGTGTTTTATTCACTGCACAAATGAAAACTTCCAGTTTACAACTCAGACATTCAGAAAGCAAGGTCATTTATGCATACAGTCACTTTATTAGGTACACCTTGGTAGCACCCAGTTGGACTTCCTTTTGCTTTCAGAACTGTCCTCATTCACTGTGGCATAAATTCAATAAGGTGAAATTATTCCTCAGAGATTTTAGTGATAGCATCAACCAGTTGCTGCAGATTTGTCAGCTGCCCGTCCATGATGCAAATCTCCCGTTACACCACATCCCAGGGGAGCTTTATTAAATCTATTAGATTGAGGTCTGGTGACTGTGGAGCCCATGTGAGTACTGTAAACTCATTGTCGTATTAAGAAAAAAAAAAAAAACAACAGTTCGAGATAATCTGAGTCTTGTGACATTTGTGACATTATCCTGCTGGAAGCAGCCATCACAAGATGGGTACACAGTGGTCATAGAGAGACAGACGTGGTCAGCAACAGTACTCACTTGGTAAGGGGCCCAGAAGGCAGGATGGATCCATGCTTGTTGCTAATGCCAAATTCTGAGCCTACCATCTTAATGTTGCAGCAGAAATCGAAGCTTGGAGTGGACACTGTTTTTCCAGCATTTATTGTCCGATTTTAATGGAGGCTATAAAAACTCAAGCTCATTAAATTTATCATTCTGGCAGCCATTTGATTGGCTGATTTGATATTTGTGTTGATGAGCAGTTGAACAGGTGTACCTAACAAAGTGGCCAGTGAGTGTGTGTTCTGGGTTAGAGACAGAAGCCCTTCTTTACTCTTGTATACATGGTTTACTCCTTCATTGGTTTCACATTTTAAAATTCTCATGATCCAAACTGTTTCTACTTCACTGCCTGCAAAACACAGTGAAGTAGACTAATTCAGTTTTGATCTGTAATGAGCTTTTCTCCATGAAATTTCTGTGAAGCATGTCTTCTCAACTTGCATGCCTCGTCTACTCAAAATTGGAGGAAGCCTGAGCAGAAAAAACCCTGTTAAGACACACATGATTACATTCAGATCCTTTTAGTGGCTTTACTCATTCATGGCCCATGGCATTGATTTGGTAGTACTCCCAGGAAGGCTGAAGCAGAAAAAAAATCAATACTGAACCTTTATCTGTAGCAGTGTCAGTTTACATCTGATATCACTGGAGATTGCAAAAAGAGACCCTTCAATAGCCTACCAAAAAATCCTCTAGTGATTTTTGGGTGACAGCTGAAGTGCTTTCAGGGATGCTGTGCTTATTCCTGCTAACACCCTCTGCTGCTACCGAGTGCACAGTAACAATTACAGAAAATCAAACATGTAAAGAGTGTAGAATAAAAAGTGTTACCTTGAACAGCGCATTGTCACAGCCTTACACTCTTACCTGTAGCTGCTAGAAGTCGACATAACCTCCTTTATCTGCCTGTTCAGAGCGTCTGCAGCCGCTCTGCCTTTCCTCTGCTCCGCGCTCACATCTGCAGCCACCTGTCCCTCCGTCTTCTCACCTGTTTTCCTCTCTGATGACTTTTCCCTCTTCACGCTTCTCTTGACCACCTCCTGTGACTCCTTCTCCTGCGTCTTCTCCTCAATCTCGCTCTTCTCCACGCCGCTCTCGACCTCGGCGGCCACCTGCTCCTGCTTACCGCTTCCTGCGCTCCTTTCCGGACCGCCGGCGGTGGGGCTCGATTTGGGGATCCATGGGTGGTCGTGCTTCTTCGGTATAGGCCAGGGCTTGTAATCCTTCTGATACTGAGTTTCGTTGTTGAAAGGGGCCGGCGATGGCTGGTACTCGTTTCTGGGCTTGCAGCTGGCCTCGGGGCGCACTCTCCACGCCTTGAAGTCTTGGCGCATGACGGACGCAGTAGAGCCATCTTTGCCCGCTGCGGCACCCGTCGCGGGCGGTGCCTTCCCAGCCTCCTGCTCGCCGGGATGGGGCTGGGTTTCTATGGCAATGGCACCGGCCTTCTTCAGTTTCGGCTGCGGATGATGGGGCACATGCGGTACGTCGGCCACGTCGGAGTATCTGGCGAAAACCAAAGGCACCGCGATGTCTGCTTTATCCAGCTCGGACCAAAAGCGATTGATGCAGCAAGCACGCGTAATGCACGGCCATGCCATAATGTTCGATTCTAGGAAGCTGACCAGAGAAAGATGCTAAAGGGGAAGGAAATAAATCGGGGATAAACACGTAAATAAACGTCCTACTCACGACTCGAACCCTCTTCGTTTTTTGTCCAGTCAGGATTACTCTCGCGTTATGCAATTCCGACGAGCAGATCTAATCTTTGCCCGAGACTTACGGGAGAAGCGCCCACACGCCCCCCTCTCTGCCTCCTCCTGCAGGATGTTTCTCTTGTTCAAGTTTCACAGTTTGGGGGCTTGCTGTGGAGTGTATACATTGCTGTCTGGTTGCGCATCAAAGCGACCCCACCCACATTTGTGTGCTCCTTCGACAGTCAGGGGGTCTGCACTGAGTATGCACGATGAACTAT
Organism: Aulonocara stuartgranti; assembly: GCF_965226115.1. Taxonomy (NCBI): domain Eukaryota; kingdom Metazoa; phylum Chordata; class Actinopteri; order Cichliformes; family Cichlidae; genus Aulonocara; species Aulonocara stuartgranti. The sequence continues at coordinate 13,988,751 of NC_138950.1, read as the reverse complement.
CACCTGAGCTCGTCAGCGTCTGGCCAGCAAAGAGGGAGGAGACACGGTTAACCCCAATGCTGCCATGTCACAAACGTAAACCCACAGTGGATGCAAGCCTCGTAGAAGCCTATTGTTCCGTTTTTAGGAAATGGCCGAAAAAAAAAAAAAACGTGGCTGAAAATCAGAACAAATAACACGAAATTAACATCAAGTCAAATCCCACTGAATGCAGCGGCCATGATTAAAGTGGGGACGAGATGCAAAATCTGATGACGAAATATTCAAGAAAACAATAAAAAATATTTTGGTCACTGACTCCGGCTTTATTGGTCTTCTTTACAGAGTCTTATTCAAGCAAAACAAACTTTATATAAAATGCGTGGAAATAAAAATGAAACGATCTTTCCAAACAAACTAACCCATTTATGCCGACTCCTATCCCTGCATCAATCTGCACAGTGAAGCAAACATTTAACTGCATTACAATCAGAACAGTGATGCACGACCATTTAAATCACGTTAGCCTGTACAGGGATGAGCTTTCCACAGATTTGCACTTAGCTGTACAAAATAACTGACATTCTAATTCACTCTACAGTAGAAAACATTTCCTGAGCATTAATTCAGGGATGCTGCTGATATTGATGGCATTGCTCCCTCTCCTGCTCTTCCTGCGTCCTGCACTGTGAATCAACAGGGGCATCTGCCTCCATCATGTGGTTTGAATTAAAAGCACACAATACAAAAACAAAAAAAACCCCAAAAAATTAGGCCATTAGTTAATCTCAGCAGCGGCTTTGCACAAAACATAGAAAGCCCTTAAAAGTGGACCCATTTCCTGTCATATATGACTTAAACTAAATGTTAAAAAAAAGAAAGAAAAGAATGCTCATTTTGATATGACCAAACTTTCAAACAATGAAGCCAGCGACTAATCACTGTTAAGACTTCAGTCACACAGGCCTAGAGATCAGTAGGCAACCCCCTGGCAACCTCTGGTTACTAGTAGTTAGTGTGTATTTATTAAGCGGTTACTGGCCGTCAGCAGGTGAAAGCAGCTGCAAAGAGGGTGCTGAACAAAAAAACCCCCTCCTTGCTGTACTTTGCATGAAACTTATTGACTTGTATGCAAACATTACAGCTTGACGGGTAGTTTGTGACCGACTGCAGGCAAGTTAGGATGCTCCACGCACACTACAGGAAACTGCAGCAATCTGCTAGCAGCTAAAGCAATCGCAAAAATGTCACTGACTGGTATCTAGACCTGTGTAAATAAGTCTCAATTTCACAGCAACCGATTGGGAAATAAACTTTTTTCCCTCTCAACTGGAAGCTCATAGATTTTTATCTTCTTTCAGAAAAGGGATGAACTACAGGGCTGCAGTTGACTGTTTTGAAATTATATAGAGCTAGCCTAGCAGAGATCAGTGAAAGAAACGGGGAATCGTAAATGAACCTGACAGATCCATTTTAAGATAGAAAAATATATAAACATTTACAGAAGAGTGTAGTCTAATAACTCAAGTTGACACAGAATTTGAATGTTTACAGATTATTTTCTGATTTACAATTTTCAAAAAGTCCACAAGGAATAATGAGTATTCATTTTGTTCCAGACAAATTTGTGAATCTGTTTACAACTCAAGATTAAGTGTGTGGTGCATTTAAATACACCATTTATTCATCTGACCAAATACAATAAGAGCTTAACTTCAGACATGAATGTCAAGCGCTAATTTACGTCTCCATTAAAATTTACTAGTACTTGTATCCACATGTTTTTACACCCCCGAAAATTATGCAATCAATCCAAACTGTTCTGTTCAGCTCACTGCATTCATTTCATCCCAGCCTCTTCCTCGGCTACTTCCTCAGACTCTGCATCAACTTCAGTGTCATCCTCTGGATACAGTCTGCAGTATTTGTCCACCATGACATCCAGGTCATGTTTGACATGAGTGTTAACATTAAGCATCGCAAGACTTTTGTTCCATTGGTGAGGAGGCATGCTGTCGAGGTAAGCCTGGAGTCTTCCACTTGCTGTGTCACTTTTGCTGTCCTCTAGCTTCAGCACAGGCAAGGTGGAAAGTACCTTAAGGAAGGAGTTCACATTGGGAAAGAATTTAACGTCTGGGAGCTGCAAGGTTTCATGAATGGTGGTGGGCAAGCGCACCTCTTTGCCTCTGTGCTTCCACTTGATTCTCCAGCAGTGGAGCTCTGCAGGTAACGTGTCAGGATTGGGGAGGTCATTCCGGTAAACATCTGCGTAGTTTTCCTCAGTGGTGTTGAACTTCATTTGGCCCATGACAGCCGGAACCAGCGACAGACACTTCAGGGCTTTGAGGTTAGTCTCAGAGAACATGTCCTCCACCTCCTGCATGATCCCGTGGATTACAGGCATTGTAACATACTCCTTAAAATATGGCTCAGCTTGAATTTCACCCACATCGGCAGCACGCTGTTTCCGTAGAAACAGCCTTGGAACTTTGACGGGAATCTCGATCATGGTAGCCACGCTCACAGCTTCCTCGTACCAAAATTCATGGTAGACATCAATGTTATCATTGACCTCATTAAGTGAATGCAGGACAGCTGTTAGACTGTTGGCAGCAAAAAACACATCAAGTGTTTCCCCTTGGAGATTCCTCCCAAAGGCTCTAGTGAAGGTAAGGACATTCTTCAGGATGACAATGGTGACAACGATCTCAAAGTCTGCAAGAGTTTCTGCTATTGAATATCCATCTGCCACCACAGAGGCAGCAAACTTTCCTTCTTCATTGTCTCGAATATTGTCCATGCACAGCAGCAACGGTGGCAACATATCCAGCAGCACATCAAAGACGTTGTGTTGTTCTGTCCAGCCTGGGATACAAGCTTGTTTTAGTGCAGCTCCTTTCTCTTCATTCTTCTGGTAGTGAGTGGAGATGGCTTTCTCGAGCTCATCCTGAGTTGACTGGGCCTGAAAGAAAGCACCAATCCTCCTCAGGGTTTCCATGACCACTTGGACATTGGGGAATGGAAGGCTGTTGGCCAGGTGAATGTTCAGTGCCATATGGGAGCAAGGCATGTGCAATGCCAAGGGATACTTCTCCATCAGTAATATTGCTACTGCTTTCATCTTGGTGGTGGAAATCCCAGTGGCTTTATGGGCCTGACCACGGCAGTCTTCCATGCTGAGCCCCCAGCGATCAGTCAGCTGGGCCTCCAGTCTCTCTACCAGTGCAGGCTCATCACCATCAAATGGCACAAAGTCCAAAAACTCCTCTCGGAGGACGTTCTGCTGATTTACAAAACGTAAAAACAGAGGAAGGTGCTTCTCATTGGCAAATTCCACAAGGTCGCCTGTCACTAGGGAGAAGAAGCGACTCTCTCTCACTTCCATTAGCATCTCCTCCCTCACTGTATTCTCACAAATGTCCAGGAGCTGACTTTGCTGGGTTACAGAAAGGTATTCAGAGTTCACGGCCGTTGCCTCAAAGCGCTTCTTCAAAGCTTCATCTCCAGCGTTCATGCGATAATCTAGGAGGGCCTGGAAGTTGTTGGGTTTAAGTTCTGTTTCTGATGCTTTAAGAGGCATTAACGGTATGCTTTGTTTTCCTAACATGACCACGGCCTCAAACAAAGATCTCAGGTATTCCCGAAATGCCTTCTCCTCCGTGGACAGCTGAGGTTCATCCTCATTGGTGGTTGTGCCATCTTCTGCGGCATCTTTTTTGGAAGCAATCTGGTCAATAGAAGATGCCACTGTGAAGAGAGATGACATAACAACAATCTTCTCAAGAAAACTGATTATAAAATTGGAACAAAAAACAAACAAACAAACAAAAGAACAAAGTCCTAATTTAATAGCTTACATCTCCTTTCTTTTATCTTCCGTATATCTTCTTCAGTCTGCAATTTAAAAAAAAAAAAAGTATAAAAGTTATTTACCAAAACTAAAAACAGTCATGTTATTAACCTTATTTAAAAAGACCCAAAAGCTATCAAATATCTTCCTTACAAGCTCTTTAATCCGCTTGCGATGTCTGGTGTGAGGATTTTTTAAATGGCTTGTTAGATCAAATATTGTTGGAATTGCCGTATCCTTCAGCACAGTCCGATAAGGGCTCTGGGGGGAAAAAAAAAAAAACTAAACAAACAAAACTCACATAATTAAAATAAGCAACATTTAAAAGATGCACATTTTTGAGGAAATAAATGTAGAGAAGGCTCTGCCTGCTCATGAAATACTCACCGTTTTGCACACCATAGCTGGGTCAAAGTGCTTGGCACATAGTCTGTAGTGCTTATTCAACTGGTCTGATGTTTTTGCCTCTAGATCAGCCCTGCGACAGTTCTCTACCCAGATTCTGCATCTAGAAGTAATAAGAAAATTTATTTGACATGCTAAGATACAGAAATGGATTGAGACTGCCACTGTCCATATGAAGGCTGAGAAGAAAAAGAAAAACTACAGAAACAGCAATATATCCTACCACTTTCTTTTGCAATACATCAATAAAAGTGCAATAAAGTATTTCTATTTCCACTAAAAATCGGGTACTCCAAATGCATTACCCTAGCACTTTTACTAAATTCACAACTTAATAATTGAAGTAGCACTTCTCAAACTTATCATTATAGACAACTTATTAATTCAAATGACTCGTTATTAAAATGGAATAACAACAACATAAAGACAAGCACACCAAAATGCAGAGTTACTTTTTGTCTCTGGTTTGACACTGTGGCCACATTATGTTAAAAAAAAATCACAATAAAACTGAAAATGGGAGTTAAGAAATGATTTGCTTTTGCTACATTTTGAATGTTGGGCTAGAAAAGGAGATGCAGACCTTAGCAGAAACCACATTATACAAACATTCGAACACTCAGGGCCTAGTCTACACGTCTTAGATTACATACCAGAAAGTTAGCTCTAAACTCAGTCTGCCATAGAGTCATTCATTCATATATATATATATATATATATATATATATATATATATATATATATATATACATACATACACGATGTAGTTCAGATAAAAGCTAGTGATTAAACACGGCCTAATAACTGGAAAATGAACGACAAAATATTTATCGCGCCTTGTTTGTGGTCTTTACGGATTGGTTAGTGGTGTTATAATTCCTCACTCATTTCAGTACAACTTTAGGATACTACACATGGTCTTCTGGACTCTGCTGAATGCTAAAGCTCGTAGCGTACTGTCATATTTGCTGGCTTACCTCTCCGGGTCCCGTGGAAACCGAAAAAATGCCAAATCAGATTGCGTGCTTTTCCGCGTACAGTTCGGGGCCGCGCAAAAATTCGGCATGCTTCAGGTTCGGTGGTTAGCTTAGCTAACTTGGCTGCCTATTGTCATCCGCGGACTTCAGTGGTTTTCTTGTAGAAAGCTGAGTGGACGGTGGGTACGGCTAAAGATAAGAGATGACTAACATGATCTCAGACAATGTCTGGCAAAGAAAACACTTAAAGGACACACAATACACCAACACACATTTACAACGGTTAAATTTGGGATATATCGCTTTTAACAAAGGGATGTCCCGCCCCCGGAACCTCTGATTGGACATACCTAAGCTGCCCGTGATAACTACTGGACGCCACAGATAACCCGTCAACCAATTAAAAAGCAAAAAACAGTTTTTGTTTTTTTCTTCTTCTTCTTCCTGAAATGTAGCGACAGCCGCGCTTTCAGGGGGCACTGCACCTACCTCATTAGCTAACGTATCCGTTAGCCGCTAGGGCAGGACGACCTGCAGTGTTTCAACTAACCGGCAGCATGTGATTTAAATAGGTAGCTAACAAAGGCAAGAAATAATACAACGCGAAGAAATATGCACTACTAAGTGCATATTTCTTCGCGTTGTGTTTTCATCATTCCCCAATACTGAATCCTTCAGGTCAGTGTTAGCTATTTAGATAGTAAGGGTGTTTTCTGTGGTTAGCAACATTACGTATACTCCAGAAATAGGCGTTCGCAGGTGGCTGAGGCAGTAATAACTCGCACGGGTGAGTGGTCCTGTATGTGGCTCGTTGGTCTAGGGGTATGATTCTCGCTTAGGGTGCGAGAGGTCCCGGGTTCAAATCCCGGACGAGCCCGCCTTTTTTTGACTTTCGGTTTATTAATATTAGTCATAAAAGCATGACACATGAGAGCCAAAAAAAATAAACACACTAAAGGACACGATTAATGTCGACAAACGCTTTACCGGTGTAAAAAGACTTTTAAATCCGAAGTTATCTCCAAGCATGAAAAGTAGGTGTCTGCACGTGAGACGGCAAGTATAGTGTGTTTTACCATTTATCATGAATGGTTCTTTATGTTTTTTTTTAAATCCTATACATACTCCCGAGTAAAACATTGAGGGCTCGTCCGGGATTTGAACCCGGGACCTCTCGCACCCGAAGCGAGAATCATACCCCTAGACCAACGAGCCAACGCGGTCACCTATTTCCTGTATCCTTTTCTAAATGTAGCATTTTCACTCCGTTTTCTAGGACTACATACTATTATACATCTGAGTATTTCACATAGATGGGTCAATGGACAATAAAGAGACACAGAGCAATTCAATTAACTTCTTTTTATATATCATACATAAGACTGTCTTAATATAATACAAAGGGCATTGTCATAAACACAGCAAAGTCTTGACTAGATCTTACAATCTGTGGATACATGGACTTATCCTTTCCCCCATGCTGTTCAATTCTATAGTGCATGTTGCATGTACAAAAAAAGTGAAAAAATGTGAACTCAAAAATGAAAAGGATAAATCCAAATTAAATAAGAGGATTTCAACTTCTGTCGGGTGTTCAGATATGTCAACAAGTATAGGTGTTTGTGTGTAACCCACAAACTGAACAGGCTTATGAACAATGGAACCTTTTTTTTTTTCCTCCAACCATGTGCTTCTCATATAACCAAAAAGTAAGGTTTGTGATGTACATGCACTTACAATATACCCTGTGAAAATTATTAAGGTTTGAAGATCTAGCTTTCCCTGTTTGATTCAAACCCTACCTCATAGTGTTGTCCTGATGTAGTCAAGTACCTTTGCCAAAAGGCAAGGTTTTGCCACTAAGAAAACAGGAGTTCCTGCCCACTGAATGGTCACCAAATTGACAAACATAATCAACATACCAGCAGGAGCAAGGTAGTGAGTTCTATACTTCCTTTATTAAAAAAATATAAGTATATACATAAATTCTATTTCAACTATTAAAAAGGGGCTGCATTTCATGACAACTGCTCTAAATAAGAGGTCAATCAGCATGATCTGAAATAGGCGCACACTTACGAGTCACTGCAGTCAAATTCTTTTTTCTTTCAGTCTTTATTTTTGGAATGTTTAGTACCAGTATGAGTGCCAGCAATAAAAACCACCGGCTAATTCTAAATTTCTCAAATTCTGCGGGGTATGAAAAATGATTGCAAATTTGCAAGTATAACCTTGACATCCAGATAAAACTCCAATCTCAATATAGGTAGCTTTACATTTGTGTTTATGGAAAATGCCAAGCATGAATTCATATGGTGGTTTTCCTTTAAGATGACAACAGCATGACCTGTGTCCTGCCCTTAATTTGAAAGGTGGCTGTGGGCAGGGTTTCTTTTCTTTTTTTATATCTAATTTCAAAGCTGGTAAGATGAGCAACAGAAGAAAGAAAGCACTTCAAAATCCCTGATATAAAAAAATAAAAATAATAATAATAATAATAAATCTGGTAATTGACTGTAATGTTTTGAGAACATGCATTTATGCCAAGGCAAAGCATGTTATTGTGGGCTGACAGACACCCTTTCCCTTTGAATAGGACAACAATCGTGGGGATCTGCCCTACCAAATCAGAACAATACCATTCAACACAAACTGGTTTGCCACAGTCTTGCTTCACGGCAGAAACTAGCCAAGTTGACCAAATGATGTATGAAAGGCAGCAACACCCTTTGAAATAGTATGATGGGGGCAAAAGAAAAACGACGACACAGAAATAGAACGCATTAGTCTCCTTTGTTTTGTGTTTTTTTTTTTTTTGTGTTTTGTGTTTTTTTTTTTTTAAGTTGTTTTTTTTTTTTAAACCATCAGCCTCTATCTTGCTACTCCGGAGCCTGCAGAGTAACTACCAAATTCTCTAACATACCAAAGTTTTAAAAGACTCCCAAAATAATCTACCAATTAATATGGAAACAGTTTTGGTAAAACGTTGCAAACAAATCTGGCCAGAATACACAATAGCCAACGGTCTCGACAACGGTGTCCAGTTTTGCTAAAGTAATATATTGCAGCTGTTTGTATTGACGTTAAAATAAGATCTTGATAAACTTTGCGTCAAAGTGGTGAACTGCTACATTATTGGTTACAGACACCTATATGCTATAAAACAACTGCTTTGGTATAAAAACATATCCAAAGGGAAAATAAATTCTTGTAAAATTCACAGCATAATTTGAGGAGAAAAAAAGGCAGTCACTTAACTCGTTTTTTTCTTCAGTTTCCATGTTTTGGATGGAGAGACTTGTGCAGGTGGTTCTGATGAGGAACTACATGCAGAAGGGGGGGGAAAAATAAAACATAAAAGGGTAGACTCTGGAATAGTTCTTTCCACTGCAAAATCCTTAACCAGTAAATTTCAAGGAATTAATGTTTAGGAGGTTGTTGTGTACAATAAGACCCTGTTATGTGGGGCCCTGCTGAAGACGAAATCTTTGTCGAGAAAGGCCTCAAATTACCATTCGTGTTTACCTTTTCTAAGTTGTTTTAATTTCTTTAAAGAATTAAGGGCTGTCTAGAGAGAAAAATAGAGAAAAGCCATCTTAATTCAAATGATAATGTCCAGCTCCATCCCATTCCAAGTCCATGAGTCATAAGGCCAAAGGGTTATCTAGAACCAGCCACTGACTGTCTTCCTTTCACTGGGCTGGATCCTTTCGTCTCCCACGCCCATCGCTGCTCTCGCCTGTGCCAGGCCCGGTTGCAGCTTGCAGGACTACGGGGCCTCTAGGCCTGAGGGGTGGTGCTTCCCTCTTCTTGGACCCCGGCTGGTGCCAGTATCCACCTGCGGGGTCTCCTCTCCACCCGGCCAGCACACGCATAGGGACTCCACTGCTATGTGCTCCCCTTTGACAGAGTTACACAATACCGACCAACAACAAGAAATATCACCGCAAACACTTCCCCTCATTGTCAAGCTACAGGATTTACAAGCAGCTTTTTACGTGAAACTTCACAAAACAAAAAAAGGGCAAAAATAATTAAGAACCAGTGAAACAGTAATGTCAGGCAGTCCATGGTTTGAACCGAAGGAGGACGCCAAGCATTTCATCACCAACAGCTACCTGCAAAACAGCTTCAAACTTTGCTCTGAAATGCTCCTTAGAAGATTTTGCCACATAATACCATATGGTGATTACTTGGTGGTTACATGAAACTGGTGAAATGGTAAAATGGATGTCTCAATCTCACTATGGTTATTCCGCAGTATTATTTTGTGCCTAATGATTGCAAAAGAAAAACTGGTGAAAATTACATATATACTTTTTAACAAAGGTTTATCTCTGTAGTAGCGGTTCAGTGATATCTCCCTTCTGACGTGAGCAGCTTTTGTTCTCAACACACCTTGTAGTAAAAAACACCACCTTAAAAATGACGCACAGGGGGAACACACAGCAAAATGTCAGTGCAGTCACGAGCTGGCCATAGAACTCTGCTGCACACACACTCCAGTCATTGGAGACTCTTCCCGGTCCATGCCCTGCCTCATGCCCAGGTGGCCTTCCGCTAGGTAGTGGGCAGGCCCTGTGTTCGTTCCCATGGAGAATGCAGGGTGCGCTGCCATGCCAGTCTCCTGCCGTGGGTTCGAGAAGGCACCTAGCCCCATGCTCAGCCCACCATTCTGACCAAAGTCAAGGGCTCCAGCGGGCAAATGGCGGAGCTGGTAGGCCTGGTTGCCATGGTTCCCAGTGGAAGAGGACGATGTAGAGGAAGAGGAGGCAGAGGAAGACAGGGAGGTCATGGACAGATGGCCATGAACCACCTCCATGGAGTCCTGTGTTGAGGAGCTGTGTGTCGGGGAAGTGTAGTGGCGTGGGCGTGGACGTGTAGCCATCATCTGCCCATGGTGGTGATGAGTATGTGAGTGGGGATGCAGGGCCTTAGGGTGCTGAGGTGGGACATGGAAGGTAGTCTCCTGGACTGGGTGGGTCTCTCCAGTGACTGATTCGGGTCCGACGCCACCTCCCCACACCAGCGGTGGTGGGTAAGGCTGTCTTGCCTGTCAAATAAGAAGAGTCAGTAGTGGAATACAGCTAAAACCTTTCTTTGAGAACATAAACTAAACAAAATTAAAATTCACAATTCAGGAACTGTGACCATTTCTGACGAGTAATACTGATAATAAAATAACATGTCATACATGAAAAATAAATTCAAGAATATTTTTGATGAGTGAAGGAAGTCTTGTATGACACTAACAGGAAGTCATTTGTATGAACTTTAAAAAAAAAAAAAAAAAAGCTATTAAGTTTTGGTTTAATCAACCAGCATTCCAAGAACTTAGTACAACTTTTTAATTTTCAGCTACCTTACTGACCTGTGGGCAGAGGCTGTCACCATCCATGGCAGGCATTGCCGTGCCGAAATGTCCTCCACTATGCAAGTGGTGATGGGTAGGGTCTGATCTGGCTCTACCACTGGTACTTGTCCCAGATGATCCTCCTGAGTTTTAAACAAAACAAAAGCCTCAGCAATTCAAATATGTCAAATTCTGTCCCACACAGCTGTATGGGTTTCATACCATGTTGTTTTTCTTGGTCATTTTACTTGTGGTAAGAGTTAAGAAACAGTTTACAAAAACCGCATTTTACCAAACAAAGTCAGCAAATTTTTTGGTTACTTAACCATGTTACCTAATGCAAGAACATACAGATGTACACATGTTACTACTTAAAAAGAATTAACACTGCACCCAGAATCTGTAGCTGGTGGCTGTTACCTGAGCTAGAGGAGGTGCTGGAGGTGGTTCCTGAAGACTGGGACTGCTCTAATGCGGGGCTTGTAGACACACTACTGCTTGTATTGGTCCCCTCATCCGCAGTCTTCTTGAAGAAGCTGTGCTGCAGGGCATAGTAGGGCTGGATGCGGCTCTTAGGGTCATAGTCCAACATCCGGAGGATCAGGTCCTTGAACTTCAAGTAGTCAGCAACAGCATGGCCAGACTCCCCCGCCCGCCGGCCACCTGGACCCCCTGTCTCCACACCCAAGATGGAGTGGAGCTTCCGTGAAGCTGGAGGCTTATACTATTTAAATCAGAGGACCGTCACATTAAAGGCAACTCGTGTATCACCAAAATCTACAGTAATTATTCCAGAACATTCAACAAAACAAATTGTGGCAAGAGTGCATCTGCACAAAGAAAAGAGCTCACCCTTTTGCCATCTTTGGTCTTCTTAACACTCCATGTACCATCCGAAAGCTTCTCAAAGAACTTCCTGGCTTTTGGGGCTAGGTCCATTATGTGATTAGGCGGGATACCAAGAACCTCAACTATTTTGTTCATCTGGTCCACCTGGACAAAGTGTTAATAATAAAGTTACTTCCTGTCATGCTGACAGAAAGGAATATTTGACAAAACCTTTGACATTTATACTTGCAACTTAAAGCAGACTGAAGACTTCTTATTAATACATTAAGTTAAATGTCAATCTAAAGATGACTATTCTTAAACATTTATCTGACATTTTAAAGAAAAATGTAAACATGAGGTGAAAGCTATTGCTATTTGTTATTATTAGTGGTACAGCATAGAACAAACCTAAGTAGTGTTTCACTTTTTTTTTTTTACCTCATTAGCTCCGCTGAACAGAGGTTCCCCAGTGTGCATCTCTACCAAGATGCAACCCAAGGACCACATGTCAATGGCCAGGTCATAGGGCATTCCCAGCAGCACCTCTGGGGAACGGTAGAAGCGACTCTGGATATACTGGTATATCTACAAAAAGGGTAAAAGAACAGGGATAATGAGACCTTTTATCTAATATAACACCAAGTGTTCAGGGGCAAAAAGTTTATGGCACACTTCCCAGAGATATTTTTTTTATATATGTTGATTTGAACGTTGCTAAAGAAAATGGTAAAAGTACCCTTTGGCCCAGTTGGCATGAGCTGCCAAAGTCCACTATTTTGATGGCACTCCTCTTGGGGTTACAAAGGAGGATGTTCTCAGGCTTCAGGTCACAGTGGATGATGCTGAGCTCAGGTGTGGCCAGGAAGAGTAGCGCCGTGCATAGCTGCTGGGCAAACTTCCGGGTGAGATTGAGTGAGACGCCACGGAAGTTGGTATTTCGGAGCAAGTCGTATAGATTGTAGGACAGCATCTCAAACACGAGGCAGAGGTGGTTCCGAAACATGAAGTGACGCTTTAGGTGAACTGCAGCAAACCAAATTGTACCCATATGAGTCAAATACAGAAAAAGCCATTTTAACTTCTTTGATATGATTTTTATGATCAGATGCAAATTTCAAGAGTTGATTACCAATGTAGTACTTCATCTCGGTATCATGTTTGTTCATGAGCTCTAGGAGCCGCACTTCAATCTGGGCTTGATTGAGGAAAGCTTTCTTGTTCTTGATGATCTTAATGGCAACCCATTCCTGCTCTGCTCGGTCATATGCTTTCACAACCTAAAGATGCCAAAAACAACAAATAGTATCGTTTCTGAAAATTACTTGCCGACTGTTAACCACAGCTAAAAAACCTACAGCTGTTGCTTCACAAATCTTCTGGTGATACAGATGAAAAGTAAACCATAATTTTCTCATAAAAACCTGCATTTTCTCCATGCCATGATTCAAATCATGTGTATATGGTGCACAATGTATAAATTAAGCACCTGTCCAAATGATCCTTTTCCTATCAAGGAATCAATCTCATAGCGGTCCATCCACTTCTCCCCATTCTTGACGATGTAGTCATAGTTGTCATCGTCATAGCCGTCATTAAAGACCTTTCTCTCTTTTTTGTGACTGGAGTCTTCACCCTGACCCTGTTGGTGCCGTCGCTTCTTTTTTGCATAATACACCTATAAGTTTAAAAAACAGTTCACATAAGTTTCACTGACTATTACAACGTAAAAACAATGCCAAACACTTAAGTTTTTTTTTTTTAAGGTGCAACAATTCATCGCTTTAATAATAATAATAATGGATTGGATTTATATAGCGCTTTTCAAGGCACCCAAAGCGCTTTACAATGCCACTAATAACAAATTATTATTATTTAATAACAAAATAACAATAAATAGAACAAAAAAGGCTGTCAGATCAAGGTGACACCTTCCTATATCTTGTTTTGTCTGACCATCAATCCAAATTCTTGATATATTAACACAATATCACACATGACAAAAGAAACAGCAAATATAAAAGTATATACAATTCTACTTGTAAAACTAACTGAAACATGTAGTAGAACAATAAGAATAACAGCTTATTAATTTCAAATTTAATTATTGCAGCTCTAGATACATGTAATGAAAACAAAACTAACCTCATTGATGTGTTTGTATGTTTTGATAAGGTCAATGGAGAGCTTCCTCAGGGGAGCTGAAGTTGGGTCACGAAAGCACTGGGGCATGTGCCTCTGAAGCATCACAAAAGGGAAATAACAGCATTTTAAGGGGGGGGGGGGGGGAACTATACACAGCAGCTCTGGATGATACAGCTTAGTGTTAAAGGGCTATCATTAAATGCACTATAATTGATTTTGCACAATATTAGTATTAGTATTTATTTATTTATTGTCATGACATGACATGAACAGAGTGAAGAAAACATTTGACAAGCAGCTACTCTGCCTGGTGACAGCAACAAAAGGTGAACCGGATTTTAATAAACCACAAAAAGTATTGCCGGGTTAAGATGAAAGGAAATCCAGGAGGTGGAGAAGGGTAGGGTTAGTGTACCTGATTGGCAGTGAGCTGTGGTGTCTGGTCGCTGTACGGTAAGACCGTAACAGATTGGTCAGTGCTTGGCTGGTGGCGGTCACTGTACTGCTGGTGCGTATGGGGCATTGGAGCAGCCATCTGAAGACCAGCAGTGTGTAAAGAAAAAGAGGGCGCAAGCCGGACGGACGAAGGTTTGCATGCTGAAGTCTCTCCTCCTGGAAGAAATTAACACTCTTTTGAGTTGCAAAATTAACTGATTCAACATTATAGGTAAGAAAAGAACAAAAAAATGTAATAATCTTGACTTGAAACTATTGTATTTCCTCCTCCACACAAGAGATGTGTGGCCAAAAAGACAATGAAAAATATATTTTCTACTTACTGTACAGACAAAATACAAATGGCCTTTTTGTTTTGCTACTTAAACAGGCAATGCTTCCCTTAACACAAAAAAGAACCTAAATTTAGCTTTGGGAAAATAAAATACTTGTGCAAATTATGCATTTCTAGTGTTTATATGTATAGTGAAATAAGATCGTTCTTTAAAAAGAAAGAAAAAAAAAGAAAAAAAAGAGGCAAAAATGATGTTGAGAATAGCAAGAATGAATACATATTTAAGAGAAACGTCAGGTTAATACAAAGTGTCTTTTGTTAAACATTTAAAGCAAAAAAAAAAAAAAACAGCATTAGAGGATTACCACAAAATAAAATACAATAGTAACATATTAACCTTTGTGAAGAAAAAGGAGCAAAACAGCAGGTTTAACAGTGAAAAGGGGTGGAAATAAAGCATCTCCACACTGTACAGTGAATCATCCTTCATTTTAAGCCAGAAGGAATCAAAAAATTATTAAATAGCATGTTCAGCTATCAGCATCTCTCACCAGACAACACAATTCACCAGTGCTACACAGTAACCACTATTCAGAATCCCAGCAACAGCACCTAATTAGCATAGCCTATCACCACAGAGATACAGCGTGATTTGGCAAGCCCATCAATGCACAGACCAATCACAACGCAGTATGCAAATAGCCTACTTTTGTTGCCAGGGCAGAGCTGCTCCCATTTTCCAATGAGAAAACAAGAAATAAACAAGAAATAAAATTGAACTTTGGCACACTTAGACGTTGCTTTCAACACAAGAGCCTGACAGCAAAATAGCTGCACAGCCCAAAACCTGCACTCCATCTGAGAGCGTTACAAAGCTGACCCAGCTTTCGAAAAGCAAGGAGAAAAAAAAAAAAAAGCACATCCACTGACAGAAATAAGAGGAACTGTAAGAAGATGGAGCACAGTCAAACACTATTTGAAAAGTAACACTTATTTTTCACTTTTATATACACACACTTTACAACATTTTAAATTTAAAGCACTTCCATTTGTCATAACTACTTTGTTTTACTGCTTGTTCAGTTCAGACAAAAAAAAAACTAAGCAAATTTTAATTACTTTGAGCTCTGCAATGAAATAATTGCAATGAATTAAATGGTAAATTCTGTACTGACAATTCTTAATTATTCATCCTTACTTGACTTTTTTACCCCCCTTAAGAGAGTCCTACAAATTTTTGAGTCTGAATTTAAAACAACAACAAAACTGAAAGAGAAGCTCCTAGAAGAGCACTACTTCCTCACCAAAGGGTTAAGGCTTAATATATGGCAGCTAACCTGGATGCATCTTCTCCTGTAAAATTTCATATCATCCTGGGAGGAGAGTCCAGCAGCAAACCACAACCCACTACAAAGAATAAAAACAGAATATCATCATTGTGCATCTTTGGTGGGACTTAACTTCATAGTGGTTAAACTTTTCATAAGAAGGGACAGAGAACTGCTAGACAGCAGAAGACACCCCAAAACTTTAAGAAGCTCACTTGGGGTAAATGTGTTAATGGAGGGAGTTTACAAACAGACCTCAAATTTGAAAATTTCAAGCTACTTGTGCATTTACTGTAAAGATAGTTAAGACCCAGGAAATTACATATTTGAAATACTTAATACATATAGTTCTTGTGAAACTTCTAAATAGTTCTATTACAGACATTAACTAAAACAGGATTTGCATTGTTGTGGATCTAGAAGAGCACTTGACCTCCTCTCAGAATGTTCATACCGATTTTAAAAATATAATCTAAATGGGGTGAAATTAAATACACAATACTTTAACTTAAAATAGCCATCTGCTACTGAGAACCTAACTGGCCTTACTGCCATTACTGTTTTGAGGAAGAACTGAAAAAGTTTGGTTTGACAGAAATTCACAAACAATGGCAGGCACTATACTAACAAAACTAAGAGGTAAAATTGTCATTTAATAAAAAAAAACGACAAACCACACAGGGGAAAATATCAGCTCTATTTTAACACAAAGCCATTTTGCAAGCGCACTTGTGGCTCTTTAGTCTCCCCTAAATGTCTGATTCTTGTTAATTTTCAGTACTGACATATGAACAGTTCCTTTCCTGGCTCTAGTCATTACGGCATCAACGGGCCTATTTAGGTGTGTAAATATAACGACAGCTAGCTTGCTATTACTAGCCGTATCATATCATAAGTGATGGCTAAAGACC
The DNA here is from genome assembly GCF_965226115.1 of Aulonocara stuartgranti. Classification (NCBI taxonomy): domain Eukaryota; kingdom Metazoa; phylum Chordata; class Actinopteri; order Cichliformes; family Cichlidae; genus Aulonocara; species Aulonocara stuartgranti. The sequence goes on along the minus strand of NC_138950.1, from coordinate 13,972,245 downwards.
TCTATAACAAGTCTGCGTGTCATCTTCTCACGCCCAACCGATTAGATCCATTCCAAAGCTGAATCAAACGAAACCAACCCAAAACAATTAAAAGCCTAACGCTCGTGTATAAAGACCGTCGCCGGGTAGCTCTGTACTTACAGATGATGGGGTAGCGCTCGTCATGGTTGGAATTTAGGAAGCATATTCAGTGTTAATTTGCGGCCAGTCTTGCTACATATCGTTCGTGTATGTGACTCCCAATTCCACGCATAAATGACAAACGTATTCAGGCTCACGTTACCGTTAGCAGTCTAACTAGCTAACGCCGTCGTCGTTAACGTTACCCTGAAAACTGCAGGACAAGCAAGCATATCTCTCACCAATCCAGTGTTAACGTTAGCTAGTGACGCTGTGTGTGCAGCCAGCGGGTTGTGGGGCCCATTCAGCTGGTTCGTCAACAAGTCAGCGTTAACCATTAGCCGAGTTAGCCGATTTAGCTACGAGGCGTTAGCCTGGTTAGCTTCCGCACTCCATTGCTGTAAAAATAAAAACTACACCTCTGCAAGTAATATAGTTAGACAGTAATCCACAACGGAAATATGAGCCAGCAGAGCAACATTTTCTTCAATCCTACAATGACAGTCTAATATCGCAGGGCTAGCTTTAACGTTAACACTGTGCCAGCATGACTCTTCGTCTAAACCCACACAATCCGCTGCACCCCTCTCTCTCTAGGTTAGTCCAAAAACCAGTTCGGATGCTGTTTCTGTCTGACATTAATAATCAGTTGACCTACTGACTGAAAGCAAACGTTATAGGTGGCTCCAGCGGAGTCGGCGCCGCCACAAAACGTTAGCTAGCCGCCATACCATAAGCTACCTTTCTCAACTTCACGATCGCGTCCATCATTGTTAACCATTGACGTTACACACAACATATACATCCACGAAAGCGTTAACCTGGACGCTTTCGCAAAGGCTTTTGCTCACCTCTGATGGCACGATCTTCATTTAAAGTCCAATAACCTGTATGATGAGGAAACTTATCCAGCTTGAGATTCTCCCCTCCCTGCACGGTTAGCGAGTAATGTTAACGTTAAATCCAATTCCCCCGTCCTCTGACCGGCTAAAATAATTCGCCAGTCAGGTTCATTGCGCTGTTCATGTCCCAAGCACTGTGGAAAAACATCGCCTGTCGAAGAAACTCTTGACTAACGTTACTATCAGCTGATGACAAGCGACATGCTAACGATAACTAGCACGCATAACTCACCAGCTAACCTTAGCGAGCTGGCTAGCTAGTTGACAAAATGAACGCAGCTAACATTGGCTAGCTGTAGCTTCTGTGGCTAGCGTCAAGCTAACGAATCTAGCCACCGCTAAATAAATGTTCTGCCAAATTCAGATTTTTACGCCGTCTTCGCAAATTTGGCGCCGGCCACTTCGACAAACACGAGAACACGGTTAAATCCGGAGTATTTTAAACGTGAAACGGAATCCGTGTCCTCTGGTAATTTTGGTTAGGAATTTTGTGTCAATTTTCACAAAATGGCGCGCGGTCCAAACCTGCGCAGTGAACCGGCCCGGTGGACCAGAGACACGGACAACTGAGTTAGTGCGGCGCCGCCTAATTATTTCAACTGTGTTAAAACGTCGGTCTCTTGATCTTCTTAATCCGATCCACTAGACGCATTTCGATATCCAAAAACGTCAGACATATATCCACTGACAGCATTATTCCGGCGGGAAGGGAGAACATTTGAAAAGACTGAGCTGGGGAAAAAAACCCTCCTGACAAAATGGCGATGCTCTAGCTTGTTGCCATGGCAACTGTCAATCAAAAAAAAAAAGGTACCCGGATGTACCAATGACGAATAAGATCTAACTTGCCCGCGTTACAGGACACACATAACTCCGGTGGTGTCCCTGTCTGTCTTTTTCCACCGCGTTTGGCCTGTTGCTATCAACCAGAAGAGATTCAATATTTAGCTGTATCTTTAGACGGTTATTTTCACCGTCTAAAGATACAGCTTGTACAGCAATATAACCACAAAGAGATTCTAGCTCAGCCAACAAATGGTCATAACAATAACAAAAGGTTAATAACGTGTAAACGTTTTATTTCTTTAATATCTATCTTTGTTTAAAAAAAAATAGTCATTATTAGACACAGTAATGATGAAATGATGAAACTGTTTAATAAAGCATACACTGTAAAAAGTTTTGGGGAGTTGCTGGAATTCCTCACTTCACAAAATTGGTAAGTTAGTAGGTAGAATCTTTAAAAAAAATTTCACTGAACATCTTTATTAATTATTAATTAAATCTATTTGCTAAGCAAAATAATTAGCCTCCTTCCTGATTTTTTCTGTTTCTCTTCTTTGCATGCATTCACATCTTTCAGATAAACAAAATAATTTTAAGATTGTTTTAATTCGTTGGGCATTTTTCAAGCATGAGCGACTTTTTTAAGGGCATGCAAATCTCAATCAAATTTAGTCTTGAACTTTCACTAGGTCACTCTAAAAACCTAATTTTGTTATTTTTTATATTTCAAATTGTCCAGCTGCATAACCCAAGTGCCCTTGATCTTCATGGCGCAACCTGATTTCTGGACATTTTCCTCATGGATTTTCTGCAAGAGAGCAGAATTCATGGTTCTATCAATTAGGGCAAGTCGTCCAAGGCCTGAAGCAGCAAAACAGCCACAGCCCATCACAATACCACCACCATGTTTAACTCTTCATATGAGTTTCTTTTTTACAAAAGCCTCTGCTAGTTTTATACCAGATGAAATAGAAATCAAACCTTCCAAAGAGGTCCGCTTTTGTCTTTTCAGTAAACCAAATATATTTTCCCAGAGGTCTTGGGGATCATTGGGATGTTTTTTGTTGCTTTGTTGTTTATTGTTGAATCATGAACTCTGACCTTAACTGAAGCAAGTGAGGCCTGAAGTTTGTTAGATGAGTTTTTCTGTGATTTCTTGGATGAATCGTTGATGTGCTCTTAGAGTAATTTTGGTAGGCCAGCCACTCGAGGAAATGTTCATCACTGTTTCACGTTTTCTACATGCTACATCTACAAACTCCCATGTGCCCTCAAGTATCCTTGGGAGGATAAAGAGCTGGTCCAGTGTTCCGTGACCAGGACGAAAACCGCATTGTTCCTTCTGTATCTGAGGTTCGACTAGCGGATGAACTCCCCTTTCCAGCACCCTGGCATAGACTTTCCCAGGGAGGCTGAGGAGTGTGATCCCCCTGTAGTTGGAACACACCCTACGGTCCCCCCTTCTTAAAGATGGGGACCACCACCCCGGTCTGCCAGTCCAGGGGTACTGCCCCTGAACTCCACGCAACATTGTAGAGGCTTGTCAACCAGGACAGCCCTATAACGTCCAGAGCTTTCAGGAACTCGGGGTGGACCTCATCCACACCAGGGGCTCTGCCACCAAGGAGTTGTTTAACTGCCTCAGTGACCTCGCCCCCGGAAATTGGCGGGTCATCCCCCTCATCCCCAGACTCTGCTTCCTCCTCGGAAGACGTGTCAGTGGGATTAAGGAGGTCCTCGAAGTATTCCTTCCATCACCTGACAATTTTCTCAGTCGAAGTCAGCAGCGCTCCGCCAGCACTATACACTATACCAGCACCACTTTCCCCTCCCGAGACGCCTGACGGTTTGCCAGAATCTCTTTGAGGCAGTCCGAAAGTCTTTTTCCATGGCCTCTCTGAACTCCTCCCACACCCAAGTTTTTGCTTCAGCCACTGCCCGAGCCACATTCAGCTTGGCCTGTCGGTACATGTCAGCTGCCTCCGAAGTCCCACAGGTTAACCAAGCCCGATAGGACTTCTTCTTCAGCCTGGTGGCTCCCTTCACCTCTGGTGTCCACCATTTGGTTCGGGGGTTACCACAACAACAGGCACCAACCACCTTGCAGCTCAATGCAGCAGTTTCGGCAATGGAGATGCTGAACATGGTCCATTTGGACTCAATGTCCCCAGTCTCCCTCAGAATGCCGTTGAAGCTCTGCCGGAGATGTGCGTTGAAGATCTCAAGGAATGGGGCCTCTGCTAGGCCTTCCCAGCACACCCTCACTACGCGCTTAGGTGCACCGGGTCTGTCCAGCGTCCTCCCCCGCCACCTGATCCAACTCAACTGACAGCTCAGCCCCTCTCTTTACCCGAGTGTCCTGAACATATGGTCGCAGGTCTGGTGATACAACCCCCCCCCCCCCCCCCCCCCCCAAAAAAAAAAAACCCAAAACAAAACAACAACAAAACTGCCAAGAGCTACATCTCACACACTACAGGCCTCAGTTACTATGTTAAATGTTAAAGTTAATGACACTACAATTAGAAAAAGCCTGAACAATTATGAGGAACTTGGTAGAGAAAAGAACATGGTAGTGCTTCAGTTTACAAAGTTACCTCTGAATAAACTACAAAACTTCTGAAGTGATCTCCTTGGACAGATGATACCAAAGTGTTTGGCTTTGTTGTTGTTTGTTTGATGTTTGACCATAATACACAGTTCTTGGAAAACCAAACAAACATGAGCATAAAGAACAACTTTCGAGCACGGTGGCGGAGGCGTGATGGTTTGGACTAGGTTTGCAGCATTAAGTCAGCCATGAACTTCTCTGTGTACCAAAGTGTTCTAGCGCCAAATGCGACAGATAAAACTGGGTTAGACAGAAGAATATTCCCAAGCATGGCTGCAGGTCTAAAACACAATGGCTGAAAAATATAAGAATTAAGGCACTGCAGTGGCCCAGTCAAAGAGGCAAGACTTTAAGAGAGCTGTGTATAAATGAATGAAGCAACATTGTAAAGAAGAGTGCAATAAAATCCCCCCACAATGATGTGAGAGACTGTTAAAGTCATACAGAAAACAGTTACTTCAAGTTAAAGATGTAGAAGCTGTTGAATCATGGAGTGAACTTAGTTTTTCAGTTTACTTTTATATTAAGCCAAACATATACATGCCCTGGTAGAATATTAAGCCACATCAATTGAAACTAACACAATAAGCATTGGCTCATGTATTATAGAAAGAGTTTAAAACAAAGAGTATTTAGAAAGCTGTGGTTGAACATTTACATACGGTGATGTACGTCAGTGAGGTCTTGAGCAGGTAACAGTTGCAGGACTTGTCTGAATAATGATTACATATAACAGACAAACACTTAAAGATTCAGACATCTCAGAGCTGGAGAAACAAGTTGAGCCAGGAAATCTCATGCTAGTGTCTTGAGTTTACTGGAATGGTCTGGGAGTTTATTTCCTACTATCGTGAAATAAACACTTTATAAACACAGAAATATTGACTAAAGATATCTTAACAGCTAAACAACGAGACAAAAGCAGACTGTGTAGTGGAATGGGATAATTACTTACTGTAAGTGCAAACAATGACCTTTTCTAACTGTAACTGACATTTTTCATTGTTACGCCTGTTTTGTGATATTTTTAGGCTATAGAAATAAAGCAGATTAAATGAATTTAAATTAGTTTATTTAAATTCATTTCTACTGCAGAAGTTTTAAAGTTTACTTAGTTATCTGTAGCTGTAAGACTCATGTCATTATCACGAGTCGTGCATTTGTAACATGCTTTCCAGTGTCTGTGTCTTCAACAACAGTTTGAGCAACAGGCCACCATGACTGAGATGACTGCAGTGATAATGAGTCCTGGTAAATGTTCTTAAGTACTGCAACCACAAAATAAACAAAGTTAATATAATATATCACTCTTGTTAAGCGCTTAACAAGAGACAAGGAGTTTGAGGCAAGGAGTTTGCATAATTTTCTAATAAAGCCCGCATATCTAATTTTAAACTGGATGTTTAACTAGCATCTGGGAAACTGTAAAGTTTTGCTTGCTCATTTGCTCATTTTCAGGTCAAACACTCATTTAACAGCGAAACCTATTGTCTGAAAAATGCCCCTAAAGCAATATTTATCTTGACACATGTACTGCACGCAGCAGTGAATTTTACTTTAAAAGGTCGCAAGAGGTTCAGTTCATTATAATGAAAGGGAAGTTGTAAACTTATGACATCTGCTGGCTGTGTGGATTCCATATTAGGAGACTCTGAGTGTGCCATACATCCAGTTGAGTGACAAAATACAAAACAGACTCCATTCTGAATGATCAGTTCAACTGACAGTAGCATCAAGCTTTAAACAAAGGGGCATGGGGCTGAAATAAAATTCAAGCACCAACTTGTGGCTTTTATTGTTAAACAGCAGGACTTCACAAGCACACTAATCCCTCAGGAAACAACTGCTTTCCCTTCATACTCTACCTGTTTCACGTATCTGGAATACATAACACCAAACAAAATATGATACAAAGAATAAATATTTACGCAAACATGGATTCATATAGATATTAAAATCATATAAAACCTTTAAATGTTTACAGATAATAGAATTAGTTTGACTGAAGTGCCCTAACCAGTCACGCTGGTTTGCCCCAGGGGCGCTTCAGCAGGTGATTAAACTCCTTTTCCTCTTTTGTCTCATGCTCCATTGAAGAGACAAGCAGGAAGAGTTGAGTACTGATAGTATGTACAATAACTGAACACATGTAGTTTATATAATTATAGACTGAAAATTAATTATGATCAGTCATCAGTGTTTATGATCAATGTTTTCACTTAAATAATTCTCCAAAATATCCCCAAAACTCAAATGGTTCCCCCAAAAATCAGCGTGGGTCGATTTTCACAAACATGCAGCAGGTAAAGGAACCCCTGGTTTCAATACGTGCTCCAGCACATGTACATTTTGTGAAGCCAGGACCAATTTGTACTGAAGACGTGCTGGAAATGGCCCCAGCAGCCTTGGGCTTCTGTCTGCCATTAATATAGAAGAAACCATTTGGGTCCATCACTATGATGGTGTAAGACTGTCATTCCTGCTGATACCCTATCTAATACTGATAATTAATCATGACCATTTATGCCATCTGAACGACTGCATATGGGACTGTTCACTAGCTGACTGAGAAATCTTATTTTTGTGAATCTTTGGACTGTCTTTATGTTTTGCACAAATTAAAGTTCCATTGGCCGATTTTACTCCATCCACTTTTATGGGACTTGCCAAAATGTAGTTGTGTTATATGTAGTGCAGACGTAGGACAGTTTTCCAATTTCATTGTACTATTGTACTATGTATTTCCCTAATTTCCTTCGGGATTAATAAAGTATTCTGATTCTGATGACTGTGCAATGACAATAAAGAGTTATCTTATCCTTATCTTATCTTATCTTATCTAACCAGAAAAAGAAGGTAAACCATACAAAAGAGATGAAATCTGCTGGATATAAGAATGTTTTAGCCTCTAGGAAATCCCTGCATTAAAGATTTAATTTCTGTATTAACTGGCAGTTACCACACCACCATGTTATCATTTATTGGGTCATAGATAACCTTTTGTGTGTGTCTTTTTTATACTCAAGGTTTCTGCAGGTGCACCGTGACGCTGCATCAAGACAGATAGTGTCACTTGATGGCTTCCAAGAGCTATGAGCAATTTAGATGAATATTGTGTCCATTCTTGCATCTTGTGGATAGGGCTAAAAAAACAAAGTCATTTTTATGATATGTTCATTTGAGAAACAATGAGCTTAGTTAGTTGATGTGGTGAATCCTATGCCTGAATACTTAGAAACAAATTCTGTTAAACATATCTGGGTGGAGATTAAGGATGAAAATTTACCGGTATACGAATACAAGTGTAACACAACCTGTTCTGACATTTTCTATTACCCACTCCTATATGAGTTTGCTTTTTTTTTTTTTTTTTTTTTTAGCTTTTTCTTGTAATTTTTCTCTTTTTTGTTATCATTCCTGACTTCTTTTCCTCAATACTGAGATATGAAATGATCTCATTTTACCTTCTTGGTCAGACTAGCAGTAGCAGTCACCAAGTAAAACAGAACCACCTCTGAGCCAGGACATTAGTAATGCATTAAAGAAAAGCCATGTCCAAAGTTGTTTTGTTTGACCTACTCTTTATTAGGTACACCTTGCTACTACTGTGTTGGATGCCTCTGACCATCAGAGCTGCCTTGATTTTTCTTAGCACCAATTCAACAAGGTAGTGGAAAAATTCCTTTGAGATCAAAAATTTTATGTTGTTTACACCATTTTCTGACTCTACCGCCTGAATCTCACAGTAGAAATCAAGTCTCTTTTTCCAATCTTCTATTGTCCAGTTTTGGTGAGCCTGCAGCCACAGTTTCCACTTCTTAGCTGAGTCGCACCTGGTGTGGTGTTTTGCTGCTGCATCTTCTGTACATTGTGTGTTCAGAGATGCACTTCTGCATACTCTTGCTGTAACAATTGGTTATTTGAGTTACTGCTGCCTCCAACAGTGATTCAACTGTGTACCTAATAAAGTGGCTATAAGTTTATATTTAATTTATGGGCTTAAATGGAATGGACCAGGAGTCTGGCTCTGGCATAAAGCACTTACCTAGTCTCGTGGACTTCTCAGAGCACCTTATACTACGCATCACATTTGCAGATTCAACACACGATATTAGTTTGGTCACTTTAAGCGCTCACCTTTCTCACATTCACACCTACAGCCAATTTAGAGCCATGAGGTGACCTCAACCTCAACAATCGCTACAGAGACACTAATAAAAATAAAACCAAAGATCTCTACATCCCTCCCAAGATTCATGCATGATACAGTCAAACCAAACGTTACATTCAAACAGCACAGAAAAGGAACAACAACAACATAGAAAACAATTTCCCATGTTTTTAACCTTTTGTACCTGCCATCCACGGGATTTGGAAAACACAGATTAAATTGATTAATTCAAATGAGGAGAAAGGGTTTCATCAATAAAGAGGACAGGTAACATTTAGAGGGCATAACAAATGATGCAAAGTAAACCAGCTGAAGGTCTTAGTTAAGAACTGTTGCAGCTTTGCATTTAAATTTTCACTAATGATTGTGTTATTTCAATATGTGTATGTGCACCCAGAAGTTGTACTCATAAAAATCTGGAAGAGATCTCCTCAAAATTTTAGGCTTTTCCCCTTCATAACGAACCTCAAATTGATGAAATTATGATCAGTGCATTCGAAAAACGCTTCTGGGAACTGAATCCAAGTTATTGAATCACGTTTTCACACTAGTAAGTACTGTGATTGTGCTCTTTGGGCTTTTGTTTAATCACATGTGACAAATGGCAAGTTAAAACACAGTGGAAGCCAACAAATTATCATTTACACGTGCAATCATTTATTCTCAATATGGCTCAAGGAAATTAATTCTGTTAAGACTTTTTATTATCAATATTTTTGTTGCTTTAATTTGAAACAATTAGACCCAGTTGTGACCCTAAAGTGGATAAGCAGAATAAAATGGATCAGTAGATATAGAACTTGCCTCACTAATCTGGTTCAATTTATATTTTTAAGCAGAAGTGGATGAAAATATACAATGAAGTGGAAAGAAAATCGATGTAGTCGATATTTAGAAAAGAAACACAGAAACTTTGCCCCTTTCCTCGTTGGTTTGTCTTTTGTCTTCTTTATTTTTATTTTGAACTTCCTGTTGATCTTCAACAAGCAAATGTGACTCAAAAACAAAGACAAAACCTTTTTTTGCAGGTCTTCTTTTTATTTATACAGTTACAACACACCAGATGACAAATCTGCATGAACTCTCTCAACACTGTATCCACTAAAGACAGACATAAAACCAGTTTTTCATTAGTTTTTTGTTGTTGTTGTTGTTTTTTTTTAATGTTCTCCCTGTAAAAGTGCAGATGTCCCTCATTTATCAGTGGATCAACTTATAAATGTGTCTTTTACAATTTCCACTCTTTTTCCTATTCCACAGTGTTCCTACTTGCTGTAGTTTGCTTCTTAGTATACTGCAGTGGTTAGTGAAGCATCAAACACAATGTAAGTGAAGTCATTTTTAGGACTAAATAATGTTAATTCAAAACATCATATAAGTCATTTGTGTAGCTTGCATGTGGTACGTTTGGTGAACTTCTGATTAGTTTTAGAAACACAGAAACAAAAACAAAAAATCGTCAAACTTTTCTTTCCTTTGACGCCGTCACTACCCATTGCTGTTAAATCTTTGGCCACATGGTGGCAGCAAATGCTAATGTTGGTTGTTATGTTGCCTTTATTCCCGAGCAAAGTTAAGATGGAGATAGTGCTGCAAAGGAGAAGAATGACTAATCACGTGATTTCTGCTGCTGTCTTATTGAACGAACCAGTGAATGACAGTGATTATTTAAGAAATAAACTTGCCTCAGAGTGTATAAAAAATCACATTGATGTTTAAATCAGTTAAAGTAAACATTCTTCAGTTAATGGCATATAAAATGTGTCTTTGCCTGCATGGCTTGGACCCTGTCCTCCCAGGCTTTGATGGCTTGCTCCAATTGCAGATTCATTCCCTTCTGTTTATTGAAGCTAAACATACAACTTAACTAAAGCACAATAATAAAACCCACACAGACATCAGTAGAAGCACAGCACACATTAATAAATATACTGATCTGAATATTATAGAGAATAAAGATCTTCTGCTACCCCCCTCCCCTTCCCCTTCAGAGTGATATTTATGTTAAGCTTTGGTCCAGTTCACTGAGTGAGAGATTTGACATGCCATCAAGCTATATGTTGTCGTGTTTATGATAAATCCTTTCCTGTTTTTTGTTCTAATTATTGTTCTTTGTGTATTATTATTAACCCTTTAATAATTGTATGGTCCATTCTGGTCAACCTCATCTGTGTTGTATTAGTCACACTCAGTGTGTGCGTATACACTTGCAGTTGCTCATGTTCAAGTTGCCAGATTTTCTTGTTCAGTCAAGTCTTCCTGGAATTTTCTCGCATCCTTTGTGTTTAATTGTTGACTTCTGTGTGTGTGTGTGTGTGTGTGACCTTTTGGGCTGTTTTATGGACTTAGTCTTTTGCCTGTGCCCTCCTGGTTTAGTTTACTCTTGCTGACTGATCACACTTGTATGACCTCTGCCTGTCTGGATTACAGATTTGGGTTTTACTTTGCCTCTGTGTGTCCTCCCCCTGTTGAAGTCTTGTACATCAGCTTGTGCAGTTTACTCCACAACACCCTGTTTCATGTGCTCTTCATAGGTTGTGCATTTGAAGTGTAGGCCAGAGGTACATGTTAGGAGCTTTGAAATAAATGCAGTGAAGCGAAAAGTGCAATATTTCACTTTGACATGGAAGAAAAAAGGGATCTCAAAACTGAATATTTAACTGAAATATTTAAGCCCTCTCCATGTATTCTTTATTTGTATGCATCTCATCCTAAACTGTCTGATTAAAAAAAATAAAATAAACTTCAGTTTATGAAACCCAAGCAATAACTGCTGAAGCAACAAAGCTTATCTAATAAAATATGTTAAAACAAAAAAGCACATATCCTCTTGGTTACCAAAACTCTAAAATATAGTATCAGCTATACAAACTGACACCTGGCAAATAGCATTTACCAATCAAATTAGGACTTTCCGGTAGCATGAAGTTTACCAAAAGATCTAACTAGTAGATCATAATGTCAAAAAAGGAGAGGTTAATAAATAAGTTTCTGCATCTCTGAGACTAATCAGATTAGAGACCCATCTTCAAATGCAGAAGCCTCGCAACAGCAGTGAGCCTTCCTAGTAGTGGCTGCCCTCTCAGGTTTTGCCAAACAGCACCTGGGTGACAGGAATTCCCAGAAGACCAGAGGAACTTCAGGCCTTTCTCTTATCAATAAAGTTCAATATTCTACTGTCTGAAAGACACTGGGCAAACATGGCCTCCATGGGAGTGTGCCAAAGTAAATCACTGCCAACCCAGAGGAAGATTAAGCTTCATTTGGATTTTGCTACAGTTCACTTTAATATACCTAAGACCTTTTGAGAGAATGCTTAAGTGACTGGAAGACAGGGGATCATTAGAGCTGACAAACTAAATAGAGAATACAACAAAACGGCCATTATACTTTCAGTCATGCATGGAGGTGGCAGAGTAATGCTGTGGGACAGCTTTGCAGCTTCAAGGTCGGGGGGCTTGCCACAATTGAGAGAAACATTAATTCCAGCGTCTGACAGAAAATCCTGAAGGAGAACATCAGGTCACCGGTCTGAGCTGGAGCTCAGGTTCAGCTGCATTATGCAGCAAGACAAGTCATTCCTAAGATCTGACAGTTTAGTAAGAGATGCACACACAGACACACATACACAAAAAAATTGGGATGGGGTTCAATACCTTTTTCGTGCCACTGTACCTGTTCATCCATATTCATCCTGACATAACACCTACTCCAAAATGTCAAAGTCAATTTCTGGAAGGAGATGGAAACCTGATACTGCAGACATGCTGTAGTAATAATGTCTGTGTAGATCCTGCCCATGGCAAAATCTCAGATGGGTTTTGGATCAAATCCAAAATTCTGCTAAGTTTTGTGGCCAAATATTTTAACTGTTTTTTTTAATAATTCATGGAAACAGGACTAAATCCTGCCTTCCTCTAAAAAGACAGATGAAAGGACTGAATATATTTACAATAGTTTCCACTGGTAATAACAACAAAAGGTCAGGTTTTGTAATTTTGTATGTCTAATGCAGGGATATTTTTCAAATTTCAAGACTGAGTCTCATTAACTGTTCCTCAAAACTCATCACTTTCCTTGTTTTCTGCATATTTTCTGCAGTATTGACAGATTTGTTATCACTCAACCAGTCACTGTACATTAACTCTGTGCCGTCAGTGTTTTCTGCGTATGCGTGCGAGTGAAATGAAAAAGAAAGACCCGAACCGTGTTGATTTTTATTTCAAAAGATGACCAGATGAAAAAACGAGAAAAATGATAACAACATAATTAACATTGAGTGGACATAACTGTTCCAAATGTACACTTTATTTTAAACAAAAGTACAAAAACAAACATCAGATATTTACAATACTTGCATGGCAATGTTCACTTTCTTTGGTCAATCTTCCAATCAGATGGTTTTACACAAGGTAGGCAACAAACAGCAGCTTGGAGGTCTGAGATTCTCACATGCTGAATATATTATTCAACCAGACACAGAGCAAACTACCGATGACTCAGAACTTAATGACATTTTTTGTAGAGTCTGCAAGCAATTTATCAGTGGTTTAAATCCGAGACATGAGTTATGTGACCATTATTGAATGCGCCTACCAGGATATTTTAGTCTTGTACAATATAAATAGCAAAAAGGAAAAGTAAAATCACGTACGTCACAACTACATCCTGGCCTCGTTGCTTTTTCAAATTCATTAAATGCTCTTAAGGGACCAAAACCGTGACATGTACAGCTGCAGGTATTCCATCGTATTCTACACAAACTCGACATGAAACATGAACCCTAGTGCACATCACAAACTTAAGCTGTTACAGGTAGATTTTTAAAAGAAGGCAAACATATCGTAAAGGCTACTTTAAGACAAACATCCCGCTCACTGGGTGTCTTTGATTACAGAAGTATGCCACAGCTACAGAATGAACACTCGTACCTCAACACTGATGGAGCACAAACTCATAGAGGAGTTACATAAAAACAACCTGTTCCTTACTACTATTTTTTTTTAAAGAAAAGCATGAAAGTGAACTTTATGTTGCTTTCATGCAAAAACAAAAAACACGTGTGCAGCCAAACTACAGCCAATAAAAGAAGGTTTAAACTGTGCTATACATTCTCCCAATAATCTACCTGCTTGTGTCGTTAGGTGGCTACGCTGAATGTAAAGAACGTTGGCGAAAAGACGAGGCAAAATTAATTTTCTCCCCTGGTTACACACAATCAAATAATAATAATAATAATTAAAAAACACCTTTGTGAAACATCATGTCCTTGCTGATATACAACATCTAAAACTAATGCTAATACCCTTAGCCCTTTCAGGATTTTATCAATTTCTCAGCTTTTTTTTTTTTTTTACCTGAATGAACAAACTGAAATAATGATAGAAGTGAATGGATTTATGACCTTGATGTCAAAGGCAGAGGTTGTTTGAGTGTGATGAGGTGAAATAACAAAAAACAAAGCAGAAAAAAACCAAACTATGGCAGTAATGTCCCTTGGTCCCTGCTATGTCCCGAGGGCCGAAAAAGTCGAACACAGACTAACGCTGGCCTACACATCCTTACATCAAAGGCAACTGGTCTAGTAGTGATTTTGCATTTTCTCAGCTTTCCAATTTCCATTCTAACAAACATGAATCCTAATAGTAGACAGGTTTACACATGTATCAGTAGTGCAGACAGGCTATGTATATCACATACAGTATCCATTCTTTTTTTTTTCTTTTTCTTTTTTTTTTAGGAATGGGAGGAGTGAGGGGTTGATGGGCTTGGGGAGATGTTTGGATATGCTTTTTTTGTTTGTTTTTAGTAAAATTCTCCCTGAAACCAAATCCAAACGGTCTTCATCCCAGTGTACACTCTTTCCCCCCCTCCCTCCCTAAAGACAGAGGTGAAGAGAAATGTGCAAAAGTTCCACGTTCTCACTGGAAGGGAAAGATTAAAAATGTCTTATTAATTTTTTTGCACAACTTTTTACGTCAAACTCTTTATGTGCATGGTGGAAATGTCTTGCTCTACCTTTCGCATCGCTGCTGTTTCTTTACACCTCAGCTTTTTGGCTGTTTTCCTCCACTTTCTCCTCCAGCTTTTTCTCCTCCTCGGAGGACCCGCACTCCTTCTCGCCGGTCTTCCAGCTTCCTTGCCTGTTTCGATTAAAACAGTCGTTTATTAACCGGTCCTTGCATGATGATATGACGGTGTGACTGCTTACTACACGTGTGCAGAACTCACGGTATAAACTGCCCACTTAGGCTAAAGGGAAGCTATCCATCTACAGCTGCTGTGTACTTACACTATAGTTCACAATCAATCAAGAGCAAACTCCTTTAATTTGGCAAATGGAAGACTGATTAACAAGCAAGCAAAATGGAGCACTGCCCAGGTACCCAAGCCCTTAATAGTCCTTAAAAGCCTACATTAACCGCAATGATTTTTTTATTTATTTTACCATGTATTTTAATTTGTTAATTCATTTGAAGGAACTGCCAAAAGTAAGATTAGAAGATCAATACTACCCGTATACAAGGTTAGAATAGGATGAATAGTGAAACGGCGAGTCTGGCTGTGTCCAAACTCTAGTTGTACAAAAATACTCGACCACATCTCCTAATCTTTTAATTCAAGTGTTTATGTTCTACAGGTATATGAAACAGAGCACCTGTCCAATATGTCTTTATAAATATTTGTAAAGGAATTCAAGGAGCTTGTTATAAAGATCTCACTGAAGTTTAGTGTGCTTATGTGATAGTATAACACAAGTTGCACCAACGTTGTGAAATCTCTTCCTCCTGGATATTCCACAATCATCTGCAAGTGTTATTATTGCAAAGTGGAAGCATTTAGAAACCACAGCTACTCAGTGCAGTCGCTGAGTGCTGAGGCGCCTGGTGCGTGAAAGCCGACAACGCTCCGGTGACTCAATAGTCTCAAACCTCGTCTGGCTTGTAAACTAAATTTCCACATTAGCCACTTGTTTCCGTCTCTTTGAGTGTTAATGTTAAGTCCAACTTTATATTTACTGCACAGATCTGAGAGCGACATCAGTTTTCTTGTAACTCTCAGCTATGGCTAATTGGAAAATTTATTCAAGTACATCAACAGCTGAATAAATTACTGCTTCTATTAACTGGTCTTGGATGAAAATTAAATTTTGAGTTAATTGCTTTTATTTTAGTATCCTCATATGGTCCGTATCTCATATTTTAAAACAGAGCATTTAATCAAATATCCATTTGTTTATAAACTAAAAACCTCATGCCAAACAGTGTTATTCCAGCAGTAGAGAACTGCTTTTTGAATTATACATGTTGTTGGCAAGAGGAGTTCATATCAGAAGCTACATTAGGTATGCCTGTTCAGTTTCTTGTTAATACAAATATTTAATCAACCAATCACATGGCAGCAAGTCTATGTATTTAGGCATGTAGACATGGCTGCTGAAGTCCAAACCGGGCATCAGAATAGGGAAGGTGATTTAAAAGTGACTTTGCGCGTGGCTCGGTTGTTGATGCCAGATGGTCTGATTTCACAAACTGCTGATCTGCTAAGGTTTTCCCAAATTTGAAAAAAAAAAAAAAAAAATCTCCAGTTATGTGCAGTTCTTTGAGCAAAAACGTCCTGGTGATGCCAGAGGTCAGAGGAAAACGGTCAGGCTACTTCAAGCTGATAAGAAGACAACAGTAACTCAAATAACCAGTTCTTACAACCAAGGCATGCAGGAGCGCATCTCTCAATTAACAAAATGCCTAATGTAGAAGCAGATGGGCAACAGCAGCAGGAGACCACGCTGGATGCCATTCCTGTCAGCTAAGATCAGGAACCTGAGGCTATAGTTTGTAAACTCTCACCAAAATTGGAAAACAACAACCCGATGATTGGAAAAAATGTTTCCTCCTCTGATGAGTCTCAATTCCTGCTGCGCCGTTCAGATGGTTACGGTCTGAATTTGGCATAAATAACACCAGAGCATTGATTCATCCTGCCCTGTTAAATGGCTCAGGCTGCTGGTGGAGGGTTAATGATGTGGGAGATATTTTTCCTGGCACACCTTGGCAGAACCTACATGGTGCTGTCATGTCGATATAGACTAAAACCTCAGAGGAATGTTTCCTGTTAAGAATTAAGGCAGTTCTGAAGGCAAAGGAGGGCGTCCAGTACTATTAAGGTGTACCTAACAAGTCGTTATGCGCATAATTACTTTCTGCTACATGAATACTACATATACCTGCATGTAAAGTGCAGGTATGCAATGTTTTTGAATCTAAATAAAATATGTTTAACTGGAAATAGAAAAGGACGTTTTAGCAAATCAGAATAACCACGATGCATGAACATAGTAATCTCATGTTCATTTTATCTTGTTGGGTTACTGGTGAATTTTATGAACACTTTTATGTAGCAGCTTTTGTTTAAATGTGCTTCTTACTTGGATTTCTTCGAGTAAACCCAGTATGCCAGTCCTATAACCAAAGTGGCGATGAGGAGACCCACTATAACACCAACCACCAATCTGGTTTGGTCGCTGTCTTCCGACTGATCTGTAGAGAAAGACAAAACAGAAATATCAGAGGCGTGAGTGTCATGTTTCTGTATGCTGCTCCAGTCTGGACAGAAAAAAAAATACTCTGGTGTGCATTAAATGCATTGATGAATGGACACATCCGCACTGTGCATGATTATGACTCATTGATTTGAATGTTAATGGGAGCAGTCCCCACTTTAATCTCGTCAATGGGACTATGAACAATGTTGGCATCTTGTCAGGATGCTGGTAGCTCCATTCCTCCTACTGCTTCACAACTATATTTATTTAAAAGAAGCGCACTGTCTAAACATTGTTTTTTCTGCTCTACAGTCCAAGGTGACACTAAAGATAAATATTTGATAAAGAGCCGTCTTTTAGTGAGCAACATTCGATTCCCCCATAGACTTTCGTCAACCCACTTTCTACTGTTTCTTTACAAGAAGGAAGACCGCGCCAACTTACCTTGTTTATCCATTCTCACCTCCTCAATTACTGAAATCAGATATGAAATAACATTAACGTCCAACCGAAATGAAGGGGGGGGGAAAAAAACAAAACAAAAAAGCAAGCTTGAAAAATTACTACTCTACATCTACTCGACTTTGCATGCAAGAGGTTCCAAGAGGGAACAGATTAAATCCAGCATCCCAACATACACCCACTGAGCGAGGGGGGGGGGAGAGAAAAGAACGATGTGGAAATGCCATCCCAAACACACAGGAATGAGGAGGCAAGAGAGAACAAATGGTGATATAAACACACTTGGATACCGTCAGACAAGAGTGTGGACTAAGTGCTAAGTGCATGCACTAATTACAGTTAGACAGTGATGGTGAGAGTAAAAAGGCTGGACTTTAATAGACAACTACCACCAATACATAAAGTTCTTGAAAGACGTACTAGTGTTTGTGTATGTTTGATACATTGTGTATTTAACAGTGTTTTTTTCCTGCTTACTCATCAGTGGACTATAAATCCTAAAATAACAACTGATTTTAACTAATTGCCCTTATGGCCACCAAATTGGTGTGCAACGACGTGACTCCACACACGCTACAGACAATCCCAAACTGGGTGGATTTACCCTGGTGTACATACCTGCTACAATATTGTCGTTTTGTCAAAGCATGTAAACATGATGCCAAGTTAACATGCAGATGGAAAGAGTTAGTAAGAACAGTAGGAAAACACTTAGGAAGGCAGATTAGTGACTTCATGAAAGAAAAATGAAGCCGACAGAGGTAAAAGGACCAAATTATGACTTTGTACTTACAAGAGGACACATTTATAGCTCTGGAATCATTGCCAAGACTATTGGTCACTGTACAGTGGACAGTTAGATTTGCAGAGGGCACAACTTTGATCTTGTGTGTAATCTTTCCATTGACGAAAGGACTTTCACCAAGCTGAGTAACGAGAGAGAGAGAGAGAAGAAACAAATGTTAATAGTTGCACATCTGATCCGGATGATTTGAAGAAGATTTGCACCATGAGGGGGCGATGTTGGACCAGTAAGTGAGTCAGTCCTTGCATGACAAAGAAACAGCGTGTGTGCCTCTGGGATATAGACTCCTGAGTCTCAGAGGAAAACCCCAGACACAAAGACAAACTGCCAACACCCTTTGCACATCCTCCGCATATACAAAAGGATGTTGCATTCTTGTAAATACTTATTACTGATCCCGTATTCAAGTCTTCACATTTTTCTGAATGGGGGGCGGTGGGATTAAATTGCTGAAATGTGTTACTTTCAAAATGCATTTTTATTTCCTGACAGAGTTCCGTGTATTTTTTTTTTGGAGTAAATTAAAGATTTTAAGGTTCCTCTCGTGGTTAGACAATGACTGAAAGGGCTGAGGAGAACTGCAACCATCCTGCGCACACCCCCAGGTTTATGTGTAATTCACACCGCTTCACTGAGTGACTCTGCTATCAGTGCGCACACAGGTAGACTGTGGAAACAAAAGAAGAAGAAAAAAAGAGGCTCCATTTAAAAAACAGACAATTTTTGTTCTCGTGACAGGCTGCTGGAAAATACTGTTTGAGCCTCGGGGAAAATGAAGAAATGTACTCTTTCGAAACACTGACCACAACAGCCTGGACCAGATAAGTTCACAAGTGTGACAGCTGGGGAAAATACTAACAGTGCAAACTGCCATGCACAAAACAGGGGGTATTCATTCACTGTGCAGCAAAAAGGGAAAAAGTAAAGAAAAGCAAGAGCTGTCTCTGGACAAAGACAATAGTAGGAGGCTTAAGCACACAGCCTCTGTTTAGCCACACCTTCACATTTCTGCTGGTGATACACTGAGGTTCGCTGTAAGACAAATGCCACTATGTTTTAAACTCATGCAACTCTATTGATGTTTTTATTCCATATTCACAACCATCTGCTCCCTATCAGGCTCTTAATGAAGCCGAAAGTGGACCTAAATTCTCCTTATAAACCATCTATTGGCTACTTTGTAGAGGACATTCAGACGTTGTAATCTAAAGACGTCAATGAAATAGTTACTGCAGCACAAACCTGTTGCCATCTTATATAGGAGGACCACTGTGAGGATGAATTTCTATGACAACCAGTATTGATTCACCAACAAAGGAGTAATGCTTTCAAGGGAAAATAGGACAGAAACACTCAAAGCATTCTGAATGATTTTATATGGCTTGAAAACCTCACTGCAGTCTCAAGAGTGTCTCGAGGTGGAGGAGGGCGGGGTGTGGAGGTCATTTGTTAAAGCCGATACCCATCTTGTTATTTTAACAAATAAATTGCTACACCCAACTGCGACTGAAAACAGGCGCGTTAACAAGCACATGGGGGGAAACTTTTTCCATAAGTGCCACTGAGAAATCGCCTTGTCATGACTGGTTTCCAACTACCCTGGATGGCAATGATGATGAATTCTGTTGTCCTGTGACTGAAATTAGACGTCACCCTGTAGCAGTTTCATATACAGGTACAGATACAATAGTCATCTTCACTGCTGTTATTACTGTGGTTATCTACTAATTGGAAGGTTGGCGGTTCGATCCCTGGCTGGCCCTGGCCAAGTATCCTTGGGCAAAATACTAACCCCAAGTTGCTCTCTGATGCATCCATCCATGTGAATGTTTAATAGAAAAGCACTTAATAGAAAAGCGCTATATAAGAACTCATCCACTTGAGTGATTTCAGTATTAAAATTATAATCTCATGATAAATTAAACAAACAAAACAAGTTGATGTTTTTGGGGGAATAGTCTGTACAGGCATTTAAATGAGCTTTTCTTATATGGTAGTTTTATTATTTGTGGTGGAGTTCACCATGGATATGATTCTGACAGGCACCCACTTTTAGACTCAAAAGTAATTGGACAATTGAACGATGAGCAGTTTCACAGCCAAATGAGACCCATTCCCTTGTTATTCCATGACAAATTAAGCAGACGAAAGATCTGGGGATGATTCCAAGTGTTGCATTTCCTAAGTTTCCCCTGGCAGTCTCTAAATGCGGTCCAAAGAGATGAAAAAAAAACCCCAAAACATACCTATCAGAGCGATAGCAAAAACTTTACAAGTGGCAAACTCAACAGTCGGCTACATTCTTAAAACAAGAAGGAATCATAGATTCCTTCTCAGAAGCTCAGAAGCTAACTAAAGTGGATGAATGCAAAGTCTTTCCTTGTTTAAAAAAAGCTTTCTCAACTTCATAACCAAGTCAAGAACACTCTCAAGAATGACTTGTAGCCACCCAACAAGCAAAATGTTTGGTTTTCTACTAAAAAGAAGCCCTGAATTTGCAATGTGCTGACAGCAGCTATGCTCGCACTGTGTAAAAACAAACACATCTCGCTCACGACCCTGGTGTAGATTCCATAAACAAGTTTACCTTGAGTACCAGAAGGTACATTGATATTTTCACCATTTCACAAGATTTGATTTTGTTAACGGTATACATCGATCCCGAAGGACCTGCTTTTAGCTGTGTTCAAATTCACAGAATCTTGTGAAGCCTCTGAGATGTATGTCATCACCATCCACAGAGCAATCTTTGCCATAACAGAAGCAATAACTGCCTGCATTTATCTTGGGGAAAAAACACTTGTAGTTTGTTCTGATGGGACAATAAACTGAAGACTTCACACAACTGTAAGCGTGGCGCTAATGCATGTTTTCTAATACCGGTAATACAGTATTTTTCCTTTCATGGCTCTTTAAGTCTGACACAGTTTTTTTTCTGAGGATTTTCTTTTGTGCCAGCACTAGGGATGGGTATCGAAAACCGGTTGGAAGTGTTTGCCAAACGATTCTCTTATCGATTCCAGTCGCCCCGAATGACGTCACCACGTTGCGGAGCGTCATTTACCTGGCAGGGCGCCTAAGCAGCTCAAACGCTCAAAAGTTTGGCAACTTGCAGTACTTGCAAAGTAGATATTTCATTTAAGGGAGGAAACGCTACGAATATGCAAAAGCATTTGCTCACAAAACACACGATGACCTTAAATGAATGTCGTGTTTTTAATTCCGCTCCGGACTCGTGAATCTCAACCCAGCAGCAGCGGTAACGTTTGCACGTCCTCTCCCGTTAATGTGGCAGGTAAATAATCAACTAACAGTGCATATTATGTTAGTGCGATCTGCCTTATTACAAAACCTGCCATTATTGTGCATTTAGGTGACCATGATGAGAGAGACAGAGTCTGGCTGCCTCAGATGCTGGCAGTTCTCACTGCAGTCTACCGGTAGCGTCTCCTTTCAGGCCAGGATAGACGAATGTCACCGAGCAGAGACTAAGTTTGTGATAAAACGCTTGCACCCATTTGCCACAGCAGATGATTTTCGGTAAGTGAATGTGTTTAATTGCAGGCAGGGACATTACTAGATATTCTTGTGTAATTGCTACAGAATAATTTATGTTATACTTTGTTATTGCTACAGAAGAATATTTATTTTATCATTTTACATTTACAATTTTTTTTCCTGGGGACCCTGTGACA
The DNA here is from genome assembly GCF_965226115.1 of Aulonocara stuartgranti. Classification (NCBI taxonomy): domain Eukaryota; kingdom Metazoa; phylum Chordata; class Actinopteri; order Cichliformes; family Cichlidae; genus Aulonocara; species Aulonocara stuartgranti. The sequence continues at coordinate 13,950,151 of NC_138950.1, read as the reverse complement.
CCCCATTGGCTGTGGATCTCTTAAGATCTCCCTGCTGGGTTTGTAAGGCCATGTTACTCCTAAATTTCTATCTTGTTCAAAGAGAAGATATAAAACAAAGTTCTAAGCTAATCGACCTTAGTGTTCTCCTTTTTTAAAAAGAATCAATAAGAGAATCGATAAAGAATCGAATCGTTAAACAGAATCGAAAATGGAATCGTAATCGTGAAAATCTTATCAATACCATCCCTAGCCAGCACAGGAGGAGCGAACACATAAAACAAATCTTTTATGTACTGTTAGGAAGAATTAATAGATATGACCTTCAGAAACTGCAACAATTATCCAAGGATAAATTTCCTGCAATTCTGATAATAGGTAAACTTCCAAGCACGTAAAGGGTACATACCACGGTGCCATTAATGCTCCAGGAAACAGCTGGCTTTGGAGAGCCTTCAGCCTCACAAGTCAAGACTTTATGTTGGCCGTCATTACTGCGATTTTTGAACAGGCTCTTTACAACTGCAGGACCTGTAAGGGAACACATGTGTTATAAAGCTCGATTTATCGTGGTTTAATCCGATCCACCGGCACATCTAAATATGACTGAGGAAAGGAATTTCTTAGAGAAATCATTTTATATTCGCTGTCCTGCCAAGAGTTAGATGAGCAGATGAATACCACTCTCATGTCCCTATGAGTCTAGAGTCATTAGCCATTTGGCTGAAAACTAGAAGTAAAGAAAATCAGTGAGCCAGTCCAAAGGAAAATAATCCCACTAGTGCCTCCAAAAATCAGCAATTAGCATGCTCTGTCTTGTTTATTTTTCAAAATTTGTACAGAAAATAAAGTGTAAAAACAAGATGTAGCTGCGAGTAACCATCTGGAGTCTGATTAAACTGTTAAAATAACTTTTTTAACCACTGATTTTTATATGAATTAAAAAACAACAACGCATATTTAATTAATGCGTTAGCTTTAAGCTGATAGTTTTTACCCTTAGACAAAGTCAGGCTGTTCCATCCATTCTTAAACTTCACAAACTGCCTGTTGGCTGCATACCTTAACTAACTTCAAATATGAGACAGAGTGGTACCAGTTTTCTCTCCCTGCGTAAGACTTTTCTTCAAACCCTTACCTTCGACAGTAAGATCAAAAGAAGCTGTCCGGGTGATGTGTCCAACTGTCACCGTCCACTCATAGCGACCAGAGTCCGAGTAACCGAGCTTGGTAAAGTTGGGCTGTTTGCCCAGTTTAGCATTATTCTGAAATAAATCCAAGAGAATATCGGCGCTGTCAATAACAAGCACAAACCCCAATGATTGGAGCTTTGTTATATAAAAGATCACTTCTACCTTTGTCCAGGAGACCTCTGCCTTTCCGGAAGAATCAATCTGAAGACTCAGATTCAAGGCTTCGCCAGCGCGCTTGACAATATTCCCAGAGGGGCTTAAATTGATGTCTAAGTCTGAAAAGAGGAGAGGATGGCAGAAAGATGGTTCAGAGGCCTGTTAAGGGTCAAAACATTTCTGTTGTTAACCATATAACTCTGCACTTGGCTCACAGCCCTGCAGATGCAGCTTATTAGAAGCAGTGCGGCTGACACAACAATTTCTCCCCAAATCAGAAGAAGACAGTCTTGCAAAGAGAGATATTAGGACTTTCATAACAAATAAGACTGCAGGGAGAAAAGATAATTATTTGGATACAGATGCAGATGTGTGGGGTAAAATTGCAGTAATTTCTACTTCTAGAGAAATGATTATTTTTGTCTTCTTACAGGTGACGGTGATGTTCCTGGTCGCTTCCATGGACGTGTCATCAGTTAGGGAGCATTTGTATTCACCGGTGGCGTCGCGTGAGACATTCGCGATGGTGTAGGTATCCGTGTTTTCCACGGTCACCAGCTCCCCCTGCAAAAACAGTGAAAACAGCAGCATTTCATTTACGTTGCTGAGGATAAAAGACTGAATAAATACATTTTAGATGAAGTAAGCACTAGTTTGGATGAACAGAAGGAATTTCAAAGCTTTTAATGAGATACCTTAAGGTGAAAGTTAAAGCTGGTAGGAGCTGGGTTACCATCTGCCACACACTTCAAAGTCAAGTTGTCTCCCTCTTTAAGCTCTTTCTGAGGACTGACCTCAAGCATGATGTTCTCCGTGGAGTCTGTGCAGAAAACAGGAGCAAGAAAGTCAGAGGGGCGAGGGTGGAGGGTGTAACAAGTGGAGCGTGCTCCCCAACCAGCTGAATGCAATGGGGACTGCACTCATCCACTGTGTCAGCACGCTACAGAGAACTCTAACTTTGTGCCTCACTATTGGTTATGACCAACTTCAAAATGCAGCAGAGGAGGTGGTTGAATTGCAGTCATAATCTGAGGCACTCAACCAAACAATCCTTTCAAAGCTCAATGTTTCTGCTCCATCTAAGGCAAACTCTTTCAAGAATTTCTTGAAAGAAAATGTTCCAGCACTGATAAGTTCTACTCTGGGCCGTGTTGAGCAGGCAACTTCAATATTTAATGCTGCACTCGGTATAAATCTCAGAATCCACACCTCATTTTTCAACTTTCACCATCAAAAGGTGCCGTTACCCGTGTCTGTCTCGACTGGAAGTGAGAGAATTATAGAAAAGAAAATGTTAATGCACTCGCAAAAACCACAGGCACCGTCTGATTACAGTTGTAAAACGTCTCTTGGTCTTCTCGTGGATCACGAGTTGCTGCTGTGTTACACGTGTGATGTGCAAGAAGCTTGACTTCAATTAAAAAGGGACACTTTTATTCTCTTTCACTCCATTTTGAAATTCTTGTCATGCCATATTAAATAAGCTGTTTTCTCACCAAAAAGCAACATTTCATCAACAGCAAAGTTTCATCGACGGAAACATACTTTAATTATTGATGTTCTAGAAAAGAAAACAGCATCAGTGATTCATTTGTGTCAATACTTAAAAAATGTGAATAAAACATGTTTGTAATTCTCATCGCGGTGGAGGAAACACAGACGTCAGTGAGGAGAATATTAAACGAAACAACCTGAAATAAAACCGTGTAGCCAGAGAGAGAAAAAACGCCCAGTTCTATGTCCTCTTTAAAACTTTATATACATTCACACAGCACCTTCTTCCTTCAAGCTTGCACTAAATCACAGTACTGCATAAAGGTCCACCTTTCTTTGTGTTCTGCTAGAAAAATGGCAAATAAGGGCAGCGATTTATTAAAACTTGCAAAACTGAATAGAATAGAAAAGCAGTACTTAGGCCAAAAACAGAGTTTGTACAATACTAATGAGCTTAAAAGTCACCAATTGCTACGGCCACCTTTATTCTTCAACATAGCCTGAAATCTCAAGGTAAGCTTTCTTCTAATTTCTTTAAATAGTCTTCAGGAATAGCTCATGAATGACATTCAAAGGTCGTCTTTGGATGTTGGCTGCCTTTTGTTCCGTTCTCTGTCAAGATGATCCAACACTGCTTCAATGATGTTGAAGTCCGGAGAATCTGGGGAGGCCAATCCATGATGGATAGTGTGTGTTTTTCTATCCAGGTATGGTTTTACTGCATTGGCGGTGTGTTTGAGATCCACTGTGTTTTACAGATGGCTCCTGACCTTCTCTGTACACACTGACAATGATTTGAACCAAACATTTTAAATTGCTTCATTAGATCTTTTGCCGCTGATTTCGGTTTTCTTCTTTAATTTGGCACACCTCAGCTTTTTCTCTCTGTTTCCCTTCCTTAAGAATGACTTGACCGAAGAGCCAGACATCTGTTTGGTCTCACATACTTGCCTGTTTCTTAAAGGCATGACTTTCATACACTGTTCATCTGCTATAGATGGTTTTTTATGCCTGTTACCTCTCATTTTGGCTGCCACTTGTCCACTTTCCTCAAATTTTTTTAGGACACACTGCACACCAAGCCATTGCATACCAGGTTTCCAGCTAGTAGCTCTCTGGGTATTGCTCTGTTGGCACAATAATGCTTCAAATTCAAATTCAAATTCAAATTTTATTTGTCACGTACACAGTCATACACAGTACGATATGTAGTGAAATGCTTGGACAACTGCTCGTGACCTAAAGAAAACAAAAAAGGAAAAGGCTATGAATAAGATAGGAAATAAATATGAAAAATTAAAAAGGGTAAATTTAACTAGGAAGGAATAGAATATAAATTAAGGTTAAAAATGAAATAACTGTACAACACAAATTAGAATGAAGGGTAAATTTAACTGGGAAGAATAAGATAAAATATATAAATTAAAGTTGAAAATAAAATAACTGTACAACAAAATACACAATACACAATATAGAACTATATAAGAATGTATGAAGAAATCTAAATATAAATAAATATATACACAATAACAGCAGCTGTACAAGTATTAACTGGAAATGAAGAATATAGTGACCAGTGTTGTGCAAAAACAAAGTCCAGAAAGTCCAGTGTGTGTGTAAGAACCATATGTGTGGGTCAGTACTGTGTGGTGGTGTGATTGAGAGACCGTATCGCCTGCGGGAAGAAGCTCCTCCTCAGTCTCTCTGTGTTGGTCTTCAGGGAGCGGAATCGCTTTCCTGACCTCAACAGAGAGAACAGTCTGTTGTTGGGATGGCTGAGGTCCTTCACGATCTTCCTGGCCTTGGTCCGGCACCGCCTGCTGTAGATTGAGTGCAGGTCAGGGAGCTCGGAGCGGATGGTGCGCTCAGCTGACCGCACAACCCTCTTTAGAGCTCGTCTGTCCTGCATGGTGCTGTTCCCGAACCAGGTTAAGATGTTTCCCGCCAGGATGCTCTCTATGGTGCACGAGTAAAAGTTCCTGAGCACCTTGGAGGGCAGTTGGAAGTCTCTCAAGCGTCTGAGGTGGTAGAGACGCTGTCGGGCCTTTTTCACCACGGTGTTGATGTGAGAGGACCATGACAGGTCCTGCGTGATGTGAACTCCGAGGTATTTGAAGCTGTCCACTCTCTCCACTGGGCACTCGTTGATGACGGGGGTCTGGTAGTTCCTCTCCTGCTTAGTGCTGAAGTCCACTACCAGCTCCTTTGTCTTACTGACGTTTAGAAGGAGGTTGTTCCTCTGGCACCAGTTCTCCAGATTCCTAATCTCCTTCAGGTAGGCCGTCTCGTTGTTATCAGAGATCAGGCCCACCACGACGGTGTCGTCAGCAAACTTGATGATGGTGGTGGAGCTGGTAGTGGCCACACAGTCATATGTGTACAAAGAGTACAGCAGGGGGCTCAGAACACACCCCTGGGGGGCTCCAGTGCTGAGAGTGGTGGAGGCTGAGACATGTCCGCCCATCCTTACTGCCTGTGGTCTGCCAGTTAGGAAGTTGGAGATCCACTGACACATAGATGAGCTGAGTCCCAGATGCTCCAGCTTGGTGGTGAGTGTGGAGGGAATTATGGTATTAAATGCAGAGCTGTAGTCTATGAAGAGCATTTTAACATAATTCCCCCTTCTAGTGTCCAAGTGAGTGAGTGATGTGTGGAGGAGATATGTCATTTTGTGTTATCTTTGGCATTTTTTGACTGAAAATGAGTGAACAAGCAACCCACTGCTTGTAATCAAAATACAGAATAATACCTGTCTGGTCATAGCTGGTCATTAATTCCCAACCACAGCAGAGGGGAGAATTTTCATGGCTCTCCTTTCTTTGCATAGAGTGAAGGTCCTTGTTGTAAGTTAAGCTCCAGCGTTTTGACTCTATATAGTTTGTGTTATAGTATATTGTGGATAATTCACAGAGTTTTAAGCAGCATTATTATGTTGTGCCTTGGCTACAACAGCTTGCTACAAATATCTTTGCAACAGTTAGTTACAAATGAGGTGCTAAAACAATCCTCTGATACAGGCACATTGTATAGTTTTGTCCTGCTACAGGCAGTGGATTACTGAGACTTTCAAGCTGAAGTAGAATATTGTGGGTGTTTGAGTGGGTGTCGTTTTCAGGATATGGCATGTAGTTTAGACAGAGCGTAAACTTTCAGAGATTTCATGATGATCATCTTGCATTTTAAACCCTTTCTTTGAATTTACAGACAAAAAAACGAAATCAAAATAAAAGGTTTTAGACAAAGTACGCTCAACGACTCACAGGTAATAGTAAAGTTCATGGAAGAGGATTCCAGCGGTAGACCGTCAGCACGGCATTTGAACCTGGCGCCTGTGTCTTCCTTCATTGCAGAATACTCGAGTGTGGAGGTAGTGGTCGAGAGGCCGGTACTAGATTCTACCACAACAGAAACTTTGATGGAAATCCCTAGACAGAAAACAAACAAGCACTGTCTGAAAACTCTAACAAGGAAAAAAATGTGCAATGACCAGAACACTGCACACAGTCATGAGCCGCGCCGTCATGAGAGTGCAGCACAATTCATCACAGCAGAATAATTTACAGCAACTGTCCCTGTCAGAGAGAATAAAACCATCTGTGTATGCAATATTTATAAATGTCAAATATATTTTTTTAGAACTCAAAGACAACAAAAGGGATGGTGAACGCTCACCTTTCCCATCAGCCTCCAGAGGTTTATTGTTCTTGAACCATGTGATGTTTGCAGGTGGGTTGGCATCTTTTGCAACACAATTTCCAAGCTGCAAAGCAAAAAAAGGGAAAAAAAAGTGAGAAACAGGCAAGAAAAGCACTCAAAGGATGAATAAAAAAATGCATTTCATGACTATTTTTAAATGACCAAACATATGAGAAAATGAGCTTTTTGTTAATGCCACTCTGGTATTTGAGGACTAAACAGTTTTCCATGCAATAGACCATGAAATGCCTAAAGCATTTGTAAAGCCCCTCAAATCCTTTGGGTCTTTTAATTGTAGCACAAGCGAGATTTCTACTCTTTACTAATTCATGAGAATCACTTCAAAGAAGTCATTACTACAATAACAGGCACCATCTCTGTTAGGCCTCAAGATACGTTAGCTCAAGTAAGGGATTTCCCTTCATGACTCATTGCTTAAAATAATGTTGGCATTAAAATGTTTATCATTAAAAACTCCACCTTAGTAAGTCTTCCAATCTCTAGCTCCTCTGCTTCTCCAGAAATCTCCAACTTTGCCGGCAACTCTGTAGTTGAGGGAAAAAAAACAGTGTGAATGGAAAGGCTGGGTGTTGCTTGTGTCAGTCACAGCACTTGAACGAGGGCATTTCGACAATTTTTCAGCTAATTCAGACTCACTGTAAATTAGGACATTAACTGGGTATTCGAACACGTCTCCGCCGGTCACCACCATGCAAGTGAAAGTCCGCTGGTCGCTGAGCTTGGCGGCAGAGATCAGCAGGCTGGAGTTTTTGTCCATGCTCACACGGACCTTGTATTCATCAGTGGCGCTGATTGAGACATTCTGGTTTTTCTGCTTGACCAGCAGGTATCCTGGAACTCCATCCCCTTTGTCCTGGAGAGCAGAGCGCGCTTGTTATGTGTCGCTCGCATATAGCACTGGCTTCGTGTTCACAATAAAAGCATGCACTGTTCATGCGGTGTCATATGGAGGGACAGATGCATGGTCTAATGCACTCAGACTGGGCGTGGTTCGACTTCAGACACAGTAAGTGGGCCTTAGACCTACTTTGCCATTTTGAGAACAACTGATCTCCAGTGTGACTTACATATTTCCATTTAGTGATGGCGATGTCTTCTGCCTTTATGGCTCCACTGTTGCATGGGATCTTGAGCATTTCCCCATACTGGCCAATAATAGGCTCCAAAGAGGTGACTGCAAAAGAGAAACACCAAAGGCACATTTTCAATTGCTTTCTAAGAATGGCTAATCTGGTCACCTGCAACACAGAACGAATTATTAGGACAGAAAATGAAAATGCTTATTATTCTGAATGCTTTGCAGCGCCTCCTGTTTGCATACTGACATTTATCAGCACCACTTAGTGCTCGCCTAAACACACGAGGACAGCAGTTTCTATAGAGTTCTGCTAATTTTTCAGCTCCCTTGGGAAAAAAACAACAACAACAACAACAACCTTTCCTGTCCTAAATCTCATTCAAAACATTGCCATGGAGACAAAATGTTCAAGAGGGCAAGAGGGGGATGGGAGGGGGGTGCCAGGCGAAGTGTCTCAATGGGCTGCGATGAGGGGTTAGAGCCAAAGGGCTGCAGGGAAGAAGAGGCTGCCACGGCCCGACTGAAAATGAGGTGTTGCTCAGTTTTTCTGGCATTCAAATTTACATTTCAGACCTCTCGGAGTTCAGGCAGAGGTAAACGCACAAGCGTATGTGTGGAAGCATAAATCTGACAGCTAAAATCCAAAACAGCTTGAGAGCAGCTCAGTAAAGGGTATGAGAGGAAAACGGTGACCAGTCAGATTCTCTCTGCTGAAATAGAGACAAGTAATGTTTGTGTTTTGTGTGTTGTTTTTTTTTACAAGGAAAGTGCAAAACAATGAAGATCCTCCAATATTCTGCGTGCATTCGACCCTGAAATTGTCTGATTATATTCGCGCACAAAAAACCCAGCTGCACACCAAAATGCCATTTCGGCACTGAGAAAAAAAAGTTATACTCTCACTTTCCCTCTGAACACATCGGACTTTTAAAGGTTTTCTTAGTGAACTGAACTGAATTAATTTGCTCTGTGCGTGATACTCATTTGAATCCTGTTTGAATGAAGGTAAATACTTTTACTCTGGTTACCACTGTCTGTATTAAAACAGAGAAACAACTGGGACCCGGAAGGCATGCTTGCACAGTCGGCAAGTTCAGAGGTGCGCCTGGTTTCCTTCGCACACAGTAAACCCCCTGTCGTTAAGTGTCATTTTCTCATCAGGACTATTAAACGAGTCCATAAAATAGTTATGTACATGTGTGGTGAAACTAGCGAGACAACAAAATCAGACAGTTTGCCTCGAGTCAACAAAGTCTGCACTTATTGCCGTCCTCCTGACACTAAGCTGAACAAGTTCGCACACCGACACCTGTCACTCATCGTTACGAGCTGTCAACTCACAAGAAACAGCACCGAGCCCATCGCTGAGCCTGTTTCTGAAGTCACTACTGCAGAAAGATGACAAACACAGACAATTTAATAAGAAGACTTTAAACAAGGCATGTCTGCCTCTTAGCTCTATGGCTTTTTAAAGCTGTTTTCTGCCTTTCCTCTAAACACTACAAGGAGGTTTTACCTCGTAGGGGGCCAAAAAAACCCAAGTTTGATCTTTCTCTTTTTTCTCAAAGTATTAAAAAAATATTTTTTGGTCAACAAGGAGATTACAATAATTTAACATGGCTGCTCAGAGACTCCTTAAACTTCCTCAAACTTTAATTATAATTAAAGTCAAGTAATTAAATAAAAAAAATCACTTGAAAAGCCACATGCTATTAATTGCACAGCCCTATTTTCCCACCTTGTGTCTGGTATAGGTGTTTATATATACCACGTTCTCACTCCCAAAGCGTAACATTTTATGCTAGGGGACAAATCGCTGATATATTACTCTTCAACAACACGTCCCTATATTACGAGATTGGAAAAATGATGAAACATGAGAACCGTTTGGATCGAATCTACACATGTAGAATCTACAGCTTGTGAAATGATCATCTGCCTCTCAACTCTTATTGTGTTGCTTGTCCTTTAAAATAATGAAGATTTTATATAGAAATCGCTTTGGAAAACAGTATTTAATGTCATTAAAGTGCTGGTTAAGGTTAGGGATAAGGTTATGGTTAGGGCTGGAATACATGGCTGGAGCGTGTATTACCGCGGGAGCGCCATTCTACATGATTTCATCCATAACCCGAGGCATCATATAAGAATGCCGAAGGTCACCTTTCGCGTTCCTCAGCCCGGCTGTGCCAGCAGGGGCAGACTCCTCTGCTTGAAAGAAAAGTGTGGTTGTATAGAAGTTAGCAGGAAAACAGCTCTTGGGTACCTTAACCTGTGACTTCAATCAACATTTTCCTGAGAGTCAAACATTGAATACAACATGATACTAAATTTGCAAATATGGTCACAAGGGCATTTCCCGGGTTTTCTTTGACATTTTGTTTCAAAAACCTAAGATGGCTGCAGTTACAATGCTGATCTTGAAGATTCACAGTGAGAATTTGCTAGCCACAGTAGATACGTCCATCTTTTATATACAGTCTATGGGCTCCTGGGAAGTTCACTTAAAGGCCCTTCACATACCACCTGACAACACTGCACAACTCCTTATTTCCAGCAGCGTGTGCTGTTCATCAAGCAAAACACTGTGGTGTAATTATTTGCTGACCACTGAAAGGTCTCTGTATGGTTAAATGTCACCTTTGCACACTTCATCTACCTCAGACTCTTGGCTTGAATTCAGAAATACCAACTTAACCTAACATGTGTGTTTTTGGGTTGCGGGCGGAAACCCACTGAGACACAGAGAGGTTGTTTAAACCAGAAACCTTGATGTGAGGCAACGGTGCTAACCGCTTCACCACCGTGCTGCTACGACCCATGTTTGCACAACCAACAGAAACACAGAATGCTAGAAAGCAAACACATTTAGTACATGTTCGGCCATAGGTCGGCGGTTCGAATCCACTTAACGGCTACCCTGAGGTACCCCTGAGCAAGGTACCGTCCCTACACACTGCTCCCCGGGCGCCTGCTTAGTGGGCTGCCCACTGCTTCACTGAGTGAATGGGTCAAATGCAGAGAAAAAACAAGTAATTTCCCCATGGGGATCAATAAAGTATCCATTATTATTATTATTATTATTATTATTATTATTATTATTATTATTATTATTATTTAAAAAATAAAAATAAATTGCAGACAAATTTCAGAGCATACGTACAGTCTGGTGGATAGATGTTTTTTTTCCCCTCCACTCAAACACGTACGGTATTTAAAGTGCCGTCTGCGATGTAGTTTTTGATTACACCGACGAGGGCCACATACTGAAACACCATTCAAGTAATAAAGCTTCTTTACACTACAAGTGTTTGTGGAGCTTCAACCTCTTTAGATCACTCAGCTCAGGGCGAACTATCTTCTATGTGAGGGAGTACACTTTAGCCTACCTTTTTGGAGAGAGTCAGGCCAGATGAAAATATTGATGTCACTCACATGTGTTAAAGCCTGAAGTGGCCAATTGTCTAAAGTGGACCTCTAAAGATCGGTACTCTACATGTTACACCTTGTTTTGTTTTTTTTTGTTATCTACGTGAAAAGCCAAAGCCTGGCTAAATAATTGCCCTTTTGAAGCATAGGTGCTAAGCTGAACTAACTTTGTCTAAAGCTATTTACTAGGGGTGCAACGATATTCGTATCGATATTGAACCGTTCGATACAGTGCTTTCGGTTCGGTACGCATATGTATCGAACAATACAACATTTGTAATTTATTTTATCAACTTTCCTTCTGACGATGCTGTCTGTGTTGAGCGCTCAGTGAATCTGCGTTCGACTACTCCGCCTAGGGTCGACAGTGCAGCCTAGGCGGAGTAGTCGAACGCAGATTCACTGAGTGCTCAACACAGACAGCATCGTCAGAACGAAGAGCACAGGGCAAGCTAGCGAGACAGAAGTTAAGCTCTCCTTACAACATGGACCTCCCCCACCCTCATTCAGATCTGGCGTTTGGAATTATTTTGGTTTTCATGTGACGTATGACCCTGAAGGTAAGCAGTCATGGACTAAAGTAAAACAGTATGTTGGATGTGCCATGCAATGCTCAATTACATGGGTGGGAACTAGTGTGTTAGCGCAGTTAGCTCGTTAACGTGTTGACCGTCTAGCCCCATGCACGGGGCGATTGGCGGTAGCTCGTTAACGGAGATTTGCCGTGTTGTGGCGTTAAGGTCATTTCAACGAGATTAACCTGAAAGCACTAGTGGGAACACAACGAATATGACTGCACATTTACGCCGACATCATCCTAGTGCAAAGACAAGTGGAAGCAGAAAAAAAACAAGCAAGCATGCTACTAACTTTAGCTGAGTCATTTAGACAGCTGTTTAATATGCTGCTGAGAATATAAGATAAGATAAGATAAGATAACCTTTATTAGTCCCACACGTGGGACTAATAAAGCCCAGAAGAATATAGCCCAGAAGAAGCGGATAGTATAGCTTTTATTTTGGAAAGAGACATTTCTCTGTAATAAACTCTCTTTTCCAAAGATGAGTGATTCCTCAATCAGATACAGGGCTTGCAATATCGCTAGCCCAACGTCCCGGGGCTAGCGATTTTTTCAGTCGGGGTACCAAAATCTATCTCTGCCCTGCCCGTCGGCCTATCGTAGGAAGGAAAAATATATGTCAATGCTTTTGCATTCTTTCGGAAATGTAGCTGGGTAATTATGTCATTGGCATCTGTGAGCCACTGTCAATATGTGACATATTGAAATCGCGTTTGAATTTGCGCTTGTTTTTTTGCTTTCACTTTGCAATCGTGCAAGAGCGAAAGCACTGATCTGTGAGTGATGATAATTTGCGCACCAATTCCTCTGACATCGTCTTATTAATTGTTAGCTTACTATGCAAACATGACAAGTGAAATCTCCCGCAGCTTAAACATGTGAGAGGTTGATCGCGCAGAGAATCGCTGAGCTTATGTGAGTGCGTGTGTAAAAGCAGCAGGATATATATTTTAGTTCTGCTGAGCCAAATAAGACAGGTCAGGGTGAAGAAGTGACAGCCAAAGAAAAGCTTACCACAAAACGGAGAAGTTATGACAAATGAGACTATAAGGCAAAAAGAAAGTGCAGCTTTATGGTTTCATGGACAAAATAATTTCTGTGGCTGCAATATGACGAGCTAAATAACCAGGGCTGCACATAAGTGGTCCGCAGGTGCGCATTCGCTGTCAAAATAAAAAACACGCACAAGGGTTAGGGTTAAATTTAAAAACTGTACTTTTGAGTTAAAATATATATTTATAATTTTAATAAATGACAAATTAAAAAGGCATGAACATTTTTTTTGTATCGAAAAAATATCGAACCGTGACACCAAAGTATCGAACCGAACCGAACCGTGAATTTTGTGTATCGTTGCACCCCTACTATTTACATGTTGTTAAGAGTCGCTGCGACCTTCTCAACAGGTGCACTAGGAGAACTACTGAAAATAATTACCTATTTTTAACAGCCCAACAGACAGACTGAACTCTCTGAAGGTGTCCTTGTTCACTATGACATCTGAATAAATTGAAACAAAGTGATGGATGGAAACATCAGAAATTACCAATGCAGAGACCGAAAACAAGATATAGACAGAACAAAAAGGCTCTAAAACAGTGTTAAAGTCTATCGGCAGTGGTGGCTGTAATCAGTGCTTACAGCTGCATGAAGCAGAAACAGCTTGTGTGAGCATCAAAGCAGAGTAACCCACTCAGTAAAAGAAAAAAACCTATCTGAGAACACATAGCACTACCACGGCACTTCACCCACATAGATACAATCCCTGCATTTAAATAAGGCTCGGCGACATTTAATAGTGACAGCACGGGACAAAACAAACCTCGCCACATTTCAACTGCTGACAGCTTTACCAGGAATTCTTCACCAAACACAGGGATAAGCTCCGTCACTTGTCAACAAAAGTACGTGCATTTCCTGCACTGATTCTCTCATTTCCTATAATTTATTCCGTGTAAAATCTGTTAAAAGCTTTTCGGGAATCAAGTCGCGAAATGATCTGTCTTAACAAATTACTGTGTTTGGGGGGAAAATGTTACCTACTTCAGGTATTCGTACGAAATTTACTTTGTTTTTAAGCAGTGTAATATAAGAGAAATGCTGCTTTACTGCATGCATGAGCTAAGAATAAATGCACCCACTGGGTCATTTTCTGGACTGTAAATTTCTGCCTGCATTTCACAGAGTCTTGCTCACTTTCAGCGTTTTGGCAATTGGATGTACACGAGTGTGATCCACCTGAAATAATGCAGATTGCTGGTTGTGAACCCAGCATGCTGATGTAGCCATCCTACACTTGGTTGTTTTTAAAGTAAATGAATCGTGCAGGTTTCTGATCCAGGCATAAAAGATTGCCCACGCTGTGTGGCAAAAAGTAAAACATGGAGGCATTGTGAATACATTGAGAGGAATCCATTAATGAGCTCTCTGTTCAAGGGATGCATTTTTGCATGTGTCATATTTGATGACATTTGATTACATTTTAGCATTTAAGGTGCCAAAAATAGCCTCTCACTATCTTTATTGTGTCCATCTCCTGGCCATGTTGATGCCAGAATGCTCTAATGGCTGAGGACAAATCCAAGCGTTTTTCTAAACCAAGTCGGCAACCAAGCCCACATATGCTGTGTCTTAGTAATAAGACACAAACCACTCAGGAGACAATACAAAGGTACACTGCAAGCCCAGCAGTGTTGCAAAGGTTATCACGCTCTCTGTATAATAAACTCCTTGCATTTCAAATTCAAATAGACATTATGAATATTCAAATAGAGCCGCCGTCAGTGTCTCTGAGAACTTTAAAAGAGTCTGCATTAAGGGAAAAAGCATTATCTGTGCAGATTACACTGTCGCACAATGAGAACTAATCGCACATGTTGAGTTACAGAAGACAAAGCTCCTGCTGCTCGCTGAGATAAGGTAATCCTTTTGCAACAAAAGTAGGTGAACTGAGCGACTTCCCGTTGACAAATACACACAAGTTTACACCGTGCATACCAATCATCTGCTTGTAATCATTGTCTATATGATGAGGAGGATATTTAACATTTACCACTTCCTTATGGTTTTATCTTGTTGGTGTATGTCTGAAGACAGTAATAACACGTTTATATAATATAATACTTACTATATCCAGCACTGTGCAGCGTCTTTAGTCATCACACATTTGTTTTAATTTCACTCCCAAGCAGAAGCAAAAATTCTCCAACTTTTCTTTGGACACGGGCTGCTTTTTCACTAATTTTCGGTCCAGTTTCAGCATAATGCCTTTAGTTTGTTTGTTTAAGCCACTTAACACTAAGCTATGAATAATCCAGGCACTAGAAGACACATAATTCCAGTTCAGCCAGTGTTGTGTAAACACATAACAGGAAACCTGGCAAAGCATCAATTTTAAATTGTATCTTTGGGACTTTGTTACCAGCAGCCAGTCACAAAAACACATTGTTTGTTCCCATTTTGTTTTTTATGTCAATCTACGATAAATGCCAAACATAACGCAGTTTGACAGACATATGTTGGCAGGGCGTCCTTAAAATAATTGAGAAAACTGGACAGGTGACCAGTATCTGTCTTTAAGAAGGAAATCCAACAGGGACCCTGCCCAGGATCTGGCCCTTCAGTTGATCAGTCTACTGCTCACTGAAGCCTCATCAGAAGTGATGTCAGTGGAAGCGTAGCTGTCAAGAAGCCATTCTTAAGGAAGTGAAACAGGCAAAAAGGCTGAGGTGTGCCAAATCACACAAGAACTGGACTGAAAGTCAGTGGCAACAGGTCTGATGGAGTCCAACGCTGAAATTTTTGGGAGGTGAGTGTTTACAGCCATCTGTAAAACACAGTGGAGGCTCTATCGCAATTTGAAGCTGCATTTTTCAGCATGGCAATGATTCCAGACATACCGCCAATTAGAGCTGGGCGATATGAGATTTTTTCATATCACGATATGTTTTTTTTCATTTCAGGCGATAACGATATCTATCACGATATAAGCCAAATAACTATATTTGTAAGATTTAAATGTGCCGTTGCTCACAAGTAAAATGTAAAATAATCAGCAGCTTGTTTTTATTTAAATATTGATTTCCCATAATAAGTTCAACAGGGTAGATGTACTTAAGGAACATGAGACTTTTTCAGATAAATAAAGGCAAATATTGCAAACTACACAAAAGGCAGCCGCTAAAGCGTTTAAGTTTCAAAATAGAACAAACGAAACAGACTAAATTGTCAATTCCACTTAGAAACAAAGTATTAATTCTAAAAATAAATCTTAGTTTGTGTTACAGAAGAACAGACAAAACTGACTAACTTTTGTCAATATCAAATAAACTGAGAACTAAAAGGAAATTCTCAATCTCTCCTTGTTGTATAGCTTAGTTTTTCAAACAGTTTTAACAGTTACTTTAGTCTGACAAAAGCCGAATGACGAATTAGCGCTTCCAGTCAGAGACTGAGGCTACGTCCACACGTACACGGGTATTTTTGAAAACGGAGATTTTCCGTTTTCGTTTAAAAAAATAATCCCGTCCACACATAAAGGCAGAAATGAAGGAAAACGCTGCTATGAACATGCCAAAGCAGCAGGTGGCGCTAGATTCCTAACCGTGCCGAAATGTTGGCCAATCAGAAGTCTAGAAGCCTCGGTGGGAAAAAGTAAACAAAGCTGGGGCATAGAAGCAGAACCGAGTCGTATGTGTGGACGGACAGTAACTGTGTGTATATGTAAGCATTTAAACACTGCAGAGAGTAGAATTAACAGTATTGTAGAAATTCATTTCACCGAAACAATAACGTGGCGCAGTGTGACGCATGCACCAGTTTATTGTATTTCCAGACTTGCTTTCGGCACAATTTACAGTGCACGCTACTCTGTTTTTTGTCAGACTTGAAATAGCCGAAATACCTTCACACTACGGAACTTCTATGGCTCTTCCGTTCGACAATCTCTCCGGCATTGGAACCATCATCTGTTTTCTCTTAAGGTCACGCTCGGTTGATTTTTCTAGTCGGCACACTCACTTCCTCCATTACCCGCTGGCTGCTTCCCAAACAAACACACGTGCGGCTTGGCACTTGTGCTGTACATAACAAGTCACGCGACGTGACGCTGCGGCTGTGATTGGTTCGGCTCTGCACTACTTAATTTGGATCGGCTGACCTTTTTTTTTTTTTTTTTTTTTAAGAGGACAAGAGCGGCGAGGTCTATCGCGATAGCTTAATCTCTCTATCGAGTAAAAGTTATATCGCGATACATATCGTTATCGTTCTATCGCCCAGCTCTACCGCCAATGTAGCAAAAGCATACCTGATAGATCAGTCATTGACTGGCCTCCCAGAACCTAGACTGCAACATTACTGAAGCAGTGAGGTATCATCTTAAAGAACTTGGAAGAAAGCTGCCTAAGAGAGTTCAGACAATGCTGAAAAATAAAGGCCATACAAAGTATTGACCTTTTAGCTCATTCGAATTGTACAGGCTCAGTTTTTGCCTCCATAGATGCACTGCATGAACATGTGTGTCTATTTCCCAGTTTCCTAGCAAAATACAAAGAAATGAGGGTGACTCAAGACTTTTGCACACTTTTGCACAAAGAAGAGAGTTTAGCAGGAGACTAAAACATTAAATGAGGACATATTTCATGTCATAAGTTATATGGGACACAAGAACCAATGTACATTTCTTTAGCAGAAATTAATTCACAAAGAAAATCCCCATAACAGAAATAAACAAACACTAATTTGGGGTTTTGATGGGATAGTGCTGTGTAGAAAGTACTACTCCAAAAAACTGCATTTTCTGTGTCAAGCTCATAAAAAAAGTCGGTTTTGAAGGCTGCTTAAAAGATTCAGTATTTCTGGGATTTCAGACTAAAGCTATGAGTTAAAGTAAGACAATATTCTAGTGCACGTCATTTGGTAGTTTTACAAAAAGCATTACAGACTTTTTAGTCTCATCAACCACCCCGAAAAACGCATTTGCTCGTCTGAATTTGAATTTCACTGTACTTTTTTCTCTTTCTTACACTGGACATGAAAAATTAGCTGCTACTCTGGCAATGGTAACTCAAGTAAGAGACAGGCGAGTGACAGAGACAGGAGGCAGCACCGCAGGAGATACTTTTATGTTCCTGATTAAGGCGCCTCTATTCCCGAGAAGAGACAGGTGACGACAGCTCAGATATAAACTCACCAGGGAAATCAGCAACCTCTCCGCATTAGTCTCTATATCCCTGTTTTGCTACCTTATGCCCTCCTATTTGTGTGTGTGTGTGTGTGTGTGTGTGTGTGTGTGTGTGTGTGTGTGTGTGTGTGTGTGTCCCTTTGAGCTGCAACAACCAAAAGAAAACCGAGGCCCAAACTTATTAAGTGCTGAAAATGAGGATTGTGCACTGAATGGGGATCCCATGGCGCATGTCCACAAAGACTTGATGGCAAATAGCCTTGCTTCAGAAGCGGTTCAGTGTGAAGGGGCAGACAGAACCACTTCAACTGGATCAATAATACTCGAGGAAAGGCTAGATTCTTATAGTGAACGCCGTTTGCCTAAGGAGCAAGAAATCAAAGAAAACCTAACCTCCCGTGACATTCTGCCTCTCGTCCTTGTCTCTTCTTTAATAATTTAACAAGTGCTGAATTTTGATTAGCCATATTAAGAACCTCAAATGAGAGAGATCACCGGTTTAATAAGCTCAAACTCTCATTACTCGCTATCGTGAAAAATTGCCGCAACGCTTCTGTCACACGGAAAGGTGTCAGAAGGACCACCGGGGTCCCCAAAGAATCCTTGTAGATATTTGGTAATAAATGAGCTTTGCAGGCTGTTGTTTTGCCAACTCTTTCACCGAGTACACACGCTCAGCTCGTGCGTTACTGACTATGACAAGCACATGACTCTATTTAAATTCTGCTACAGTATCAGTTCACGCCGAGGAAGCGTTCCAGACCAGCTAGCTGTAGAGAGATTTCTTAAAAAGAAAAAAAAAAATACACAGCCACATCCTCACTATCTGCGTCTGTCTCTCTTGAGGGAAGGGGTGTAATCATGTCACTGATGGATAACTGACAGCACAGCTTGCACAACATCCCTCTCGCACAGTTCCTCTTTTTGTTGCAGGCTGAACCACCTTTCCAAACATCAACAATGCGTGCTCTATAATTTAGCTTTTTCGTTTTTTTTCTTCTTAGCTGTAATTGCCTGTCACTGTCTTTATAGCATAAAACTGAGAGCATCAGCTTCTATTTCCTTTCTTCTTTCTTTTTTTTTACCACACTGGCGTGAGCCCGTTGAGGGGAAAAAAAAGCTTCACCTCCAAAGCTCTAGCCGCTTTAAGGCATCCATTCCTTTCCATTAGACTGACAGCATCTGACGTGTCATAAAGTCAAATGCTGATTTTAATTCTTGGACATGTAAATATTAGTCAGACATATTGTACTAACCTGAGATAATGTAATTAACTTAATTACATTCTTCACTGATGGATTTTTGCTTTACCTTGTCAAATAAAGGAGCTTTCTCTCAGAGCCTGCCTGTTTGCAACAAGTGCAGCACGTCTTCTCTAGTGTGGCTCTCACAGATCTAAAAGACGGACGTACCTGTCGTCAGATCCACATTCTTTCCTTTGAAATCCAGTTATATAGTTACAAGTTTGTGAGAAAACAAGGCTACTTCTCGCTTAAGAGAGACGGTCTCCTTCACCGAAGCAAAAAAGTGCTCTAATACATGAAGTCCAGCAATGATACATCCACTTCAGAGTTAACGCTGGTTAACAGCAGCTAACAAAGGCAAAAACACCAGTGCTTATTAACAGTATTGCTGTCAATGATCAGAAGTGAGCTTCTCTTCAGATTCCTTTCATAACGTTTTGACTAGGATGTACTTTAATTGGCAATACATTGACATTAAATTGGGAGCGTGCTAATGTAACTAAATATGACCAGATAAAACTACTGGCCTGCGCTGCCACTCTTTCAGCCTTTGAATTATTCTGTGTGAAAGGATTGATGACCACCTTCAGTCACAACTAGACATGTCACTGCTACTCTAGTTGTTTCGTCAGTCGTGTTACATGCATTATTCATCAAAATGCTGGCACTTTTTTGCGTAATCCCCCAAAATTTGGTATTTAAGTTCAGAGCTCAAGGTTACACTTCAGGCCTTTAACATTTTAATGAAATCAACAAAATCCACACGTGCATCTTACAAGAAAAAAACAGCAAATTATTACAAATTACTACACGAAAGAACATTGTGGTACTTGTGCTTGATAAACACCGGCAATTATTTATTGATTATCACACAAAAATTACTGGATAATTGCTATTTTCTACAAGTAAGCAGCAGGTATGAATTTGTTGAAGCACTTTGGGTTCGACAAAAGCTGTAATATGAGAAATGAGTGTTTGAGAGGTTAGGATTTAGAGCCATTTTTCTCATTTATGAAGCGCCATCTGTTTCAGGGCTCAGAAAGCTGCACAACACCCTAAAGATATGGCCCTGTGTCTCTTTGACCTTCAACGGGGCATAGAGGTCTTTCAGAGAAGAACCAATCTGGAAGAAAAAGGTCCATTTGTGGGCAGAAAGACTCGGGACAAAGGTTTCATTTTCTGGCAATGGTCCCCAAAGGCTCTGTCTGCAGTTCAGCTGAACTAGGCCAGCCTAGTCTCTTTTGTTTTTAATAAGTGATCCACTCTCTATGGATTCTTATCTACAAGTTCCATGAAAGACGTTGTCTAAAGTCTAACACATTTATTAGTTTTATGATGGAGAAGACTCTGCAATATTGTTTGATATTAATATAACACTGAATCGATGCATGGCCGTGCCTTAGGATGGGAAATTAGTCTCAAGAATAGCAGGCCAATTTATTTTCATGCTCGCTAGGACATGTTCTCAGTGTAACATTCAAAAATCACTTTGCAGACCCGCGTTAAAAACTTCAGGTATCCACATCCAGCATTCAGACAACTGCAAACCTGTCACATTTTCAACTAGTTGATTATTCAATGAAACCCTTTAATTCATCCAGACTCTTCAAAGTATGAGTGTTCTTTTTCTCGTCATACGTAACAGTCAGGTGAATATAATAGAAGTTCTGGATGACACATGGAGATTAAAGCCCTCACAGTTGACCACAAGAGATTGCAAAGGGTGGTTTTTCCACTTTTTAAAAAAACTTTTCATCTACTAAACCAATTACGGATTGAAAAAATAATCAATAAAAAATCTTTGCACTACCAAGGCTATGAGCCGTGCTACAGCACCCTCGACGCCTCCAACAGGTGCAGCAAATTTCAGCCTTCTTAATGAATCTTTGAGAAACAGCGAAACCTGGCAGATCATCAGAATCACCAAGCTGCTTCTGCAGTACTCGTGATGACAGCCCAAGTATGTTGGCTATTCGTTTGCTGACACGAGAGCATTAAGCCAACAACTGGATATTTATGACTTGATGAAATGTTTCAGGGTGAATTCTGAAAAGATACTTTTGGGAGTATCACTAATAAGTAAGACCAGTTTATTTCCTGCCCTGCCACCATACAGTCGCTGCAAACGACACTTTGCTTGTGAATATGCCGGTGCATTTGTGTCGACTGTAGCATGCTTGTTATCACATCATCGCTGCTTTTGTCAGGAAGGAACAGCGTTTGAGGTTGTTCTGCTGCTGTGGCGCCTTTGATTTGTTAGTAAATTGCTGCTGATGGGTGCATTTTTATCATCGATGTCTACAATGTCCTTTGAGCTTCTCCACGTGTGCCTAGTTTATTTTCTGTATGTTGTCTGAAATGATTATGCTTTCAAAGATCAACATTTTGTTTATATGGAAAATTTTGCTGGTTCAAACTGGCGTGCTAACACGTTCCAATTTCTTCTTTTGTCCAAAACGCACCAATTTAGTTTACAATACCACGACACAAAGAAGATGATTGGTGTAATTATTTTCTTGAAGACAGCTTTAATGATTCCATCGGCAATGTGTCACAGCACTCATCTAACGTTACCACATTTGTCAAAATAGTTGCGCATTTTCTGTTGGCCATCTAATGATCTAATCAAGTGATTATGTAGCTGTACATCTGACAGTTGTTCAAAAAAAAGAGGCTCTCATAAACCAGACTACAATAAAAATAGATAAAAAAAACCCCTCACATTTACCCAGCCACTGAGCAGAGCCATGTTTGTCACTTGAGAGCAAAATAAGCCTGTGCTCTGCTGAGGAGGAGGATGGACAGCAAATGGAGAATTATGTAGAGTGTGCAACACACGGTATTATTAGTCCGAGTCTATTAAGCCTAATGGCTCCCCTCCTTCACCTCAGCAGCATGAAAACATCTTTTAGGCCACTGTGCTCTAAAAACCAACAAAAGCACTAATGCTTGGCAAACAAAACAGCCGATTGAAGAATTCATGATAAATCTGGAAATCTCTGCAGTAGATGGAGAGAGGTCTTCAAAACATAAGAATGCACAGATGATGAGCTGACCTGAAAGCTTCAAGGCTCTGGCTCCTTTTTTATTATTATTATCATCGTCATTATTCACATTATTGAAAAAAAAAACAAAAAAACGCAAAGTTCACCATCATTACTCATTATCCAGTGACATCAATGACTATTAGATAGAAAGATAAAGAAATGCAAGAGCGTTCGCTACACAAAACATCATCAAAATAAAGATTAAACTGTTCAAGGGTGACATACAGGTTTAACCTAAGCAAGTTCATAAGTCTACTCCATCTGTGACGTGCGAAAGATGAGAATGCAGCTTGGATTATGGAGTATATTGGAATATTAAGTGTACTGTGAAACTGGACTGTAAGCTATATTGCTCAGTCTTAAATGGATAAATAAAATAAAAGAATTATAGAAGCCTTCTAATCTTAGCAGCACTGCGATAATGGCACATGACCACATCACTGGCTTAGAAGTTACAGCTTCTGAAAATAATACAGTCTGGAATTAATTCAGAAAGGTGACAAACAGATATAAAAGATCTATTAAGAGTTCGGCAATTAACCTGAAAATTATAAGAGATCAGCCTTTTTGAAGCTGCAGCCTGCATGCCAACAGAGAATAACATCAGGTCACTGGCGGTGGCCAAGTGTCATGGCTGTGTTTTGCAGGTGGATCTTTTGTCTCTTGGCTAACCTGATTTACACTCCTTTCCTGCCAGATATACAGTGTAGCTTCCACGGTGAAGCATATTTATTCTCTACAGAGACATATAGTCAGCTTTCTCTCCCCCTCAAGCAAAGAAAACAATGTTCAGCTGCTGCTTCATGTGTGGTCAACAGACACCCACAGAACACAGCAGGCGGGAACAGGGCTAATGCATTGCCTGCAGTCTCACCTGTCGAGTCCCCATTGTTCCCTTATGACTAAAAATGCTGGCTCCATTTTCTCTGGTTTCAAATTTGTCCTGAGGAGGCCCCGGTACCTGTGCAGGCCTGCTGCTGAGGGATCAGGTTGCTGCCTCTGCCTCTCATCAGGGATCGAGGCGAGAGAACAAAGGAAGAGACGAGGGCCCAAGAAGGAGGGAAAGATTTATTTTGTTTTCAGGTGTTTTAATCCACTTGTGTAATTAACGACTGGCTCCCTAAAGAAGCACCACGCTGCTGAAGAAAAACCTTTCATGTTATAGATCTTCGATCTTTTAAAGCTGCACAAAGAAGGTGATTGTAGCCACCTCTAACTCCTAATTTAATGCTTCAAATTAGCATTTGGTCTTTTTTGGAGCTGTGATGACAGAGCTGAGCGCTAAAGTAGAAGCTAACACAAGAAGCTACAACAGGTTTTCAGTGCACAAATACATACAAATTAAAGACTGAAATTTGAGACTTTTCAATGGCTTGTTGGCCAAACATGAAGCCATAATGCATGTCTTTTACTTGCATGAACAATGGTCTAGTGGTCCAACCCTGTGACTTCTTTTAACTGAGATAACCAGCTATAGTCACCTATGTGGCATCCAGCTGTCAGGCAAAGCACGATGGAAACTTGAACCCTTAATATAAAAGTGATCACCCCACTTTGCTCCACCATGAATAGCTTCAAAAGATCAAAACAGCATTTTTGTGTGTCCCATGCTGTAAAAACTCCTGCGAGTCTCAAGTGGCCGTTTGAGGAACTGCAATTGTTGGCGCTTCCTCAATGGGTTATTTTTTTTTGCCCCGGAGTTGCAGCTAACAGCCAACACTCTTTATTTACAGATGTTATTAGTTTGGAGATTTGGTTGTTATGTTTGTTTGTTTTGTTCGCTCTTCGAATTGACTCTAAGTGGGCGGGAGTCAGCTGGAAAATGATGACGGCAAATATTTACACACAGGTTTGAGCAAGCTTTAAATGAAAATGTCACACATGCTACATCTGCTGTCCTGATGATTCAGCTCTAATTGCTAAACTCCAAAAACATTTGTAATTTTAATCATTTCAGTCAATCAATCATGAAATATTATATTACCAGCAGTAACCGAGTGGAAAAAAAAGAATTTGCATTGTGGAAGTTAATTTAAGAGTGCCACCTTCTGGGTAAACACCACACGAGTCGTATCATGTCTTGCTTGCTCGTGCTTCCTACAATTCCCGGAATACCTGTTGATAATCCTCAGAGAACAGGTGCAAACACTCTGCACCAGCTGCGGGTTATTCGTGTAGGTGGAACAAATAGCAGCGTGAGCGCCGAAATAATTAGCCCAGAGGACGACGCGAGTCCTGCTCCACATCTCAAAACGCAGGTTGCCTTGTGACTGCATTGCATTCTGGTCCATTAAGGACAATTGTTTTTACTCTGTTTCACTCTGTTTAACTAATGAAGACAGTGTGTGATAGTGAGGGAGTGAAAAAGGGGAGCATATTTCCTGTTGATGTCTCAGACAACAAAAGTTTTCCATTAAATCATTAAATTAAAGTGAGTGCGGTGGAAAACGCGCGGTGTGTTGTCGCACTCTGTGTTTGACCTGTGATCCAGTTAACGAGAAAAACATTGAACTGAGCAGCAAAACAGACAAAAGACAGCCAGAACCAAGTGCACGATGTCGGGAGTTCTGCACAATATAAGCACATATATTACAGCACAAATCAGACTTTTTGCATCATTATTAATCAACTATTGAGCTTTGAAGCTGGTTGATGAGAGACGTAAAGATTTACACCATACAAAGAAAAAAATAAACATGAGGAAACTGCAGCACATTCTTGCATTTTTCCCTTTGATTAGTCAGTGAGTTTAATATGAGAATCTAAAAGAGAAGCATTGTCATATATTTAAATTAATTATGGTCAAGTTACTCTAAAATGCCGTCTCATTCGAGCACCAGTGACAGCACAATCAAAGCAGATGATCCAGCTTTGATTTAGCTTAAATTGCTCTCCTAACCTTCAGTGAAGACCTGTAACAAAACTAATATCTGGGTTACAAAAAAAAAGAGTTCTTGTTGGTACTGGGAGTTGAAAGGCACATAAATGTTTCTAGAAGGCTCAAAGACATTATGAAGGAAAACATAGGCACCTTTTTATATAGCATATCTGTGACACACGACTCCCATTATTGGCAGTGTCAGAGTCATTTTTCTCAGCGCGAGGCAGATTGCAAAGATAAAAGCACATTACAAGAGTGGTGATTATCACTCTAAACGACTTGCCATAAGGTTGCCTAGAAATTGATCTTGTGGCGTGATCGTTAGTCTTTGAAATGTTCTCCTCTACACACTCGACCACACGAGCGTCCGTAAAAACCTCTTAAAAAATGTCATAAATTGCGTCAGCTGACGAGCTGCATGGGTACGGGGAGTGCTCTTAAGACTGCAGCGGGCTCGAGCGAACGGGTGGTAAGTGCACTCAGAAATCACATCCATTATGTTGTGAATTATGTATTTGAGGGGCGCAGGCCACGGGACCTGAGGGGAGAAGTGGTTGTGAGTTGCCTGCGGGCAGACTTGGGGCAGATCAGAAGAGAGCTCACTGTCCTGACTCCAAACATCCGCCATCAACTCCCATTAATGACGTACCATTAAAGGCAACATTAGGCCATTAACAAAGCACGGCCTCAACGCTTGCTACTTATCCATTAACCCCTCCTAATGCAACTCGGTGCCTAACATTTTGGCAATGACTTCATTCTTCTGTTTCCGGAAGAGCTTACATTAGCTCACCCAAGGGTCTGGCTTTGTGAATGAACAGACTGGATTTTTTATGTTCCCCGTCAGCAGGAGACGCTATCAGAAGCCCTAATAGATCGCCAAGTCTCGACCCTGTCACGATGACCGTGTTTCTCAGGCAAGAAGTTTAAAAACTCCATCACCGTGAGGATATTAAAGTCCTCCACCGCACAACCTCTCTCCTCTCTCTGCTTTCAAAGTCATTTTCCTAAAAATAGACATGGCCTGCAAGCAAGTTTGCCGGACAAAAGGGATTATCGTATCATTTCTACCCATTAAAATGGAAAACTGGCCATTTCCGACCTGAATCTGTCTGCCATACAGATAAAGCTTATTTTAATTAGGGTTGTGACATGTGGAAATGATCGCACAACACCTCGAAGGCATTTGAAGAGGCGTAGGGTCAAAGTGAAGCATAAAACCTTTAAAAAAAGGAAAAGAATTGCATTTATACACATTTAAGACTCGAAAATGAACTGTTCCTACAGTGAAGTTCAACATTCAGTTTTTCATTTAAAAACACAGCAGAAATGTAAGAGTTTATTTCAAATGTTGCTTTTGTGTAGCGCGCACCAAGGCTGAAGTCTGTTAACTCTCAATCCAGGCAGTTCAGACGTGTGATTAGAAACTAGTCATTCATTTTTAATTATTTCTGAGCCATTTAAATGTGATAACATTCTCATATGCCAAGGAGCCTTCAAACTTCATTAAACTGAAGGATCCTACAAGCATTATTGAATTTGTCCTGCTCGCTCATGCCTAATGATGAGCTTGCATCCACATGCAACAACTCTGCTCCTAATCACACAGGCTTTGAATTTAAGTTGGCTAATCGTGCACTTGCTGTCACGGTCCTGGGTCTCCTGACCCAGCGTTTTTAGTTCTTTGTGATTTTTGTATTATTGTACTTGTGTGTGATTTATTCTATGGCTTCTAGTTTTGATCCCTTGCCCTTCATGTCTCTCTGTGTCCCCTCTGTTCTGTGTAATTGTGTGTCTTTGCATGTTTGAGTTTCTTGTTTTCTGTCACTCTGCATTGTGCATTATGTTCTCATGGTTGGTTTTTTGTTACTCTCTCTAGTCTAGTCTCTTGTGTTCCCAGCTGAGTATTTCCCTGTGTATTTTGGTTCTTAGACCTCTGCCTTATGGTTTATGTCTCTGTATTTCTTAGTTGCTGTCTCCACTGTGTCAAGTTCGCGTCTCTGTGTGATACTTCCTGTTTTACTTTGATGGTCCGTGTCTCATGTGAATGCGTCCTGCTTTGCTTGTCTCGTCAGTCCTGATTTCTCCCAGCTGTGCCCTCCTTCTGTGTCTCATTCCCCTCGTTACTTCCCAGTGTATTTAAACCCTGTGTTTCTCTGAGTCAGTGTCGCGTCGTCCCTCATGCTGTGTGTGGATCTCCCTGTGAGTTCTTAGTTTATGGTTTCCCAGTTTAGTCTAGTTTGTATGTTTGTTCTACCAGCAAATAAAGCTGTGTTTTGAGTTCACCTCCCCGAGTCTGTGTCCTGCATTTTGGGTCCAACTCCTGCCTGCCGCACAGCGATTCATGACACTTGCTGAAACACTAATAAGAGTCTTTCTATTTTATTGGCCTAAAGTTGCGCTTCGTTTCAAATCCAAAGACTTTTTTGAAAATCTCTTGTTTCTTGCTAGTTGTTGGTCCCTTCCGTGCTGAAACACGTGGTAGTTTTACAGGTGAAACCCATGTATGGTAAAGAATCCCACATTTACGCTGTGGCTAAGTAGTAGAAATAACATGAGAGGTAACATATGTCCTGAAAACACCATCTGCAGTTGCTGATTTTCAGCAACTCCTGCTACACTCCTGAATCTATCGCAGCTGTGATAACAGGTATCTGATCACATGGTTCTTACGGTTACATGCTATTTCGCCTGCGTTTGAGATGAGGCCTGGATAAGCGGACGCGGTTTCTCCGAGGGTAGGATTTGCTTTTAGAAAACTTTATTTTTAGCCCATTTAATTAAAATTACAGCCCTTCTTCCCCTCTAGCGCTCACAGGAAAGTATAATCAGCCCAATTAAGGCTTCAAAATATAGTCACACGGATAATTAAATAAATGTTTACAGTCTAATAAAACAGATTTAAGCTTTAAAGGGGTGAAGTGATGGAGGCAGCAGTGAGTAGCTCTTCACATTAATGAGTAGAGCGAGCTTTGAATTTACTGACAAGTCTGAACTGATATCTGCAAATCTAAGCGCAAGGAATGAATCCTCAAGTTCTTAAAACGTCCTCGATTTTTCACCCCTTCCGAGTGAGAGGTGTTAAGAGGGAGCTTTAAAATATTCCCGACACATTCAAAACAACCTTCTTGACATCAAAGCGCTCGTCGTTTCACCAGGTCTCTTCAAGAGGTATCACATCAGACAGGAGGTATCAGGTTTTTTTTGCATACTGGCCATAAACCTGCCAGCTTCGCTCGCCTCAAGCAACTGAGCCAACTAGAGCAGGACTGACTTGTAGGGTAAGTGTCTGCTGTCTGGACTGGAGGCAGAACATCATTTGTAATCAGTTTTATTAATAGCATAAAAAGGTCCTCTGGAGTAACAGCATGCTGCAACGGAGGGGGGAAAAAGGAAGCCAGGCTGGTTCTGGGACAGGTGGCCAATTGAGTGAATACCAGTTGGCAATAGCGGTAAATAGTTGGCAATTTTGATAGGCAAGTCACTGTTTGTGTGATTAGTCAAGTTAAAATCTGCTTCCAGCATTGAAGGTTAAGGACTTGCTGCTTTTCTCAGTTTTATGTACATGTAAATCGAATATCTTTGGTGGAGAAACACGCAATTTAAAGATGTCA
The DNA here is from genome assembly GCF_965226115.1 of Aulonocara stuartgranti. Lineage (NCBI taxonomy): Eukaryota > Metazoa > Chordata > Actinopteri > Cichliformes > Cichlidae > Aulonocara > Aulonocara stuartgranti. Next base: position 13,921,558 of record NC_138950.1, on the reverse strand, counting down.
CCTTGAGCTCTGGAAATGTCAGTTTTTAACATTTTCTTCAATCTTATTAATCAAAAAAAAAGGAAAATTCACAAAACATCTAGTAGTGATGTGACATTTTCTAACAGTCACTTAGCCCTGGCCAGGGCTTAAATCAGGACTACAACTACTACTCATTGTTACAATCAAATTGTGCTTTTTTAATTAGATTTGTTATTATAACAATTGTCCATGAAATGTCAAAAAAAAAGCAACATTTTACTATAATATGAAAGAAAAGGGAGCACTGGTATTAAATATGAATTATCAAAGTAGATCGTTTTTAAATTTCTGCCAGTCAGCTAAGTCAATTCACAACTTCCCTCTGTTTTGTTTCGCTGTGAATAAATATCCTTTTGGCTTTGGAGTGTTGGCTCATCGAACAAAAACAGCGTTTTGGGCTCTGGGAGCATGTGAGGTTCTTTTGCCTTTTTATTGCGACGCATATTAATGATGAAATCACCAATGCAGCTCTCACTAATACTCATGTTCAGCAAATTACATATGCAAACCGACATAACCCAACTGGAGGGTCAAGATGGAAACATCCACTGAGTCATCAGACTAAAAGCATCCTCATTCTAGTAATTAATTCAGTGAATTATGATCTTTTTTATTATTATTTTGAATTATTACCCCAGCTGGCTGCTTCAGATTCCACTATTTACACAACTGCAATCAGCTTTTGTTCAAGTACCCGCCTGCCTGACTGCCTGTCCCACAAGTGCTCCCTCTCCTCTAAAAGCAGCCCCACCCAGTCCCAGCCCCCACACCTCCCTGAGCAGGAAATCCTTTGAACATTTGTAGCCCATTGATCCTGTGGGAGCAGTTGTGTTTACTATTATGCCATCTGTATGACCATATTACAGTTTCAGGTGGTGCCTGAGGATACCAATCAAACCTGCTGCCACAACACACCCCTCTTGAAGCATCCTGGCAACAAACCACACACAGCCTCTCATGGGAGCAGTGAAAAAAAAATTTAAAAAGAAGAGGGGAGACAAATCAGGCCAGGAATCATACCTTTTCTACGTGGGTAAACAAGAATGCATCCACTTATCGATCTTAAAGTGCCTCATTAGATGCTGCATGAGGCATGGCCTAATATTTTCCCAACTCAAAATGCATGATGAATAGAAATATGTGCAGTGCTTTTATTATTGCATGAATTTAATTCACGCCACCTACTTTTCCGTATCAATAATGTATGTCTTGTTACGCTGTAAACAACAGAAAATATTAACAGGTAGGTATTTCCATTTGTTCGGCAGATGGTTTTTGTAGCTTTCATCTCTGGTAATTGCCGCGGTAAGGCTGATACTTTTATATTAGTTGGGCAAAGAGTCGTGTATGCTGTTGTGCACTCATAATGACAGAACTGACCTTCTAACCCTTCATTGTGAAACAGAGCAAGCAGTGTTCCCCATTCCAATGAGCCAAACAGCCTGGTTGGTATTAAGAGGGCATGACGGTTTCAACTTGTGTCCTGCTTCAGGTTTTGACTCTAGGGGGGTCGTAAAGCCTCTGCTGGCTAAATAGGGCGGAGAGCAGTGGGAGGAATACATGGAATGCAGATAATACATACAAAGGATTATGTACCTGTTTGCACATCAAGTCTGTGTGGTTTCACGTTTAATACCCCTGGACCAACGTTCACTTTGATGGAGGACTGTGAAAAGCTGGAGATTAGCATTATATGCAAAAAATTCACCTACATTCAAAATGCATTTTATCTTTTGTCAACGCAAGGTCACCATTAGTGTTATACTTCTTTTTTGTTGTTGTCTAAAGACACAAAAGATAAAACTGTCACAACAAGCCACATCTGATTCTTTTGTTTGTGCCTTTTGTTTCTATGAGATGAGATAACCGCTCTTAGTTGATGTAATTCAGTATATGTCACAGTCATCTTGGTTACAAAGGACCTTTAAGGCATAATAATTTCATTAGCGGTGGCTATTACATTTTCTTCTTCCATCATGGCATGAGGAGAAGCTATACATCAAGCTAAGTGCTTTTAACCATCCACCCTACGGTTGCAGTGCTTCCCACCCAACCTCACTCTGTTTCTTGTCCTGTGCGGTACATCCCAAACAAGCGCATAAAAAAGCCCTGCAGATCTGTCAGATAGTGAGATGTACTGGCAGCAGCGAGACATCCCGCTTCACAAAAAAAAAAACCCTGTCAATAAGCAAAAATGTGCCAACACCTCTTCTGCTACTGAAAGGTGTTCAAAATATGAGCAATGTGGCCTGGAGAGCTCATGAACAAAAGTCTCCATGGTTGTGCACAGACTATCCCCCTTCAAGCAAAGTGAGTCAACACACTGTTCAGTAAGACCTCCAAAGCCATGTGCTGCTTCTGCTTCACGGCCAGACAAAAACAAGGTTTCGGGGGTGAAGGCTTCCCTTGAAGTCCAAAAAATGATTTAAAACTGAACAAAAACACCGGGCTTGTCTGTACGTTGCTTCGCCATTCAGTCCTGATATATAGAGAAGGCTGCTGACTTTCACCATCTAATGTCAAAAATACACGATATCTTTGTCAAATACATTTTGTGTTACATATTCTAACTAGCCCTAACCCTACTGGCCTCTTACGCATCAGCGTGTCTGCTGCCCAGTATGCACCAATCTAAACTGTTGTTTGCATAACATGATCCAGGAAGACAATTCAGAAAAGGTGTTGTGAAATATGTAGTCTTTACAATACTGCAGCACATGTAGCAGAGTAGCATGACAGCTGGTGTGGAAGCAACGGGTACCTCCATAAAGACCTGCTAAGTGGTTTATGAAATATGCACAATGTAAAAAAGATAATAACCTGTCTTTTGTCCTCTTCAATATATAGTAACTTCTACTCCAATTATATATATATACTGTATGTATAAAGAATACCCATGCAGGCAGTGATTACTTCCTAACGCTCAGTACTTGCATTGGTCCCAATGAACAAGTATCAGTAAGGCTATTAGGTGGCTTGAACTTTTGATGGCACAATCTTCTCCAATGGACCAATATACAAATGATCTATCTAATACGGTCCTAAAGCCAATATATTTTGACTTTTGACTGAGCAGGAAATGGGAAATTACTCATACACTATATGGACAAAAATACTGGGCTCCCTTCACACTACACCTGCAGAAGCTGCTCAGCCGTGGAAACCCATGCCACGAAGCTCGCGGTTTCTGATGTTAATGCCAGAAGAAGTCAGCAGAGCGCTGGCGCCTTTTACGCGCCATGTGGCTCAGCACCACTTTGTGCCTGAGTTGCTGTGGTTCCTAAATGCTTCCATTTAGCAGTGATACCACTTAATATCTAGGGGGGGGGAAGAGATTTCACAAACTGACTTGTTGGTGACATCTTACTACAGTACAATCGTTGAATTCAGTGAGCTCTTTTGAATGACTCAATCTTATAAATGATTGTAGAGGCAGACTGCATGGCCAGGTGCTTGATTTTATACACCTGTGGTTATGAGGCTAAAAACACAAAACAATTAAAAGATTAAGTGCAGCCCAATGTTTTTGTGCATGTAGTGTCTCTTTGGTGAATCCTTTCCTTTCTTTAATGCGCCAACATCAGCAAAGGGTGTTGACAAGTATATAAAGAACTATTATTTGTGCTAAACACCTGCTGGTATTGTTACTATGAGCATCGACGTATGTTGATGTATTTGGGCTAAAGCACTTCTAAGCTTCGTAAAGGCTGACAAAAAGAAAAGGCCTTTACTGTCTTCAGTTGTTGGTAATATAAAGAACATGCATATTAGGCGACGTAATGACCTGTGACGAAAAAATGCATTACACAAGAGACATCACAAAAAGAAATATAGCCATTCAACCATGATATCTATACAAATGCTGCCCCAAGGAGAAAGGTAACAAAGTTGTCCAATTATTAGAAAGCCACTGGGAAATATTGTAGTCTGAACCAATACGCCTGTAAAAACAAACTCTGGCTGTGATGTTGTCTTGGTTTAGCGCATCCATAGGTGGTGGCTCTGTTTATAAATCAGCATGCTCTGGCAAGCCCTTCACAATAAGACAATCAAACCTGAGATTTTCATGAAAAGGAGTCGAAAATCCATTCAGCTTCAACCAAAACATCCCAAACCTACATTCTTAGCTTTTATTTTCAGCTCTCAATTTTTTATTTATTTCCTTTTATAATTTTTTTTGCTGTTTGACCCTGAACATTTAAATGAGATCTTGGCATCATTAAAAGAGGAAATGATGTATTATCTCTTCTATAGCTTCTACTTGTATGATGGAGGGCAGGAATGGCAGGGTAATGGTTTCTGGCATCTTCATTATTCAAAATTACACACTTCAAAGCTCATTTAGCAACATCCTCATTCTATAGGCTAGCCAGCAATAGCAGTAATGCAAATTTTTATGTGACAAGGGCCAGTGTTAACAAGCTAATAGTGAGTTTACTATTAAATATCCCTGCTGTTTTCCATTGTTACCACTTTACAGCAAAGCCACAGTAAAATTAAAAGTGATACATGCAGAGAATTTAGCATTTAGAGGATAAGTCAAGTCAATTATATGTATTTAAACTGTACCAGTGGGATATTTAATGCTTTGAAATTCTCTCCAGCAACACAAGGCTACTTGACCTCTTAAGTCGTCCCATTAGAAAATTAAGTACTGCATCCAATTACCAGACAAGCATCTCTTCACCTTCCTTGTAAGGTCTGGCAGCAGAACAGCCAAATACTTAACAGCAAAGCAGAGCATTTTATCACGAAGCATCTAACACATCAACAAGTCATGCATCAGCGAAAGCATCGCTTGAGGGGTAGCTGCCACGCAAAAACCCACCACTTGACTCCTATGAATAAAAATTGAAGCTGAATGTCAGGAAACATTGCTGCAATTGCAGATGCATTAACAAAAAAAAACAGTTTTGAGTAACATACTGTAATCTGGTGTGAGGATTACAGTTTTTCTAACCTTTTCCAGGCAGCTGCACATTAGGAGATGCATGCCCAGGGGTCCAAATACAAGTCTCAACTGGAACACATACTAGAATGAAAGAAGGTCTCAACTTTAGAAGGGAAATCACAAGTTCCTCATTTCATGGACTGATTTATGTTTTTAGGATTTCCCTTTATTTTATTTTATTTTTTTATAATTCAGCATATAATTTCAGTAAACAGTTTGAAATGTTTATCTTCCATGTTTAGCTAATTACTTCAGTTTGTCTAATTACTTTTCAAGTGTTAAACTACCTCAGGTTTCAGCTTGGCAGCCTCGATGTGTATTTGACAAATCAGAGTAACATTAAGAGGATTTCTGAATCTTTGTGCACTGGAACTTTTCTCATCAAGCATACGTTAGTTCTCAGGCACCGCAAAGCCAAACTTAGCTGCAGTTCTCGATATCAGTAAGGATGTGGTTACGCTGATACCATTCAAAAATCGAATTGGTTAACTCTTCTAAGAGGTGCTGTTTGAGTTGCCTGTCCAGTGTTGCTACACCTCTGCAAACTGCTTTTCAGCCCTATTTCATACGAGATCCTCTGTTCAAGCTGGTTCTGACTTAATCAGTGTTGTATCTGTTATCTACTCCACATATGCAGGTGGAAAGGAGGGGAGGTCCCAGAACAGTGCCAGGATGGTTGCCGAGTAGCCTACTAACATTACTATGAAATATAACCATATTAACATTAACATTAGCTGCTGTCTCAGAATGACATAACACAATGATACTTTTTTGGATGAACAAATCTGGATGCTGGTATTTGCTTGTGCTGCTGCTTTGCTAAATTGGAAGTATTTACTCGTTGGGTATGAAAAACATGTTAGCATGTATGTTTTTACTTTTACTATCACCCATCTCTTACAGGGTCACCTAGTCACCTACTTCTGCGTTTAGTTTTTCCTGTGCTTGTGGCCATATTCCGTCTTCTTCAGGACAGTGTACACCTTGTAGACCTATGCTGCCCCCTTCAGCTCTAGAACAATTGCAGCCTTGGTATGTGTACTGCCTGTGGTACCTACAGTAGCTTATGGTAACATCTCCTAATATGGTTGTTCTATATCCGCGGTAATACTGGTATATATTTTTTATATGATATAAAAATATCTTATTGCTATAGCTATGTGTTTATGTTTCTTAGTGTGCAGAACAAGAAGACAAGCCCGGGCATGTCTGAGAGCGAGAGGGATGTGTCCGCTGCTGTTGAGCAACATCATCGAACAGAGCACAGTGCTTTCCAAATGTGCGAAAATGTTCCGGTTAAACGTGGAAACAACAAACCTGTTTCACCACTCCAGGCAAAAACACATTATCAAAGGCAAGCCAGTCTATAAAGGAGGGGAGCGACCCAAAACTAAACAAATAACTCCACCGAGTGTCACCGGAGCACTCATTGTACTGCTTCAGTGACACTACATCAGTCTGCTCCACTGCTCTTCCTGTGAGAGGAAAAGCAATCAGTGGATTGAAATTACTGATGCATTGACACGGTGGAAAAGCAGCTGGTTAAAAAGGTCAGCCTAAGATTATTATATGACACTATTGTACAGGTCCTGATGAGTTACAAGGTTAAATTACTTTAGTCATTGTTAAACAAGAGTATTAAGAGGTTATTTTATACTTTTACTGAAAATTTCCAGAGAAACACTAGCTAGGCTACATTTGACTCATGCTGTGTCACTGGATGTTGTTGCTATATTGCTGCTGCTTCTGGCACCTTGTTTTAGTAAATTCACAGTTTGAATCGCGCAGTTAATATCAGGATCCCACTGCAAAAGAAGGATGGAAAATGATCCTCATTTACTTACACTTATTAAACATTTACAACATTTTTCCCTATCTCATCAGAAGTATTTTTCCTGAAATATCGTGATATAAGTTTGAGCCTGTATCGGCCACCGCTAACCCCTACGAAATAGTGCGAGCCGAAATCCTCCAAAGAAGATCTTTACAGAGATACCGACCATTTTTAAGAACAACCTGAAAATTCTTTCATTTAAAGAGTAAGGTACTCATCTTAGAAGCATGTGGTACACTGTTATAAAAGGTCCATGGTAGTCATCAGTGTATTGACTCATTGGTGACTCAGAAAGATCTGCCAGTCGTTTAATTTTCCTGTTGTTTGATATTAAACACTGTCAGAATGATGGGCTTTTAATTCCAATCACAGATATGCTGTTGCTATCCTCTGTGAAAGGAAGTCGTCCCTGAATGGGAACTCCTGTCTCCTTACAAGTTCAGCCATAGCAGCATGTAATCAAAGATAGCTTCAGGCACTGCAGACTGCTGCTGCAGTCTATGAAGGGAGGATGGTGGACATCAGCACAACACAAAGAAACAGCTTTTAAGATGGCGAGAATGTGAATACTGAGGTCAAATGCAGACAAAACCTCCCTGTTGAGTCCCAAGGGTGGAACGTAACCGGGAGCAGTGCAATGTTTCATGACTGGAAAACTGCTAAACAGCGTCGGAATGAATAGAGTAACTTCTCAGTATTGCAAAAGAGCTTTGGAGCCAACAGAGGGTGATTCAGAAATAAATGGGAAGACAAAACTCTGTGTCGTTTTATTAGTGGCCCGAGGCTTGGAATGAATGTTTCACCTTTAGCACAAAAGCTGTGTCAACCTGTCTGGCTCCCTTGAACCGCAGACAAAGAAAAAATATAGGTTTGATATAACAGAAGCCTTCTATCTTGCTCAGTGTCTCTTGTATATATAGAAAGAAGCAATGAGGTTTTATGAGAGTGCAGGCATAAATATCAGAGGTCCATCACTGACCCCCTTTTAAGGGCAGGAGGGACATCCTGCTACTGGTAGCACCCATGTGGTGAGACTCTGCTGTCAGTGGTGCTGTGGCTTTGTCTTTCTTTTACCTACAGGATAAATTTGAATAAGGAAAAAGTAGCCCATTAAATGTAATCTACAAAAAAACAAAGGACACATAAGCAGCCACCATGTGGCTTCCCTATATATGTGTCCCTTTGTGGTATTCCTAAAACCGAGGTCAGCTCATTAACATCACAGTTAATGGGAGAGGGGGTGCCACTCAAAGAATTCATTAAAACAGAGCAATAACGCTAATGGAGGATTTGAACAAAGATCCAGGCCCTGTTAAAGATGGGTGTGGCCACAGGCTTTTCAAATGGAGGGGAGACGCTTCCCCCCAGTCAGGTTGCACATGTGAAGTGCTGGGACCGACAGCAGCAACTCTGTGCCCTCTCTGAGGGGTGTGTGCTGTTCCATATTAATGACAAAGACAGCAGCGGGAGCAAGAAGTCGCTATCATACACTCATTTGTTTAAAAAGAGCAAGCGTCACAATACAGTCAGTGGGAGACCACAGGAATCCAGTGAAAGCTGAGGGATGCTTCAATGACTAAAGACCGAAACAACCTCACTTTTAGTCCCCGACCCAAGGACCAATCTGGGGTGCCACTCCTTGTTCACCAAAACCATGAGTGGCTTCGTGCACATCAATGGGGGCTTTCCTGCATAAATAAGGAAGAAGCACCACTGCATTGCACAGTTATCGCTCTCTCATGTTGTTAAGTCTTCCTTTATAACTGAAACAATGGAACTGTGGTGCCTCTTCTCAGATAACAAATAAACCATTATTTAAACGACAGTGACAAACAAGAGAAAAGGGGGGAAATGAGACATTAATCTGTCTGGTAAAGTATCATAAAGACTCCTCTCACGTTATTTCACTCAGTGTAAGCATGCGAGTTGTAAAGCGGAATGTATAAAAAGTCAATAAAGTGCTAAATTTAAACAATTTTCTGAACCTGAGCAGGTAATTGAAATAAGAAATGGACAACTGAAAAGGCAATTTTGGCTGAGATTATAAAAATGGAATATATCGCACACTCAGGCTCTGAAAGTAGGGCAAGCCAATCACCAAAGTGTAATTAAGATTCACTTGCTGCTGTTTTACTGATAATCCCTTGTGTAAAACTGTCACAGGCGAACAAAAGACCTTTTTCCTCATTGAGTCATTGCCTGAGAGTGATTACTTCTGCCACCCAAGTCCTTTCATTTTCTCAAGGCAAAGCCACTCATACATCTCCCAGCTTGGCCAGTCCAGCAGAGAGGGAATTGCTCTGTCTGACATGTAGGAAGCTCAGCATGTTCACGCACTCACCCATATTTCTCGACGCTGTCGCGCTACATCTAATCTGAAGGTGACGTTTGTTTTGGCAATCACATTTTAGAAGGAATTAAAAGTATTGCAAAAATCATTAAGTGAATAATAGGACTGCAATTTGAAAAAGTTATCATTAAGCTTAGAGACGGGAACAAGCTGTTCTTGCGGCAACTGTACACACAAACAGGAATCATAAAAAGACCACCCCCCTTCCTCCCCGCACTCCTCCACCTGTTCAGTGTCCTGCTGGGGGCCGAGAGAAACCAGAGTGTGGTTGGAGTGCGCCTCTGTGTGTGTGTGTGTGTGTGTGTGTGTGTGTGTGCACCGCTGCAACCCTCTGCGTGAGGGGGGCAGAGCAGACAAAGACCAAAAAGAAATTAGTATTACACTGTTTCTATCGAACTGCACTACATTAGAAATACAAATAGCCGAGCTCTTTTTTGCACCACTGAGCACTAAAGCTCTCGGTGTACTGTATGTGAGTAGGCTCAATGCACCACGCCATATGGTACGGATGCACATTTGTCATAAGCATCGTTTCTCTGGGGACAAGCTAATGCACCGGCCTGGTTTCTTAGAAACTGTAACATCCAAAGCCTTTTTTTTTCTTCCTCTCACAGAAGTAGAGCAGGTTAATGATCGCCTTTTATGTGAGCTTTCCTAGTTTAAGATTTGCAATGAAACCCTGCTCTTTGCTCTTTCGTGACACATCAAAGACTCTAACAGCTTTAATTTCATCGTAACCCCGGGTTATTTTAAGTTTCACGCAAAACTTCCACCTTTATTTTTAGTTATTTTGGAATTTAAAACGTCGTTTAAAAAGTTGTGACTGCTTATTCCAGAGAGATCCTCACATTCCCGCTATAAAGGCCTGCTGCCAGGGGCGCTGTTAGGAATTCTGCACCCCCCGTTGGGAAGTGACACTGGCCTCTCCACCATAATGCGGCTCTAATTTACAGTATGACCTCGCCTGTCTAAACGGCCCTCTCTTGTTTGAGGAGCCCTTTTGTTTTGTTTTTTCCCCTCCTCTCCATCAGCAGCAGCAGCAGCTCTGCCTGCTGCTCAAACTTCCACTTCTTATTCTGATCGAGACCCGAGGAGCACACGATGCACACAAACAAGCGCACAGAAACCCAAGTCTCTTGTGTGAACATCTGTCTCTTTCTTATATCTCACTTGCTTTGTGCTTCTTGGGTGAGTAATAGCATCTGCTTCACTTTATACTCAATAAAATGGTCTTTTTCATCCGAAACACAAGAGCACTAACTGTGTGATACCAGAAAAGATTCCACTTCACACTTTGGCTCCACACATACGACTGAGAGTCCTTTTGAGAGACATTATGAGACACCAAATACGGGTTAAGCATCCAGCAGGATAATAACTTATAGATATCTCTTTTGGGACTATTTGAAGCATTCCTATTATAATAAGTGAGATATATTATGGATGAATGGAAGGTTTGCTCCCTTTATTGGCTTAAGATGTTGCCAGTCAGATTACTCCTATATGATGGTCCAAATTAGGCATTTAAATTTAGCAGATTGTCTTCTTTTCCCATGCATTGGCTCTACTTTGATTACAGAATGGGATTATGTTCTCTACATTTGCAAAAATGTGGCCATTTCCAGATTTTGATCAACAAATGGCTCAGCCACTCGAAGAGATTAGGCCTCAAATTGACAGCAAGTGAAGTGCAGATGCAGGATTTCTATTCAAAGCCATGATTCGCTTGAGTTGTCGTCCTTCCCTTCAATGCATCTGAATTTTGCATGAAGGAATACAATACTTTCCAAGTCACAAAGAAATCTCTTTTCAAAGGAGAAACTACCACAAGCAGTCTTCAAACATCGAGAGGAAGCCGCCTATAAACAAGATGAGACGTGCACAAGCGCCCAAATGAACACTTGTACAAAATCTTACATGTATCTCAAACATACAATTAAAGCTGCTTTCTTTCTTTTTTTCTTTCCTCAGGAATTAACATCAAAACGTTCAAGAGACAAGTCCTGACACAACCTAGTTAGAGATGAAAGAAAGGAGAGTGAACCCATCTCCGGTGAAATTGGGTGACCCCTTCACCCCCTCACCCATCCCTCAACAGATTAGTCCATTAGCAAAAAAAAAAAAAAAAGGGGAGAGCCCCACTTGCCTGACAAGTAATACCAGCTGTGGCACGGAGCACTGTCTGTCTGTTCAGGAGGGGAGGTGAGGAGGGTGGCGGCGGTGGTGGTGGGGGAAGGGTGGAGACAAGGCGGTGAACAAAAAACAGATGCATCTTTCTGGAATATTTGTTCCAGGACTAATTCAGGACTCTCTCCCCCCTTCTGTTGTGTCTGGTAGCAGCCATGGCGCGGCCTTCAGCGAAGCAAATATAATAAAACACAGGCTTGTTTTTTCATTACAAGTATTGATGCAGTTTTTATTGCAAATCCAAAACTCAATAAACACCTTCAGGCAGATTCTGCTCACACTGAGCAAATTGGCAAAAGAAAACCGGACAAGTTTCGCTTCACCTTTTGCCCTCTCTCCTTCACGCCAACTGTGGTCTAAGCAAACACGCATGTTTTCACCATCACTTGAGGCCACATGTGTAAATACGCAGCAGCGTGGACAACCGTAAAGTCTGCCCTCATTACCCACTCAGAGCACTCTCCTCCAGTGCTCTGAGCACACGGCACTGCAGCGGCACAGCCGTGTAAAAACACTTTAAAAAGCCCATTCGTTTCCTCTCAAACAAACCACCTGAGCTTGACTGATAGGTGCTGTATGGTGTTAATTTACAACAACAGGCGCCACCGTTGTGTGACGAGGTGAAGGGGAGCAGGGTGATATGAGCCACTCCGCCTCTTTCCTACCCAAGGAAGCACTTGAAAGCCTATGGATTTGCCTATGGCCTGGCTGAGTGACACCAACACATGGCGCTGCTACCTGTTGGCGTGACAGAGGAGACTGTATGGAAATCTACAAGCACACTACATACCACGCCCAACATCAAGAGCACGTTCTCAAAAAAAGAATCATCCTTTGTCATGGTTTCATCACCTTGAGGGAGGGAATAGCGAAATCATGAAAATCCAGCTTAGAAAAAACACTGAAAGCACAACAGCTGCACTGAAATCACACAGAAAGTTCCAAATTTCTCTGCTAAAACTTAATCACTTGTGCAAGCCATTACAACTGCCCACATCCCAGTGTAATTACTGGAAGGAGCCTGTCAGAAGTGCTTCCCTCCACCTAACAGACAGCCCATAATTAAAATAAATCATACAGGATGTGAGCCAGCATCATTCTGCTCAGCAGCCCGTGTTAACAGAACACACACACGCACATAAAAAAAGAGACATGGTGGTGGTTATGACATCATGGCTTGAGCACATGTTAACACTGGGTGAGGATGACCACCTCACAATGGGCAGTTTATAGAGAAGAAAAGTCACTTTTAAAGACATGAGCTGAATGCGGAGGACAGTTTTACCTCGAGGTGAGGAGTTGTAGGAAACTACTTAGTAATTAATTTTTTTTTAAACAGATTACATACTTAGGTGGTTCAGAATTTAACACAATGGAGAGAGGAGGTCACGAAGTTTGTGGCTCATAGGAAGCCCATTTAGTTTCTTTTCTTAAAAAAAGGGGACGTGTTAGTAGCCTGGTGAATCACATGCTACTACATAAAACTGTACTGCAGACTACTAACTTATAACTACGAAACACCCACATTCCTGTTTCCTTCTCTCCCCGGGAATGTGATCGATAAGCGCGGGCTGAAGTTTTGGAGGCACCTGCGTGCTGCAGGTACGGGACTTTCCCCTCGTACCTGCGGCTTCCAGCGCCACAGCCGCCCGCTCGGTGAGACAATAGCTTACCTTGGCTGAGAAGCGCGATGAGGAGGAGGGCAGACGCGTAGCCGGCGGACAACAAGTGCATCCTTGCGAGTTTCACAGATCCTCAGTGGGCTCTTCCAGAGGTTTGTTTAAAACGCACACACAGTTTGGTTTGAGTTTTTTTGTTTTGCGTGTTTTTTTGGTGGATTGATCTAAATCGTCCTCGGGAGCCTGGTGCTGCACAGCCGCAGTTTCACTTCTTTTTGGCTCTTGTTCCAGCGTGGCATGTGCTCGCCAACTCGCGCTCGCGTCAGTTCTGGTGGAACAGGTAATTGTGAGGGGCTCGCGGACGAGCGCGAGGGCGGGGGATACTGTCTGCAGCTCCGCCCCTGAGATACCCCCCCCCCTCCCCATCCCTTCTCCCTCTTTCCACCCACTCCACCTTCCCCTCCTGAGCCAACCACCCTCCCACCACCACTTCCTCCCTTCCCCTCCAGCAACATCCTCCCTCCCCTCCTCCTCTTCCTCCTCCTCCTTCACCTCCTCCCACACACAAGTGCACCCCACCCCAGCTCTTTCTTTAAGACCCCCCTCATGTCTCCCCTTGCACCCCCCACCCCACCCCTCTCCCTCACCCTCCTTCTCTCATCTGAAACTCCTATTTCCCTCAAACCCTCCCACCCATTCTCTCTCTTTCCAACAGTCACCACCATCCTGACTTCACACACACACACACACACACACACACAAAGGGAACCCTTCAGTCAAGCAGCACCTCAGACTTTTTCAAAAAGTACACAAACACCCACCTGCATTTTAAACTCACCCAGCTTTCAACTTGTGTATTATTTAGCAGTTTATTAGGAGTGGGCTGTTTTCTCAGCGAATCAATCAATCAACCAGCCGGTTTATCAAACATGAGAAATGCCATGGTGACATTTTCACTTCTTCTAGTTTTGGTCCAATCAATGGATCCAAAACAGTTTACGGTGAATCAAAAGCTTAATGGGGAAGAAGATGGGGACCGGGGAAAGCTGAACTTTTCTGCTTTTAAACGACTGATCTGTCACCTGATACTAGCAAATTCGTTTTATTTTGATACTCGCCCATTTATTTTAGCTGTCACAAAAATAATCATAAAAAAAAAGTTTTTTAATGTTTTCATCGTTCTGGATAAACTGAACAAGCACATTCCTCTTGTCAAAAATATAACCTGCCATTATTAGATATGCAAAGCTGCTTTTTTAGATCATTTTCTGTTGTTTGTTTTTATTTTTAATTGACAGCAGTGACATTTGATGAGCTAGCGAGGACTCTGAATGCTCATGGCAGCTTGAATGTACAGCCATCATATTACTGCCTCCAAGTAAGATATCCATAAGAAATGCACTAAGAGTCTGCAATGATGGAAAATGCCAGAATCTCAAAGTTGCACTTTAACAGAGTGCTTGAGTACTTGTTACTTTCTCCCTTTTGCTGCATCCAACATGAACTTTCACACACTTAGAGATGCACACGCACACATGCTGAGGTATATTTTCAATCAGCCCCCGCCTTAGACTTGTTTCATGCAGAAAACACCACAGAGCGTCACACAGCTTTGTGCCTCACAGGCAAAAAAAAACACCCCAAAAAAAGCAGAAGATTTATGAGGAAGCAGCCTATAGGATGTGCATCCAAGGTTAATTATAATGAGGATATTCCATTCCTTTCCATCCATACATAATTAAGCCTTAATTAATTATACAGTCCTTTTGTCATCTGTTAAATTTTCAATAATTTCATAGATCTCAATGAATGGCAATGCCGGCATGATGAATATCCATTTAATGGCTATATAACACTTAGAATTAATGTAAGAGCTTCAGATTGCTTTTTACTTCCCATCGCTGGCAGTCGAATCCTGCTCTGTGTCGTGTTAGCAGTCGTCTGCATTCACTTGCATAGCGTGTCATGGTTTCCGTGTGATGACAAATAGGACGTGATTATAGATGAGGGTTGTTTTCTGTGAAAGTGCAACGCTCTAAAACTGATATAACAATGGCAGTTCCAGCGAGTCCATTTCAGAAGCAGGTAAAAATAACATGAGAGCATGTGAAATGTCATTAAAACCACACTTGCTGCAAATAAAATGATTTACTGCTGTGCTGTAACTGCACGATCATGCTTGTCTGATCGCAAAATGTGTGTGTATGTGTGTGCCCAGTGTGTGTTGGGTTAAGGGGAATCTACTGGGGGTGAAGAAGTAAGTATTCCTCACCCTGGGTGCGAAATTCATGTAGGTCTGTGATGGCTTGTGCAAATGGAGTGAGGGCACAGGCTGTGAAAACCTAATGCAATTTGATTAGAAGTTAACCGCAAAGCAATATTTTTCCTGCCTCAGTGCGCCGAGAGAAGGGGGAAAAAATAAGAGAGAGAACTATTTGCTTTTTTCTGTGTGACTGAAAGTGAATGAGACTGACTGATGACCAAGCCTGGAGCGTTGTGTTCAATTACAAACAATAACATGTTGGTCATAATTAGGATTTCAGGTGAGGCTGCTCAAGGACTAAACAGTGGAAGAAAACTTGTGCGAACGCTGTGCTAAAACTTCACATCATGCTTTTTCTTTTCGGTGGAATAAATGCAGCTGAAGCTCAGGTTGATTTTGTATTCACAGGAGAGCATTTTCAGTCAGTCCCCATGACTGGAGAAAAAAATTACACACAGAATAATGAATTACAATATATCATGTCATACTGGAGGAACTGTACCAGCTCCTGCTGTCTTTTATTTGATGAAAGAATGAGCGCTCCTATTTTGACATCTTGTGAGACATCTTGTGACACAGCTCCTGCTATGAGCATGGAAACAAACAACCTTGTGTTGCTATGGACTCAGGCAATGAAAGTACACATTTCTGACATTCAGGGATGCGGCAGACAGTTTATTTATTCGCTTCCCGTGCTCGCTCGTGTTGTAGATACGCACTAATTATCATAGGTTTGTTTCAAGTATAAAAATAATTAACTTCAGCTTTGTCAGAACAGTGGCAACAGCAGTAACCTGAACTGGCGGCGCGGCTCGATTTGCAGACTGAACAGGATCCCACTCGTTTACAGCCCCGCAGTAGTCACTTCTTTTTTGCGTTCCTCCCCCCCCCCCCCCCCCCCCCCCCCCCCCATGTTTAAGGAGCTAATATGGAGTGAGTTAATTTGGCTCTTCTCCAAATTTTGCTGAAAATCTAATTTCTCCTCCATCCCGTGGAGGTGTCGGCCCCTTTCAGAACCGCCGGTGGGAGGCAGACGAGTGATTGGTTTCCTACAGATTGGGCTTCAGTAAACTGTGTCAAGAAGCGAACACAGTGACCCTGACATTTTCAGTATGGCCAAGGGAGGGGAAGATCCACTTAATGGCTAGTCCTGCGCCAGCTAACATCCCGACTTTGGATCAATAATTGCTTCATTAGTTAATCTGATTGAGTGTGTGAGCAGCCTGTAGTCGATGCAGAGTTACCTCTCTTTCTGTGAGGAGTCTGTGTTTTATTGATTTCATTGTTCTCTGCAGAGCCTAACTTTTCCCCCCAACTAATCCTCACATTTACACAAAGAAAAGGAGAATGGATCTCTTTGTTTGAGCTCCTCATGCCATCCATGCCTCACTCATATTAAATCCGATCAATAGAAACTTCTTCTTGACGGTGACTGCAAAACAAATGATGGAGGACAAATCACGTCTTATGTTATTCTTCTTGTGCTTTAAAAGGGCAACAGTTTTTGCGTCTGCAGGCTTTACGAAATATTTCTGTTCATTCTTTTTCATATATCTCTGCAAAGAGTTGTGCACTGTTTCATGCAGTTAATAAACCCTGTTGCCTGCCCGTGGTTACTGTAAGCTCGAGGTAATGATCGCGTATTCATGCAACCTGATGTAAAAAGCTGCACAACAAACTGTGAAAACAACACCTACAGATTAGTACCTATTATGCTGATCCCGTGAACATGCTGGTAACCTGTTGCTTAGTTTCGCAATTAACAGTTAAGGCATATTTTTATCATTTAATGGAGTCATATTTTGTCCACCCAGCAAATACAAGTTCAACGCTGCAGTAATTTTTTCTCCAGCTGGGTCTCCACCAACAACTTTCAGTCCAAAGCACGGTGCCAGAAGACAATAGATGCTAAAGAAGATGAAGGGGAACTACAGAACCTGGTCATTTGTCTTGTTATCAATATAAAAATACTGATAAAATAAAAAAAATTTAAATAAATGCTAAAAGTTTAAAAGCAAGCGACTACTTCAAGCCTGCCCACGTTTCTGACTGCTCCCTCAGTGCCTTTAGCGTCTACATAAATGACTCTTTCCTTGCCTTTAATGGTTTGGCATGCAGGTTGTTTCACTTTGTTTTGTCAAATCTATAAATAGCAGTACAGCAGTGGTCTGAAAAGGAGCA
Organism: Aulonocara stuartgranti; assembly: GCF_965226115.1. Classification (NCBI taxonomy): domain Eukaryota; kingdom Metazoa; phylum Chordata; class Actinopteri; order Cichliformes; family Cichlidae; genus Aulonocara; species Aulonocara stuartgranti. The sequence continues at coordinate 13,904,152 of NC_138950.1, read as the reverse complement.
AAAGCAGCAAGTGGAGGGTGGGCACTGTGGTACCAAGTGCATCAAAACATCATTATAGTGAAAAACTATCTCTCTATGAATGACTCAAAAAGCATTTCTGAACACATTAGAAGCTTAAATGTGCCTTTAAAACACCCATGATGCTGGATTTGAAGCTTTTAAACACACAGGAGAACCTGAATGATTTTGGCCACCTATAGCCAGGACACACTACCTGACACATTATTTGCTGGATACCGTGTTACGAACGTTTTAATACACTTTTCATAGTCTACATGAATCTGCTTGTCTTGCTATCATGCGTGAGGTCTTTATGCTGCCTTTAGCTGGTTAATCCTGTATTGTGGAACTGTCTTGGATGTCGGTGCAAATTCACCGAGACAAATTCCTCATTGTGCTTGGTGGAAGAATACGATCTCTAAACGCCTGTGGCCTGATGGGAAGATGCTACAGGAATGACAAAATGCCGTTTTAAAGAGCACAAAAGTGAGGTTCCTTAGGGTATTAAATGAGAGCTCTGAAAAGTTTCTGCTGTCTGATATGATGATCACGGCACAGGTCTTCTAAAGAGGAAATTGCGCACACTTTGCTATTTGCCTTTTCCTGACATTTAGATGACGGCACACGCACTAATATTCATATCAAGATTTCAGAAGGCAAAGTCTTAATGAAGAGGGGAAAATTCCTGAAAACTCCTCGATATATAGATATATAGTTAATGTAAAAATCCATATAAAAAAAAAAGAAAAAAAAAACAACCTGAGAAAACGTGGCTGAAACATGTGAGGGAGAATCAATTACAGCAAGAGCTGAGGGAAAAAATAGAGTTCAGATGTACTACAGGTGGAGATGTTCACAGTCTGTGTCTGCCTGCTTTCTGTGGTGGATGCAGCTGCTGGCGTGTGATATATTTGACCCAGTCTGGCAGGTTTGGCTGCTGTGTTGCGTCTGTTTCCCAAATTACCTGGCTGTGAATGCATAAATGTTATTCATTGGCAACATGAAAGGCAGAGAAATTATTCATGAAGATGTAGGCTGGTCTGCTACAACTCAGGCATCTGTCAGCTGTCAGTATTGTTTATTTCTCACCTGAGCCTGAAACTATTTGTTGGTTTGTCAGTTAATGGCGGATCATTGCCGGCAGAATCGGCGGTACTTAAATGCCGCCTGCTGCAGGCTGATGCTTTGAAAAACAACTCCGAATAAACACAATTGGCATACTCTTGTTATCCCTCTCTAATGCGGCACAGAATATTTCTGGAATACATATTCTGCCACTTTCTTGTAATGACATGCAACACCCAAATGCTCCATGAAATTAACTCTTAAACAACAGATAAGTCATGTTAAGGCAATTTAAAAAATTGTAATTCATCGACATGCGGGGATCTCTAAGTTATTTGAACAATTTGTTGTGCACTATCATTTGCTGCTGACTTTTCCTTATTTTTTTTCTAAGCAGCATTGTGGTGAAAGCAGGTTGACATTCTGTTCAGCAGTTAATCTTTAAAGCACAAGGGGTAGATACCAGCCGAAGAAAGATACCATCTCCTGATATATTGGAGTGAAAAGGGCATGTCAAGAATATCAAACGGATGACAAAGTAATCAAATATAAAAGAACTCCCCCCCCCCCCTGCAACAACAGAATCAGCTGTTGCCATTTGTATGGTCTGAGAGGAAGGACTGCGGAGATTTCATAGAAATTTGTGCAGTGTAGAAAAACAAGACCTCCTGCTTTCGGAGACTGAGGTCTGCATGCTTTGTTTTCGAGCTTTACATACATTAGAATAATCCCGCTCCTATTTGGCTGCTTGAAAATGTGTCACCACATGAGGTTTAGAGAGTTTGGGAACTTTAATGTTCACTTGTGGCAAAAATTTGCTGCCTTTGCTGATTGTTGTCAGTGTATATGTTTGTTTGCAAGTTTATTTAACACACTTCTGGCAAATACCACATTAGCACAGCATGTGTAGCCTAAGCAAGCTCCCAGTTAGGATTTCATTCAAATACAAACAGCAAATGGAAGAAAACTGAAAACACTTGATAATCTATGGCCAAAGATCTGACAACGAGGAAGTGTTTCCACTCAAGTTCCAGTATTAATGAACAGAGGAAAACATTTTACATAACGGCACCTTACATGTCCCCATAAATGTGACAGAAACCCAGAGAGGTTTAGCCATCCTGGCGAGTGTCTGAGGAGCCTATTTACCTTTATAGGCTATAAAACTGAAATGATGATGTGAGATGGTACCGGTTCCTTATTCGCCTTTAATACACATTCAAAGCTCAGAAGCTTTAAGCATAAACAGGATACAACAATCATATATGCATAGACTTTATTTATTTTAACTCATCAACTGCTTTTTAACACAAATATCTGGCGATCACATGGCAGGTAAAGATGAGCTGTTGAAGTGGTGCCAGATGGGCTGGTGTGAGTAGTTAAGAAACTGCTGATCTACTGGGTTTACAGAGCGTGGTCTGAAAAGGCATAGAAAATATCCACTGAGAAGTTCTCTGAGCAAAAATGCCTTGTTGGTTCAGAGGTCAGAGGAGAAAGGCCATTGTGCTTTGAAGTTGGAGGAAGACAATAGTTTCTCAAATAACCTGTCGTTACAACCAGGGCATGCAGGACAGCATATCTGAATGAACAACATGACAAACACTGAAGCAGATGGCTAGCAGAAGAACACAATGGGTGCCACACCCGTCAGGTACGAGCGAGAAACTTTGATATGCATGGGCTCATCAAAATTGGATAATAGAAGATCGGAGGAATGTTACCTGGTTTAATGAGTCTCGATTTCAGCTGTGACATTTGGATGGCAGGGTCAAGATTTTGCCTGAACAGCATGAACGCACGGATCCTTCCTGCCTTGTATCAAGAATTCAAGCGCCTGCTGGTGGTGTTAGTAGAGGATATCTTCTTGGCAAACTTTGGGCCCCTTAGTAACAAATGAGAATTGCTTAAACATCCCAGCCTACCTGAATATTGTTGCTGACCGTGTTCATGCGTTTATGACCACATTATTCTGATAGCTGCTTCCAGCAGGAAAACAGGCCGTGTCACAAAGCTCAAAAACATCTCAAACTGCTTATTTGAATGAGTTCCCTGTACTCAGATGGTCTCTGCAGTCACTAGATCTCAATCAGGGCACCTTTGGGATGTGGTGGAGCGGGAGATTTGCATCATAGACGTGCAGCAAAGAAATTTGCAAATCTGCTATCATTTCAATATGAACCAAACTCCCTGGGGAATGTTTTCAGCACCTTGTTGAATCTATGCCTCAAATATTTATGCCAGTTCTGAAGGCAAAAGGAGATCCAACCCAGTACTAGGAAGCTGTACACCTGTCCTGAGACAAAATGTGAAAAAGGGTCCCAAATGATCATTCAACATACAAAACAGCCTTTGAGAATCACTCTCACAACACATGGACAATCTTGTGAAACCTATTTAGTCTGAGACAAAACTCTGCAACATGACAAAGAGGAATTGACATTCTAAACACCAAAGGTCAGTTCAGAATGTTTCATTTCTTTCAACCTTTTCTAGCTAGACTTAGCGTGTCATGCTAACCAGTGCAGCCATGTAACCTAAATTACTGAAAGAAGACAAATTAATTCCAGAGCTTGCTTCCTTTATTTATATAACTGCATTTATCCTTGACTTTCACAGTCTATTACATTCCACAGCTAGCATCTTGTTCTGAGCAAACACTAATTTTCAATCCTTGTTTCCACTCAAAAAAATATCATAAACATCTGTTAAAAATATATATAAAAAATTATCAAACAACCATCTGGTCCTCTGTGTTTATTTGTGTTTATGTCATAATATACAGTCAAAGTTAATGCATCTATTCAACGCTGTTAGATTGTGCAAGCCTGTCACTGTTGATTATAACCTTGTTTCCATATTATTAAAATAAATAATCATGTAATCACATCATGGTTTTCTAAGGTAATACAGGACCAATCCATAGTTTTTTGTAATCTTTAATTCCTGAACTATTTTCAGAAATTATTCAACGTTTAAATGCTAAAACATTTTTTTTGTTTGTTTGTTTGTTTTAGGAATTTAAGTAAATAACTGTAACTTGGCATCTTCATCAAAAGATAATAATATGATTTACTTTTTCAGCTTTTCTGTAAAACGGATGATTTGAAAAATTTAATTAACAACAGTAATTATATTTTAGCATTAAAATATTTTGATTAAAGTGCTTGAACATACTGGTGTGTTAACCCTATTAGAAACATAAAAAAATATTTTGGTAAATGCTAGTACTGTTAATTTAGGGCAGCTGTGGTCTAAACCTTACACAGGGTGCTGGTGTAATAGATTTTTTAAGCATGTTACTGATCAAAGATTTGAGCTAAAACAAAATGAAAGAAAAGAAAAAATGTGTATTGAGAAGTTGAGAAAAGTTTATATCAGTCAAGTCATATTTAAAATTTAATGAATAACCATCACGAGGGTGAGTATCTTTAACTTAATGTCAAGAGGTTATTAAACAATATTTTTTTAAATATACTTGTGGGATACTGTTGTGCCACGCATAGTACAAGAACTAAAATATCTGATAAAAAGTGCATCTTTGGTCCCTGACCTGGAGAAATTTTTGTTGATTTATTTAACATAAAATTTAAAATAAGTGTGAAATGATCAGGACCCGCACAGTGTTCCAGTGTCACTCTGAACACCTTTATTTTTAAATACAGAATTCCCGCTGCTTCGGCACCGTATATATTCCACCAGGAAGCCAACTTTCCAGCTTCTTCCCACACCACACACTACTCCTTCCTGGGTCCAGGCACTAAAAAGGGCAGAGTACATTAGTTGTATTCCTCTCACCTGTCCCCTTAGTCCTCCAGGCACAACCCTGTGATCTTACTGTATAAGCCCTCCATTGCAGCAGAGCCAGAGACCACATCCACAATAAGATTATCACTTTTATAATGTAACTTTTATTGCCCAAACTGTCAACAAATTCTGGAATGACTCACCTAATAAAGTTTCTGATTGAGAGCCGCTGTCTGGAATTTTTCTTTTCATTCAAATTCCTTTCAGCTCTGTTTTTGGTCTCCACCATGCACCGCAAGATTGCTGTATCACTTCCTGTTCCTGTTACAATGCACAGTGGATTTAGCCAATTTAATTAACAACTAATGTAAGATCTTCATCGTCATAGTGTAATCTTTGCATGCTTATCCAAAGCACATCTTTTAATGTTAATTGTTCTCACAATATTCATTCACTGTGTCTTTAATGATTTGCTAGCTTAGCACATAGCTGACTTGCTAGCCGTAAGACCGCTTCACCTGTCCTTCCTGCTTTAGTAATAACGATACTTAATAAATAATTGTACTTAGTAAACATAATAAAGTTAATATTAATTTAAATGAATGAATGCAGCCTTTTTAGAGCAGGGTCACTGAATTGGAGACCCAGCTCCGCACCCATGAAAAATCCATAGCTATCCATGCCCCTAAAGTCGGCAGAATAGCTCCGATTACTTGTTACTCAACAGCAGAGATGGGCAGTAACGCGTTACAAGTAATGCGTTACAAGTAATGCGTTACAAGTAATGCGTTACAAGTAATGCGTTACAAGTAATGCGTTACAAGTAATCCGATTACTTCCGACTACTCCGATTATTAATCCGATTACTTTTTCAAGTAATGAGTAAAGTAAGGGATTACTATTGCAAAAAAGGTAATTAGATTACTGTTACTTTCCCGTAAGCACACTGCGTTACTGCGTTACTAAAACCGTGATTTTTTTGTGAGAGTGTCTCATGACAATGACGTAAGCGAGTGCGACATTCGTGGCAACAGCTGTGTGCAGATCAACAATAGATAATATATCGAGTGCGGGAGAGAGTATGAGCGTGCAGCGTTTAAAGCGTGGAAGTACTGACCTTACTTTGAGTTTGATTCTGTAAAAAGTGACAAAAACATTAGTGTCCACTGTTCACTGCGTGGGAAGAAAATTTCTTTTTGCGGCGAAAAACCCCTTAACTTCCGAGCAAGCACCGAGTGCGCTCACCGCTGTGGCACACCTGCACCAGGGCAAACATCCGCCTGCTATATAGGTGAAAATAGAGTAACAGGACCGCTGAGTCTTTGATTTTATTTATTTTCTGCTGTGTTCCACTTCCATTTATTTGAAAGAGTGAGTGTAAACACAAAAAGATATTTTATTGCTGTGCTGGAATGTGCAGAAAATAGGTTTAAATGTTAAACTAATTTCTTCCAGTCAGAGAATGTTGCATATAATTTAATTTTTGCTTGATGCATAAAGTTAAAAGATTAAAACTAATAAAACAAGTTTTAAAAAGAGGCTTTTCCATTTAATTACATTTTGTATGATGGATTATGCAGAAAAAGTAGAATTGGGCTGAAAGATCTATCGCTTTATTACCTATTCAGGTTGTAAATCGTGTTTTTAAAAAGAAACTAAGTAATTAATTACTTTTGAAAATAAGTAATCAGTAAAGTAACAGGATTACTTTTTGGGGGAAGTAATCAGTAATTAGTTACTGATTACTTTTTTCAAGTAACTTGACCAACACTGCTCAACAGTTAGTCCAGAGCAGCTGGTAAAAACAGGGGAGATGAGGACGGAGCATAGTCCTAAACAGAAGACCGCTTTACAACACCAACACATCCATGTGTCTAATCGCAACTGTCATTGTGATTTGCACTATACAAATAAAACTGAATTCAATTGAATTTATCTGGATTTCGAAAGCATTAAATGCTCAACTCTGTCAGTTGCTAACAACATCTATCTGCTGTTTGGTGCTGTGGTAGTTTTTATAGTGAGCCTGAACCAAAATGGTACATTTTTGGGAGATAACCTCCAGTGGGTTTTTCCACTGAAAGAAAATTTGCTCATTAGTCATCCTAATGTGAAAATATTGATTACAGCCTCTCTTTAAGTCTAAAACTAATAACACTGCATAAAACTGTTGGCAGCCTAACACAAGAAGAAGTCATTAACAACTCTAAATGTGTCTTGCTTTACTTTTTGAACCTTCACCAGTTCTCCACATTTAGATATGAATATAATCAAGATCCCCACAGATAAAAATAAAAATATGTAGTGCTCTGTTCACATATAGCAGTGGTCAGAGTCAGAGGTATTGTTTCTGAAATAGAGTAATCACAAACTCCTGTCTTCACATGTTTACTTGTTAACAAGTCGTTAAATATCTACTTCAGAAAGTTGATGCTTTTATATTCAGGTTATAGATCCGCTGGTTAAGATAAGATAAGATAAGATAACCTTTATTAGTCCCACATGTGGGAAATTTGTTTTGTCACAGCAGGAAGTGGACAGTGCAAAAGTTATGACGCAAAAATTAGAATACAATAAGAATAAATACAGTACACAGCTGTACAGAATAGAATAAAATAATATACTATATACAGTAGAATAAAATAGAATAAAAATATACAATAAGATAAAAATAGAATACGAATGCTATATACAACTGAGTAAAAATACAACGATGCCAGAAAAGATTATTGCACTTAGTGTTATTGCACATGTGTGGATGTGTGTGTTTGTTCAGTTAAAGTCTTTGTTGTGGAGTCTGACAGCAGTGGGGAGGAAAGACCTGCGAAATCTCTCCGTCCCACACCGTGGGTGCCGCAGTCTCCCACTGAAGGAGCTGCTCAGTGCTGTCACAGTCTGCTGCATGGGGTGGGAGACGTTGTCCAACAGGGATGACAGCTTAGCCGCCATTCTCCTGTCACTCACCACCTCCACTGGGTCCAGAGGGCATCCTAGAACAGAGCTGGCCCTTCGGATCACCCTGTTCAGTCTCTTCCTGTCCCCAGCAGAGATGCTGCCGCCCCAGCAGACCACACCATAAAAGATAGCAGAAGCCACCACAGAGTCATAGAAGGTCTTCAGGAGTGGGCCCTCCACCCCAAACGACCTGAGTCTCCGCAGCAGGTACAGCCTGCTCTGCCCTTTCCTGTAGAGGGCGTCTGAGTTATGAGTCCAGTCCAGTTATAGATCTGCCTCTCAATTATTTCTCTTTTTGGCATGATATACATATAAATAAGCATCCTAAAATAACGTGCATTCATCTCCAGTGATGCTAGTTTTCAATGAAGGAAATAAACATCTGTAGGTTGTGAAATCTTCTTTGAGTTTCTGCCCCTGTTCAACAGAGAATAGGACTTGTTTTTATTCTGAGGTGGTGTCAAATTTCTGAATGCACTACTGCTCACAGTCCTTGCTCTGGTCCCAATCGTGACAGTGGCTCACAAACACCAACACACAGCATGCATTGACAGTCCTTTTGCATTTATTTGCTGAATTTATCGATTGCCTCAAGTTGCACAGTGGTGGAGCAGCTTTACCGCGTACTGTTTTTCTTCTTAAGTTGCAGTCATCACATTTTCAAAATATATCTGCTGTCAGATGCCGGTTGATTTCTCCTTAGACTTTTTATGATTGCTTGATGTTTGTTAGATGTTTTAATTGAATCTCTTGCAAAACAATTATAGATAGAACATCTTTCATATCTTGTGGTGATCAAATCAGTCAGTTCTAAACGTCAGGGACAGAAACCAAGCAACCAGGCTCATTTTGCAGACAGAGCTGAATTACAGATTTTCACATTACTCGAGAGAAAGAATTTAACAAATGAAACGTCATGACAGACCATGGGCATATTGGGCCAAATGATTTCTAATTAAAATAGCATTTTACTGTAATTGCTTTTTACCGGGATGATACTTTAGTAGTGTTTGGTCAGAATTTTTCCATGTTTTTGCACATTGTCTTCCCTGCTGTCCTTTCTCTCAGGAAAACAGTGCTGTCTCGAAAAAGGCACCTAAAGTTTGCTCACTAACTGACTTACTAATACTTTGTTTGCACACTGTGAAAGAAGCACCTTACAGGTGTCACCTGACACCACAGCCATAAAGCTCCTCATTGTTAAAGGCAACAATGCAGATCTAGCCCTGCCGTCAACAGTCCAACACACAGATCTGATTAAGACTGTTTAAACACAGTCGACTGCACTGCAGTGGAGGGACCACTAAAGCCTCCTGACTCTGGAATGTGGCTGGATTGGAGCATCTTTGCCCTGAAGGTTTAATACCAGTCTGGGACATGACCAGTCTTCCGTTTGTTGGCCCAAGTCGTGCTGACATTATCTCTTCAGCACCCTGGGGCTGCTCTGAATAACAAGCTGTAGAGTTTATGCACACTGGTGGTGACCTACAGAACCTAGTGCAATTAGCCACACCTACATTTACACCACATCTCCAAACAAACAGGAATTACCATAACAATAAGCTCTGTTTCTGCCCAGTTCTGCCTTCACCTCATGTCGTGTCTGTGACAATGCGGCTTCAGCTACAAGAAGGCATTGCTGGGTGGTGCAGAGCTGGCTGCTGTTGCAGCCTGCAGTAGAAAAAGAAGGCATGTTGTCTGCTATTGTTTGGCTTCAGGACTATTTGAAAGAATGCAAATGACTCTGAAACCAGCCCGAGGCCATGTCAGGGACTCCAGAGTCCCTGCATACCTTCCCCTGCTCAGTGTTTTCATCCTTTGCTCTCTTGTTCACTTTACATTAAAAAATTGTGACATGCCTTAGGTAACACCAACCTAATTTGTTGTTGATTTGTGTTGGCTTTGGGGTATGCTTTTACTGAAATGGTGTGTTTTTTCTTTTTTTTTTTAGTTATTGTCTTCAGACTTATTTATTGTTATTTGATGGAAATAGTATAATCAAATGATTCCCATGACTGTCGACTGTTTACACCATCAAATAGTAAAGTATTTTATTGCCATTAAACAGCCTTTTGATTGACAAACTCCACTCTCTAGTTGGCCACAACTCTTTAATCTTATCCTGTTTTAAAAATCAACAGAGAATTAATTGTGCCATGTGCCGACTGTAATTTTTTTTATTATTATTATCACTGTGGGCAAAAATAGCTTCCTCGTGTGAACTCACGGGACACTTGCAGAGTACTTCATTATTAAAGCTGACGTGTTGCTGCTGTGCTGCCTTCACTCTCTTGTGCTTACTTTCCCTGCACTTTATTCTAAACAATTACTCTTTCCAGCTAATTTTCTCCTTTGTTGTATGCATTTCATATGGAGATTAGCTAGCTGCTCCATTCAACCCAAACCTGCTCTGGCGAGACTGCTCTGAATTTCATGACTTCTTTTTTCCAAGGCTGACTTGCACCATTTTTTTTTTTTTTTGAAAAAAAAAATCAACTGACTGAGGAACCGGGTGGCTCTAAAAACAGGTGGTGTTTATTGAGAACAATCTAGAAGGCTGTGATGCATACCTGCAATGTATTGGCTTTCTAGCTAAACTTTCAAAATTAAACATTTCTATTTAGTGAGCAAACATTTGAAGGACCACAGAAATTTGCATCAGTGCCATTTAATCAAAATGTAAAAGTCAGAAATGTTGTGTCACCAACTGAAATTGACCTCTTAACCCTGTGTTCATTTCAAATAGCCGACATTCACTCTATAAAATGTCAGACATTTGGGTTTCTTTTCTGTGAAGGACAAATTAAAAAGTACACCACAAACTTACTTTGCAGTATCATAAAGTTGCAATGACAAACATGTTAGCAAGCTGCTGAATATTTTAAAGTGGATACAAAGCAGAATCAGTCTTTATTGGGAGTGATGTTCAATGTCTGATTTATATAAATCAGTGATTGCTCTCCTTTTAGACGCTGGTCTCACAGCAAAAATATAAAGTAGTCACAAAATGTTATGACTAAATAACTAAAGCTCATCTAAATTAAACACAAGGCAAAATCTTGGTTTTAATTTGTGAGTGAATAATGAGTGAGTTATGTTACAGCCTCCTGCCTCCTAAACTGATCTTTGTTGCATCATCAAACAGATCACAGCACAGTTTGTACTCATGTTGGTAACCTTACCTGAAGAGCACCTCTTCCCACCAGGTGTGGAAATGTAGCTAATGCTACAGTCACAGTAGGAAAAACAGTAGTCGGAGTCTCCAGCATGACCTAAATGACTGCAACCGTGTGCAACGAACTTGCAATCTCATTGCCTTTCAAATGGTGGCTTTGAAGAAGGGAGCCAGGACTGTGGCCACTTGCAGTAGTTGGTATCTTCAAAGCAAGCACCAAAACGCAAAAAATCCCTGCAATAAGATAACAGGTAATAAAAGTCAGTCAGGTAGTTAATTTGTGGTTGAATGGGGTCACTTTGGCAGTTGCATGCAAACTGTTTGTGATAATACACCAATTAACTGCGATAAACTGGTAAAACTTGCAAATCTGTTGCCATCTACATACACAGAAACAGAAATTCACATTAACTGCTTACATCCAGCCAGAACTTCACAGATTTAAAGCAGAAATTCCTTCACAAATAGTTACATAGTTACTGCAGGTTTACAGCAATGTGTTGGCAATCCTAGAAATTTGTTGGCAGTTATTTGCAAACCTTCACCAATCTCTGGGTCAGACAGTGTGGTCCAGACTAAGTCGGAAGTTGGAATTTTTGAGTTCCTTGTTGGAATTTTCATCTGGAGTACCCCATCAACTTGGATTTTCCACTTGGAAATTTGAACCAGCCCCACCAATCCTAAATTAAAAATCTAAGAAGCAAAACCAATCCTGTTTTTCCAAAATGTTCCGACTTTCCTAGTGGAACGTACTAACTTTGGTTGCTGCAACTATTTGAAAATTTTTAATGCAAACACAGTTTTTTTCCTTGTTGCAAGGAAGTTGCCGTCCCATTTTTACTCTTGTGTGACTGAGCCATAAAGAGTGGGCCTGAAAATCATGTGTTATGAGATAAAAACCACTGCAGAGCTAATTGAAATCACCTGATCATGAGCTTATTATGCACCACAGTTTTCAAATCAAAGGTAGTTTTCTGATCCTTTGTTGATGTAAAAATATTAATGAGTCAAGATGTGCAGATTAAAGAATCTTCTCATGTTTGCTGTGACATCCATGGTGAAGAAATATCTAACATTTAGGTCAAACTGATGCTCTCTTTTGAAAAACAAGCCTTATATCACTGAAATGGCAAACATTTAGAGAGCCCTAAGTCTGTCTCTGTGAACGATTATTAGTTTGTCGAGCTGCTGTCTGGCTGAATCTGGAGGTGCAGCTTATCATGCTCTGCAGACAAAGTTTCTGCAGCGTCTGACTCAACCATGCAAATATCAGAGTCACTCGGCCCTATAAAAAGACTCAGTCCTATTTTTAAAAGTCCTCGGTGTGAAGGATAATATTTTAAGATATCCATCAAACGCTATGCTTTCACACTGCCCATTACAACTGTTCAAACCTTGTTTCCCCCACTTACGTCACCGGTGTTTCCAAGACCAAATCTTTGTGATTTAATAAAACAGTCAGTAATTTAATCAGATTAACCCCAACATTCACGAGGGGTCAAAAGCAGCCAAAACAATCACTCATTTTTCTTTTTTTTTTAAATTTTGTCCCTCTGAAACACGGCTTGCTGGTGCAATTAAGTGGAAGCAAATGCATTTGCAAAGTGAAACAAGATTACCTCCCTCAAGCAAGGCTGGGCCGCTCTAATGGGCTGCTTACACCTCCCGTGAACCTGCCACGCCTCCAAGGGCTGCACACTGCAAAATATTCAAACATCACAGCTAATGTTAGTGGGGCTGAATGGTTTTCTTTCGCTCACACCATATCATCAGAGAAGCCTTTAAAGAATCATAATGGCTCTTCTATATCCTCCAACCCATTAGCTACAAAGCATGTATAGTCCTAATTTGCATTACTGGCTATTTTCCAGAGCAAACCATAAGGTTGTAGATTGATATCCTATCTTGTTGCCAGCCATTATTTTCCATTCATTCCAGTGCACTATAATAAGTTTGTAGAGGTTTGAAACTTGTTCCAGACAGCTAATCCATCACTATGAGCAACTTGCTGACTTTGTCAGTGATACATAATGCATCATATGCAAGTAAAGGCTATTTTGAAAACTACCCATTGGTGCGTTTGTGACACCGGTGCGGAAAGGCTGAGTTTTATCTTTCTCTTATCTTCTTTCCACAGGTGATTTGTGTTTTTTAAAAGGAAGGAAACCTTCCTCAAAGCGGGCAGAGCAATGGAGCCGCCGAGGGAAAAGCACACGAAACAAAACTGTAGAATTAAAAATATAATTTATTATGTTTAAATAGTTAAAAATATATGTAAATAACCCTGAATGCCTTTCTTTGCACCTTATTTTGGCACTCATTCCTGTTTTCTACTACCAACTTCCGGTCCGTGTGTAGAAGCTTTTATTTTGATGGGACGATTTCCTGTAAAACAGTTTTTGGCGCAGTTTTCAGCAGCAGTCGCGGGAGTTTAGAAAAGTGATGGCTTAACGGAGCCTATGGTGATTTCTTTTGTCATTAGCAGCCCCCTTGATAGAGGCACAAGGTATGGTTATGATGTAAATAAGGAGACGTTTAGATGTTTTTGTGACAGTCGCTACATTTGTTAAATGTTACGTTGAAACGAACTTCATGTTATAAGGTTTACGATTGTAAGAGTGTAGATTATTTTGCTTACACGCTGTTTCTGTGTATACATCCCCAGCTCTTACGGTGAGATTGATGGTTTACTGCCATTAAACCTTCAAAACGTCATCAGTAAAGTGTCATCCTTCATTCGGGGGGGTTCGCTACAGTAAGAGCTTGCCTCCGGGAGCAGTAAGAGCCAAAAGAATCGATGCTGTTGCAGAATTAGCTGCAAAAGAAGCTCAGTATAAAATCACACAAGAGGAAATAAAACAAAAAATAAGAGAAATGGAAGAGAAACACAGGAGGGAATTGGATGCACAAAGGTCTGAACTAGAACGTTTACAAGCAGAAAAGGAAAGGCAAGCAGCACGTGCAAAATTAGAGATTTATGACAAGGAGTTAAAAGTTGATATGGACAGTCAGCTAATGTTACAGAGCAATGGGATGTCTGTTATCAACCAAAGCTTTGCACAACCAGCCTCAGAGCTCTCTACAGGTTCATATCACCCACATGTGGAACAATATGCATCCATCCCTGTCAATAATCCTCTACAACAACTGCACTCACAAATTGTCACTCCATCGCCTCCCACAGACGTATTGCAGCTGGCTAAAGCTATTCAAGACAGCATAGCAGTAAGCAGAATTCCAGTGCCTGTGCCCATTGTGTTCAGCGGAGATCCCATCACCTACATCGAATGGAAGGCTTCCTTCATCTCACTGGTGGGCCACAAAGGTATATCTCCAGCTGAAAAACTGCATTTGTTAAAAAGGTATATCACTGATCCTGCTCTTAAGTGTCTTGAGGGCACGTTCTACCGCAGTGATGAAGAGGCATACAAAGATGCATGGAAAAGACTTGACCAACGCTATGGTCAGCCATTTGTTGTTCAAAAGGCATTCAGAGACAAACTGTCAAAGTGGCCTAAAATCCACTCAAAAGATGCAGAAGGTCTACGGGCCTTTTCTGATTTTCTCACAACTTGTCTGCAAGCAACACCACATGTAACATGTCAAGCTAATCAAGTTCGCAGATGACACCACCGTCATTGGGCTCATCTCGGACGGGGACGAGTCTGCCTACAGGAGGGAGGTTGAACGTCTGGTGTCTTGGTGCAGCCACAACAACCTGGTGCTGAATGCCCAGAAGACAGTGGAGATTATTGTGGACTTCAGGAAGCACACAGCCCCACTCCCCCCCATCATCCTGACTGACACCCCCATCACCTCTGTGGACTCATTCCGCTTCCTGGGTACCACCATCACCCAGGATCTGAAGTGGGAGCCCACCATCACCTCCGTCATCAAGAAAGCCCAGCAGAGGATGTACTTCCTGAGGCAGCTGAGGAAATTCAACCTGCCAACACGGACGATGATGCAATTCTACACTGCAATCATCGAGTCCATCCTCACCTCCTCCATCACCGTGTGGTACGCTGGAGCCACTATCAGGGACAAACAGAGACTGCAGCGTGTTGTGCGCTCTGCTGAGAAGGTGATTGGCTGCAGACTCCCATCTCTGCAGGACCTGTACACCTCCAGGACACTGCGGCGTGCAGCCCGGATCTCAGCTGACCCTTCTCACCCTGGACACAGTCTGTTTGACCTGCTCCCCTCAGGCAGGAGGCTCCGGTCCATTCGCACCAGAACCTCTCGCCACAAGAACAGTTTCTTCCCCTCTGCTGTTGGACACATGAACAATAACCACATGATTGTCCCCGCCACTAACACATGACCCTACGCTGTGTCACTGCATCATTTCATGTTTGGCACTGATCACCACCTGCACTCATGTATATATCTTTCTACGTAGCACTCATAATTCTTATTCTCATGTATATATCTCATGTATATCTCATGCACATATCTTTCTTTCTACATAGCACTTTAATTCTTATTGTCTGCACTGAAGCACCGCAGCAATTTCCTAATGTTGTAAACCTCAACATCTGGCAATAAACCCATTCTGATTCTGATTCTGATGTAAAGGGCTTAGAGATACTAAGTGACTGTGAGGAAAACCAAAAGTTATTGCAAAAGATTCCAGAATGGCTTGCAACGCGTTGGAACCGTCAAGTCACAGTTGCTCTCATGAAAGGCAAAGATTTTCCCTCTTTCAAGGATTTTGCAGAGTTTGTAGCACTCGAGGCAGAAATTGCATGTAATCCTGTGACTTCTTCATATGCGCTCTACTCAAGCAGCTCATCCTTGGAGAAAAGATACGTAAGGGAGACCAAACCAAACAGATCTGTGACTCAAGTCTTCACTACACAAGCCACAGTACAAGGAGAAAAAACTAAGTCAAATGACACAAGGTTAAAGGTGGCCTGCATGTTCTGCAAAGATGAAAGTCATCAGTTGTCAAAGTGCCCAAGCTTCTCAGAGAAGTCACTAGACCACAAACGGACATTTGTGAAGGAAAATAAACTGTGCTACGGGTGCTTAAAGGTGGGCCACAATGCCAGAGACTGTCGTCATCGCCACAAATGTGACACTTGCAAAGGACGACACCCCACCTGTTTGCACAATGAGAGTCACATGGCAAATGAAAGGCCTCAGAGCTCTACAAACGTCGCTTCAACCACAGAAAATGACACCATGGCAGCCACAGCTCTGAATGTTACTAAGGTGGGTCAATCAGGTAGTACCTCCATGATTGTTCCTGTGTGGGTTTCCACTACTCAGAGTCCATCTAAAGAGCAGCTTGTGTACGCTTTATTAGACACACAAAGTGACAACACATTTGTCAGTGAGGAGGTAACTAACCAGTTACAAGCAGCATCCCATCCAGTTAAGCTAAAACTAACCACGATGCTGGGAGTTCACATGACAGTCAAAAGCCAGAGAGTAGCAGGGTTATGTGTGAGAGGTTATAATTCAGATGTTCACATCGACCTTCCACCCTCCTACACAAAGGACTACATCCCATTTAACTATGACAACATACCCACAAATGAAACTGCAAGGCAATGGCCCCATCTGTCAGAGATCGCTGATCAGATACCCCCTCTCCTGAGTTGTGATGTTGGACTACTCATTGGATTTAACTGTCCCAGAACTCTAGCTCCAAAACAGGTTCTACTCGGAAAAGACAATGAGCCATTTGCCATACAGACAGACCTAGGGTGGAGCATTGTTGGTGGCTCATCAGAGTCAAATGAAACTGAAACAAGTCTGTGCCATAGGGTCATGGTAAAGGAAATGCCTGCTGTAACACCAATGGACATGATCAATGTTCTTGAATCAGATTTCAAGGACACAAAGGCATGTGACAAAACGGTCTCACAAGAGGATCTCGTTTTTCTGGAAAAACTTAAGGAAGGGATAAAGAAAAATGAACAAGGATACTGTGAGATGCCTCTTCCATTCAAGCAAAGGCCAAACTTACCAGACAACAGAAGGCTTGCAGAGATCAGACTGGAACACTTAAGGAGAAGGTTGAACAAGAATGAGAACTACAAAAATGAACTGCCCACAGCACAACCTGTCGAGCTGGGAGGAGATCCAGAAGTCAGAAAAGTACAGACAATGTTAACTAAAGTCACAGACACTGTAAGTCTTGCTGAATGTCTAAGTAAGTTCTCCTCCTGGTCCAAAGCAATTAAAGCTGTAGCACGTCTCATAAGAAGGGCTAGACACATCAAGTCAAATGCATCAGCTACAGTGAGTGAGCAGAAAAATGCTGAACTTGTGATCATTCGACGTGTACAAAGTCAAGCGTATGAACAGGAAATAAAACAGCTGAAGAAAGGAGAACAGCTCCCACATCATAACAAACTGTTTAAACTGGACATTTTCATGGATACAGATGGTCTCCTCAAGGTGGGAGGGAGACTCCAGCATGCAACGAGTGACACCTTCAAACACCCGATCGTGATCCCAAAAGAACATTGTACAGCCAAACTCATAATATCTCACTGTCATGACAAAGTAAAACACCAAGGAAAGGGATTCACCATAAATGAAATCAGATCCAGTGGCTACTGGATTCCTGGAATGAGTAAAACAGTTGCCTCATTCATCCGACAATGTGTGATCTGCCGCAGACTCCGCAAAGCTCCAGAGGGTCAGAGGATGAGTGACCTACCTCCACATCGCTTAGAGCCCTCTCCTCCCTTCACACACTGTGGCATGGACTGTTTTGGTCCATTTGTGACAACTGAGGGAAGAAAACAACACAAACGGTATGGACTCCTACTTACTTGCTTTTGTTCTCGTGCCATTCACATCGAGTTCTTAGAGGACTTGTCTACTGATGCATTTATTAATGCATTAAGATGTTTCATTTCAATCAGAGGTGCAGTTCGACACATCCAATGTGACCAGGGAACGAACTTTGTTGGTGCTCAGAATGAGTTTAAAGCAGCTTTAAATGAGCTAGACACTCAGAGACTAACTACATACTTGACTGAAAAACAATGTGACTTTGTGATGAACGCACCCCATGCTAGTCATGCAGGGGGAGTGTGGGAACGTCAGATAAAGACTGTCAGAAGTGTGCTGAATACCACTCTGTCACTGGCTCATGACAGACTCAATGATGCTTCATTACGGACGTTATTCTATGAAGCCATGGCTATAGTCAATAGCAGACCTCTGACTATAGATAACTTGAACAGCCCCAACAGCCTAGAACCGCTCACGCCCAATCATCTGCTGCACATGAAATCCAATGCACCGTTGCCCCCACCTGGTGCCTTTTCAAATGAGGACCTGTACAGCAAGAAGAGGTGGCGCCGCATGCAGTTCCTTGCAGAGCAGTTCTGGAGCCGCTGGAGACGAGAATACATTCACAACATCATTTCAAGGCAAAAGTGGCACTCACCAAAGAGGAATCTAAAAGTAGGTGATGTTGTGTTGGAAATGGATGAACTGGCACCCAGAGGGGAATGGAGACTTGCAAGAGTTGTAGAGACTGTCAGTGGAAAAGATGGACTTGTGCGAAGGGTAAAGATCTCACTTGGAGAAAAGAGACTCAATAATAAAGGTCAACGCTCTACTAAACTATCAGTTGTTGAGCGTCCAGTACAAAAACTTGTATTGTTGTTAGAAAGTTCCTAAGGTAACTCCTACATGGGTTATTTTGTTTGGGAAAATTATTCATTTTGGTTCTTATGTAAACCAATTATTCGTAATTTTGGTGGGAGTGTAAATAACCCTGAATGCCTTTCTTTGCACCTTATTTTGGCACTCATTCCTGTTTTCTACTACCAACTTCCGGTCCGTGTGTAGAAGCTTTTATTTTGATGGGACGATTTCCTGTAAAACAGTTTTTGGCGCAGTTTTCAGCAGCAGTCGCGGGAGTTTAGAAAAGTGATGGCTTAACGGAGCCTATGGTGATTTCTTTTGTCATTAGCAGCCCCCTTGATAGAGGCACAAGGTATGGTTATGATGTAAATAAGGAGACGTTTAGATGTTTTTGTGACAGTCGCTACATTTGTTAAATGTTACGTTGAAACGAACTTCATGTTATAAGGTTTACGATTGTAAGAGTGTGGATTATTTTGCTTACACGCTGTTTCTGTGTATACATCCCCAGCTCTTACGGTGAGATTGATGGTTTACTGCCATTAAACCTTCAAAACGTCATCAGTAAAGTGTCATCCTTCATTCGGGGGGGTTGCACGAGCTGGCTCTTGTCGTTATTGCCACCAGACTGCCGCTACGCGTCCCTAGTCGCTGGTCATCTGCCTTTTTTTCCTCTGATCGTTTCCCCTTTCCAGTCGCTGGTAATCTCTCTTCCCAGTCGCTGGTCGTCTGCTCCATCTGATCATCTCTACTCTCTGATCGTCTCTCGCTCTCCCCTCTGATCGTCTGTGTCTTTCCTCTGTCTGTCTCGCATTCTCCGTGTTACATTTTCGTTGAACACCGGCTCCAACCCTTTTATGTGTCATTGAGCACTCTGTAAATTACCTTTCCTTTCCTCTTCAGGTGTGTCCAATTAGTCAAAACGGGGAAAAAGGCGGAGTCTCTCCAGGACAATTTGCCGGCAACTAAAACATGCAAACTAAATAAAACACTGCACAAAAATATAACCAATGCATGCAATATAAAAAATAAATATGTACACTTCACATTAAAATACAGCACAGCAAAACAACGTCCGTCCTTCCCTGGATGACACGTTCAAGGGCACTGATATATAAATGTTAATGTTATTTGCTAGACTAGAACATGTATTAATGTTTTGAAAATCATTCAGTCATTATTTTGATGTTTGATCATTTATTTGGTATAATTTTTCAAGCAGTAAAGCCAAATATTTCCACCAATGATTTGATGCCTGTTGGCTACACTTCACAGCTTTAGGTTTGTGTAGTGGGCCCAGACTGAAATATCTTAACAAGCAAGTAGATGAATTGCTACTGACAGTGGAGGAATCCTAGCGATCGTCTGACTTTTCCTGTAGCGTTACTGTGAATTGATATTTGTGGTTTTGAGGGGTTTGACTTGACTGTCTCGCCTTCAAATGAATTTCGAACCTGAATAAAATTGGATTTTGCCTTTTTGCTTTATTGCCCTATTTCTGCAAAAACTAAACTATGTGATCAGTGCTGTATAACAAATATTGGCAGGCCAACACGATTAAATCACCAGCTAAACATCAGCACGTAAACAGTTCCAGCATGAGTATGGTTTCATTGTAGTGCACCGTCACAGAGTGTTGTTGTTTGTAGGCTTACTGTCCTGTACAAGCTTTGAAAAAATAAGTAATTCAAGACTATTGGCCCAACCAAGTTATATTAGCAAATACTCTCTGATATCATTAGCTAGTATTAGAGTTCAATTGTTTTCAATAAAAGATCATGCTGAGGTTCTCCAGTAGTCAGAGACAAATACCATCAAACAGATGGAAGAAGATGCTGAAAATAGACCGAATTTCAGCCAAGAAAACGTCTAAGAGGGCCCATCCACAAACGACAGAAGTCATTAATATGTTGCTGAGTTGTTTGGATGACTCACTAATACAAAGATCCTGATTCTACGTTGTCTAGGACACAAAGGGTTTGAGGGGTCTTGTTTCTGTTAAATAAAACAAGACACAAAGTATTGCAACATTATTAAAAGACTGGAAAGGGGGTTTGATAGATCAAAGCGGAAACACATGTGTTTGGAAGGCCACAAACACAAGAGTCAGCTGATCTGAGCAAAGTCAGCAGTGCGTAAACAAGCAAATAAATAGCTACAGAGGACAAATTTAGTGAAATCAGTGTATTTTTGTGTGTCAGGACACAAAGTCTTGACCCTTATTGTTGTGTTGTTGTGGTTGATTGATCTCCTGTCCCTTGTAGTGGATATTGGACCTTTCCTTGATAACAGAATGATGTGATATGATGTAATTATACTGTTTTCATTTTCCTTTGAATTTCATGAACTTTAAAAAAGTTCCTGAAACAGGAAACACATCTGAACACTAAAAATAAATGTTTTAACAAATAACTTCTCCTAGGTCAACCTTATTGATAAAAAAGGGAGGTGAAAGCTCACAGCCCAGGGCAGAGTGACAACACTTGAAGTCTGTTGTGGCTAGTCATTATTGTGGAAGCTTGGGCTCTGAAGATGAGAGAAAGGAAACATCAGCTTATCTCCACAGGCTCTCCATCGTCTCAGCAGAGTGACACTGTCTGTTTAAGAGAGGTCTCACCTTCCAGAGGGCATGATTCTTTTTTTCCCTGTATCAGAGGAATCAATCCCATTTGTTTCTTTGATGGACTGCTTAATCGTGAAGAATCTGTTTTGACTTGACCCAGTATATGCGGATCCCCGGGTATCTGAGTCACACCATGTACACAGATATGGTGAAGAATGCTTTCAGTTTCAAGGGTGTCTGCGAAGATGAGCACCTCCCTCTGGTTTGTGTGCCTCGACAGTCTCGGAGGTTGTGGTCAGCATCATCCTGCATGTTTAAGTCTTTCATATCAATTTCATTAGGATTGAAACTGAAGTGATAAAGAAAGGCGAAGCATGGCTTAGTGCACTTTTAGCAAATATTAATCATATAAATTAAAAGAGTAAATAGTTTGAGGAATGAAACTTTTAGCTGATTACTCTGCATTTATGCGTGTGTAAGTGTATTCATTTATTTTCCATTCTGCACATTGGAATGAAAAAACGTCAGAGCCGTGGCTTACACGTTGCTTCTTATCCATATTGGAGGGTGGGTGCCATCACATTGTCCTTGCTCGGGCTCCTTGAAAGCTTGCATGTCCTCTGAGCTTTCACCTCCTCCACCTCATCCCCTGACAGCTATAAGTCCGACTCCCCTTTTACAATTCAGAGTATTTTTCCTGCTTCACCCAGCCCTCTGCTTCCTGAAGTGTGGATGCTGGAAGAAAATCAGTTCGTAACTCCTGCTGTCCACTGCAAAGGATGCTGAATTAAAGCTTTGTTTTGAAAGGGTTAAAATAACTGTTCCGTTTTTGCAATCCAGCTAAGCTGAAGTTAAGAATCTCATATTGAAGAAACAATTTGATTTTTAGCAATAGAAACATAATATCTGCAAAAAATGTATGTGTATGTGTGTTGGTGTAATCCCAGTCCTTTTGAAAAGAAAATGCACGTTGTCTGTTAGTCAAACCTCCACAAATGTGGCACCAATAGAAAGCCCAGGACTTAAACAGATTGCATAAATTCTGTTTGACGTAGAGGTCTCAGACTCATGTCTCGCACAGAGGACAAGAATGAATAGCTGGGTCACATCACAATATATCAGTATTAGCCTAAGAATCCTACATGGGTTGAGCTGTATCCTTAACTTCAGTAGATTAAGCCATAAGAAAAAATAACATTGCAGCAAAACTCTAATACTACCTAATCACATTATGACTTGATATTGCAAGAATGTAGCTCATCTTTGTAAAATAATTACCAGGCATCCTTTTTGTATCAGTTCCCATTTTCCAATAAATGGAAAACTGATGATTGCCTTAAAAAAATACAAAAACGTCTGAAACTGTCCGGGAAAGTTGTCAGACGTAATCTAATCTAAATGTTACATTAAACTGATGAATTCGTATTTTCTCTTAGTCGTGCTGAAGTTGTTTGTCTTTCTTCCTGCTCAGTGGGGAATCAGCTCGCTCATTGCATACTGTTAAAGTGTATAAGGGAGATAGAGGTGAGGGGTAATGCAATTACTCACCCGTGTCAACCCTGTTCTCATGTCGGGTGTCTGCATGGATTGATAATGAAAAGGATGACATATCTCTATCTCTAATTAGACAACCCTTTTAAATCACCCTCTTTGTGTATCCTTGTGTCTCACTTCTGCAGAATCAAGTTGCATTTCATTCATCTTCCCGCAGCCTTGGCAACTGCACGAGGACAACAAAACATTAATCTGGTCTAATGCATAGACGGCAAACTGGCCTGTTTACATTCCTGAAAACACCTGCGAGTGACTCTGCTGCCCGTAATTTCTAATGTGTGACATTAACCAAAAAACCTTGATGTGTGTTTGTCCTTTCACTCATAAAACTCAGTGTGTGCAGTGTTTGGTACATATACATGTACCTCCTCTGTATGCACCTCTTGTTACAGGTTTGAAAGAAATCTTAGCAGTGAATCTGATGACAGGAAAACTGGCTTTGAACTCAGGAAACTCAGAAATCTTCCATGAGTGTATTAAATACGTATCGCTTTTAAATGGATAGTTTGACATTTTAGAAAATACGCTACTTGCTATCGTGGAGAGATTTAGATGAGGAGATCTTACGTCATGTCTGCAAAGGACAATGTAGGATCTTAAATGCTGGACAGGAAAATAAACACACATTTTAATCTTTTTGGTTTCATCCTTGATCCTTGAACTCAGGGCCTGGGATGCCAAATGACCCAACGAGCCAGACCCTAACTCAAAATATCCCAAGAGCTGGTATTTCAGCAATATGCATATAAGATTTGAGTGTCTTGTGAGATGTAGAAATGGGTAATGCTTAAAAATAACCCAGACGTGGAGTGGAAATGTCAAAAAATGCAAATAACTCAGAAAGAAAGGAAGACAGTTTAGCTGTTTTACAGCACAGGGGGGATCCAATCATCCCAGTTTCCACAATTCCAGCAGTTTAACCTGCAACTCTTCAGAGAGCATATGAGCAGTGGAAACAGTGGCATGTCTTTAGACTTTAGAGAGAAAGCTTTCTAATGAGTCTTGTGGGATGTGAATTTTCTGGAGGCACTGTTGCAGAGTTGATTCCACAACTTTACACCAGATTAAATTGCTTGAGTTCAATTCCCTTCCCCACAAAAGAGAAAAGGTTTGTCCACCTTATTTACCTGCAGACCTGAGGAACCTCCTTCTATAGGTTAATGGCTATTTTTTTTTAAAGCTTCTCTTTTAGCCTCAGTAATGAGTCATGTGACACGATACTCACGACTGGTTATCTTAAATTAACACATGTCCTGGAAACAGTATTTCATTTAATGTCATAGGATTAACTAGCAGACATGTTTGATCTTTGCTTAGTCTTAGTTTTTTATTGTATGTTTTCCTTTAGCCCTTTATAGTTTAAACATATTTCCTGCCGTTATTACTGAATCTGCTGTGCATGTCTGTGCTGGAGAGGGTTTTTTGGCTTAAACTTAATAAAATAAAAAGCAAAAAAACAAGAGTTCCCCTTGAACAGTCCAATTTCCGGGAAAGCAAGCACACAATTACATCAAATTATATCAATTTTCCAGTATTATCATTAGGACCCATTTTAGCAGACACGTGTACCATGTTACAAAATGTTCATGCACAGCAATCTGCAAATCCTCCCAGTGTTATTTGCTTGTGCCAACAGAAGTATGAGTTGAACTGTATGTTTAGGCAACTCAAAGCGTGTGGTTGAAGTTGGGAAACATTTAAACCTACTGGTTTAAACATAAAGATGTCCACGCTGCTTTGAAGCGCGAGACATAACGTGAACCCAGAGCTCCATCAGAGCTTTTGAACGCTCCCCAGCTATCCTAATCATCGCTCTGTGCCTTCCAAAGATGTTGCCTTTCTTTAACAAAAAATGGCTTGTAAACATATTACAGAAGCATATGAATGCTGTTTGGAAATGAAAAGGGGAACTGTACAGTCCCCTGGCATGCACTGAAAAACATTTTGCTTATTGTTGCTTCGCTTGGAAATTTGACCTTCACTGTGCAGTATGATGCATTTTGATGCATTTAAAACTAAAAGGCTGTTTTTATATTTATCTCCTGAATAGGGGAAATGTTTTTTTCTGAGCTTTTTAGTTTAAGATGTTTGCCAACAGAATATTACACCTCAGGTAGAAGCCAATTCTGGTCCAATAAGCAGCTTATGTACTTGTTATGCAGAAATGTGAAACCTTAGCCCAAGGTGTAGTAACATTGCTGGTTCCATCAGTCTGTTATACATGTCTGTCAGTCGTACATATGTCACTTAATATTCCTCATACGGTCCAAGTATGTCCTCTGGTGTCAGCTGGCTGCTTTCCGTGTGTCCCTTCCTTGGTCAGTGTGTTTCCCCTTTCTCTCTTTGACCAAGACTGCAGGGATTTCTCATTTCTCTAAATTGTGTCTGCTTGTCTCCTCTGTCCTGCATCCACCTGCCTGTGATCCGGAAATTAATCCGAGTACACCGCGTTGAAGGATATCTCAATTCCTAAATTGCAGGGGGGGGAGGAGAGAGGAGGGAGGGGGGGAGGAGGTAGAGGGGCTTTAGTAGAGGATGAGCAGGTGTATCCCTCGCTAAAGTGTTTTTACCTTCAAGTGCAAAAGAGGCATGGAACACCGCTAAATGGAACAAACCAAGACTTTATTAATTAGTTGTTTCAGTTATTTAAGCTGCAGATAAAATTTGTGCCCTCCAGTGTTCTTGTGTGAGTGTTTTTTTTAAAAAAGTCAGGGTATCTTGTCACGTTGCTCCATGTCATAAATCTAATTGAAAGCAACCTAAATAGAAAGCATGCCATGAATAAAGTTGCATTTCATAAAATACAACAAGCATTTATTGATTTGTCAGTCTAAGAATTAATGATGTAGACTTGCCACACCTCAAATGAGGTAGTGAGGCAAGGATGTCTCATTTAGACATTTAAACTCCTCTCTCATGTCCATTGCCTCCTCCGCTTGCATTGTTACTGGGAGGGACTAAGATGTGACTAGAGGGGGGATGATATGGATGCGTGTGCCTTGGGTTGTCTTTTCCTTTGTTTGTGAGGTCCTTTTGGAGGTGTAGCTTCTCAATGTGCCAGATGGAGTTCTGGCATAGCACACCTGTGCTTCATCATCTAATCACCAACCTGCATCTGCCCACTCTCGTCCAGATTTTTACAGCTGTCAAGGTGGTAGCATGTAAAAATACCTTAGTTGTTCATTGCTTTTGTGTTTCCTTTCTCGTTTGTGCTCTAGATCTTCATTATGTTAGCTGGCAGTCAATCAACTGTGTCTCTGGATCCTCATCTCTTAAAAAATACTGCTTATCTGCTGTTTACTTCTTCCTTGTCTCCTCAGCCACAGACCACCTAGTCAGCCTATATAGAAACATCTGTGCACATTTCTGCATTTACTAAATAAAATCCCCAGATGCACTCCTTGTGTTGGCATTCTGGAGTGTGAGTCCAACACTTCCTGGTCATAATCCTTAACTCAAAAAACAGACAGAGCACCTTTAGCTATTCATGCAAAGATTTGTTGCTAAGGCCCCAGTCACACAAGCCTAGAGACAAGTCAGCAACCTGCTGGCAGTCCCCAACTGGTTCGGCAGCTGGTTGCTGGAGGTTTCTTGAAGGTACAAGGTGAAACTGGTCTCAAAGAGGTGTATAGTGCTGCACCGAAATTTTCCATGTGATTGATTTAGTCACTAGCAGGTTGTCATGGTTGCATATACTTTCCATGATAGAAACCGACTTGATTTTCCAGTGAGATTAACAATGACACTGAGCAGTGCTGATTTTCTATCACTGGAAAATAACTAAAAATGCTAGTAATATTTCAGTGTTAGAAAAACAACACTGCTAATGTTAGTCATTGTTAATCTTTAACACTGACTAGCTTACTGTTAGAAATATTACACTGTCAAAAGTGTTAATTTAACACTCAAAAGAGTGGACACATATAGACACTTTCTAGTGTTAATTTAACACTGGAGATTTTGCAGTAATGCATAAAAGACCGAATTGCTTTGTATGTGGACGGGGCTCTAATTGGAAGTCTGTTTTATAATAAACAAACTTTCATATAATTTTTATTGCTGTTTATGCTGTTTACTGCGAAACAATCGTGTTTTCAATGAGTTCAGGAACACTGGTAATTTTTGTTAATGTACACAGATCAGATCGAAATGTAAATGTTACTACATCCAACATAGCAAGATTGCCATCACAATTTCTGTTGAAAAGCAATCAGCGTGTGCATTCAAATATGAAGCCAACACATTCAGATAGCGTCAGATAAATGGAAAGCATGCGCGTGTGGGAGGGGCTCTGGAGTGCACATACAGTACAGTGATTTCCAGTAAAGTAGGAAAACATCTGGTTATAATTTTTTAACTTGTGTATTCATAGATTTTGGATTATTCATTGAAGGAGAAGAACAGCGGCCTTAAGTATTTTTGTCTACTTATTCATCATCTTCTTCCTTAATCAAATCTGACCCATTAAAAGGACCTGGTTACTACATTAGTAGCCAGGTATGCTCACTTTCCTTTTTCACCTCTAAGGTATCTGTATAAAATCAGATGACTCATGCAGTTTATTGTGTTTTGATGCTGTCTTGCTACTATTATGTTACAGAGAAAAACATTATTATAACTTTCTCTGAGTCATGGCCAGGGCTAGAAGAACAAGGCAGGTTGTAACAAAACACAATTTCTTTGACTGTCATGTTATATTATCTCTGGTAAACAATCCCCATGGTGGTATATCTGCTTCCCAGAGCTGTTTTAAATACTGAGGCCCCTGCATGGCCTTTGGGCACCTGTTATTCCCTCCAAACAAAGCGTCCTTGCTGAGACAAGCCACATTCCTCTTATGAGGGTCAGAGGTTGGCTCCCCAGCGTTGCCTGAATCTTGGCAACTGGTACCCTTTCCAATTCAGAGAGGAGACCTCTATTTCCGGAGGCATCAAATCAACAATGATGTGCTTGTGAGTAGGTCCATCAAATTTCCTCAGTAATGAATCTCCATCCACTGAATTCCTCTCTAACTCGCTTGAGATGAGTCTGCAGACAACATAACCAACATCAAAACCCAATTCCAAAAAAGTTCAGATGCTGTGAAAATAAAAACATAATATGATGACTTGCAAATCTTATGAACCCATATTCATGGGGTTTAGGCGTGACTGCAGCTCAGGGGATAAACCATCAGAAGGTTGGCGGTTTGATCCCTGCTCCAGTCTGCAAAATATTTTAAACTGGTGAAAGGTTAAGACCGTGACCCTTCTACTGTGAAGCCGTGCTGTTGTAACAGCAGTTGCATGCGGTTAGGTTGTATTGCAAATTGTAACGCAAAGCATTTTCTAAAAACGACGTCACCTAACTGCAAGAATGTTGCTCTAAAACCTGCGTATAGCTTTCAGCATTGATGGTGACTTTTCAGATTTGCAACTGTGCTAATGCATCTCTATACATCATTGAGGATGGAGGCTTTTGAACTGAGTGCTGTTAAAAAGGCAGATGGCACCGCTCTTTGTCATGGCTCGGCAGGTTAGTGATGGGTTTTGTTTTCCTGTTGGTTTTTGTTTGTGTCCCTTGTCTTCATACTCCTTTATAATCATGCTCAGGTGGAGGTGCGGAGCTGGCTTGGTGTTTCTGCCAGGCACCGGGGTGGAGTCTTCCTGGCAATTCTGTCCTTCCTGCACCTGTTCATAAGGATGCAATTAATGGACCAGTATTTGAGGGTTGAGTTGTGCTGCAGTTTGTTGCTAGATCCTCTTTGTCAGGTGACAATTAGGCTTGTTTTTGTTTGAGTTTAAAGCGCCTTACCTTGCTGTTCAGCTCTTCACATAGTTACCTGTCTGAATTCACAACTGGGAATTGGTTTACTCAAGCCTCAACACGCCAGCCAAAATATGCAAGGAAAGGAATTCGCCTGCCAGCCATCTATCTACCCGCTCTCTCAGCTCCATCCCAGAATCTGTGGACAGCCGCCAGCCAGACCCATGACCAGTTCTCTCTCGCGTCTTTAACAAATAGGGCCCATTAAACAACCCCAGATACTCAGTATCATGCACCATTCATCTTGAACACTATCTCTGTCCTGCTAGGAAGCCACTGTATACTTCCTCATATCCTCACCACCTTAAATAAATCATTTAATCCTGCCAACTGCCATCTGAGTCTGCTCTTTGAGACCAGTTTGGATCTCATAATGACACTTCTTTAGTGCAGAGGATGCTGCATCCGCATTCTCCAAAAGGAATGTCAGATTTTGATTCATCTGATCACAGAAGAGTTTTTTACTTTGCCTCTGAGCTTTGGCTCTGAGAAGACGGCAGCATTCCTGGGTCATGTTCACATATGACTTTCTCCTTTTTACACAATAGAGCTTTAACCTGCCTTTGTGGATGGCACAGCAAACAGACAGTGTTTAATGGATATGTGACTGAGCCCATGCAATGACTTCCATGGCAGAAGTCCACCTAAAATGTTCAGCCTTTCCCATCAGATTCATAGAAACTTTTGGTGATAGTATGTACGGTGGACGATGAAATATTCAAAACTTTCATAATTTTATATGAAATTGTTCCATAATTATTAGATGCGGTTTTGTGCAGAGTGATAAACCTCTGTCGATCTTTGCTTTTGAGAAACTGCATCTCTAATATATTTTTTTTAATATTTTGTCATCTTGCTGATCTGTTGCCAATTAATCAAAATAGCTGGGCAATGTTCCTCCAGCTGTCTGATTTTACCACCAGTTATATTTCCTGCTTTTGTTACCTCCATCCCAACTTATTAAGATGTGTCCGTGTCATCAACTTCAGAATGTTTTCTGTGTTCTGTTTTGAATAAAATATGGGTTTATAAGATTTGCAAATTACTGCATTCTGACTCAACATTTTACACATTTTACCTAACTTCATTTTGATTAATGGTTGTAGCCAAAAAACAATTCTTAATATTTAATACAACATTTCTTTAGATTACACTTTTAATGATGCCATTGCATCCAATTGATGTATGTATATATAGGTATGAGTAATAAAGAAATGTTTTGGATGACACGTTCACCTTGTACTTGCTCATTTGCATCTTATGACTTTTTAAAAATGTGGAACTTCTTAAAGATCTTACTCCTGGAAACCAGTGGAGAATTAAAGGTCTGAGTGCAGGCTTTGCATTTTGATTCTCTGACAGAGAGACCAATTAAAAGTCATCGATGTTATCCAAGGCTGCGGGGCACAGACAGACTGACACCCCCAGTAGAAAACAGCCCACTCAGGTGAATATGAGCCAATAGTCTTTAGAGCAAAATGACTCTACTCATATATCATTAGTCTATGATCTTTAGCGTTTTCTAGGAGGTATTTTTGTTTTATCCAAAGCTATAATTTACATTTTCTGTTTTCATTCTCTTCTGACCCGTCTCTCTCGTTTTAACCTCCGTTAGTAAAATCCCACATTTCCAAGCCAAATCTCACATTCCTCGCAGATTTCACTCAGACTTGTTGCATGCTCCCGCCGTTCGTAGAGACCAATGGGGACACTAACAGCAAGATGAAAAGCACGAGAACCAGTTTTTCCAGTTGAGGAAAGCAAAATCTAACCCCTCTACCAATTTCACAGCACATTAAGGCCTGTGTTTGTAGTTTATCTGGTGACAACAGATTATAGTGTGAAAATTACAGTGCAATTAGTGTGTACATAATGGGTACCTTTTTTTCCATGACAAAATAAAGCAGAAAGGAAGAAAACAGTGTGTAAGAGAACAACTCAGTAACAATTCTGGTTAAAGCAAATTATACAGTAAGATCTGTGTTTTACAGCACTGCCACAGACAGACAAAGAGAGAAGCAACAACAAGCACTGCTTGATGATACTTGTTTGCAAAACTCGATTTGGTAATGGTGTGATCTTGTTCGCTTTGGTTAATTTAAGCTGCAGACCTCTGTAGTTGTAATGAGCTTATATTTCAGGGATAGAAGTGTCACTGTGTCTTTTTGCCCTTTGCTTTCCTCTTGTTTTTACTTGTTTATCTCAGTCTTCAGCATTTCCCTGTCTCGCCTGTGCTTTCCCGTCAGTGCCCCTCCACCCCCCCACCCCTCCCTATTACTGTATGCGTGCATCTGATGCCTTTCCTTTTCAAATACTTCCCTTTGTTCTTTTGACTTACTTTCTGCATCTCTGGGTCTCTTTGAGAGCATTTCCCACCTTATTTGCCCCACCCTCACTGGTTTCACCTGCGTGTTTAAAACATCTCTCCTTCAACTATCAGTTATCAGTTACACTTTGCCCGTCTATCACCAGTGTTGTTCCTCACGTTTTTGGCTTTCTGGATTAGCATTGTGGATTAAATTTGACTGCTTACAATTATGGACCCCATTTGCAACGTTATGATTCAGAATCATGTATCTGCTGTGTTGTTTTTGGCTCCTCCCATCAGAGTATATGTGGGTGTGTGAGTGTATGTGTTTTTTTTCTCTCCTTCCTTCAAGGTGTGCATGTGTGTGTTGGCTGAGACAAGTGACTGCTGAGTGGCTGATTTGAATAGATTCCCGCGCCTGGATTGGATGATTGGATGGACAGCAGCCTCTGAACCAACAGCTGACAACAACCTCGCTCCTCTCCTGGTCAAAGCCAACAACTAGCCGTCATGTTGCTATTAGCTCTGTGTGTTTCTGTGTAAGAAATCTTGAGTCAAAGTCATTAGTTAATAGTCCGAGCTAAATTATGCACCTAGTATCACGACTGCAAGCCAGAAGCCACTGCTTAGCATCTTTAGTTGTTTGTGTTGCTAGCTTTTCCCCAGGTATGTGGAGTTGGGAGTCGTGTCTCATGTTATGGCCAGGTGACTCCAGGGCTGGGAACATAACAAAAAGTTTTTTAGGCCTTCCTTTGAGTGCATTTTTAACGTCTGCCCTCACTTGGAAATGAAATCAAAAGCAGCAAGAAGGATACCAGGGCACTTTGCAGAGGCAACAATGGCAGCTACTCTCTGTATGAAAGTACCAGTCAGTCATATAACCATTTTCTGCAGCTTATCTGAAGTCAGGCAGCAGTATTGGCACACTAAGTACTCCAGACGTCCTTTCCCAAAAAAAGAACAAAAAAGAAAAAAATAACATTTTCCAGCTGCTCCTGAGGGATTCCAAGGCGAGGCAGGAAAGCCCATTTCATTGTACTCACGATCTCACCTTTTCAGTCAGTCCCCAGCCCTCATGAGCATAGGTGAGTGCTGGAACACAGATGACTTGTAAATTGTAAGCTTTGACCTCTGGTGCATCTTCCTTTTCCTTTTAGCCCGGTACAGCAGTCACATCCATACTGCACCAACTCAGCTGTCAATCTCTGCATTTTACAATCACTTGAGAGCAAGTTAGTGAGATCCTTCATGAAGGCAGCAACTCACTCCCAACCCAGTGGGAGCAATCCAGCAGAGACCCAGAGTTTCAGAAGGAGCTTGCTGTTACTCCAGACGCTTCAGACTTGACTACAAAGTGCATGCTGAAGGTCAAGGTCTTATCAGGGAAGGACTGACTGACTGACACTGCATATGCTCTTTGGATGGACTCATTATTGGAATTGGGAAGTTGTGCCCTGTTGTATTGTTGTATGGTTTTACCTTGTATTTACCAGTGAAAAACGGAATGCAGCATAGAAATATATGTATATATCCCTGCTGTCGGTTGGATGGTTAGGGTCCGTTGACTGATAACTATTCATGCTTACAGCCAATTAACCGAACATGTGTGTCATTGGACTAAATACCCAGACAGGCTAAGAGAATAAACCCCACACTGGAAGGACCCAGCCGGCCAGCTGTGAGACGGCAGTGTTATCCCTGGATTTGCACCATTAATTAACATTTTCTTACTATCACCCAAATCCCATCTGCTGCTTTTGTATCTGATTTCATGTGTCAACATAAATTTATTCCCACACGTCAGTGAGGCTCTGGCACGTCCTGGTTTAGGAGGTACCAAGCGTATCCTGTTTTTACCGCTTCAGTTTAGTTTGCATGCATAGATTCACTAAGCTGAGACAGATGGGAATTTGTATCCATTTCAGCCAAGAATTAACCAAAATTAAACGTACACCCTTTAAATACTGGATAAAAAGCTAAATAGTGAACTTGTTAGATATCAGTACTGTGATTGGCTGACATTTTGTGCTACAATGGTGATACTGGAGTGCAGTTCATCATATATTGGTCCAAACCGTTGGTGAATAAGATCAAAGTGTTTTAAAATATTTACCTTTTAATTCATCAGTATTGTTTTTTAAAAACAAATAACTCTACAATAGTTTGGTTCCTGAAACCAAGATGAATCTAAAAAACATAACATTGGAGTTGGACTGTGCTGCTAATTATGGGCAGCACAACAACAGGACCTGGGTTTGAATCCACCATCAGGTCGGGCCTTTCTTTGCATGTTCTGCCTGTTGTCTCTGGGTACTCTGGCTTCCCCCCACGGTTCATTGATAAGCAGTTATTGACTTTTTGGTTAACTGGCTATTTTTAAATTGTCCCTAGGTGTGGATGTGAGTGTGAATGGTATTTTGTCTCTCTGTGCAAACTGGTCTTCCTTATGGGCCCTAATCCCAATCTACCCTGAATTGGATAACCTGATGAGATGAATGATGTAAGTAGAGTCCATGATAAGAAATAACGATGTCAGCTCCAGTTGCAGGTCCCTGGTGCACGTTCAGTCCTATGGGTGTTTTGTAATGTCATTAGTAACACCTTTGCTAAATTGCCCATGTGAAAAAGTCTCTTGTGTAACGAACACAAAAGCTCATATTTTTTCAGTAGTTGCTCTTTATCTGAAGTCCAAATAAAAGTAAATTAGCATCACATCTATGTGGATATAACATCATTTGGCCTCTAGTTATGCGTAGTGCTGCGAGAAATATAGATTGGGCATCCTCAAATGCAACTTTACCATTTGAGATTTTGCATGTTTAGGACCACATTATACATTTTTTTGTTTTTAAAATGGGCTGCCATCTCTCAGAATAATTATATTTGGTTCAGGATGTTTTTCACATAAATATGGATGGATATTTATTAAATAAATTTGTTCAGGAGTCAGAATAGTGGACCGGGATTCATAAACAGTGCAGAGCCATCCCCAATTCAAATGTAAATCTGCTGAATGGAGGCTTTTAAACATTTGTTTAGAAAAGAGTGAATGAAGTTCAACTCTGCTCCAGCCGTGCATTAACTGGAGATAATCCAAAGCTGAAAATCAAAAGAATTTATTAAATCTAATTATCATTTCCACCATTTCAATATTCAAAAATATAAATAACTCTAATATTGCCTCATTATGTCTTTTATTATCGTGTGTTTAAGACAGTCAAACAGTGTATTTATACATTTTTAAAAATCCACATCTCTGTTTGGGAATCTACCCACTACAAAACACTGGCAAAACAATTGAGACAGGAGCCACTCCCTCACTTTAAACAGCTCTCAGCAAAACGTAGGAGATGAGGTTTGCTAAAAATGAGAGAAAACATGTCTGAAAGGGTATAAATCTTTAATCAAACGATGCTGATGTGCCTTGCCTCCAGCACTCACAGTGCCAAGCTGTATAGCAGAGGCTGAGATCTCAGATCTTGCTTCCCCAAAAAACAGGATAAATCCCCTTCTTCGGTACAAATGTGTCATGGGAGCGGCTTTCTGTGCACTGAAGCTGCTACGTTTTGGGTTCCCTCCTTAGAAACTCCCACAGGGACCCGACACTATTTCAGCATTTTAAAAAGGGAAAGGAACAGGAGGTTGTGAAGCACATACTTAATCTTTTTGCCTCCAGGTAAATATCTAAAACAGTCCTCGTATAAATAAGCAAAAGTGAGATGGTTTGTGAAGTTTAATGTAGACTGAGCATGAGCCGAATAAGAAAGACTGTAGAAATGTATGTGGGGGATTGATGAACTTTAGTTTAATCCTGTATTGTATGAATATGTCTTTAATTGCAGTAATGAAAGGCTCTTATGCTCATCGATTACTTCCCGCAGCGCTAACTTTGTCTACCTTTTTCACGTGTTTACTTTAGGTGTCTTGGCACTATATAGATTTTATGATAAGTGCTGCTTGTAAACCATGCATTACAGCTGTAGTAAAAGGAGGAAGTGGTTATTTATGAATGAAATGTATTAACGGTAGCAAGAGATGGAAATTTCAGCTAGATAATCATGGGTACATTAGGCGGTAGATGGAGGTTTCATGCGGTCTCAGTGTAATATGAGTGCATCAGTGAGCATAATTTGTATTACAGTATTCATGTAAAGCATTATAATATAGTGACGATGCATTCATCACAAGAAAGTGTTTCAGCAAACTACAGGCTCTTAGTCACATTATGCATGTAGCCCTGAAGCACAAAAGATTATGAAATATACACAGATTAATGTAACTGGAAGAAAGTCTTTCTGCTCTACTCATACGTACAAACACATAATACAACATGTCAATTTCCCTCGGAGAAGAGAATGATGACTCGACTCGCTGACAGTAGTTACTTTTGCTAAAATCATATGCATTTCCGCACCCACAGGAACAGACATGCATGTAGAGGAAAGATGAAAAGAGCAAATAAACAGCAAACAAAGGCAGTTGGGTTCCCCTAATTAAGCAAACATGCACATGAATGCAGGAGCGATGCAAATGCACACACTGGCAAAAAGGGGGTGGCAATCACATAGGAGACCCCAAAAGCTATTTCCAGTCTAAGGAGAAAATCAGTATGAAATGCAGTCTCATGGTCAGGATGCACAGATATTTTATCAAACCATGGGAACTATGCAAAACCTGTAAGAGTATCAGAGAATCAGGCTGGAACAAAAGGAGACAGATGCTGGAGGAGAAACACCAGCAAGGGGAGTCATAGAATTTTTTTTTCCACCCCTACGTGAGAAATCATTCTTTCACACTCTACCAGAGAGAAAAATGAGCAAATGTTTCAAGAAATGCTGATGAAGACAGAGGAGACAAATGAAGAGCATAAAGTGCAATTCATCATTGTGCTTGACTAAACGAGGAATAAAATAGTTTAATGCGAGAAAGAGTTATCTAGAGCGCCGTTACTGGACAAGCAAGCATTCCTGCTTTGTCAATCTATCGACTATAATAAAAACATGTTATTAGTTATTATGTCTACTGTTTGATAATAGCAGCATTACATCTGTCCTTCTTAATATAGGTGGCAATGGCAATCAGTTGAATTGCTGAGAGCTTGCAGGAAATGATGACTGGATACAAACAGCTTTAAAAATACTTAATTATTCATAGCAATAATAATGCCATATCTATTAGTCCCACAAGAGTATTTTATTTCCCTTTCTGCACATGGTGCTCAAAGAGAAAAGTGTGGGCCAAAGTGAAGTCATTCGAGTTGGTAGTTGGAGTCTGTGTCTTGCTCAAGGACACACCAGCCTATTGCAATCATTGAAACAGATTTGTAAATGCCTGAAACTGGACTTCAGCAAATAAGTGATTGATTTAACTGCTCCACAGCAGCACAACGACCTAAAAATAACAGTCTTATTATCGACTTATAACGGGGACACTGAGAGCATTTAGCAAACAGTTGAATATCTGTATATCCAGCAGTCACAAAGCAACATTAGCATTCATTTGGAGTGGTCTTTCTGGCTGCCAAATAAATTTTAGTCCAATATTTACTCTCTTGAGGGTGGTATCTTAACTTTATAGCTGCTAAATGTTCCAGTACATCCAACATATTTAACTGTCAGTCTGCTGTGAGGTGCCAGGTATTTACAAAGCTTTAAGATTATTTTTAATCCTAACACATAACAAAAGCAAATATACATACAATATATACAATATACACCATACAATATATTCACCAGCCACTTTATTAGGTATAACTGTTCAACTGCTCGTTAATCAGCCAATCACAGTGCGTTTTGGCCATGTAGACATGCTCATTCAAACTGAGTATCAAAATGTGTGTTCTGAATGTTGTATGGGTGTTGGTGCCAGATGGGCTGATCTGAGTATTTTTCAACTTCTTTAGGGTTTACAGAGAATGAAAAAGGGAAATTATCTGTGAGCGGCAGTTCTCAGGGTGAAAATGCCTTTCACGATGTCAGAGATCAGAGGAAATGCCATGCTCTTTTGAGCTGAAAGGAAGGCAACAGTAGGTGACTTGTTAGAGCCAAGATAAGCAGTAGAGCATCTCTAAACACACAACATACCAAACCTTGAAGCAGCTCGGCTACAGCAGCAGAAGACCACACTGGACGTCATTCCAGCTGAGAGCAAGAAACTTATACTACAGTTCACATGGGATCACCAAAAAAGAAAATTGGAACATGCCTTTATTTCTGCTGTGGCATTCAGATCAGAGTGTAGGGTCACAGTCTGAAAGCATGGAGCCATCCCGCCTTGTATCAACAGTTCAGGCTGGTGGTATTATTTTCTCAGGACACTTCCTTAGTGAGCCCAACTGAGCAACATTTAAAAACCACAGCATGAAAACTGTGGCTCAGGGGGTTGGGAAGCGTAGCTGTAACTGGAATGTCGCTGGTTCGATCCCTGGGCTCTCTCCCCTGGTTGTTGTGTCCTTGGGCAGGACAGCACCAACTGGTGTTGGCCAGTGGGGCTGATGGTGCGATATGGCAGCCTTGCTTCATAGCTTGCCTCTACCAGTGTGTGAATGCGAGAGTGAATGAATAGTGGCATTGAAAAGTGCTATATAAATCCAGTCTATTATTATGAGTCTGTCTACATAACCACAGAATACACTTCTGATCACTACTTTGAGTATGATGATGCATCATGTCACAAAGCTCAAAGCAGCTCCAACTAGTTTCTATGGACGGGAAATCTATGCCTGAAATATTAAGACAGATCTGAAAGAAAAGGCCAAACAGTTTATATATTTAATCTATAAATAACTATTAGCTAACAAGGCTAATGCAAAGCCGTCTCTTTTCCTCTTCCTGCTTACATTTGACATTTGTAGCCACAGTAAAAACAGTTAATGTATTTCAATAAAAGATGGCATGTTTCTTTTTTTGTTTGTTTACATATTGAGATAAAGTTCAGGAAAACACTGATTACACTGATGCTAGATTCCTCACAGGAGGGGAAAGCCAACATAAAGTCCAATCAGGAAGAAAAAAACCCACTCAGGAAGGCTGTTACAGAGATTACACTGATACTACAGACTCAGGGTTGTGATCGCCTGATTGGCCTGTGTTTTTTCTCACCTGGGTTCCTGCCCTCTTGGACTTGCACCTGTTAGGCATTGCTGACCGGTTGCAGTTGGGCTAATGACAGCTGACCTATTTAAGATGGAGGCTTTTCCCCATTTGATCTCAGATTGATGCACCGCTTGCAGTATTTCTGTTTGGCTCCTCGCTATCTTCATTTTACCTTCACTTTCTGTGTTTAGATTCCCACTGCTGAAAGAAAAGCAGTTTTAGAAAGAGAAAATTGGAAAGTGAGTTGTTAGAGGAGACTGAGTCACGAAGAGGACACCACCTACCTGCCCCCCAGCAGTGCCACTCCTCTGAGACCTGCTCACAACTGACTGTGTTTATTTTATCCTTCACAGTAAGCATCCTGAACTTTTTTACTTTCGTGTCCTGCGATTGTGTCCAGGTTCCCGCTGTGTGCCTGACAATCGCAGCTTTCTGCTTTTCTACATGCATGTCACCAACACCTGAATTAGACGAGGAGTACTACCATTAAAACACCAGTTAGAGAAAAGAGGTTAAATTGAAAACTGACCCTGAAAAGCTAGAATCAATAAGTATTTAGCGTTAAAAGTCAATAAACAACCACTAAATGTGTGATTGGCTAGTTAGCACTAAATGAAATGTGATGATTGTTTTAAACTTGAAGGATTATAATCAAAAGGGAATACTGAAAAGGATAAAAAAGACAAACGAGGAATGACTCCAAAAACATAAAACAAACTGCATGCTTAATAAAGTGTGCATCACTCTAATCTGATGTCATCAATGCAGCTGTGGAAAATGAGGCAGAGAAAGCACTGTTGGATCCTGACGCAGGTGGCACAGGAAAAAGTGCGTCTTTAATGAATGAGTCAGCAAAACCATCTCAAGACTGTGAGCTAATTATCAAAAAGCAAAACATGGTGATTATCACATACCTGACTAAGCAGCTTTCATGAGCTCAATTACACCATTTGATTGATTGATGAGGTGCACAAATCCATCCATCCAATTTCTTCCACTTTACCAGGGCCAAACATGGCAGGCAAAAATGGTATAAATACCTACATTTTTAGGGGTTGGGCTGCACTTCCCAACTTCCCAGCTAAGGATGCCAGACCCAGATTTGACCAGAGATGAGAGGACGTTGTAGCAGTTAAAGTCTTCTTGACTCGATGAGACCTCTGCAAGTACTCATATTAAATATTTTATAAGTAAATACAAAATGCAGTTGTTAAATGATTTTTACCCTTTATTAAGAAATCAATGAAAATCTCTCTGGCCCTGAAATGTGAAAAAAGTATTAATTCATGAATTAACTGTGATTAATCACATTTTCTGGAAAGTTGAGTTTGGTTCCACTAGCCCCACCCAGGCCTCATTACTATTAAACAGCGTTATTATCAGTCTGGAAAGGGTTACAAAGACATTTCTAAGGCTCTGGGACTCAAATGAACCACACTGAGATCCATTATCCACAAATGGTGAAATCTTGGAATAGTGGTGAACCTTCCCAGAAGTGGCCAGCCTACCAGAATTACTTCAAGACCATCTCTGAAGGTATGGAAGCTTGTTTCTGCCACTGAAATATATATATATATATATACATATACATATACATACATACATATATATATATATATATATATATATATATATATATATATATATATATATATATATATATATATATATATATATATTTT
Source organism: Aulonocara stuartgranti (assembly GCF_965226115.1). Lineage (NCBI taxonomy): Eukaryota > Metazoa > Chordata > Actinopteri > Cichliformes > Cichlidae > Aulonocara > Aulonocara stuartgranti. The sequence goes on along the minus strand of NC_138950.1, from coordinate 13,864,587 downwards.
TTTTTTTTTTTTTTTTTTTTTTTTTTTTTGCCATCCATAGCTTCATAACTGTATCTAAAGTTGTAAATAACTCGAAATGTTAAGTTAATAACCTGAAATTTCAAGAAAATAACTATCAGGAAGCTCTGTGAAGGTATGTCATTCCCTTGTCACTCAGAAGCAGAAGGTGGCAGGTGTCAGCTTCCAGTGATATGGGTCATGAATGAGTGCTGGGTACTTTCAGCTTTTGATGAAATCTACTAGCTGAATTGCATGGTGCTATTATCAGCACAAAGCAATCTGTTCATGTTTACTGTACACTGGTAGCTCACTGATGCTATCACTACTCGACTCGCCAACAACTAAAGAACTGCAGGCCTCACATGCTGCAGTTGAGGGTATTGTTCACGATCAGGTAATAAGAAAGAGACTTGACAGAAAACCATTACTGGCCAAAAAGAACACAAAGGCTTGTCTCACAATTTACCAAAAGCACATCTTAAAACTTTTGAGAAAATATTCTGTTGACTGATGAGATTGAAGTTTTTGGAGGGTCAAATTTTATATAACTGGCATAAAACTAACACAACATTTTGTAAAAAGAACATCATACCAGCAGTAAAACATGGTGATGGTAGTGTGATGTCTGGGGCTATTTTGCTGCCTCATTGATCCATGAAATCTGTTCTCCACCAGAAAATCCTGAAGAGGACTGTGATCAGTTCAAAGAAACACACTGACAGGTCCACCTCTGAACGGCTCAAGAAAACAAAAAGGTGTTTTTGGAGTAGCCTAATCAAAGCCCAGACTCAAATCTGATTGAGATGCTTTGGCATGACCTTAAACAGGCCAATTATGCTTGAGGACCCTCAAGTGTAGATGAATTTTATAAAAATCTGCAAAGGAAAGTGGGCCAAAATTCCTCCACAAGCACTGTGAAGGCTTAGTGTGAGCTATTGCTAATTCTTGATTGCAGTTTTTACTGCCAAGGGTGGAACAACCAGTTATTAAGTTTAGAGTCATATTATTTTTTCCACAAAGGGCCAGGTAAGTTTGGATAACATTTTTTCGCTTAATAAATGCAAATATTATTTAAAAAATTGCAAAGGAAGGGCACAAATGCTTTTACACTGCACTGTATAATCAGTGTTTTTTACCAATTCGAATGAATTACGACGACCTGCAAAAACTGAATAAATTCATTTCCTGTTTTATGTTGGCTTTAATTTTGCACGTTTTTTTTCTCCCTCCTTCTATTAATGTTTTTATTCTATGTTTGTTTTCTGTGTCCTAATTACTCACCCAGCATTTATTCACCATTCATGACCTTTATTGTCAATATGCAAACATAGTGAAATTACAGCTGTACTAACCCCACACAGTGTATAACATTTAAATAAGAGAGAAGTAGTGAGGCATAAAAAAAAAGTATAAAATGTGAGATGGCGCCTATTAATTATTAGAAATGCTGGACTAATATAACTAAAAAGGACAAATGTAAAAAATGTAAAACTGAAGATTAGGATACTTCATGTTGGACCCAAACTTTCCATCATTTTTCATGACTTTATGATTCAATCATCTATGACCCCCTGCCAGTTTTTTAAATACAGTTTTTCCTGTATCCCTCTAGATTCTCCTTCTTGGACTTTTTATGGGGGTTTTTGACTCTTGCCTCTTGCTTGCTACTTTTGTCTTTTCCTGTTTCCTGGACTGCCCACAAGTGTATGACCCAAGCTTTGAACATAAAAACCGAGTAACAGACTTTTATCCTGCTTCAGAAAACACAAAAACTGCAAAGTTACAGTTTTTGTGGTGCTGCAAGCGGGAAGAGCTGGAATTTTGTTTCTTGAACATACAAATAGCTGCTTGTCAATGATGTAGAAATGCATGACTGTGCTTTCCTGAGTCAGTCCATGGATGATGGCTATGTCTCTTGCTCTGGACCCTAAAATTAACATTCCCTTAGCAGTTTAATTATATTTACAGCTTAAAAAATATCCAGCAACCAAGTTCTGTTCTGACAAGCTGTGAGGCAGGATAATCTACCACAATATAACTGTAGTGGCATTGCCAGAAACACTATTGTTTATTTAGTCCTTTAACTTATGAGATTTTCGGTTTTCGAGGGCACATTCGTTTCTTTGTAACAAGAGTAGCAACTAAAATAAAAATCCTAGAAATTCAGCCTCGATGAACAAACACATCCCTGCAACATGTGACATGCACTGGGAGCACAATGTGCAAAGAAGAAAATTTTCTTTAAGGATTTCTTTGAAAAATGACCAAACCTGAAAACAACTCAAGCACAAATGTAATGAAACCAGAAAAAAAAAAAAGAAAATGCTACTGGGACCTGTCGGTTTCCGGTTCAGTTACAAAGCTTTGAACCGTAGTTGTTCTGTTATTCTACCACCCAAACTACTTCTTTCTGTTGCAGAAATGTATCTACTTGAATAGCTTCAACATTTAGACGAGCGACATTAGAGGAGAAGAGCAACATGGAAAACAATAACAAGCTCATGTGAGACATGACTGGGGAGGGAATAGAATAATTAATTCTGGCTTCAGCTTTCTATTATGATTCGCCTTCACTCTTAACTCGTGAGAAAGCAGCAGGATTTAACTGAGAGGTAAGAGTGAGACTTCAGTGAAAGGATTTATCAAAACCTGTCATGCAGTTGGTTTGTCACCGCTTCACATCCCCAGAGTTCTCTAGCTTAATCACTGACCTATGCAAACAAGTCAACTTCACTCTGGAATTTATGCAATTACTATATATTCTGTATACACTGCCAGCACAGGGACTGTGTGTGTGTGTGTGCATATCTGACTAAGCTAATAACCCACATGCACAGGCCTAAAAAAAAAAGAAAAATCAGAGCATTCAACGTTTGCTTTCTGAGTCTTGAAGTCGGAGATCCAATGCATAATGAAAAGGGGCTGGTTCATCCTGGCAAGCATAGGGTTGTCTCTCTCTGGATGTCTGGCTGCTTCTATGAATTATGAACCATGATCCCCACAGGCTCCCCAGTGGCCACAGATGGATTGGGGGCAAAGCTGCCCATCTCAGCCAGTAGTGTCGAAGGGCATTTGTATTGTTCGAGGGGGATGCAGTTGTTTGTGTAAGTGCTGCTTGTCCCCTGCCCTCTGTCCTCTAAGCTGGTCTCAGGCTGACAGAGGGGCTAAAATGGGCTACAGATTCCTTCATGTGAACAGGTGTGACCGCTGCTTGAGCCTAACTACCCAGTGCAAAAACATCTTGTGGGAATGATTTCATTCTTTTGATGGTAACAAAGAAAAAAATGAGGGGAAAAATAACCATGTCATACAAAAAAGGTTCCAGCTGCTTTTGGCCACCAGGAAACCTATTATGAAGGTTTATTCCAGGTCAATGCTCAAATGTCGAGCCAGTGTAAAGCTCTCATTCAGTCTTTAAGCACGACGAGGGCCAGCTTCACTCATGCTCCTTGAAAACCTAATTGCTAATCAGCTGATTGCATTCAGCTGGCAGAAGTGTTGGACAGGCTTTTAAACTTTATGAAAGCACTAAATTACATTCTTTTAGCAGGTGACAGAGGAAAAACACCTGCTTTGGTCATTCTACACCTTCCTATGGCTTTTGACACCACTACTCATGTGAGTAAAGCCGGAAAACCTTGTGCTGCTATCAAACTCTTTTAAAGTAGTTTTATTTTCTCTATTGGTACTGGAAATTTTACTTCTTTCCAGTTGAAAAAAAGGCACAGCAGGGGGGCTCTTTGCGGTCAGTTTCTGTTTTCTGTGATGTGTTATCCTTTAGCCACAAGAGTCAAAGCTGTAGCCTCACCTTCAAGTCTTACCGAGGTGATACAGCTGGATGTTTTGATGCAAGTAACAAAGACACATCTGAAACGATGCCTACTGTCTTTCCTAACTTTAAAACTGAATGTTGAGGCCTAATATAGAGAAATGTGAACATGCTTTTAGCAATCTGTATCATAATTGTTACAAATGTCATAAGCTAGTTCTTTTTTATCCACATAGCTCTACCAAGAACATGGTCCAGTCTTTAGATTTTGTTCATGACTTCAGCTCAGTGTGATTCACATATTTATGGTCCCCAAAGATGAAGCCAACCTTTGCTTCAGTAACTATTTTACTATTGCAAAACTTAAAGCACTTGTCCATCCATCTATCCACTCATCCATTTTCAAAAATGTTAGGGCCCCAACCCCAACCAGGATGGTGGAGGCAATGGTGCTAACCACAACATGCCACTTGTATTTTGTGTATAACGCTAATCAGTGCATGCTAGCATGTTAAACTTTAAGGCTAAGAATGATAAATACGAAATCTGCATGACTTAAACATGTTAACATTTCCTGATGTTTCAGTTGTGAGACTTTGATTACGACATTTACATATTATCTACACTACATAGTTACTAGTTACTAGGCTGAATATTCAGGGGCTTGTGTTGTCATAAACAGTGCACTTCCTGAAAATGATGAAAATTAGTCCTTTGCCTGTCATTCTTGTGTTTGCTGCTGCAGTTTGCAAATGCTTAGACTTTTAGACTTTGATTACATGTAATACTAAACTCTTTTGCATGGAATGTGACAATTATCCTAAAATTGAGATGATGTGACCTTTATCAGTAAAGCAACAATGGATCTAGAATTCATATCAAGTTAAAGTCTACTGCTACATTTATTCCTCCAACTAGCTAAAAACTGTCTTCTAGTGTCTCCGATTTCACAAGGTACACCAGATTGCTGCCAACAGAGTTCAAGACTTTGATGTTCCTGCATGAATTTGTCCTCTTAAAATAGCAACTTTAATAATTATTGTGTTATAACACATTTATTATTTAGGGAACACTGGGTCATAAACAAAGCCTTGCAAAGTCATTTACCCCGTTCTGAATATATCATAGCATTTTAGTGTAAAAGCATTTAAGCAAGAATTTGAAGTGGCAGCCAGAAAGACGATCACACCCAGCCAGAGAGTAACTGGTGTTGCTTCCTTTTCCATTTCAGGATGGATATTGATTGGCTTCCAAACACATCTCTGCTTATCCTCAAGCTATGACCCTGACCTTTGGCCTAGCCATTAGACGCTGCGCATAGTCTGAGTGCCATACGTGGGCTGTTTCCGAGTGTCAGACTCAACTCTGTAATGACGAGATCAGAGATAACTTCTTTTGTCTGCAGCTTGTTTTTACAGCCTTGTTTTTCTGTCATTTTTATTTTATTAGGCTGGATTGTTTCGTGCTCCATTTTCTGTTTCTTTTATTGTCTTTTCTCTCTTGTCACGCTGTGTCTTTATAGTTTTAATATAAATATATAACAACAAAAAAAACTCTCAAAGTGTCACATTTTATACACAGTCATGCTTATGTCCAGCTTCTACTTAAAGCATGCATATTTCCCTTTTACTGGCAGCGTGTGCAAATATATGACATGGGTGATAAATCAAAAACTGTGGCACTCTTCTTATCTTGCTTTTGACATATTCTCCAGCACCCAAGCTCCAGCCTCCAGAGAAACAAAGCAGCTCAAGAGGGCTCTCAGACATCACAGGGATCCTGCCTACAATAAATAAAATAATACTGTACACGACTCAGCGTAGGGATCCGGAGATAATAAACCAGTCAGAAAGTATTGCTTCACCATTACAGTGACCCAGCTTTTACGGGGCTTCTTTAGCTAAAGGCCCTCCTCGGCTGTACATTATTGATGGGGCTTAAATTGAATGTGTCTTTGTTCCTGCGTGGATGGACACAAGGCGTGCGTCTCCCTCTAGATTGAAAGCAGTAGTGGTTTGTGGACAGCGGGGGAGGGGAGCGTGGGTGGGTGACTCACCCCCGTCCCATCACGCAGCAGGCGATTCATCCATCACATTAAGAGGTGCCGCATCAATCATTAACAAGGAGCCCCCCTGTTGAAAGGATGATGGACAGCTTGACAAATAAGTTAAGATGAAGTGGGACAAGGTGATGCTGGCCTTTTTCACTTTTCGGGCAATTTACTCAAGACACAACAATGGTATATCCAAATGCAGGCAATGAAATGATTCTGAATTGAAATTGCAATAAGGAAGAAAATAACAGATAATGGGCTCTAACTCTGAGAGCTTTAAACTCAACTCAACTGAACTCACAGAGCGAATTTTCTGATGCTTTTAGGGAGTCTGGAGTGGTCAGGCACAGGCATCGGTTAATACTTCTCATGGGCGGCCAGTGTTGTTTTTGTGCTCGCCAGGTGTAAAGGATGCATATGCTGATAATCTAGAAGTCCCGAAAAACCTTTGAGAGGATTTTAACAGGTATGGCATCCGCTCATTCAGAATAGTTTCATTCAGCCTTTTCAATGGGGATGTGATATTTTAGCTGTTTGCACACCAAAAGCCGCTAATCTGTTTGTCTTCAGTCAGCACACCAAAGACCTGCACCTTCTTGTAATTTTACCTGATGCACTGAGTAATGAGGTGCTGAAGACACAGACAATAGTATTTAAAGTTCAGTGGATCAAGTAACAATGCATGGCATGAAAGATCTGTCCCTCTGCGGTCTTCTTCAGCTCTGCAGAGCAATTTAACGCATTTTATTGTTCAGATATAGCGATCTGGTTGGATTTGCTGTCACTCCTGTAATAATGTTTTTATCTGCAGACTTCTCAGCAAAACAAGCTCTGAAAACCCTGCCTGGGACTAAACAGAAGATGGGGTTATGAACTGGTGATGGTGGAGAATTCAGCAGCTACTTATGTTTTTCAGGAGTTGGTGAGGACAAAACAGATCCATCAATTATTCAATTATTATTATGTGTACAGCTATTTTCTATTATTTTTGAAATAGTGGTACATGATATGTCCCAGCCTATTTATTTGTGACATGTCAGAGCCCAAAAAAGAACCCAAAGCAAAGCAAAAAACAAACAATAGAAAGAAAAAGAATCCATAATTAAGTAAAAGAAAATATTATGGCCTTTTCTTTCTATTAAATCAGCTTAAAATACTAAACACCCTGCATGTTTGTCTCCCTTTTTTTTTTGGTTCACTTACAGTAGTAACTTACAATAAAACTGTGCTGCTCTTTTAGACGGAACAACTCAGGGTTATGGATATAGACTCACCCGCTAATTTGTTAGGTAGAGCAACAGTAACCACTCATTACAACTGTGGTATGCAGAAGAGCACAACATAACAAACTTTGAAGCAGCTGGGCTACAGCAGTGGAGGGAGCCACTCCTGTTGGCTAAGAACAAGAAACTGAGGTCACAATTTGCACAAGTTTACCAAAACTGGACGACAGTCGATTGGAAAAACGCTGCCCTGTCTGAGCAGTCTCAATTTTTGATGCAACATTTGAGCTGTAGCGTCAGTATTTGGACTAAACTACATGAAATAATTCATCACTGACAGTTTAGACTTTTGTTGTGTAATGGTGTGGAGGATATTTTCTTGGAACAACTCAGGCCCCTTTGTACCAGTTGAACATTGTTAGAAGAATGAATGTTGTTGCTGACCGTTTTCATCCCTTTTGTCACGATCCTGGGTCTTATGACCCAGTGTTTTGAGTTTGAGTTTATTTTGATGTTTATAGTATATGGTTAAGCTCATTATTTTTTCTATTTCATTTGTTATTAGATTCCCCTTGTGTCTTCCAACCCCTGTTAAGTCTCCCTTGCCCAGTTTAGGTTTGTGTTAATTTTGCTTTAGTTTGCCTTGCCTTTTGTTTGTACCTTTTACCAGCCTCATTAAACGGCTCGCTTTCTGTTAACATTCAAGTTTTGTTCCCTGTTCCTTGGAGTCTGCGTTTTGGGTACTTCTCATCAATTCATACAGTCTGCCCTCGCCAGATTGTGACACCTTTATGACCTCAGCTTCTGATCTCTGCTTCCAGCAGTATAATGTTTCGTGTCATAAAGTTTAAATGACTTCAGACTGGACCCTCTACAGTTTGCATACCGCCACAACAGGTCTGCTGATGATACCATAGCCCTGACACTACATACTGCCCTCTCGCACCTGGAGAAGAGAGACACGTATGTGAGAATGCCGTTTGTAGATTACAGCTCAGCATTCAATACCGTCGTTCCCTCGAAGCTGGACAGGAAACTGCAGAGCATCCTCACTGGATGCATCACCACCTGGTACGGCAACAGCACCGCCTACAACCGCAAAGCTCTCCAGAAAGTAGTGCGGTGCAGGGCTCTCAAAATTTCAAAATCTTTGGTAGCCCTTCGGGCAGGGACTCTTCAGTTTTTGGTAGCCCAAAATAAATGTAAGTAGCCCGAATAAAAAAAGAGAGCAATTTTTTGATTGATGTTTTGTTTCCTGTTTTGTTTCCTTTACAATATTATACATTAAAGTATAATATTGTAAAGGAAACAAAACATTAATCAAAAAATTGTTGAAAAACAAATTACAACATTGTATAAAAATTACAATCATCAACTCAAATACTTGGTTCTAATTGAACAGAAATGTCTATGAACTTGTAAGAACTGTGTAGAACATGAATCCGCCTGTGTCAGATCCTGAATTTGAAATTTCCGCTGAAGTCACGGGTAAGAGACAAGTGGAACCAAGATCTAGGCCATTTGCTTTTTGAAGTTTGCAAAGACTGCTAAATTTTGCCAGTGGTAGTTCACTCTTTGCAACATAGTACGCTGTGAGCAGACTAACCTGTGAGCTGGAGTGTTCTGGGACGTTATATTTTGTCTTTGAATGGCTGCAATCCAGTCGCGTCTTTGTTACTTCGGAAACATGGCTCGAACAATTTCTCTTCAACGACGTAATCCGATAACAACCGATCTCTTTACCCGTCGGCTTCCCGTGGCTGTCATGCGACCAGCTATTGCAGTTAATAATACAACAGCTTCTTGCCATTTTTTGTGTTTCTTTTTATCGCTGTGTGACTGATTTCAATTGAAAGCCTGCGTGCGCTAGTACCTCTTGCCACGAGTTCCCAGAATCCTTTGCGGGTTTACCCCTGAATGACGTCACATTTTCAATCTCTATATCCAACTACCAACCTCTGTATATTTTACTTTTTTTTTTTATTGTTTACTCTATTTAATTTGTAAAATATGTATATATACATATATACACACACGTAGATATACATATTTAGTATACACATTCAGTAATATGCATACACTCTTATATTGTACATATATTTATTCATATAACTCTCAGATTTAGCCATTCTTATATTTTGCTTGTTCTTATAGTATTGTATGTTTGCACACCTCTCTTGCTTGTGAAGCTCGCACACAAGAATTTCACTCACATGTACTGTACCAGTGTACCTGCACATGTGATGTGACAATAAAAGTGATTTGATTTGAGCCTGTACATGGCAGTAATTTTTTAATTCAAATGGTCTCAACAGTCCAACAGAGCACCTCTGGGGTAGAATGGGAGATTCACATCATGAATGTGCAGCCAACAAATCAGCAGCAACTATCATGTCAATATGGACTAAAATCTCAGAGTAATGTTTCCAACACCTTGATGAATGTGTTTCAAGAAGAGCTGAGGTAGCTCTGAAGGCAAAAGCAAGGTAAGTCGCCAGCACATGCTTCTTCAGCTTCCAGTGTTTTTCAAGGATAGCAGAGTCGTTACATTTAGCTTTAAAACGTCCAAATATGTTGCTCGAGTGAACAATCACCACCACTTTGTGTCATGACCTTTTTTCCATTGCTCATTTTGGCAATCAGAGTTTCTGATTGCGCTCATTTAAACCGAAGAAGCTCGTCAAATCCTCGGATTGAAACACATTCGGAAAAGATATTTTGGTACTAATTTTAATAAGAGTGAATCACACTTTTCTTGTTCTCGTTTGAATGTGTTCTCACAACTAATTTTATTGTTGGCATTTAACTGAGCTGAACTAACTGGAATGTGATTGGCTCTAAGTTTACTCTCTATCCCCTAATTTACACCCGTCAAGCACTTCTTTCTAGACTTATAAGTCTGTCTCTAAAGCTCTACATTTACTTTTGAAAATTAATGCTAATAAGAGTCTTAAGCTTTCATGCTCACAGATCACATATAATGCTTCCAGCTACCTGCCAATCAAACTGTCTTCATGACGCCTGAGACTTTTCCCCACTGCTTTTGGTTTATCTTTTTGTCTCATATTTTGCACCGATCGATGATTGGAAGTAATCTGGTCTTGTAGAACATTTATGGTGAAATGGGCACCAGCATAGATCGTTGCTGGATTTATCCCACAATACCCCCTTAAGGCTCAACAGTGAGTGAGTAGTGTGTCCAGTCTGGCTCTCAGCACTAATTGGACTACCACTGACCCACACACACCCGACACATTGCACTGATGCTGTGCTACTGTGCTACACTTGGGCATATGCTGCATTCACATTGTATCACATAAATACTAGCTGCAGACTGAAGAAACCTCAGGTTCTTGTTTAAATCACAAGCAGATCCATGCGCGTTACACTCGTAGTAGCACATGTAGCCTCGAGCTGCGAGTCTCAAGAAAAGAGGAGAGGTCTACAGAGGCTTGGTAAGCTCTCTTCTTTCTAACTGCACATCCTCACATTTTTTTCCCTCTTTTTCGACTTGTAGTCTTCACCCCAGCTGATGCTGACTCAAGTGATTTGAATCAGTTTATGAGATTTTATGCAGCTCCCTAAAGCCTCTGACGTTTTTGGAAAGACCTTTAAATATGTTTGGATTTTGTGTAAAATCTTAGGAAATATATTTTAGATTCTCATTTTATTACACTGAAGAATACACTTTAGCTGATATAAGACATCATGTTTGCTTGGTTTTATTATACCACTGAACATCAAAGGATTCTTCACATTCTTGCTCAGCGAAAAAAAGTCAGACCACCTTATCATAATTTGGTGACATTATTTGTTAAGGCTAAGCAGGAGATAGCAAGATGTGTAGCATAATCTCAAAAGAAAGAGGGAGACTACTCCGTCAAATGTATACAACAACTTGCTGCATATACAGACCTCTAAATGTCATGTTTTGGAGTGTAGCAGAGGCGGAGGACATAAACACAGACTCCGGAGATGGATTTGAAATGAAAAAAAAGAAAGTAGTAATAGTATAGTAATACTGGAACGAGTGAGATGAAAACAGAACAACTATTCTAACCAAAGTCAGAAATGCAAGAATAAACATAAAAAATAACAAAACAAACAAAACCTGCAACAATAATTCAAACTAAATCTCACGAACAGCAAAACTACTCATTAATAACCATGAAAAAGATAAGCCAATAAATAAAAGACATACCTTAAGAATACACTTCACCAAGCTATTTGCTTTACTGCAGAGAGTTAGACTGTTTATTATTATATTATTACATATTGTATCAATACATTGTTAGATAAGACTGTCATTTTCATGTCTGTTCACTACCTGAAGCTTAGTAATGTAAACCAGGAGAAAGTTGTCATTATGTGAGTCAAGTCAAGTCAATTTATTTATATGCACATCTTTTTTTTTTTAAAAACAAGCGCTGACCAAAGTGCTGTAGAACTAAAAGAATAAAACAATAAAAGTAGCACAAAAAAACTGACAGATAAAAAAACAACTGTCAAGACTCAGTTTGGCTTAAATGCCAAAGAATAGAAATGAGTTTTCAAACGGGTTTTGAAGATGTAAAGTGTTGTTGAGATCCTACGTTCAAGCGGCTGGCTGTCCTGAACTTTAGAAGCAGCTACAGCAAAGGCCTGATCTCCTCAATGCTTTGATCTACCTCTTGGTACAATCAGAGCATCTGGTCAGTTAACCTCAATTAGCTTTTAGGAGTGTACTTGGAAGGTCAGAAAGGTATGAAGGTGTCTGTCTATTTCACGAGTTAAAAACAAAGAATAAAATCTTAAAATTGATTCTAAAACTTATCAAGAGCCGGTGCAAAGAAGCTAAAACAAGGGTTGTATGGGCTGGCCTATGTGTGCCTGTCAGGAGACAAGTTGCAGACAAGAAAGCACAGAGTTGCTGTTTCTAAAAAAAAAACCCTAATGCAATAGTCAAGCTTGGATGAAATAAAGGATTGAAAAGAAAAAGAGAGAAAGAGCCTTTGCAAGGGACCTCACTTGGGAGAAACTAGCTATGACAGCAGCATATATTTGTTCATCAAATGTGAAGCTGCTGTCAAAATGAGACATAACAGTAGAAGAAATGGAGAAATCTGACTCTGAAAGCTTTTAAATGACTTATTCAATTCACCAAGGCCTAGTAATAAGTTAGCAACTTGCTAGAAACCACTGTTAGCTGGGAAAAAATATGTATTCCACAAACAGTTGGATGCTGGAGGATACTTGTGGTTGCTTGATAAAATCGGATAGATGTAGGGGTGCTTCACTAACACTCTTCTTGTGATTTCTTTGGTCTGTGGCTGTAATTGTCCATACTTTGCATGGAACACACTGACCTGTCTGCAAATAGTTGCCAACTACTCCCCAACTGGTAGTAAAACCGTATAGTGTCACACAAACTCCAAACAGAGAACATTCAGCGGCTGGCGAAGATTTCTGGCATTCACTTAATACAACTAGATACAAAGAAGGTGCTGCATCAAAAACCTTCTTGTTATTGGTCTGGTACTAGCAGATTGCTGTAGTGTGACTGAAGCCTATGAAAGATGCCAACTTGTCTGCAAACACTTGCTAAACTACTAGTCGGGTATTAGTGAAACCTAAAAAAGTGCAGCATGAACTGGTAATTGTATATTGTGAAAATATTTAGTTTCAAAGTAAAAGTTGTGGCTTACACACACACCAAAAGGTGCAACTTTTACTTTGAAGGTGAATGTTCTCTATTTCTGGTTTGCATCACAAAGTTTTACTGCCACTCAGTGAGTATTTGGTCAACATTTTCCAGCAGCACATTGCTAGCACGTCAAAGCTGTTGCAAAGAAGTTGTCAGAGCAGCACCATATACCTCTTTGCAAATAACGTTGCCTAGAAATTTCCACCAACCTCCAGCAACCACTTGCCAACCAGTTTTATCGACCAGAGGTTGACAGGGGATTGCTGACTGGTCTCTAGGCCTGTGAAACAGGGACATATGCTAGCTAGGTCTGTCTTTAGTTGAAGCTAATTACTGATGCATAGTGATAAGACTGGCTGTAAAAAATAAAAATGTGATTGTGCAATAATCTTAAGAAAGCAACTGGAGAAATTAATTTGGGTCCTGAAACAAGAACTTGATAGTTGTTCATGTTTGTTAGAACAATGTTTGGTTTGAATGTTTGCTTAGGTTAGTCATGCCTTTGACTACAATGTAGTCACTGGAGTCATTGTAAACAGTAAGTAAATGGCAGTAAAAACTTCTCAGTAAGTACATGAAAAACACCCAAACCCAGCAGAACATCAGTATCATCATAACAGCAGCACCTACAATACACACGTGTGATGCATTTCTTTGCTGGCAAGTGAGCACCGAGCTAAAGTTCACTGTTAGCCCAACATAATGAAAAGTTCCATAAGAGTGAAAAAGTAAAAGAGCAATTTTGGAGTATCAGCACTAGAGTAATGCCAGTTTTTCGGCCTCTAACATCATACAGTCACCTTAAATAACCATTACATCATAATTACTTATTATCACTGATAGAATATCCTCACTTTGATTGTGAGTACAGAAATCCTTCTCTCGTTGTCTCGTCTTCTAGAAAAAATCTGTATTTCACAACTGCTAGAGCAGAGTTGGTGATGAATGTTTTTTGTGGCGAGCTTGTTATCGGCAGATAACCAGTTTTGCCTTGAAATAACAATGTTTGGGTGTGTTATGCTAAAGACTGAGGTGCTGAGCTGTCTTCGCTGTCAGTTACGACGGTAAAGGTGTGGATGGTTATCGGCTTTCCTGTGAGTGCAAAGTGTCTATTTGAATGTTTTGTTAGATGATTGTTTTCAAAGACCAATATTTTATTTTTTTTACCATCAAAGTGTTTGACCACAGTCATAAAGGAAAGCATGTATAGCTGATGTACATTTCACAGCATAAATAACTTATAAAGCTCCTATTTATATGGGTGCTGAGAGTGCTGAGAGAGAGCTCAAATTGGACTCAGGAATCAGACTCAACACGCTGATGGCAGTTTTACTAAGTTTACTGAGAAACAGGAGTGTTTATGGAAAGCAGGTCACCGGCTCAAGAAGACTACTTTTTTAGCGGGAATGCAACCAGGAGCCCTGCCAGAGAATGAAGTTAAGACTGGCTGAACATCTTGCAATATTTGTGAACTTTGTGTATTTGTCTGTTTCTTGAACAGAGTCCCTGGAGATGTAAACGGCTAGCAGGCAGGAAGGTGGAGAGCAAACAGGCAGGTGGAGTGCAGGTGAGCGCTTTACTTTGCACGTACTCAGAACAGTTGACCAGTTGAGGCAAGACTGGCCTGTGGTGATTGCAAAATTTCTCAGGATGGTAGGAATCCAGGTGAACTGGTTTACGGAACAGGTGGAGAACGGCAGTGCCTTCTGACCTCTAAATGTCAAGAGCTTGATGAGATCGCCTGGAGCAGGCAGTCTAGGAAGGTAGCCCTCCACCTGAGACTTTCAGAGATAAACTTTAGAAAGAGACAAACCACCCCAACCCTGCCTGCACCATAACACATAGTGTCATCCCCATAGCACCATCTACCTGAAACACCTTCCTCCAGCTATGGCTGTTACCATGCTACCTTCATATTAGTGCCGTTTTCAAATTATCAGTGGGATCTTGGAAAATGGGATTGCATAAAAAGTCTTCCGTTAAGGCCAGTTGACCACCCCACTAAAATGTGCAAACAGTTAAACTGACACCACTGTTACATTTGTCTGTTAGCTACTGCTAAGCTGAAGCCCAGAGAGTTAGCTTAGCTTTAAGCCGAGCACAAAGACTGGTGAAAATGGGGATTAGCATGGCTCCAAAGATAACAAAAGGTAACAAAATCCATTAAGTTTTTACAAGAGATTGTGTGCAAGACTATTTTTAATGACACAACCAAATTAAGACATAAAGGTATAATTAGAGAAGCTGATAGGTGGATTTTGTTACGCTGAGGAACCCCAGCACGGCTGTTAGTTCAGGTATGCGAGTAATAGTTCATCAAGTTCTCAGCAAGAAACCCAATTACTGTATTTCTTCAGATGTTGAAAAATTCATATAAAGACACAGAGGATTTACTGCTGAAGGATTGCTGTCCTGTTCGCTCACGGTTCTTCTTCCTCTCAACGTTCGACATTACATTTCACCAAGTTTCACATCTCTTCTGCTTCATTACAAAAGGTTAATGGAACAGCTGGACCTTCCAGTTTGATTTCGCCTCCTCAGCAGTCCGGTGTTATCTTGCTGAAGTATTTTATATTTCTTCTGCCTTGACAAGAAAAGAAATCCAGTTTTATTTTCTGTTAGCACATTAACGCATCATGTCATCCTATTAGCAAGACTCTGACACTGTTTATTCAAAGTCATCATATTCCAGCAGTCTTCATGTTGCACGAGTCTTCTCGTCCTAAATTGCAGCTGGTCCATCAATTTTTTATGATTGCGCTGTCTGCTAAGCCTAATGTATAGCCTACAGACAGACTCATATGCATATTAATTAGAATGGAAATGACAGGACAATTATTCTTTCAGCTGAGGACAAAACTGGCCAAAACGCAAAGGTCTATAATAAAGAGCCCAAATCCTCAGACACAGCAGACAGATTTAAAAAAAAACAAAACTAGCAAAAAGAATGAGAGACAACAAAAAAACACTCCCTTTAGAGATGCACTGCAACATGACTTTAAAGAAAAGGTGATTAAAATGTGCATTGTCATGAGCAACATATGGAAGTGCAATACAGATTTCTAGCTGCTGCTCATCCCCCGCGGCTATTAACATTTTAGAGGGCAAAGCAGCTGGATTCAAAGGTTAATGTCCACACCATTAGAGAGCAACAGAGCACACGTTTATCCCTGTTGGTTTAATTAAATTACAGGGAACTCATAAATGGGAGATTTATCCTGAACATACAGTTACTGCAGTGGTAATGGAGCACTGCCTTCCAGCTCAGCTGATTTATCCCCCTCATGCTTCAAAGTGGGTCGTCTTGTCGTGAGGTTTGTCATGGCCTACTTAACAATACTGCAACTCCTAATTAGATCGTTTGTCAAGTCAGCTGATTGCTTTGCTTGTTCTTTTTATGGTGTACATGGGAAGACGTTTCACTTTTCAGAAATCGATCTCTCGCCGATCATGGCCAGAAAAACAGAGAGCCTGTAGATTTCTCTGGTTTTCTGAAAGCCAAAATAATTTATTTTTAAGAGATGTGGCGAAAAGTTAAGATTGTGGGGATCTACGAAGGCTAATCCGATCTAAATCCTCTATCCTGGATATTCCTGTGCTCAAAATGTATTAATTAAAGCCACTGTTGACAAGTAAACAGTAGAGCCTTAAAAAAAGAGATTAGGAAAAAAAATGGTGATTAGACACCCTCTAGTGGTGGACCATTACAAAAGCATCACCCTGCAAACCTCAAAACAAACTTTCTTTTATCTTCTGTGCACATCAAACGTTAGACCGAAGGAAATTCCTGACAGCATAAATTTCAAATACTGGGATTCGTTTCTTGTGTACGATCCACATGCCTCCAGTTATAAAACAGCAAAAAGTATGTGTGCCAGTTTTACTCAGTTTAATGCATTAATCCTTTTCATTTCCTTGAACTCAAGACATCCAAAGCCTTCTTGTATGTCAGGAATTGTTTCATGCAGACCGTAAGATGCAGTCTAACACAGCACTTCTATCGTATGCCTCCGATAACACTGTAAGCTTTAATAGTAATAATCCATGCATGGAAAATTGACTCAAATATACACATCAGTAACAAATCACCTTCTGAAGATACTGTATTGCAAGTATAACTAAATTAATTTTTTTCAGGAATACACCATAGAAACAGCTGATAAATAACCATATATGCCCACTTCTTCTCTTTTGTGCGATACTTTTATCATTTAATTATCCCTTGTAGTCTGGAATGTAACGTTGTACTTATTTAGCAGTGCATCAGAGCTGGCTTGCGTGAGCGAATCTATGCTGAGTGTAAAACCATCACACGCAGGTTTGGAATTAGAAGATTATTAGAAATACATCATGTGCAGTTCACTGCGTGTCGTCCGTGTTCCAGTTGTGTAGACTTTTATCTATGAACTGCTTGCCAAATAAACAAGAAGCCGAGTGTTTAAATCAAAGATTATTTGCATGTTGACAGTAAGGCAAATTAAATGCGAGACAGGAATGTAGCAATGCTAACTTATAGCCGCCTTTTCTGTTTTTTTGCTATGCCAGATAAATAGTAGAGGACCCCCCTCACATTATGGAAAAATATGTTTATTCACTTTGTTGCCAGGAAATGTCTGTGTGCTGAAGATATACTCGCTGTATACCTTGCTAGTACTGGGTTGGACCCACTTTTGCTTTTAGAGCTGCCTTAATTCCTTATCTCATAGATTCAATGAAGTACTGGAAACATTCCTCAGATATTTTGGTCCATATTAACATGATAGCATCACACAGTTGGTGCAGATGTGTCAGCAACATATTCATGATGCAAATCTCCAGTTTCACCATGTCCCAAAGTTGCTCTACCGGATTGGGACTAGCCATTCGAGTACAGTGAACTCAGTGTCATGTTCAAGAAACCAGTTTGACATGATTTGAGCTCTGTGAGATGACACATTATCGTGCAGGGAGCAGAAAGCAGCCAGCAGAAGATGCACACACTGCGGTCATGAAGGGATGGCGTTTAAACGATGCTGAGTTGGTACTAAGAATTCCAGAGTGTGTCAAGAAAATATCCCCCACATCATTACACCACCACCAGCCACAGGCGTTGAAGCAAGGCAGGACGAATCCAAGTTTTTATGATCTTTAGGCCAAATTCTGATCCTGCCATCTGAATGTTACAGCAGAAATAAAACTAATTAGACTTGGAAACATGTTTTCAGTCTTCTGTCCCCATGTGAATTGTAGCCTCAGGTTCCTGTTCTCAGCTGACAGGAGTGCCACGAGGTGTGGTCTTCTGCTGCTGCAGCCCATCTTTTCTACATTCAGAGATGCTCTTTTGCACATCCTGGTTATAATGAGCTGTTTGAGTTACTGTACCTTCCTATCAGTTTGAAGCAGTCGGGTCATTCTCCTCAAATATTGGATCAACCCATCTGGTGCCAACAACCATGCCACATTCAAAATCGCTCACCTTTCTTCCTCCTTCTGTTGCTAGCCTTGAACTTCAGCAGGTCATCTTGATGATGTCTACATAAGTTGCTGCCATGTGATTGGCTGATTCGACATTTGTGTTAATGACCAGTTGAGTAGTTTAACTTAAAGCCTCTGGAAAAAAGAAGGGTTTGTTGAATTCAGATAACAATGCTGCTAAAACTCAGTGATGAACCAAAAAATATTACATTCATTACTCCACCCTCTTCCTCAAACAAGTATGTTTCACAAAAATGATGACAGCTGAGCTTCTTTCTGTCTTTTGACAATTACTCAGACTTCACCTTTCATAGCTCGAAATACTCTGAAGGATTGAGCGAGTGCTCCAATCAATCACTTTGATTAAGTCTTACATATATACATTACACACCTCCACTCGTATGTGAATGTCACCCTGTCAAACTCATCATGTCGTTTACCCTGCACTGACCTCTGTTCATCAATATTATGTGCTGCTGCTAGCTCAGCCGCTTCAATTTTCAATAAAAAAAAAGATGCCACCATCAAAATGGCTACCAGCCGTGCCACAGTGAGTAGAGCAGCGACCATTCCCAGGGCAAAAGATGCGCCCTTTCCATCAGACCGTCCACCAGACAGCGCTGTGCACAAATGAGAGGGACGCCATTGTGGGGTGCTTTTATTTCAGCAGACAAGAGACGATGACATGACTCGCTGCAGATAAGAAAGTCCTTTCATTTCTGGAGGAATCTAATTAGTAAAAAACTTTGTGAATAGCTGCTCTCATTGGTGTCGAGTTAATACATAACACACTTAGCCTCTTCTTTGGAGAGAATGGCTGCAAGAAAGATGGGAAACATCAATATTTCATTATGAGAGACACAATATTATAATTATCAAAATATTGGAGAGAAAAATTAAATTACAGGAGAAAAGGGAAACCAGAAGAAATATCATAAAGGTGTAATGAGCTTCTATTCTTTTTTTGCCATGTTTCAAACTACACATTTGCCAAAAGCGAAACACTGATTGAAGGTAGGAGTCAGACTATTCGTCCTTATCATAGGTTTTATAACCTTTTATCTGTTCTCCTTTGCTCATAATGAATTCTGTGAATGATTTTCTGTGTTTTGTTTTATAGTCATTGTTATTTTTTCTCCATTTAGGCCCGTCAACAGGCATCCACCTCAGTGCTGGAGGCGGATCAGAGTATCGATACCAGTGTTAAACTTGTACAGTCACAGTGTATGTGCAGATCGTTAGCTCAGTTCAACATAAAAAATGGGTGAGCGTAGTATGTCTTCTCATTAAACTTTGAGCAAGGAGGTGAACAGCATTTCTCAAAACTTCAAACTGAGCCTTTAATGATACAGAGCTCTACCACCCGAATGTTATTCATGTCTCTGTGGCGCTTTTAGATGCACCGTCTGAAATCTGCAGAAAAAGAAAGACAAACATACGGTTCTTATAGCCACTGTGAGCACAGACGGCTCGGCGATGCCCTCCTGGACCACTGTGCTCCCTGTGCTCCTCATGCTCCGCCTCTTCCTCTGGCATTGCTGTGGATCAGGCCATATGTGGAGATATGAGCTGGGGATCTGGCCTGAATTGGAGATTTCTGCTTGAAATTCATACGCTACCCTCCTACCTTGAAGGTGCTGCAGGAAGTGCACTCGCAGAGTCGGGTGATGCAGTGCAGATAGCAGGTGGAGATGGTCTCATTCTGTTGCTCAATGAAGTGGAACACTGGGAAGCAGAAGCGAGCCTTCTGGCTATCTTCATTCTCCAGCATGGTAGTCAGCTCATCAATGGAGCACCTTTCAATAAAAGGTGAAGCTTGCAAGTGTCCCAATTACACCTAACACAGGTAGCTACAGGCACTGTATTAATGAATGGGAGGGAGATAAAATTAAGACTACAGCTCCCTTAGGATTTAGGTAGCTGTGCTTTGCTTATTACACAGAAGGAAGAAAAAACCTGAAGGCATGTGTAAATTTTTAAGTAGCTGCTGGACTCAGAAACACAGCTCATTATCAAATCTTAGAGGAATGAAAGAAATTCAAGTTACGAAAAGGGAGCCAGTTCCACAGGATGGAGATGGAGGCGTTGTACCAAACAAGAAGAAAAAGATACCTGTAGAGAAAGAATTGGGTCAGAGATTCCAGGTTACAGGTGAGATCCTCAGACAGTCTAATGATTGGAGACTCTTTTCTTTTTCAAACAACTTATTCACCTTCTTCAGAATGCATTGCCAACATCCACAGATTGCATTAAAAATGTAAATGTATATTCTGAGTTTAACAAGTGAGGCCAATAAATCTGCTAACCAGCAGGGGGAGACTCCTCTGGATGCAAAAATAAGGCGACTGTGTAGAAAAACACTCACTTCAAGACTCATAAAGACTCCGCTAAAGAGTTCACGGTCTCAATCTGTAGTTTCAGGTCTTATTCTATAAAATAAATAAATTATAGTTAGTGTTAGAGGCAACAGAAGGAATGAAGACCCCTTGTAGGCTAAGCCATAACCCTTTGTAGCCCATGATGGTACGGTGGCCCTGAGAGGTCAAATGCACCAGCACCAAGAAAACACCAGCAAAGAGAAAAATGCTACAAAAACACAAAAAACACAACGAAACAAAGACACGCAAAGGACTGAGACACCTTTAAGAAGCAGATTGCTATTAGCCATTAACTGTTAGCTTGCCACCTCTGCAGCTTTTCTCTCTTCATTTGTGTTTTGTGAGTCGTTTTATGAGTTTTTCTGGTGTTTGTTTGTGCATTTTTGTACTTGCCGGTGTTGAAGTGCGTTTAACCTTTCAGGGCCACCATATAATGGTCGTGGACAGCCAGCAAGTTTCTTCTATAGTGTGGCTAAAAGTTTTGGGAATGGCACCACGGCTGAAACAAAGTTTGTTTGTTTTTTTAATTTGCCAATAAAAGAGGTCAAAACCTATGAAACCCTCATGATTATTATTCACCGCGGCGTAAAAATGTGCAAAAACAACAAATAAAAACTGAAGAATCAAAAGTGCATGTAAAACAAACTTTATGCCACTGCCAAAACTGACTGTAAAGTATACATTATTTTTACTCATTATATGTTAAAGTGTCTGAATAATGTCAACACTTGAAAAAAACTCAAACACTTCACAGTTATCTGTAGTAGGCTGTTAGCTCACTGCTTCCCTGAGCAGAGTAAATTTACTATTGGGAAAGCTGCAAAACTTTGTCAAAGGAGTCCAGTGTGAGGTTGATGAGTCGACAAAGCTCATTTCTGTCTAGTGACAGTGATACTGAGGTGATATACTGAGCTTTTGATTCCTGAGCGGCTGGTTAGCGATGCTGTTTTTGTTGCTGTTAGCGGCTGTTACTGAAACAGAAGCTGTTACTCTCATGTCTGATCTTGCTGACAATTACTAACCATGATAGTATGGGGAATAAAAAAGCATTTTTACGCATATTTTCTTATGTTAGAGCCATGACTGAATTCCAGGAAAGTCTCTCGTGTCTCCATGTCTTTTTATCCCCAGTCCCAGTGTCAGGTTCACATGTATGAGTCTCAGTGTGTGTGTGTGTGTTATTTCCTGTTTTATTTTTGCTTCCCCTGTCTCGTTAGTTATGATTCAGTTCAGCTGTGTTCCCATGTGTCTCCTCTTCCCTTAATCACCCCCCTGTCTAAATATTGTCTGCGTCCCCCTCTGTTCTCTCTCATGGTGCAGTCTGTCTGTCCGTTCCTGTCCCGCTTAGGTTTTATATTTTGCCTTTTGTTGTATTTTTTTTAAAGCTGGTTTTTAGTTTTACATTCTGTCCACTCTCTGCCTGCCTCACGCTGGTTACATGACAGATTGACAAGTCCATACCAAACAATGATTTCTTGTCCACTATCAAAACACCAAGATGGAAAAAAATTATCCACTCAGTTTCACACACCAATGAGTTCCACAGTGGCTACGTCCCTGTTTTATATACAGGCTATACTAAAACTGAAATTGAACGCTTACTGTAAATGAAAGATATAAATAATCCTTCAGTCTTGCCTTTTGTTTCTGCTTGAAAAAAAAATTACAGCTAAATAAGGCTTAAAGATAACTGCACAATTAAAAGAGATTAAGTTAAAGTCTTAGTAAATTTTGAATGGCTGCAGGATAGAAGCAGAGGTTCCTGCTGAGGTATGTTTTGAGTGAATTAACATACATTAAAATGAAAACTGAAAAAATGATTGGCTAACTTGCATTGGGCAATCCTAGCACGTAACTGGATTTGAACCACTCAGAATAATGATGTTTTGCAGTTGTATTCAAATTACTGCTGTATTTTGCCCTGTTGCCATTATAGCTAATATATTTTTCTGCATGTTTATTGTCAAAGACTATTTATAATCAGGTCTCTTGATGTGTTTGCTGGAAGAGAATAATAAGTAGAGTACGTTTTGAGTGTAGTGAGCAACACAACACAACCACAGCAGGGCGATCGTGGCTCAAAGAGTTGGCAGTTCGGCTTGTAACCGGAAGGTTGCCGGTTCGAGCCCCGGCTCGGACAGTCTTGGCCGTTACTTGTGTCCTTGGGCAAGCCACTTCACCTGCCGCCTACTGGTGATGGCCAGCGGGGCCGATGGTGCGATATGGCAGCCTTGCTTCTGTCAGTCTATCCCAGGGCAGCTGTGGCTACAACTGTAGCTTGCCTCCACCAGTGTGTGAATGTGAGAGTGAATGAATAGTGGAACTCTAAAGCACTTTGAGAGCCCCGAAAAACGAAATATAAATGCAATCCATTATTATTATTATTATTATTATTATACATGAAGGATCCCCAGTTTAAGACTGGAAGGAAACACAAGCCTTCTATCCTTAGAAGATAGTGTACTCCCAGTGCTTGTTCCCAGCCCAGATAAATGGGATGCTTGTATCGGGAAGGGCATCCGGTATAAAATGTGTGCCAAATCAAATATGTGGATCCATCTGCAGTAGTGAACCTCTGGGAAATAAGGGAGCAGCTGAAAGTACCTCTCAAGTCATGTAAACTTAGTCTTTGTTTTTTTTCATTTAAGGCATGAATCATTTCCGCTAATTGTAATTTTGCGATCCCTTGTGAGCTGTTGTTCATTATTAGTTATTATTAGTTTACTTTAGTTATGAAATCTTGGCAGCAACATTTCCGGAGCTGAATAAAGTATTAAGACGCATAAAATGCAAAAAATGTAAAAACACTCTATTACCGACAAAGTAACAAAAATGTTGGCATTCCAAATCCCACTAAAGGTGCAGAGAAAACAGAAAGAGAAAAAATCAAACAAATATATTTCCTTTCTCTGTGCTTCCGCCACAATCAACTGATTTCACTTTGTTTCTCTAATGGAGGAAAATGTTGAGTGATCTCCAGCTTTTGGGGAGTGGAGATGTGGATATTAGTTTTATTTTTACTGCACGAAAAGATAAAAGTGCAATGGCAACACACAGACGCACCTGCATAACATGGCTAACACACCTTCAGCTCTCACTGAGCATCTCCACAGACAGCATGCTAACAAAAAGCTAGCCAAGAACCCTGAATGATGTTCAAGCTGAGTGAATGGTGACCCCAACACAGTACTGTAAGAGTAATGTAACAGTTAGAGTAATAATTTACTTTCTAAGGTATGTAATTAATGTACAGCATAAACTTTGAAAAAAGTAACGAGTAATATAAAATGCTTTTTTTTTTTTCCTTTTTTTGAGTGGCAACCCCAGCACTGACAATTTCAGTACATTTATTGATCTATCAAAATTAAATTTGCACAATTTAGTAGTTTTGACTATTTGCTACCATCATGAGGGGTACTCTCCCGCCAACGGGTCACTGCATATATTTGTTTTACCTCTTATTCTTCTTATTTTACCTCTAAAATATGTCTGGCCCTCAAACGGTTACTTAAATGAATCCAAGTGAAGCAGCTTAGAGAGAAAACGTTTCACTTATAATGGGCTCCTACAGCCACACAATGGCTTTTATAAGGAATCGCACCATCCACTTCAGTCTAACATAATAATAGTGTAATAATAATGTTATGCTTTTATGGTCTTATTACCACTCAAAGCTTTTCTTCGCTCACAAGCCATATTCATGCACACATTCATACTGGGCTTTATTCTATGCACTTTATATTGAATTACAGCTGCCCTAGTAGTAAAATATTACTCTGAAAATACAAAAGTTAGCTAAGTGCAATGGCGAGAGTAAACAATGCAGTGTTCCCCTGTGAAATGTAGAAGTTGTATAAAGTAGAATAAAACTGAATAACTCAAGTAAAGCATTTCACAGCTGTGCTGAAGTGCAGTACTTCAGTAAATTAACTTCTAGGTTTTATAAACACAGGTCTAAATCAGACAAAGAGAGGCTACAGAGTTGCTCTAAGGTTCTTACAGCAATGTCATGGTGGATGCAGCCACCTGCATGTGCACAATTGTTTTTAGTTCCATGCCCAGAGGTGGTATGACAAGTGGCGTGGTGTAATTTATACCCTCGAAAAGGAAGAGAAGATTAAAAGAACTGCTGCAAGCCATTAATCTCCCAAAGTTACAGTTTATCGCAGGTAGAACAGTATAGTGTGTGAGAGGTGTAGGTTGGCACCCGGCACAAGGACATGCTGCGGCTGCCGATGAAGCTCCCATTGTCGTCTTTCACAGAAACAGAGGACCTACAAGGAAGGAAGACCATTTTTTTAGCCCAGTTCTTATAACTGTACACTTACACATCTACCTGGTTGTTATTGATTATATATTCCAGCAGGTAAGCAGAGGAGTAGTAATACTTGCGGTCTTCAGTGTAAAGGTGGTCTGATGCTTGGGTTGAGGGATCCACCCCCGTTATATTATTTAATAGAAACATGATTTTTTCAAAAAATGGTTAAAAATAAATGTTAGCCAACATCTCTCACACAGCAAGCTGCAGTGATGAAATCACATCAAGGAAGTAGAACAGCTCTCTTAACTTGCTCATTTTCATCAGAGACTCAGGACTTGAGTTGCGTGTGTGTGTGTGTGTGTGTGTGTGTGTGTGTGTGTGTGTGTGTGTGTGTGTGTGTGTGTGTGTGTCAGGTTAAATTTTTCTTCCTGGAGTGCTCTTGCACAGTCCAAAACACTCACATACCCTTTTAGATCCTTAAATCTGCTCCGACGCTCCTCTGTTCAGGTTTGAAAGCTCCATGATCACCATCCCTTAAGACTTGAATCTAGGACACATCATTGATGCAATACTCACCAAGAAGTTACTTCCAAATGCATTTCCTTCTGTGATGGGGAAGCCGGGGCAGCAGGTTGAGGGTTGCTGATGCTAACAGACTCAATGAACTGATCCACAAGGCCAGCAATGTTGTGGGGATAGAGCTGGCCTCTCTTAGGGTGGTGATGGAGAGGCAAATGTTGTCCAAAATAAAGACGATGTTGGATAATTCCTCCCACCCACTCCGTGACGTGCTGGCTGGCCACAGGAGCACGTTCAGTGAGAGACTGAGATTACCAAAAAGCACCACTGAACGACACAGGAAATCATTCTTGCCTGTGGCCATCTCCCTGTACAACTCATCCACCTAACACACTGTATACTGCAATAGCTACACCCTTTTTGCACACGCTCTTCTTTCTTATTCAGATATTTATTAGTAAGTGATATGTATGTATTGTATATATTGTGCTATTTCTTACTCCTTGTATTGTCTGTTTTTGTTACTGTTTGTACTGGAGCACTGTAACCAACATAATTTCCTCTAGGGATCAATAAAGTATTCTGATTCTGAATGTTAGAACAGGAGGTGTCACCGAGGTGTCCAGCATATGGTCCTGGATGTGGTTCACGATTAGTAAACTTTCACTGTGGTGTAAATACAGTTGTGGTCAGAGGTTTACATCCACTCGCAGGCATGAATATCAAAGTAATTCCAGGCTTTTGATAATTTCTTTTAACTGTTTATTGTACATTGAGTGAATTAACTTGGTGAACCAAGCATTTCCAAGCAGAATCAAGCATTTCACTACATATCGTACTGTGTATGACTGTGTACGTGACAAATAAATTTGAATTTGAACCAGTGGGCAGCATGAAGCCTGTATCTGTGAGAGAGGAGGAGCAAGGTTATTTCAGGCCCAGGTCAAAATGCGAACATTGTCAGAGAATGAAAGAAAGAAGATGCCTTATTTAGAGAGGTCCGGGCTCGAGCCGAGCTGAGTCTCTGGTCTGTGGGTGGAAGTCCTGTAAAACAACATGGTGGCAGAGAGTGGGCAGGCAGGTGATGAAGGCTGGTGATGGCATCAAGCTCCTTGGTGAAATAGGTAAATCAGTGGAGGAGGTGAGCCTGTTTTAAGGAATGTTGGGAACTTGTAACATGGGTTTTCATGAGAAGCCGTATTCACTTCAGGAGGCAAAACAACCAGGTGAAGTTCAGCAGCCTCTGCAAGCACTAAAAATAGCTCCAAAATAGATACTACTGAAATTTGCAACTGCCAACATGGACAAGCCAAATGCCTTCTGGAGAAAGATTTTATGGTCAGATGCAACAAAGGTGGCGCTATTTGATCACAATAACAACTGGCTTGTTTGAAACACCGCATCAGTTGTTTCAAACATGGTGGTAGCAGCATCATGCTCTGGGACTGTTTGTGGATGGAATATTGAAGAAGGAGAACTACCTCAAAGCTCTTCAACTTCTCCTCAAATTAACAGCTAGATGGTAGAAACTTGGCTGTCCAGCAGGACGATGATCCCAAACACACATCAAAACTGGTTTTGGAATGGCTAAAGCACGCTAACATAAAGCTTCAGGGATGGCCTTCCCAAAGTTACAACCCCAGTCCTATTGAAAAATTGCTATTTAAATGAACTCTACCAATTGTGACAAGAAGACATTACTGGAGGTATATGTATATTTTATCTACTATTTATCTACTACTATATTTTATCTACTTGCAGATTGGCTAAGGCCACCTTTGCCACAAGTGCACGGGGATATCGGGACGAGGGGGATTAATAAAGCCATCTCACCACTCTGCCTTCTATGAAGTTTTGTGAAAAAGCTTCAGCAAACAGAGATGATATGAAAAGAGCAAATTCATGCACTGAATATCCAGCACAATCTGGAAAACCTCTGTAAGTGCACAAAGGTGATTCACACTTAAAAATAGATGCTTAATCCACAGCTGTCAATCAAATAGACATCGTTGCCTGGATCTTACACCTGCTATCTCCTTGCTTATTTATGATAACAATGTATAAAGCTGTGTATAGCTGGTAGTCGACTGTTTTGTGGTCCCAACATTGCTTCGGGATTCAACGGAAACGAGGTCAAAGCCAGGGATTGCATTATTTTGTGCAAACAGTTCACTTTCTCCGGTTCTGTGGTCGTTTCCTAGAGGCTAATGATGAAACCCAGCGCACTGGCCTTTAAAGTTACATGTTTAAATAATGTCCATAAGGCTGTATTCCTTTGCACAGGCCCTGTGCTCCCTCGTATGGAACTAAAATAAAGATGTTTGGTTTCTGATCTGCTGGGATCTCAAACACAATAGAAAAAAGAGAACCTGTATTCTTCTGTGTTATCTGAATTAGCTTTAATTAGAGGAGAATGTCACAGAGGATCTTTTGTAGTCGCTTTAAATTCTCGTGAGTTGTCATTATTAGCACCCACATCAGTTAGGTTGACAGTCATAAGACAGAAGTAAGAGACATTTATCAGCTTTGTGGGTGTTTCATCTTTAAAATCATTTTTAAAACTTAAATGGAAAATATAAATAATAAATAAATAAAGGACATTTAGAAATCAGATCTTGTAAGGCGAGCCACCTGGGAAGAGAACCCTGTGATCATAGTCGAGATGATCGATGGGTGTCTTTTGTCAGTCTCTGGTTCAATGCTGTATATTTAGTGTGGAAACCACGTTGCACAGACAGGAAGGACATATTATTGCTTAAACATGCAAAAAGAGTCTTTCTTTGCTTTCTTCGCCATCCTCTCGCCAGTGCACTCCCTTATTTATATTCCCCAGATCTTTTCTAAATACATTTTATTCGCTCATGACTCACCTGAACTTGGCTTCAAAATTCAAAGCCGTATCTCAGCCTCATTTCCATTTTAGGAGGTGGGCTTAATCAATTATCACTGATGGTAAACTGAGAGGGGGATGATAGCATTTACTCATCTCATACAGTTATCTGCAGACATTGTAGTTGCTGAATACATCACAAAATGGCTGTTGAAATGAGGGATTAGGGTGATAAAGAGCGGTGAATGCAGCTGAGCCGTGCAGATCACAAACACAGCCTCAGAGCACGACACGTGAGATTCCGCTGCTGCCAGCAGACATTCACATAGGTCACCGAAAAGGAAAATCAATACTGCAAAAAATCTGAGAGATTAATTCTGGCGGTCGTCAAATGAGCCCTGGCAGTACCTTGTATTTTGCTCATTTCCATGAGACTGGAAACCTGCAAGGTCACAACATGAGGAAAATTCCCAGATAGATGCTAATAGCGAAGAAGACAATAAGAACATTCCTGTTTTTAGTCATGAAGTCGTGAAGGGTAGGACAGATGGAACAACTGCCGGAAAAAGTGTGGACTTTATACCAGTTTTTAAATTGTGTTGATAGGCCACGTAAAACCAAAGTTATGATAAAATTAGATGCAATGTTTGGTTATCTTCCTGAATATTATCATTGTTTATATTTACTGCGGGAAGAAACGGTAAAAACTGCGTTTTATGAGGAAAACGCTCAAAAACACTCAACGCCTGTGAGCAAAAACAACACCAAAAATGAATGTTACAGGTGTTACAGGAGTGATACATCTCCTGTTGTCAGGCCTGCAGGTATCAGGCTGTTGTTCTCCTTTATCTCATAGTGGACAGACATTATTTTTTGGAGTGGCAGAATTAATTTGTGTGGCATCAAATTTGATGCAGAACAGCTGATTGTTCTGTAAATAGTTTAAAATGTTTATTTAAAAAAAACCCTTGGCTGCATTTTTTAGGTCAACAGCTGCAAAAAACCTGCTTGCAAAACTCTGTTACTTTTTTGAAGAAGTAACTATATAATTAATGGCCCAACATTGGTCATTATATGCTGTATTTTGCAGACAGAGAGTTACAGGACTCTCTCCCAGACTACAGACTCATAATACAAGTCAGAGCTTTATAAAATAAAATTTAAAAAAAGAAAAGAAAAAGAAAAAGAAAGCTTTGTTTTCAAAATTGGAGTTCAAGTTATTTTTACTTCCAGTGTTAACATACTACATAAGTCATGAACAAGAATTTTTTAAATTTTCATTATAAGTGGGATAAAGCAGTTAATTAAAAGTAGTCTAACATAAATGCTGTAATTTGATTATTTTAATAAACCATGTAACTTGGATGGATTCGATGCTGGCCTGACCACAGTGCTCACATCTAATGTTGCTCAAGAAAAAATTAAACAAAAGATACAAAAAATGTTATCATAATAATCTTAATAAACAACCTGTGCAAAAAGGAGAGAAAGTGGATGATTGGTTAAACCCACTATTAATATATAATCCTGTTCTTCCTGTTTGTGCTGTATGCTTTATTAAATCATACCTTAAAATTTGTTACATGTATTTGGTTTTATACCCTCAGTACACATCAAGAGATGCACATATTTACAGATATACACACACATACACTGAAAGCCCTGCTTCCTCCTGCAAAAACTTTGCACTGCATTTTAAACGGAGTCATGCTGGGACATGTTCTGTGCTCATTCTGTTCCACTACTTCACTCCACATACACACATGCAACATCTTTTGAGTTTTGCACAGATACAAGGATATTTTAAATGTAACTTTGAGCAAAAATGTGAAGGAAAAAAACATAATATTTTCAGGAAGTAGGTTGAACTAATTATGTATAAATCAATAAACGTCAAAATTCACTAGATTAGCGAATTTGAGTATTTCTGATTAATAATTGTTGTTCTCTTCATCCAGTATTATGGAATATCCTCATGAACCTATTATTAATTCAAGTATAAAAAAGGCACCAAACTAAGGGATGAACCTGTTGTGTCTACACATAACAGACAACTTAGTAAACAACTCATTTTAAACTGTGTCTTAAGGCACTTTGTTACTAGCAGGTGGTTACAAAAACACATAATTTGTTCCCATTCCTTTAGCCGAAGCTCCAAAAAATACCAAAGATAACACAGTTTGACAGACATAAAATAGTGTTTTTGCTCTAACAACTTGATTCCCAAAGACCCGTTGGCACATCTCTGCATGGTGTGCAGCGTATCTTTAAAAAACTGAGAAAACTGGAGGACAAAATAAGAAGTGGCAGGCCTGACAAACTAACTACAGCAGATGAGCAACATCTGAAAGTCATGTTCTTAAAAAATAGGAAAAAATCCAGCAAATACCTGACACAGGACCTGAAAGATGCATCTGGCTTCTAAATTGATCCATCTACTGTTTGTTGAAGAAATGGTCTCAGTGTGAAGAGTGGCTGGCAAGAAGGGAGAAAAGTACAGAAAATTACAGAAGAACTGGACTGAAAATCAGTGACAGCAGGTCTTATGGAGTGATGAGTGCAATTTAGAAAATTTTAGTTCAAATCATCATCAATATGTACAGATGAGCTCAGGAGAGAGGATCAACAGTGAGTTCAAAGAAGACCTCAGGATGTCCTTCGAGAAGCCTGGAGAACTGAGATTATCTGTTTTTTAAAAGTTTTTAAAATGTACTTCAGGTAATTAAAATATGTCAACCCCTGGTTTTAGTTTTTACACAAGTTTAGATCTATCAGAGAACTGGAAGTGCTGGTGGATGAACAGCTGAACGAAAGCACAGTCTGTAGCTTCAGTTAAATGGCTACTGACAGTAGCTTTATATTTCTATTGGACAAGCACTTGTGTCCACAGTGATGATTACTACTACTACAACACACAAATCTGACCCTCTCATTACAACACTATGCTCTGAAACATTAATATTACTTTGCCATGTACTACCCACCAAAACACTCACTTATGAGTGAGGCAATGATACCACTCCAGAGCAGCAGCCTACCTTATCAGGATGCTATACCGTAAAAACAGGAACTCAGAGCACCAGCCTAGTCTTCAAACTCCCCAGACCTAATCCATAGAGACTTATGGGATACAAGTCTCTATGGAGGACCCAAGTTCCATGACCACAGGACACCCCCAACGGTCCTGTGTCCATACCCTGATGGATCACAGCTGTTCTGGAGGCGCGAGGTGGACCCACACAATATTAGGCAGGTGGTCGCAAAGACGCTGATGGGTTTATGCCTTATGAAGAAGAAAGAAGAAGCATTCATGAGGGTAAGCCATGTGGAGAAGTTGAATAGATAATGACTCCCTTTTGTGGTTTATCGAGTCATTATCTTGAAGGGGGGAAAAAGGCAGGATTTATCCAAAGAAAAGGTCATAACGGAGTTCATCATTAGGATTCCCTGAGGGGTCTGTGTAACAGTAATCCATCAAGATGCTGCACCTGCAAAGAGACAAAACTGTGAGATGGGATGAAGGATAGAGATCCAACTGCACATGAGAACGCTGCAGACTGGCGCCTTCATGTAGAATAATAACATAATGGCATAATGAATGTAGGCAAAACAAAGAAAAAAGAAGTAAATATGTAAAAGTGATAGTGGAAAAGATTCTGTTGAGACCTGCAGTATATCAAAAATATTATCTTTACTTCACACATATAAGCAACATTTATAAAACATAAGATATTAAGGAGGAAACAGTGAACTAGAGATCATTGTGTGATTGGATTACACCAGTTTTAGCTCATTTATTGGGAAGTACTCAAGGGTAGGACCACACCCATTTATGAGCTTGACCTTGATCGCTGTATCTGACACGTTTGTGATGGACAAATAAGGTAGACCCTGATTATTCTGTTTTTTGGGGGGCCAATTCAAAGAAATCTAATATAAATAGATCAGCTATATTCTGTCTTAAATTCATATTATTTTACTTTCTCTGAAATACCCATAGTGCATTTTCCTGCGTTATTTAAAAATAATACAATGTCTGCACACTGGTGCTGATAAATCAGTGATAGACCATAATAAGCCCATCAGTATGTCCACTGAATTCTATTATAAACACAGGTGAATACTCATTACCACATTTGTGGCTGCTCTGACTGTATCCAAGGCCACATTTTTTGCCACACACACACACAATCCCGACACAGACACACACACATTTTTTATACTTTTTTTTTTCTATGTTTGTATTGTTCAAACCCATAGATACACAGATGTTCAGACCAAGGTCAGCATTGGCTATAGTCAACTAGTTATCTAATTAGTAATAAATTTACTGCTCATGAAAAGTGTCAGAATGTCCATATACACAGACGTACATGCTTAATCCCTCAGATGTAATAGGTTGTTTCATTTTCACGGGCTTCATCAATGTTTTAGGAAATGTTTTAAACTAAAATAAATTTAAATCCTCAGAGCTTTGAGAGAGGTGAGTGAGTGAACCTGCATTATTATCAGCTGATCATAGATGGGTTGCTTATCACAGAAGTAGTTCAACAGAAGTAGAGAGATGAGGAGGTAAATACCACTTTTGTATATCTTTGGTGACAATTTTGTGAAATGACAGTCAAGAAGAGCTAAGACTGAAAAAAAATGCAGCTAGCCTGTCGAAAGGTAATCTGTATCTATCTGGTTGTGGTTTAAAATTTCTGTTAGTGTGCGTTTGAAAAAACAAGTCTCTTAAACTTCAGAGTGAATTCTTAGCTTCAGAAGTGCTCTTTAAGTGATCTATTTACTTTCAAACAAAGCAAAGCTACATATATTCAGTTGCAGGCAACATCAGACATCAACAGCTAATCATTGGAGATGCATAACACAGACACAAACGCACACAGAACACACACACACATGCATACACATATATAAACCACAGTTTTGATACATGTGGAATTTCCAGCAGATAGCAACAGCAGTTAGAGGGAGCATGAGAAAATAAAGAAGTGTCAGGGACTGAGTGGTCCCAGTAGGAGTATTAGGAGCTGTAACCCAGAAACTTGAACAGTGTCTCCAGCAGATCCCAGGGGCAACATCACCGGTCTCTGTCCAGAAGAGCATAATCCTAGGAACAGGTTAGAGTGCACCGAAACCTCAAACACTCAGGCCAAATAAAGTAGACACTTTTTTTTTAATCTTAAAATGATTATTTTACTTGTCTTTTTTTTTTTAGTTTTACTGTTTTTATTTTAAAATCAGAATTTATATCCACCACAAACGTATATTTAAAACTTGAATGCAAACAGAAACTGGAAGCTGAATTCAAAAACAGATCAAGAAATCCACCTGCTTGAATTCACTCACTATTTCCTTTTGATATTGTACAGGGTTTGAATACTATAACATTTCACAGGAAAACAAAGACCAAAAAAACAATGGCGTCTCTAATCTGTGATTTGATACATATACTGGTTACAAAAATGGAAAGAAAGAGAAAAAATATGGAGTCATTAAATGCAACATTTTCTAAACACGATTATTATGCAAACCCACAAAAGATGAAACATTCTGAGGTATTGAACGCAATAAATATACAACACCTTAAATGATACACATGTTGCACAACATGCAGATGTTTATTTAAAGCTTGGATTCCAAACACCTGAGGCTGCTGTTGTCGCGGGGGGGCGGGGCTTCAGCAGGAAGCGGAGCAACAGCAGGAAGAAGCACACACTGACCACACTCAGGATGACCACACCTGAGATCAGAGCACTGGTCACTGGGTTCATTGAATGGGAGAGATCTCCAGAGGCTGGAAGATGGAAAGGGAAAGAAACTGAAAACAAGCTCTCGGATGAGGTTTTTACCACGAGCTGAGCCCGAGTCTTTCCCTTGCAGGAACAGAAGAGGGTTTGCTGTAAACAGTCATTTCAAAGGGAATCTGCTGTCATGATAGTTTACAACACTTTTATGTTTCACAACATTGCGTAATGGCACTTACCGAGCTGGGAGTTGTTGACGGGAGTTTCATCTGTAAAGCAATTTTTAAAGCGCTTATTGGATTCATTTTTACTTCAGCAGTCCTAATTGAAATCAGCTTTAAATTAGCAGTTTGACATTTCAGGCTGTTGCTTCTTATTTTGACTGGATTGCTGCACTCTCAGCATGAAAGCAAAGCAGCATGTCTCTCAAAACTATTCCAGTAAAAGTGGGTTTATAGTTCATACCACTCCTGGTGATGATTGGACCGGCAGAGAGGATGGCGTTCCCTGATGCTGCTGCCATGGAATCAGGGGTCTCCTCTTCCCTTTTGCGCCGCCGCCCACAGATCTGCCAATCACATCGTCAGATTTCAGTCCTCAGTGAGGTGAGGAAACAGGTGGTGAGTCACAAACGGAGATTTTCACTCTTACAGGCATTAACATGATGCAGTCATCGGCCCGGCAAAGCTTGGTGACGCAGTGCAAAAACACAGTCGACATCTTCTGGTGCCTATGTTTAACAAAACGGAAAACCTCAAAGGAAAAACGGCCCATCTGGCTCTTCCCGTTCTCCAAAACTGTCGTCTGGGGATCTTTATAGCAACTGTATGGAAGCAGACCCAGCAGAAATGCTAGATTTAATGTCTATGAGTACCCTTAAGAACTCTTTAGGAAGAGAAAACGTGGCATTCAATGAGGATAAGCCATGTGGAGAACCTGAATAGGTAATGACTCCCTTTTGTGGTATCGAGTCATTATCTTGAAGCAGAAAAAAAACACGAGATTTACCCAAAGAAAAGGTCATAGCGGAGTTCATCATTAGGATTCCCTGAGGGGGTTGTGTAACAGTAGTCCATCAAAATGTTCCACCTGCAAAGAGACAAAACTGTGAGATGGGATGGAGGATAGAGATCCAACTGCACATGAGAAAACTGCAGCCTGGCGCCTTCATGAAGAATAATAACATAATAGCATAATGAATGTAGGCAAAGCAAAGAAAAGAGGAGTAAATCTGTAAAAATGATAGCGGGAAAGATGCTGTGGAGAACTATATTTAAAATATCATTTCTGCTGCAGTAATAGGTTTGTTATGGTAAAGAGTCTTGCACATCTATGACGTGAAAATTATGGAAATTCAATAGTGAATAGCTGGGTTTTGTGCGGTACCGTTTGTCTAAGTTTGTGGCTTTCACAGCAGCAAATACTCTGGTTTTCAGAGCCAGTCCAGCCATGGGGATAGAGAGAGGCTGATTGTATGCTGAATCCTGGAGAAAAAAGAAAAAGAAAAAGAAAAGTTGATTGTTCTCTCAAAATGTGGCATAAAGCAAATGAAGACATTGAATCAGTCTTTACATAGCTGGTGTTATTCTATAGTTTTGCTATTTTTCTGCTGTCCAGAGCAATTTTTGCACAGGTCTGTAGCCAAACAAGCATATGTGACATTAATTGTTAAAGAAGGAGCACAATTATATGCAACACGGTGATTATGTTGTTTAAAGTAAGTACAGAGTATTCTAAGCAGTGTGATTTTAAACAGGATTACATCGCAAACCTTTTGTGGAATATTGTTGTTGGTGGAAAAATACATGGGCTATTACAGAAAACCAACTTTTGTTGTTTTCATGGAGTTAGTTGGAAACAGTGAAAATACTCAGCACTGATTATTAAAAGACATTAAAAGATGTTATATGAACATCAAACTGAGGCACTAAAACAAACCAAACATGCTCATCCAGTCATGTGCCAGTTCTAATGTCTATTTTGTTTCATATGAATTCCTCTGCACCTCTTAAGCTAGAAATGGAAATATATTTTTATTCCAGCGCTGCTTTGTACTCACATTGTACAGGATCATACTGAGCGTGCTCACAAAAGTACCGTTGCTGTCTTTGACAGACACAGCTGCAGAGGATCTGTGGAAAGACGGAGCCTTTGTGAGCCTTGGCTTAATAAATAACATTTCGGGAGCAGAGGTTTCGATTTAGTACAGTTATAAATCAGCTGCGCTTTTATTTATATACTTGTCTGATTTACGAAGGTCAGAGAATAATATATGTGAATAATAGATGTGAATAATAAAATTAATGGTTTGAAAAAATACTGTGAGGCACAAAGTCACTGAAGCTTTTAAACTGGGAATTTAATTGTTAGCACCGTTTTTGAAAGCTATAAGTGAATCTAATTAAATGAATATATCTTAAAGCCAGCCTTTCAGGATTAACTCTGCAAAGCAACTCCTGCAAGGTGCAGCTCTCTTTTGGACACTGATGGATGCTTTGGCAGAAACTCACGATGCCAGCTGTGAGTTATTGACCAGGTACTCCAGCGGGTAGCTGCAACTGAATTTATACAACAAACCAGGCAGATAGCTGATTATAGTTGGTGGGTCAGGGGTGTCGATGTAGCCTGATATATTCCCAATTTGTACAAGAGACATGTTCCCATAGGCAGTGGGCCCGTAGGCTGTGCTGACCTGCAGAGAGAAACATCAGCCAGTCACTTTGCTCCAACGTCAATACACAACATGATGAAGCTGATTATTGATTAGAATAAAGCCATGCGCAGTGCTCGAGTATTCTTTACCACCAGACTGTTGCCGCAGGCCTCCAAAGTGCTGAGGCTGATGCTGAACAGAAGTGCTGTGGGGAAAGTGTTGTTGTTGATGAAGCCGCGACACTGGGCTTCGCTGTGATGGCCGTTGAGGGCCAAATCTGCGTCGGTGTAGCCGGAGAAGAGAACAGGACAGAAGTTGATCTTCAAAGTGATGGTCTGAACCCCGCAGTACACGCTGATGTCCCTTTCACCTGGAGGAAGGCGGGAGACGAAGGTTCAGAGAGAAAAGTTGGCAATGTAATATTTGAAATCAAGATAAAAATCAAGACATGCCGGTTCATGCAAGGCAGAAGTTACACATTTTTCTAATTAAGACTTTTATTCACTTTTGTACAGGAATTTTAAAGTATGAAATTACTAACCGAGCTCTGTGGAGGCAAAATCAGTCAGGTAAATCAATCTAGTGTAATTTTGTAGATCATAGCAGGAGATTGCCTCAAAATGTCTGTATCCAGGAAATGTTTGTCATAATAGGGCCATAAACATTGTAATTAAAATATTCGATGTATTAAATTATTTATGTGGTTCACATGTTTTTTTAACTATAAATGAAGCTTCCAGCTTAGATAGGCAGAAAGGTATTTTGATGATCTATCTAAATATAAAGATATAACTTTATCGTCCTCAATATTAACTCTCAATAAGGAAATAAACGTTATTAGAAACGCCATCAGTAAAAAAAGCTTCACCCTACCAGAACTATTTGTGCTCATTTTAATGTGGCTGCTACTTTTGCTGCTCATAGATCTATCGTGTTCCACACCTGTTGGCAGACGTGTGTGGACGGCAAAGAGAGAACCTGCTGGGGAGGATTCTCACCTGGAAACCTGCTGTGGTAGTTGGCATCGCAGTTGTATCCATTAAACTGTGTGGAGACTGACGCGGCGTTACTCAGGAGCAGGAAGATAAAACCCATTCGTGTCATTTCCGCGCCTAAGAGAGGTTTGTCCGCTGTCATCTTCAGAAGGTCACCACTGCATTAGCCACATTCCTCAGGTACGTGTTAAGAAACAGCACTTATCTCAAAATTAGATGTTCAAAAACAATGCCTGTTGTTTCCTGACTGCTCCACGGTTTGACCTCTATCAAAGTAGTTCAGCCTTCTTTCCCCACGTCCCCTAATCCTTCTTGTTCTGCTCCCCCTGCACCCTTTTACCTCAGTTGCTCATGTTGGTCTAATGCCTCCATTACCCAACCCCTTTTAAACTGAGGTCACCCCTCTTTGCGGCTCATTTCATCCCACCCCCCCAACCCCACAACCCCCCCTCCGTCCACCCCCACATCTATTATTTTTCCACACCTGTTTACCTGTCTCCTGCCTTTTCCAAAGTAATTGGCTGGAACCCCTCTTCACCTGGTTAGCGATGAGAGAAAAGTTCAACTCTGTGGCATGCAGCTCTAGTGGCACAGAGTACCTAAACTAAACACAGCGTCAGCCTCACATGTATCTCTTGTGTGTGCACAGATGACAAAGATACCTCGACAAAAACCAGCTGCGGTGCAGAATATGGGAAACTCCATCAGATCTGAATGGACTGGACAAATCTTTTCACCATGCCAAGAAACCTGAGCGTACTCAGAGGGTTTCCACTCATCTCTCCACAGTCTGATCTCTGTCTGTCAGATCACACAAACGGCGAGCCTCAGCAGGGGGGGGCCCAGCTCAGGAATTAAGCTGTCATCGGCTCCTGCTGCGGCCCACATTCACATCAACATAAAAGTCAACTCACGGTCTGATGCAGGGCTGTGTGTGGGTAATTGTGATGCACAAGACATCACTTAGAGTAAAGGCATTCAGTGGTACAGCTACGGCACAGTGCTTTCAGCATTGCAGAAGGAAAAAGTGGACTCTAGCATGTGCTTTTATGCCGTGTTTCTCTGCCTCGAGATAACCCGCTCACCTTGGATTTTACTGCAGTCCATCTAACAAAACATTATTATGTCACACTTGTAGCATAACACAAAAAAACTTCTTCTTCTGAAGTTCCTTGACCTTTTAAAATGATCTACTCAAATTTAAAGAGGTGTAAGAGAGTGTTGCTTGAGTCTTCTGTGATGCTGCTGAGCTCAGTCCAAGCCTGTGGAAAGCATGAATTTATACAAATGGGTCACAAATATGGAAAAACAACTTAAAATATGTATAATTTTTCACGACAGCTGTAACTACAGCATTTTTTGGGAAATATTTTGATTATTGGATTTGGTGTTTAGTGGGTATTGGCAGCAGATCTGCCCATTTTCACCGTTATCGAGGAACATTTCACTCTGTGCAAATATGCAGCTCACTTTGTCCTAATGTTTATGTGGATATAAATAAAGGAACTCAATAAGCTTTACAATATGTTTTATTTTTCAGAATGCTCGGTTTTGATGCATTCATGGAATTGGTTAATAGGAAAGTTGGTATATTGGATTATTGGCAGACTGTAAAATACCTATGAACAAGGCACAGAGAAGAAATTGCTTAAAACTTAATCCAATTTGTGACTCGTTTGTCAGACAATCAATGTAAGTCTGGTTTGCTGTAGTTTATGAACAAAGTGACAACAATTTTCTATTTTTCATTCATATTATTTCTTTTCCATCTGTGTCTTTCCTGTAGAGGAAAAAAAGGGCCAAATATCTCAAAGCAAATAGTTTCATTGCTTTTTAGATGAGCAGAAATAAACTTTTCTGTACCCTGCTGTCCTCATTCCTTTCTCTGAGTAATGACCAACAAACAGATGTGGAATTAAAGCACCTTCAGTGGTGTCTGAAGGGCCTTGAAACAGTCACATGCTTAAGATTGCTGAAAGTTGCTTATAAAATTCATGCTCGTGCAGTTCCCTGAAACAGAAATGTTCTAAACAGGACATTACTTGTCCTGGAGTCTCAGAAACACTTTGAAAAATTATTTTGGATACAAATTCTTGGAAGCATATTAGTCACAAGCTTTTCGATGGGTAAATCAATCATTTCAATACCCTCTTTTCATGCTAACAACATCCACCAGTCTACCCGGTCTGCATGTCAAAGTGTTCTAGCCTCCAAGTTGCCCACGGAGTGTGCATGATAGTTGGAAAGTGCTTGAAGGCATAGGATAAAGTGCAGCATGAATGTGGCCTGTGGTAAAAAAGAAAAAAAGTACTTTGAGTGCTCTGAGTAGAAAAATGCTATAGAAATTCGAAATTATTTATCATTAGTGGCCTGAGTCCTGAGTGGGGATATCTGGGATGTCCTGGCATCACAAGTGGAAAGGGAAGTTGTGTTGATGGCATACCGTGTGGTAACATAGATCATTTCAATGTTACTCCAGGGATGATTTTATTGTTTTGTTTAAATAAAGAGAACTGTGTGATTGACCTGTGGTCATATCACCTGAGCCCAAATGCCGTGAGCATCAAGTGTTCAATTCCCGGCCAAGCAAACCAATGCATGCAATCACTGCACGTCAGCCCCGCTCTCGCTTCTCAGATCTCCCCTCTCTGCCCACTGTCCACAACTCTGAAACTCTCTGACTGTTCACTGGCTCTGGCAGTATTTTTAATTGTAGTTTTTACATTTTTAGTTTTAAGAGCCTTTAAATAAATCCTTGACTACTACAAACTGAGTTTCACAAAAAAAAAAAAAAAAAAAAAAGATTATGTGGAAAAATAAATATTTTGTCCAGGTATTATTTTTGATTTGTATCAATCGAATGGTCTGGGTAAAATTATAATAGACTACATTTAATAAGAAATATGCATACACAGTCATGGTAAAGTAAATCATCAAAGTAAATACAAACTGAGAGCAACATGACATATTACACTGTGCAACTAGTTCTTTAATAACAATAAGAATGAGAATAACTTTATTGATCCCAGAGGGAAATTCATATGTTTCATATCTCATAATAAAAACAAAAACAAAATTAAGATGCATTGTGTGAATAACTAAATACATCCCTATGATCCAATAGCTTGTAGAAGCAGCAATAACTTTCAATGATATTTTTTTGCTTCTGTTTGACTTTATCAGTCTCTCACATCGATGTAGAGGAATTTTGGCCCACTCTTCTTTACAACATGACTTCAGTTCACCGAGGTTTGCAAAACCTTGATTCTTTTCTTTTTCAGCAATTCTTTGTGTAGATTTGCTGCTGTGCTTGGGATCATTGGCCTTTTGCATGACCCATTTTCAGCCAAGGTTTAGCTGTCACACAGATGGCCTCACATTTGACACTAGAATACTTTGGTATACAGAGGTGTTCATTGTCGACTCAATCGCTGCACGATTCCCAGGTTCTGTAGCTTCAAAACACGCTTAGATCACCCCTACACCATCGTGCCCGATCTGCTATTTGGCTCTCACTAAACGTGGTTCGATACACTATATCCAAACATCTCCACTTGTGTTTCTTGTCTGTCCATTGTTCCAGAAGTCTTGTGGTTTCTTCAGCTATAGCTTTGCAAATCCAAGCTCTACTGCCATGCTTTTTATTTTAGAAACCCTTCCAAACAAACCACACTTGTTCAGTCTTTTTTGAATTGCACTGTCATGAACTTTCTTTGAGCATTGTACGGTCTGACCTTGGGGTCAGTTTGCTGGGATGTTCACTGCTGTCAAGATTGGCAACAGTCTTCAGTGTTTTCCGATTGTGAATAATCTTTCTCACTTGTAGAATGATGGACTTTAAATAGTTTGGTAATGACCTTATAACCACTCCCTGATTGATCGCTGCTGTAAGATCACTGCTGATATCTTTCCTCCTTGGCATTTTGCTAGCCCACACCTGAATGCTCCAGACCAACAAACCAAAACTTCTGCTTTTATAGAGGTGCTCAGATTCACTGGTGAGCAATTAATCAGTTGCATTTAATTACCAGCACCTGGCACCCTTTTAATTCATATGGAAACAGTAAGCGTGTCCTCAGCTTTTTATCCCCTGCTTTGGCATTTTGTTTCAGTTTTTATTAAACAAATGATGACACGTTGTAATATGTCATATTTTGTAGTTCATCGGGTGTTGTAGTTACCTATTTTTACACCTGCTTAGGACCAGAGTGATTTGCTGTACTGTCCTGACACAAATAAAGAGTATACTTGTTTTTTTTACTGACTGTATATCAAAGCATTAGATTTATTCATTCAATCTTTTTTTGCATGAGCTCATTGAAACATTATATGCTTTGATTGTTATTCCCTTCCTGCCCCTAATATTGTTACTGTCGTCTAAGACATGTAATGTATGTCACCTGGTTCAGGCACATCCTGCTCTGTGGTTTTATGTGTCAGATCCAGACTCACAGCCCTACACAGCTTGCTGCACATGTTTGCTATCCCCCCTGCCTTTCTGATAAGGTAGTGCTGAAATACAATATGAATTCTGAGCAAAACAAGATCAGATGCCCACGTATCCTGCTTTTTTTTGTGTTTTGTTACAAATCCCACCCAGCAGATGACCTATTTAGCCAGTACACTGTGCGTTCAGTACAATTCTTTCTTAAAGATGCAAGATTAAACGAAATATCTCTCACCAGTGTGTGGAAATACATGGTTGCTGGTTTTCTTCAAATCTGGCATCAAAATCATTCTTTGTTAAACATCAATGAACTTTCTGATCCTTGCCATAAAACCACGATTTTCTGTGCAGCCCTCATGAGCTTTGCGAATGATTTCTTCAGGTCACCATGTCCAGAAACTTTTAATGGCTCGGGACCGCCTGCCAAACTTAGATCTGCCTGATAGAGCCGCGTCTATCTGATCAGCCTGAAACACCCAGACTCAACAAACAGACATCTAAATCACACAATCTGGGCTGAAGCACAAAACCTGTGAGAGTGCGGCTGTAATCTGATGCTTCAGTTTTAACGCAGGCAGGAAAGTGAAGCCTTCATCAAAGGCCCTGCTGCGATTTGATCCTCGGTGAGTAATGTTTGCCAAAGCCAGGAAAAATCTTTATTTTTTGACAACAGCAGATGGACAGGTTCATAATGCATGATTAAAAACGTGACTTATAGTACAGATGAAAAAAAGAAAGAAAGAAACTAGCCAATGATTATTTATAACTCTCTGCTAATACAGATGATTAAGAGCTTGTCTGTGGAAGTCATCTCACTGACGGCAAGTTTTTATGTGAGGATATGTTTACAGAGGCTTTTGTCCGTTTCCTTTGTTTGGCTGAAAATGGGAAAAGTCCCCAGTGGGGTGGGATAACTCCAGGATGAATTATTGTTTACATATGAATCTCAGCCCCATATTTAGAGAACAATACGTGAGGAGCACTGCTTTCCACCATCATGACCTTGTCAAGGATATCACTCAGAGGAAAGCGCAGGTCTTTTTTAGTCTTTTATTTATGTTTCCACTTGTAAATACCCCAAAATATAATTTAATTCAGGAGATATTCCAGATTAAACATCAAGCTTATTTCATAATCAGTGATTAATATAAAGCACATTGATATACATCACAGTGAAACTGAAGGGAAGACCTAAGTAATCCGTCCTGTTATTATACGTATTAATGAAGTTCAGCCACATTAATTAGTCATAAATTTGAATTTTATGTGGTTAAAACAATTCATCATTTACCAGGCATACAAAATCCTTAAACACCAACACTACAGACTTCATGTTTGGTCAGAATCATGGCTCTGTGCTGCTCCCTAGTGGTCTCTGTGGCGCACTGCATATAGATAAATGCTCATTTGAATAAAAATG
The DNA here is from genome assembly GCF_965226115.1 of Aulonocara stuartgranti. Lineage (NCBI taxonomy): Eukaryota > Metazoa > Chordata > Actinopteri > Cichliformes > Cichlidae > Aulonocara > Aulonocara stuartgranti. The sequence continues at coordinate 13,821,152 of NC_138950.1, read as the reverse complement.
CGTGAAAGGGACTATCCAGTCTCCTTTTTAGTTATGCCCATGTTAGAGAGTTATCTCTGGGATGCTGGGATGATAGCTCCCTCAGGACTTAAACTCCGGTCAGAGAGTGGGGCACAGAGAGTGATGTCCGGATATACTTTAATGGAAGTTAATAGCAGCTCAACAGTACAGCAGTAGGCATACTTAACGAATGTGGGAGGGGTGGACAGACGTGTGGTTCTGAATAACAAGAAACAAGGAGAAACAATTTTCACATATAAATATAACACTCGTCACTTCCCAACATCATGCCAATATAATGATCTGTAACCCAAATAATCAGCTGAATGCTCTGACATAAGAAAGTCCCACAATCCCATTTAAACAGGCAGGAAACAAGAATATCTATATATCTCAGACAACAGAAAAGACCTAATGCCCCCAAATTAGGAAAGGTCAGCAATTACATGGTCTTCAGTGCCCTCTTGTGGCTAAATAACACAACCGCGGTACACAGATCCAACCCGCAACAAATGCTACGGTGGTAAGTCACATGCCTCTACCACTCTCGATAAATCTCCTAGCATAAACCCCCTGTAATCAATGTCAAAGTACAACCCGTGCTATAAGTGGAAATAGACTCGTAGAACTGGAGGGATTTTGACTCACATTTGCACAGGAACGCACACGGCTGGAGATCGCTATTCCCCCACACTCATGGAGAAAAAACATGGCTAGTGCTCCTCGGACTCGTGATACGGCAGGAGCGTCGTAAAAGCATGTGACGTCATCACCGCAGCAAACAGTAAGAACAAAGTGGAACTTATCGGCAGAAATTAACACTGCACTTATAGCGATGCGATTGAAATATAAGGAGACTTTCGGACACAGCCGCCCCCAAATTTAAGTGATAAATTTGCTCTTCAACCGAAAGTCTAAGCATCATTGGGTTTACAGGCCTCATCATCCTCCCAGGCTGAGAGTCTGACTAATCTGGCAACTGGTCGAAGATATGTCTGTCCCTTGATTGTCACCTCAGCCGCTCTCACCCGACCGTCTGGCCCTGGACAGGCCTTGACCACCTTTCCGATGGGCCACTGCGCTCGCGGTAGTTGTGAGTCAACCACCATAACCACTTGTCCCATGGTCAAGTTGTCAGTTTCCCCCTGCCATCTTTGTCTCCTCTGAAGATCCGGCAGATGGTGACGCAGGAAGTTGGACCAAAAATGGTCCGCCAGAATCTGACTATGGCGCCATCGCCGTCTTCCCAGCATCTCACTCGAAGCATAAATCACCTGGGGGAGTGATGCATCTCGTCGCCCCATTAGCAATAAGTTGGGTGTGACTGGATCCGGATCCGCTACATCCGAAGAGACATACCCAAGAGGCTTTGCATTAATGATCCCTTCCACTTCGATCAGCACAGTTTGCAAAACTGCCTCTGTCACCGTATGGCCTCCCAACACCACTTGAAGAGCTGTCTTCACAGACCTTATCTCCCGTTCCCAAGTACCTCCAAAATGGGGGGAACCTGGTGGATTGAACCGGAACTCAATCCTCTGCTCCGCCAGCTGCTCTTTAATGGGGGCTTCAAGAGCTGAGAAACTAGACCGCAGTTCGGTCTCTCCTCCCCTGAAGTTGGTACCACAGTCAGATAGGATCTCATATGGCTTGCCCCGGCGTGCAATAAACCGACGCAGAGCCATGAGAAAGGCATCGGTATCTATGCTGTCCAACAGGTCAAGATGCACACAGCTCGTAGTCATGCATTTGAATATGATACCCCAGCGCTTTTCAGTGCGCCGTCCCACTTTGATGTTGTAAGGGCCAAAGCAGTCGACCCCAGTGGACCAAAAGGGTGGTTTGTATAGGCGCAGCCTCGCGGGGGGTAGATCTGCCATCCGAGGAATATCAGGACTGGCTCGCCACCTTCGACACTCACCACAGCTGTGCTGGTGCCGCTTGATTGCCTCCCTTCCTCGGAGAATCCAATATTTCCTCCTCATCTCCCCGAACACTCGTTCTGGCCCAGGGTGCAACAGCTGCTCATCGTATTGCCTGATCAGTAGTTTAGTCACCGGATGCTGCGGATCAAGGACTATGGGGTGCATGGCATCCAAGTCCAGACCTTCTGCTCTTCTGAGTCTTCCCCCAACTCTTATCAGTCCAATAGCCGGATCATACTCTGGAGCAAGTGTTAGCAGGCGACTCTGCTTAAGAATTGCCTTACCAGCAACCAGGGTCTGTAATTCCTCGGGGAAGCTATCATTTTGAGCTTGTTTCAGGAGATGCAGCTCAGCAGCTGATACATCTGTAGCAGTCATGACATGGTTTTCGTGATCAGCAGCCGCCCCATGAAGGATCCGATGGGTAGCCTTAACCGCTTCACTCCATTTGCCAAAATTGGAAATTGGCACCATTTGCTGTGGACTGCATGTGGTGGTGGTTCCACAGAATGCTGTTCCTCTCAGCTCCCCATCGTCTTCTTGACCTTCACCTTCATGGAGAGTTGGCCAGGTATCAGGGTTCGTTAAAAGGAAAGGTGGGCCCTGAGTCCAACAGTTTGGTTGACCCAGCTCGAGAAGGCTTTTCCCTCGCGTGAGGTCATCAGCCGGATTGTCCTTGGTGTTGACATACCTCCAACTTGACACCTCGGTAAGATCTTGTATTTCGGCAATCCTGGTACCAACAAAGACCTTATAGCGGCATGAATCAGATTGGATCCAGGTCAAAACGGTTGTTGAGTCGCTCCATAGGGTAATGTCACTGGGTTGAAATGCCAGCTCGGTCTCCAGTACTCTAGCCAGTTGGGCTCCAGCAAGAGCTGCACATAACTCCAAACGTGGCATAGAAATCTGTTTCCGGGGGCTTACTCTTGACCTCGCCATCATGAATGCCACGTGGACGCCGCCTTGGGAGTCCTGTGTTCGCAGATAGGCTACTGCTCCATAGGCTCTTTCGGAGGCATCACAAAATATGTGAGCCCCTCTATCCGGTCTCCCGACGTCGGCTCTTGGTGAGACATAGCATCTTGGTAGTTCCACCTGTGGCAAGTTCACTAGTTCCTTCTCCCACTGTGTCCATCTGTCTAGTAAGGCCGTAGGATGGATTTGTTCATCCCATCCAACTCCTGCCTTCCAAAGATCCTGAATTAGAACCTTTGCTCGAGTTGAGAAGGGTATGAGGAAGCCCAGAGGATCATATTGTGATGCCATCACCCGGTAAACATTTCTCAGTGTGGGCAGAGAGTACTCCACAGGTCGATGCCTGTATCCAAGGCGGTCAGTGAGACAGTTCCAACGAAGGCCCAGAGCTGGTTCTTCTGGGTCTTGGCTGTGCTGGGAGAGCCAAAGCTCTGTGATGGCTGCTTTGGCTTCCATTGGTAGGTGTTCCACCACCGATGGAACATTACTGGCCCATTGCCTAATCTCGAATCCCCCTTTGGCGAGTAACTCTCGCATCCGATCTATGAGTGTCTTAGCCTCCTCTGCAGATTGGAGACTATGCAAACAGTTATCGACGTAGAAGGCCCTCTCCACCGTGTCCAAGATATCTTCATTACCCTGGCTGTTGTCCCTGACATGTCTTTGGAGGGCATAGGTGGCACAACAAGGACTGCACGTTGTACCAAAAGGCAGAACCTGCCACTCGTACACACTTGGCTCCTCATCCTTCCTCATAGACCTCCATAGGAAGCGGAGCAGAGGTTTGTCCTCAGGCAGCAACCGAATTTGGTGGAACATTGCCTTGATGTCACCACTTATGGCCACAGTATGCTCCCTGAAGCGGAGGAGGACCCCAAGCAGTGAAGGTCCCAGAATTGGACCTGGAAGCAACTGGCTGTTGAGGCTGAGCCCGTTGTACTGGTATGAGCAGTTGAATACAAGTCTAGCCTTGTTGTTGTGGTGAACTACATGGTGGGGTAGATACCATGACTCGCCCGAACAATCCACCTTCTCGGGGGATAGTTTCTCAACATAGCCTACCACCTCCAGTTTATGCACTTCCTGACAATAGGTTTCAGCCTGCCCTGGGTCTCTCGCTATCTGACGTTCAGTACTCCGTAGCTGTGGTAGCAAGGCCAGTCTGGGTGCCCAGAGGCGAGGACTGTCTTTGCGACGGAGGAGGGGCGTTGCATATCTTGTCACTCCCTCCACCTGCACTCTGGTTGTGCGCTGCTCAAGAGCTTCAAGTGCTTTCTGATCTTCCTTAGAACGTGTCGCAGTCTTCACATTTGTGTATGGGAGTACATCTGTCTTCCACAATCGTTCTACATGTTGAAGGAGATCATTGTTTGGGGACCCAGTAAAGAGACACTGTTGCTCTTCCACAGCGAACTGGGTTAAATTAGCTGGACCCTGCAGAGCCCACCCAAGGCGGGTACAGACTGCCAATGGACCCCCAGGAGGGCCAGACCGTACAGGCTTCGTTGGGACAAGCAGATGAGGGAAGTCTGAGCCAATAAGGACTAAAGGCTGCACCCTGTCGACAGGGGAAAGTGGGAGTCCCTGCAGGTGTGCATATTTTTGCATGAGTGCCTTAACCGGATAACTGTGCTCGGAGAGGCCCAGTTTGTCAGCAGTGAAGGCATGATGGATGTGGTATCTCACCTTAGGATCATGGGCAGGGGAAATCTCAAAGGAGACCGAGGCCCCTTGCAGGTGAATCACATCCTGACGAACAGTTCTTAATGGAAGTGTCTCGGCTTCCTTCCCTAGATTGAGGTGCTGCACGGCTGGTGGTAGGATGATGGATCGTTCAGAACCGTCATCTAGTACAGCAAAGGTCTCCAATGAATACCCAGCATTGTACAGATACACCTTCACAACCTTTAGCAGGACCTTATGCGGACGGTTTGGGTGATCAATGTAGATGGTGGACGTATCTGGGGCAGTGCCAACCATCAGGACTTTCCTAGGCTCCTGTTGGCAAACCTCATGCAGCACTGTAAGATGTTGCTGTTTGCACACTTTACAGGGTGCCTTCAGGGTGCACACATCAGGTGCATGATTCCGTCCACAACGCCAACAACCTTTATCTTTGATCCACTCTGCAATTTGGGTGGTGGACAGTGTCTTAAATTTGGGGCAAAGATTAAGGTAGTGCTCACGGGTGTCACAGTATGGACAGTAAGGTTTCGGCTTAATCTTCCCTTTACTGGGAGGTGTCCGATGACCTGGTTCCAGATGAGCTCCATCCCCCTTCCTGTTGTCTGTGTTGTAATACACAGTGGAAGGATATCTTTGGCTTTTCCTGCCTTTCTGACCTTGTTTGGTCTGGTCCTGAAACATGTCGGCTGCCCTACTAGATATGCGCTTGGCCTGCGACTTCACTTGGAGCCAGGCTGAAAAATCTGGCAGGGTATATGTCTTGTCAGTTCCAGTTCTCAGTATCCCACGACTGAGGCTGTACTCAACAAACCCATCTCTGTAGCTTGCTGGGAGCTTACTCAGTAACTTATCGACATGAGAGCCACATCGCAGTTCGTAGCCGTTTTCACCTTCCAGTGATCGAAGCATACCTACTAAAGCTTGCACATCCAGAGCAAAATTGTCAAAGGCTTCTGGGTCCCCCACCCGGATTTGGGGAGAGTTCAGGATAGATCCAAGCTCACTCTGTACGAGCTGACGAGGTTGACCATATTTGTCTTGGAGAGCCTGGAGTGCTGTAGTATATGGCAGGGGATCATGCATATATGCTTGTGCTAGTTTGTGAGCACTTGGTAGTTTTAACTGCTCCAGAAGGATTTGATATTTGAACTGCTCTGTGAGATGAGTATGGCTACCAAGCAGACTGTCCAGAGCCATCTTAAGAAGCGCGAAATCACTTTCCTTACCACTGGCGAAAGAAGGTAGTGCTGGCTTGGGGATCCCATACGAGCTGGCAATTAGCAGTTCCATCAAGTTGTTGCCATTGCTGGCAGTAGGTGGCAACTGTATCTCGGACTGTAAAGACGGCGCCGTGGGCCCACAGCCAGCTGGTCCGACTTTATCCCGCAGGCGGGACGGTAAATCAGGAAGCGGTAGAAACTGACTGGGTGTTGAGTATGGCACTGGAGGAAGCCATCCCTGGTGTTTCACCTTTCCAGGAGGCTGTGATTGTCGGTTAGGAATATTAGAGCTGTCCTCTGCTGCAGGTCGGAGAGTCTGAGTCGAGTAGGTAATAGAGGGGTGATTTCCGCCTGGCTGCTGACCATACTGATGACCAGCTGAGGGAGTGTCCATAGCAGGACTGATATGTTGCGTTGGACACTCATGGAGAGGTTCAGATACTGGCTCCAGGACAGACGAGGAGCTGGTGGGATGTAAGGGCTGCGAATCTGGTACTGATGCATCCACTGGCAAGATGGAAGGTGGGAAAGCATTCACATAGCTGGTCATATTACGTTGCTGTCCGTTATGTGCTGGGTGCTCTGACAGATTCACTTGGGAGTTTACACCACTGCTGCAAGCCTGCAGGCCCGAGTCATACTCACAGTTATTTAAAGGTCTAGGTGCTGGCAGCCCATCTTCTTGATCACGAAGAAAAGCAGCAATGAGGGAAGCTCTCTTTAGCTCCATCTCCTTCTCTTTGAGTCAACGCTGCGTTGATAGACGTCTGGTAATAGATTCTCTGGTGTTGTGAGCAGTACGTGCCTCTTCGTCTAATTGACGTCTTTGCCTTTCTTGCTGCATGTATAGTTCTTCCTTCTTACTGAGGGCTTCCCGGGCCTGAGCATCCAATGTTAAACACTGTTCCTCAGCTAGACTCTCTTCCATCATCTGCCGCTGCAATTCTGCTAGCTCCATGCCCTTCATCTTCTCTTCCAACATCGCTGTCTGCAAATCAGTTAGCCCTGCGATGATAGAGCCTCCCGAAGGTGAGTGACCACTAGCCTGGGATCTAGGTTTACTGCATTGAGAACCTGAGGCATGTGATCGTGAAGCGGTCGAGCGCTGCCTGGCAGAGCGCTGATCTATAGCCATCCCTGCCTCTGCACCTGCTGTTGGTTTATCGGTGGATGTACCTGATTTGGGTTGATATTCAACTTCATAATCATCAAAGTAAGCCGGGAGATGTCTCTCTCGCTGAGTTTTCCGTCGCACGGATATGTCAGGGATATCCTGGTGCTTAAACTCCATGTCGTCCTCAGAGTAGCTATCTATCCGGCTCGAAGGACCACTTGTTAGAGAGTTATCTCTGGGATGCTGGGATGATAGCTCCCTCAGGACTTAAACTCCGGTCAGAGAGTGGGGCACAGAGAGTGATGTCCGGATATACTTTAATGGAAGTTAATAGCAGCTCAACAGTACAGCAGTAGGCATACTTAACGAATGTGGGAGGGGTGGACAGACGTGTGGTTCTGAATAACAAGAAACAAGGAGAAACAATTTTCACATATAAATATAACACTCGTCACTTCCCAACATCATGCCAATATAATGATCTGTAACCCAAATAATCAGCTGAATGCTCTGACATAAGAAAGTCCCACAATCCCATTTAAACAGGCAGGAAACAAGAATATCTATATATCTCAGACAACAGAAAAGACCTAATGCCCCCAAATTAGGAAAGGTCAGCAATTACATGGTCTTCAGTGCCCTCTTGTGGCTAAATAACACAACCGCGGTACACAGATCCAACCCGCAACAAATGCTACGGTGGTAAGTCACATGCCTCTACCACTCTCGATAAATCTCCTAGCATAAACCCCCTGTAATCAATGTCAAAGTACAACCCGTGCTATAAGTGGAAATAGATTCGTAGAACTGGAGGGATTTTGACTCACATTTGCACAGGAACGCACACGGCTGGAGATCGCTATTCCCCCACACTCATGGAGAAAAAACATGGCTAGTGATCCTCGGACTCATGATACGGCAGGAGCGTCGTAAAAGCATGTGACGTCATCACCGCAGCAAACAGTAAGAACAAAGTGGAACTTATCGGCAGAAATTAACACTGCACTTATAGCGATGCGATTGAAATATAAGGAGACTTTCGGACAGCCCAGTTTCCAGATATTATCAGATTTTTATGTTGTTATGAGTTTTATTGTGTGAGTTGGTCAAAAGATTGCGTTTAGTATTTTAAAGGTTTCTGTGTAATCAGTGGCATGCATGATTAGGCCCAGAGTAGTGAGTAACTGAGACACATGAGAAGTAGGGGAGAGCAGGAGATGTTTTAAACACAGCACAGTGTGTATATATTAAAGGTACTCATATTTAAAGATTTTGCTAGTGCAAACCAGAAATATCATTAGCTTTATGTTGTTGTGGGAACACAGTCCTGTAGTACTGAACATAGTAATGATAATAATAATAATTTTGCACAGCAACTACAGGTAAAAACTTGTTAAAAAAGCAAAGATGAGCAAAACAATACAAGTCGAATATTATAAAGAGTTCCTTTGCATACAACACAAAATGATCATAAAGAAAAGCACATTACTTTTTTTATAGTATATGTACAGACTCAGAACCCAGGTAATTGGAAACTACACATGTACTTATTTGTTTTTCTAAACACAAAGTTAAGCACATTTAGAGCTCCACTAAGTCACTTTTGAAGAAAATTCAGGGATTTTTTGCTGTTTTAATATAATAGTAATAATCTGTGCAACCACATTCTTAACTGCTCAAGCTGTGATACTATACTTACAATCAACAAGAAAACATTGGTGCCTCCTAAATCATTTTTGTGAGTCTAGTCTTTCACAGCAACACGGATAATCTATACAGAGGTGTGACCAGATAGGGAATGGGGTGGCACCAGCCCCGGTCACCTTGACCACTTACTCACATTAAATAATTTTCCACATTTTTCACTATATTTATTTCTAATAAAATAATCCGATTTCTCATGCTGATTTCTTTCTTCCTTCTTTGTCAGCCCTGTGCCTCCTAAGAATTGAATTTGAACCTGAATTTGGATTAGAAAATATATTTATCTTCGAATGACATATGTGCTACAGAGCTCTCAGTCTTGGTTCTGACTTTTTTAAAGGTAAAATAAGTTACCAAAAACATTTAATTTCTTGTATTTAGCATTCAGGGTAACTTACAGCTTTCATAGGTGCAACATTGATAGACAACTTTACAGCATCATTGCTAGATATGGAGTTTGATATATGGGCTTCTCAACATTTTAAGCATATTCATTAAATAGTAAATGAAAACAAACACAATATTTCTGCAAGATAAGACCAGATTTCCATTAATCAAAGTAAGATTTATATTTTTATCCCAAATGTCAGTGAAAGAAGCCAGAGGGAATTGTTGATTCTCGAGGCACAGAGCATCTGGACAGAAGTCTCTCTTCCTATAAACAACATTTTAGGGAGATTGCTGAAAATGAGCTCTAGACTGCAGTAATGGGAGTAAATAACAGTGATTATTGACATTCAGGATTATTAAATATTCTTCTGGTTATCCAAAAGAAATGGAACTGGACTGGACCAAGATAAAGTGCAGTATGAAGGAGGTACATGAAAATGTCCTATTTCCATGAAGCAAACAAACTCTAATGATGCAACCCCTTTATTACCTTTATTATATTCATCTATTTGTGGTTTTCTTTTCTCATTTGATCGATTTCTCATCTCCCGTCTACAAATGTAGATTGAGTAGATTCATTCTTGCAGAACGTTGCAAGTGAATTTCAATAAATAATGTCAATAAACACATGAAATATCAAGTCTGTAACAAAAAAAAAAAAATCTCATCAGTTTAATGTTGAATCAGGCTGTCTAATGGGAAAAAAAACCCTGCTGTCAAAATGTGGCTCAAAGGATGTGACAGATTTGCTTAGTTTATTAAAACTCCAACACAAAGCAAAGAGGTACTGTGGAAATCACAGAAACACAAACAGTGTGCATGTGTGTCGTGTTTGGAGTTGTTGCAGGAAATGAGGTTGAATCAGAGTGGATGGATGGAAGAGACAAGAGTGACCACATGACCCAGCTTTAATGGCCTGCAAGGCCCCAGAGAGTGGTCCATGTTAGCATGTTGCCCTCTGATGTGACTAGGACTGCCTTTAGGATAGACCTCAGCACATCCAAACCCAAATGCTATAAGCAATTACAAATCTTAAATTTTACTTACGTTTATGTTTTGATTATTCTACATTACTTAATAGCTACATCACTTTAAATCTATTAAAATGGATTATATTGAACAATGGCTAAGAGGCCAAGAGTAACAAAATATACTGCTGCAGACACCTTGAGGCAGATATTTCATACTTAGATCAAAGAAAAGTTGGGTTAACTCCTTTTTAAATAAAAATCATTGGAAACCATAATTAAACATATCAGAACATTTTTTTCAATATCTGTCACAGGTATATGGAAACAAACAAACATGGAAGTAATTGAAGCAGGAAGCTGATATGATATTACTGAAAAAATATGCTTATCCTCTGCATCTCTGAACATGGATTAAATCACCAGCAGGTACAGCTGTACAGAGGAATGATGAAAAGCACAACAAATCAATTTATTAAAGTCAAAACACTAATTAAAAGTCAATTAAAATGTGTTTTTGTAATGTAAAGTGTCAGACTGTGAGAAATGTAAGATGATCCAAGATGATCCAAGATGATTTAAGATTATATATCCAAGTAAGAGTGCAATAGCCATGTTTCCCTATTCCCAGCACTATCTGCCATAAAGCCGCCATGTATAATGAAAAATGCAGTGGGCCCAGAATTCTATCCAGTGGTACACCGCATAAAATGACATGTATGTTTGATACTTGATCTCTACAAGTGATGAAGCATTGGAATTATTTGAGAACATTATCAGAAAAACCTGCCCAGTGAAGAGTGCATTATCAGCTGTGTCAAAGGTTGTGCTTAAAATGAGGACAGCAACCTTATTAGTGACTTACGTTAGTATGTGAGGTCTGAGGTCAATTACCATCTCTATGGGGGCAGTTTCTGTGCTGTGAAAAATAGAAACATTATAGTATAATGGGGCCTTAAATGATCACACTTATTCATTTTAGTAATTTAAATAGCTTTGATGCTTGAGGGCTGAAATGTTTCCTCATTGACATCTTACTATATAAAAGGACAATGCTTCAACCCACCACCCATCTCACAGAAAAGTACTATGAACAGGGCCATGTATCATGGTGTCTGAACTCTTATAACTAGCATCCAGAGAAGAAAACACCTGAACTTACATGTAAGACAGTGAGGATTATGGTCAGCAGGAAATTACTGTTAACCTCTGACCACTGGAACATATTTACATGTTTATCTCAGAGTGAGCAATCTGTTTATCATAAATGAATGATGAGAGTCACACTGGAAAAAGGTCACACTGCCTAAAAGAAAATACTGACTCTTTTGTAAGGACACTTTATTAAAGGTTATGAAAATACTAGCGTCTTTCAGACTACGTGAGGCATCTCAGTACACTGTTATCAAACATTTCAGGTAATTCAAAAAATATACGTTTGCCATTTTTACGTCTGTGTACAAAAAATACCCGACCAATTCATTTCAAAGACAGACACAGTATTAAGTCTGAAGTCACGATTTTGACATTTTTACTGGACCAGAATGAATGTTTCCTTTCCAAACTCAACAGTGTAAACACCTAAAATGAACAGCTTCTGTACACATCAACCTAGTTGTAAAAACAGTGAATGTTTTTGGTTTATGAACATTTTTCAAGTCAGTAAAGTGAATGCAGGGTAACCCTTTTTTTTTTAGCTTTTTAACTTTAAATGAAAATATTAATAATTAATTATCTAATAAATGTTGAAGTCTTTTATTGAATGACACTTTTGTGCAATTTCACTGTACTTTCAGCATGCACTATTAACTGCCTGCTTGTCATGACAGCAAACCTTTTTATCTATTCAAAATTTCAAAAAAGGACTTATTGAGAAAGACATATATGCTGGTATCCAGATTAGGAAAAATGGTGGGGAGCCCCTGTCTGCTCTCCTTATTTTATCTGAGATGGCATAACAACTGCTCACAGAAGTCTTACAATTAACCACTGCCACAATTTTAAATATGATCAGTTCACCTTTATCAGTAGGCTACATATGACACGGTTATAATCCAATTAAAACATTATTTACAAACCCTTTACTTGATCCAAGTGTCTTAGCTAATTACAGACTGATTTCCTTTCTTTTATTTTGAAAATGATCACTTATAAGAGTTGTGGTAAGCTATATGATTATTTGCAAAGTAATGCTCTAGCTGAAGAATTTCGGCCAGGATCTAGAGTCCATCCTCATTATGGCCTAAGATAGTGAAGTGATTTCTGACATTTAATTGATTGAGAGTGATGTACAAAATTGGCACAACAAGTTACAACAGTAGTTAGAGTCTAGTTTGTTCATGTAACTGATAATCTCTTTCACACACACAATTCCTGCAGTTCTACAGGGTTATATTCTAGACCCAGTAATTTTTACATTATACTTTTTATATTATTATTAAACCCTGTATACATTTCCACTGCTATGCAAATGGTACTCAGTCATTTATGTCAGTTTTATTTATGAAGGCAAAACTATTAGTTAATTTTGTATCATCTATATTATCCATCTACTATTACTACAAATATTATTACTAGTGCCTTTTTGCCTTTATTAGATGGCACAGTGAAGAGTAGACAGGAAAGCAGGGAGAGTGAGTCAGGGTTTGTGATAAAAGTGAAGGTGTTGTACTGATGACATTACCTGGGCCTACAGTGCTACTTTTAGGGACCTTTTTTGTCCTTCAACATAAACCAAATAAACATCCACAAATGCCTTTTTTCATCTGTATATTGCTACCAAAATTAGAGCTCTGTCTCAGAGGGATGTTGAAAAACTAGTTCACACATTTGTGACTACTCAATAACTACAAAATGCTACAGTGAGAGAACTAACAGGGTGTAGAAAGAGAGATACATACAAAAGTCCTGAATGATCAGGCCGTGTCATATCTTAAAGACCTTGTAGGACTGTATTATCCCATAAGAAAACACTTCACTCTCAGTGTGCAGGCTTACTGAAGTTTCCAAAAATAGCATGGTAGCCTTCAGCTATCAGGCCCCTGTCCAAATGGAACCAGCTCTTAGTTTGGGTTCAGGAGACAGACACCCTCTCTATTTTTAAGATTAAGCTTAAGACTTTCCTTTCTGATAAAGTTTATAGTTAGGGCTGGATAAGGTGGCCTAGAACAATCCCCTAGTTATGCTCCTTTAAGCTCAGGCTGCTGAGGGACCTCCCATCATGCACTGAGCACTTCTCCACAACTCTCTTTTCATTCCTGTTGGTTATAGCACATCTGCATGCCATTCACTTTCATCTACTCTCCCCCACAGTTTGTGTTCTGTCCTCATCTCCTCCCACTCTCCTTTCTCTCCATCAACCAGTCACAGCAGATGGCGTGGTCCCTCCTTGAGCCTGGTTCTTCTGGAGGACTCTTCCTTTCAATATGAAAGCACCTGGGGCGGTTGTTGTTATGAATTGGCACAGAAAATAAAATAAAAATGAACTGAATAATACTACATGTGAACTACTAAATATCTTGTATGGTTTTTAATTTTTATCACTGTTTTTTAATGGAAAGCACTTTGGTCAACCATGTTGTTTTAAAGTGCTCTATAAATAAAGTTGGATTGGATATTTGTGTAGAATTTTTCTTCATTTCTTAATAATGTTGCAACCTTACTTACTGTTATGATTTACTGACAGAGGTGTGGACTCGAGTCACATGACTTGGACTCGAGTCAGACTCGAGTCATTAATTTTATGACTTTAGACTTGACTTGAAAAAATGTTCTAAGACTTGTGACTTGAATTGGACTTTTACACCAATGACTTGGGACTTGAATTGGACTTGAACCGGTTTACTTGAAAAGACTTGATATTTTACCCCAAATATAAAATTTAACATGCATATTATATAGAGATTGAAAATGTGACGTCATTCACGGGTAGAACCGCAAAGGATTCTGGGAACTCGTGGCAAGAGGTACTAGCGCACGCAGGCTTTCAATTGAAATCACAGCGATAAAAAGAAACACAAAAATGTCAAGAAGCCGTTGTATTATTAACTGCAATAGCCGGTCGCATGACAGCCACGGGAAGCCGACGGGTAAAGAGATCGGTTGTTATCGGATTACGTCGTTGAAGAGAAATTGTTCGAGCCATGTTTCCGAAGTAACAAAGATGCGACTGGATTGCAGCCATTCAAAGACCAAATATAACGTCCCAGAACACTCCAGCTCACAGGTTAGTCTGCTCCAAGCATTTACACGAAGGTCAGTCTGCTGTTGTAGTTAATACGTCATTTTTCATAACATAATTGGTGATATAGGTTACAAGCAAGTCTGGCGCTGAACAGAAATTGTCGCGCTATGCTCCTTTATTTATTGTGCATAAATAGTGAATTGTCCTGACACAATATTGTGTTTCGCTTCTGTTATTATGGTACATTGACAAAAACATATAGTTTTATTCACAGGATAAAACAGTTGTTTTGTATCACTAATTGCCCAGTACGATTACAGCATACAGTATTATTGTCACTGCTACATTTCTGTGATGCTACCAGAAATTATTTCCACTACTAATTAATTACCGTTGAGCTCAAAGGTTATATTAATAAACGGTTAACGAATGTGTATTTATGATGACGATTTGTGAGACTGGTAAACTTATGATACGTACGATGGTCTTTACTTTCTACACGGTGCATTTCAAGGTCCTGCACCCATCCGTCGGTAAACTGTACCTGGGCTTGTTGCAGTGACCTGAAGTTACTAAACTTCATGAGTGTATGCACTCACTCCAAGAACCGTATGATTATAAATATGCATATAAATATGCTAAGATGAGATAGCTGACTTCATCTAACTAGCAAATGTTGTCCAGGCTACGTTGGTGATGCAGGTTTTTTTAATGTGTATGATATTTTTGTCATGCGATTTTAAAGCCGGTCCTACAACCGCATCCAAGAATAACATGCAGCTTATCTCAGAACTGTCGGTGAAAATTATTCTTGGAGCTAGGTTTAATTGAGCTGCATTTTAAAGAGGTGCAATTTCACAATTTGTGTATATTTTCTACGTTCACTTTTGTCATGTGTTGAGAAAAACACAGATTTTAAAATTACATGGTCTAATATTTACATTTAGCATAACTGCAACATTATTTTTTCGTTGTTGTTTTTTTTTTAAGACTCGAAAGGACTTGAAATTCAAAATTTCAGACTTGTGACTTGACTCGGACTTTTACACCAGTGACTTGAGACTCGACTCTGACTTGCCTGACATTACTTGAGACTTGACTTGAGACTTGAGGATAAAGACTTGAGACTTACTTGAGACTTGCAAAACAATGACTTGGTCCCACCTCTGTTTACTGATGTTATTTAGTTCAGTATGTTTCACTGTAAAGGTTGAGGATGTGTGTAAATAACAAACCCCTGTTAAGGAGACAGGATGGCTAGCCTTAGCGACAAGTCCACGTTGACCAGACAGATAAATGAGGCGATTGTCACTCAGCAGTGATAATGGGAATTTCTCAAGGACTGGAGGAAGTTATCATAACAAGTTTAAAACTGTTCAGTCTCTGTGTTCTGGAGTAAGATAAACCACCCGTTCAACCTACCATGAAGCCTTGGGCTCATTGTGCCTCACAGCCATTCCTGGGGAAAATGCTTGCTCTAGCAAACCAAAGCCACACTTTTGCTAATGCAATCACACATTTTTACACACTGGAACTTGATCGTTATTATTTACAGGGAATAATAACAGTTTCTGAGAAAATAAAATTCTATCCACTTCTTCTTTTCACACCAAAACGAAACAGGAAACTACATTTAAGTTTAAATCAGGAAAAGTATGTAAATGGGAGGTCTGCTTATCCTACTGGCCATTAAATTTTTTTAAATAAATTAAAATCACATGTATTTTTTCAAACTCAGTATTAGTAATTCCTTTGAAGTGTGTACATATTGAAAACACAAAAGTCCAACTCTCACTGCACACCCCTGTCCTCAATCAAAATACAGGCTTCATCTCGACATCCAGGCCTCACTGACTGAACCTATCTGCTTTATTTCAGCTGGTCTGCGATCAGTTTGTACACACCTGCACGGCAGCGGACCTAGTGGCGTGTCTGAGGAGGCAAATCTGACTCAGGATCTGCAGCACAGTGTGTCGTGTGTAAGTATTTTTCCCCACTTCATAACAGAAAAGAGGAAAGCAGGCCCGCCATTTCCCCTCCTCAGTGGTCTCTTTTTCAGTCCTAGCTTGTAAAGCCGACCGACGGTGGCGGCGGCGACATCGGCGGGAGGAGGCGGAGGAGAAGGAGGAGCGGCGGAGGCAGGCAGGCGGGCAGGCGAGCGGAGAGACGCAGGGATCTGGTGTGCCACATCGGGATGAGAGCGAGGCTGAGATCCGGGTCGAGTGAGTCAGCGAGTGGACCTTGCAATCACGGCATCCTTAAAAACTGACTGATTCTGGACGGAGCCGAGCGGCACAACAATACATAAACTACCGAACATTTTTTTTTATTGTTGTTGTCATTTTTCGCTTGTCTTTATTATTCCGCCCTCCCTCGGTCTGCGCCTGCCATAGCCTTAGTTCTGATTTTCATTTCCACCAAGCTGGGTGAAGCGGGGGGGGTCCGGTGAGGTAGCGGTGTAGGAGGAGGTGGAGGGTTTATTAATTTTTTGCTGTTGTTATTGTTTTCGTACGAGCTCATATCTGAAGGCAAACCCAGACGAGCCTCATATTTTGACAGCCTTTTGTTGCACTGACTGGAAGCGAAGATGTCGGGGCAGAGCATTACGGACAGGATAACTGCAGCCCAGCACAGTGTAACGGGATCCGCCGTGTCGAAAACAGTATGCAAGGCTACCACGCACGAAATAATGGGCCCGAAAAAGAAACATCTGGATTGTGAGTATCTTTAAACACCACACGGGTTTTGGGGTAAAACCACCACTGAATTTTCTTCCCAGTGGAAACTAAGCTAAGCTATATCGATAGCTGAGCTATTAGGCCTCAAAGCCTTTAGCACAGGCTACGTAGGCTAAGATGCTAGCGCTTGCTCATGACAGGGAGATTAGTTATATTGTTTAAACACTGACCACAGGCCTTCTTGAAATAGTTTTGAACGTAATTACGGAATCTTAAGATTGACAGCCTTTATTTATGCTTACAGTTAATTTAGCCTTTTCGTTTTACATATAAGTTGCTGTAAACCTAGCTTTTTTTCTTTTAGCTCCCACTACTTCCTATATTTACTCATAGCTTGAAATTATAGCCGTAATTCGCTTATGTGACTGCTGCTTCATACAGAAAATCCTTACAAAATATATCAGGAAGCTGTGGGCCCTTGCACAACATTTCCAGGAATGCTCTCATCTTTAGTGGAGTGAGTGAGTAATTTGATACCTGCTGATACACTGAGGTGACACTGAAGGAGCAAAAAAGAAAAATCACAGTTTGTGCCTGGAGTACCTTAAAGGACACGGACAGTACATGACACATCTATGACAAGAATACATATGCACCCTGACGCAGGCACAGGGGCTTAAACCCTCCTCTGACTTATGAGTACATCAGAGGGGTCACTGCTTGTGTGTACTTAAAGATGCAGCGGTAATATTTTTCTGCATTTTGATCCACAGAAATTAAAGCAATGAACATGGTTTTATGAAGGCCCTGTGTCTTCATAAGAGTTCAGTGTGTGTGTGTGGAGGGAGGGGGGATTGTATATTTATCTACCATGTTCAAGGCTGCTAACCCAGCACAGTGGTTTTTGGACTCAAGAAGCTAAAACTGTGGTGAGTATTTTGGGTTGATGGTAAAGCTGCAGGTTCCACACCTGTTGTTCTGCTCAGACGACTCCCCTGAGGTGACATGAGTGAAAGTTGGCAGAGTCATACACTGTTGGACTGATCCCAACAGAAGCCATAAATCCAGCGTGACTGAGATGCGTCTCAGCACACACAGGACAACCTGTATGTGTGTGCGTACATAATGCCACAAGGCCCTCTTATTGTATGTTGACACTTAAGAAAGGTCGGTTGTCTGGGTTGGCAGGCTTACTTATGTTTTCTCAATTTTTAATCTCCATTTTGACACAAATTTTCTGCATTTTGAGTAAGTTTAGGAGGATTACTTTCACTAGAGAGTTGAAAGTACTGTGAATGACTGGAGACACACCAGAACGATACATGTGGTGCTTTTTAAAAAGTGCGTTACGAGTAAAAGAAGCTACAGTTAGCTTAATATTTGTAAATTTTAATCTGTATAATCCTCAGAATTCTTTCAGATTCACATATTTCACAAAGTTTTAAAACACATGACTAATGACAGTAAAGGTGTGTGTGTGTGTGTGTGTGTGTGTGTGTGTGTGTGTGTGTGTGTGTGTAGTCGAGTGTTTCAGGCTCCAGATGCATGCAGAGGGAACATTATAGGAATCTGATCATTTATGCGGCCTATTGTAGAGACTGAAAACACATTTGAGAAGCTGTAGTCTGTAAATGTTTTATTTTTTTAGGTTGTCCTTAAATCTGGATATAGCAGACACCTTTTTTTAATGGAGGTTTTCAAGTGTAAGAAGAAAGTCGAAGTTCTCAAATGTCAAATATCATTCAGTTTAATGCAGATGTAATAGAAGTTTTTCTACAGTCCGCATCATTGTTAATGAAATCGGCACTTCTTTTATCAAAGGAAAAAGTAAACAGGACAACCAAATGTTCAGTTTTGTCAGTTTTCAATACTCTGATGCACTCGGCAGTATGTGCGTATGTGGAATGGAAGAAGAGCTCAAAGTGCACAGTAGTAAAAATCAAGTGTATGAATGTAGCTTGTAGTGTAGCTGAACTTTGAATCTATTAAAACTATACAGGTGCTTCATAAATAAAAGTCCAAAGTCTGATAGCCACCTCTTATGTGACACTGTCTGACTGGTAATCATAATCAGCTTTAAGTAGACATCATTAACATAGACTCATGGACTCATTAACAGTTTGATCCACAAAATGCCAGAAATTTAAAAAAAAAAAGAAAAGAAAAAAGGTGTCTCATAGTTTAAACCTCAACCTTTACTTTAAAGTCACATTTAAGTAAAGATGGGGAATTCAATAGCAGAGTGTGCAGAGGATCTGCAGAGTAGTTGATAATTAATTTTGTTATTCAGTTAATCAATAAATTCTGTTAGTTATTGCTATTAGTACCTGAGTGACTGCTTAGTTTGAGTAGTGGAGGTGAGGAACGAGTGACGCTGAGTCAATGGGCCAAAATGTAACTTTATTTTATGAAACATGTCAGATCAGTATTAAAAAGTTCACAATGATCAGTCAAAACATGGTGGAAGAATTTACACACATTTACATTTTTGTCATTGTTGTTTTTTTAAGTTATCACAATAAGTAACTAATTCATCATTTATATCCTGTCTTATAGCTCCTGTGGAAAGCCTCCTTTCTCTTAGTTGCTCTGTCCTCACTCTGATGCATTTTAGGACTAAAGGCATGTTTAAGATGACACACTAAGACTGATTTCTGGGTCACAGGCACAAATCAGTGTTATAAAAATACTCTTTTATATCATTGTGCTCGCATAGTCTCTCTCTCTCAATTTTTTTTCCAAGATAAAATAAACTAGCAGCAAATAATTATTCTCTATTATAAATATTCTTATAAATAAAGCCCTGTTTTTAACACGTTCTAGCTGATCCTGCATTGATTGTCGTTACATGGATTTAAACTGCATAATGAGGACTAAATGCGGATTTATTTTTAATGCACAGTTCAGTGGCATCACTCATTGTCATGACAGTTACATGAATACATTTGTGTCTTGTGAATTGATTCACTTAGAAATCGTTCATGTCAGCCACTGTGGACATTTAGCAGGCTGATTATAACATGACAGTGCTGTCAGTGCATCCTCCTCCCCCATCTTCTTCCTCCTCCTCCTGCCTCGTCTCCTCTCTGTCGTCGTTTTCTTCTCTGGGCAGTTCAGCCACCCATGCTAACTTCTCTGCTGCTGCTTCTGTGGAAGGTTATCCTGTCCTACTTAGAGTCCCCCGCCTTTTGAAAAGTCAAATATAGGACAGAAATGGAGGCCCAATTACCTCTTCAGTCTGATCGCTTCTGTGAATGGCAGGGTCATTAGCACTGATGTACTCGGCTGCTTCGAGTAGTATCATTCAACCAGCATATGGGTGCGGGGAGAGCATATGATCAGAGGAAGTGGGACAGAACATGTATGGTTAACATCTTATGCGCTGCACTTTATACTGGTCTGATAGAAGGGTGGTTTGCTGCCAGTAATAAGCTAGATTAGTTTCAGGTTTCTGCTGCAGTGATCCCTGATTGTACTCAAACAACAGTATGATGATTTAGTCATTATCATGCAGATTTTATGTGGAAAACCGCTTTTCTTAAATACCCTTATTTGGCCAATTTACCTCACTGCTCCAGAGGATTTTGGATAGAATAATAGCAGGACTTCAGGACTACAAGAACCTTTTGTTACTACCTGATCTGTAAGTTACTGGTGTGATTGTTTAATTAACTGCATAGACTTTATGTGAAGCAGAAAAAAGCTTGGCAGATGTTAGAGGAAACAGCACCAGAGCTGCCATTAATAATACAGAGATCAACAACGCAGTATAATTTTTTAGGTGCACGTATTGGACTTGGAGATTTGTGATCAAATATTCACCTATTTTATGTCCAACAATATGAAATTAAACTGTAAAATGACTAAACGAGATGGGAAATACTCAGATTTTAGAGCTGTTGGTCACATTTGTTTGGCAAATGATAATTCTGTTATCCACATATGTTGGACAGTTTCTTAACAGTTTATCATTTACAGTGTCCTAGCTGATTGTATTTTATAGTATTATCAATGGTGTTTTCTGTTAAGCTGATGGTGTTGTGTTAGATTAGAAAACATCAGTAACATAGTTGGTCTTTACAGCATTTTTAGATAATTTTGAACAGTCTTCCTTCACCATTTTCAGTTTTGTCTCGACTGATCGCCAGCACAAAACGTAGTAATGTGAATTAGCCTGTGTCGCAATTTTTGGGATTATTTGCCAGCGTTGGGGTTAACAGGTGAACAAGTTGAACTACTGTGAGCACAGTGACCTGCTTTGGAAAACATGGAAATTAGATGAACACCGGAGACCAGTTTTAAGTTTGCGCATCTGTTGTTAGTTTCTAATTTGTCACAGTAGACAGCGGCAGGTGTTGGTCTGTTTGCTGGTTCAACATAAGGCCTGTCTGACAAAAAAAATGATACACTGGGAATGGATTCCTGATGAACATTATTCAATGTTTGTTGGCATAATATGCATCTAAATCAGCGGACAAATGGGAGCTGTTGGGATCTCAGGCCACAGGTCAGAACAGTGGAGCTTCAGATAAGCCATAAAAAGCAGTAAAATGCCTCATTCAGACTGCAGTAGACAACACTGGATAGCCTCCAGTTATTAAAAACTGTAATTTAACTGTATGAAATCTCTTTTGTTTTAAGATTTGATTCATTGCACCAACGAGATGAACGTGAACATTCCCCAACTGGCTGACTCGCTGTTTGAGAGGACCACCAACACCAGCTGGGTGGTTGTGTTTAAATCCCTCATCACTACACACCACCTCATGGTCTACGGTAATGAGGTGAGACACTTGATCCCATTCCCATTACGATCCAAGCCAATGAACTGGTTCCACTTTAATGGCAGAATATTTGAGTGTCTGTTTCACCAATTAGTGATGTTGCCTTAACTGTTGTCACGCCTCCTGCAGCGTTTTGTCCAGTATTTGGCTTCAAGGAATACACTTTTCAACCTCAGTAACTTCTTGGACAAAAGTGGATTACAAGGTAACGTTTTTTGTTCTTATCGTGGAAGTTTCAACAAAATACGTAAATTGTGATAAATGCTTATTTGTCACCTCCTGTCTTGCGTTCCAGGCTATGACATGTCTACATTCATCAGGAGGTATAGTCGATACCTGAATGAGAAAGCAGTTTCATACAGACAGGTTGCCTTTGACTTCACAAAAGTTAAACGCGGGTGAGCACTGAAACCGATTTCCTATTCTACAATAAAAGCTGTAAACTTGCTTTCCCTTTAAATATGTTTAAAGAAAGAATGTTTACATCTGAAGCAAATAATAATGCTCATTGTGACTAAAGCTGGGTTGTTTTAATTCATCAAATAGTGAAATATAGTGATCAGTTACTCACGGCTCAGAGAGGTCTTTAAATACGTTGTCTAAACTGTCTAAATTGGCTCTTTTTTTGCATTTTTGACTGTTAAGCCGTCTCAGCAGAACTTGTATCAAATTAATAGTAATAACCCATTTTTTAAAAATTACATAGAGTCAAATAGCAAATGATAAATTAATCAGTTGATTCACAAAAGATTAATTGTTGAGCATTTTTTTACTTCCACAGCAGAGTTAACAGACCTGTTGTAATTCGTCTGTAATTTGTTTTCCAAATAAAGTTTAGTATATACTTTTTGTTGTTGTAATGGAGGAACATGACACTCAGTTTGCTGGACAATAGAGCTTTGTGCTAAATGGTACTACTTGTTCTGGCTTCTCCAGTATAAAGATTTCAATTTTTAATTTTTTAAAACAACTTTTTGAAGCTGTGTATGTTTAACCTCCTAGGACCTGGCGTCCACATATGTGGACATCACATTTTGGGTTATTTAGACCAAAAGCACGGTGGCAAGGTGGTTAGCACTGTTGCCGCACAGCAAGAAGGTCCTGAGTTCAATTCCAACATCAAGTCTTTCTGTGAGGAGTTTGCATGTTCTCCCCGTGTTCGCGTGGGTTTCCTCCGGGTACTCCGGCTTCCTCCCACCGTCCAAAGACATGCAGCTTGTGGGGATAGGTTAATCGGATAATCCAAATTACCACTAGGTGTGAATGTGCGCGTGAATGTGAGTGTGAATGGTTGTCTGTCCCTGTGTGTTAGCCCTGCGACAGACTGGCGACCTGTCCAAGGTGTACCCCGCCTCTCGCCCTATGACAGCTGGGATAGGCTCCAGCGCCCCTGAAAAGGATAAGCGGAAGCGAATGGATGGATGGATAGACCAAAATACTCAATTTTGCACTACAAGGGCCTGATATCCTCTTACGAGGACATTTTACTGCTACTGTTCTATCAAAATTTTAAACGAATATCCTCATATGTGGCGCTTATTTTTCTTAAAAACAAAAATAAGGTAAAAAAAAAAAAATTGGTAATTCTTTGTTTTTACATTCATATGCCCCAATATGCCCAAATATCAAAGAGAAATTAAAAATGCATGCCATGGAAGAGTTTGGGTCTTAGGAGGTTAACTGAAAATCTCTAGGCTTCAGATTGATCTCCCCTTCAGCTGTGACAAATTACAGCAACATTTTCCTGTTCTGTTTTGTTTTTGACATTTTAGAGCCTGCTGACAGATTTATCGGTAACTATTTGCAGCACTATCATCAGTGTAAACCCATAAGTCAGTCTGTTTTAATATCTGCACTGTTTGCTTCCCCATCTCTCCTCTCCTCGTTGCCCTCGCCTGCTCCAACTCTGCGTGTGTCCACACAGAGTGGACGGCGTAATGAGGACCATGAATACAGAGAAGCTGCTGAAGACTATCCCCATTATTCAGAACCAGATGGACGCCCTTCTCGATTTCAATGTGAGTTTAAGGTGAAGCCCCCCCCCCCCCCCCGTGGTTCTGCAGCTCGTGTAGTAAGAAGCTGCTCATCTGGAGTGTGCAGAGTGCACCGAGACTGCTGTATTTCCCTAATTCAGAAGCAGACTTTTTGTTTTTTGTGTGGCAACAAATCGCTGTGCAGAAGCTTTAAAGATAAATGTCTCGGCTGATTGCTTTCCCTCAGGTCAATGCCAACGAGCTGACTAATGGAGTCATCAATGCAGCCTTCATGCTGCTCTTCAAAGACTCCATCCGGCTCTTTGCTGCTTATAATGAAGGCATTATCAACCTGCTTGGTAAGACCTTTGCGGACTCACCTTGTCTTTGTAAATCCTGTGCTGTTGTTGGCCATTACAAGTAAATACAATGTTTTTTTTTCTTTTTTTTATATATAACCAAACAGAGAAATACTTTGACATGAAGAAGACTCAGTGCAAAGAAGGTCTGGACATCTACAAGAAGTTCCTCACTCGAATGACCCGGATATCAGAATTCCTGAAAGTAGCAGAGGTAAATTAGACTACATTTATCTCCACAAATGCTCCTGCTGTCGTGAGTGCAGGGAAGCAAACACAACTCGCTCTTTCTTTCTAACAGCAGGTGGGAATCGATCGAGGAGACATTCCAGACCTTTCACAGGTAAGCGTCAGAAAACCTGAGGTTTCCACTCTTATTAGGAAGACTTTTCTTTTCTTTCTGTTACTGCCAGCTCTAACTGCTTTTTTTTTCTTTTTTTGATTCAGCATTGTCCTTGTTAGACTAGAATATAGTATACTCGGCTCACATTTTATTTACAATTAGGCACTTTGCATGATTTCCTTCTTGGGCGCATGTCTGCCAGAGGAGGCGGTCCTCTTTTCCAGTTCCCTATCCTCTTTCTTCCTCTTCTGAATCTCCTTC
This sequence comes from Aulonocara stuartgranti, assembly GCF_965226115.1. Classification (NCBI taxonomy): domain Eukaryota; kingdom Metazoa; phylum Chordata; class Actinopteri; order Cichliformes; family Cichlidae; genus Aulonocara; species Aulonocara stuartgranti. Next base: position 13,796,586 of record NC_138950.1, on the reverse strand, counting down.
TTTTCTTCTTGCCCCCAGTACCTTCTTCTAATTCTTCTGACAGTAAATAAAGGTGTGGAGTCCTCACACTATAGTTGAAGCCTGCATAGTGGCAGATGTTTCATAATTTACAGTAAACTGTGCACACTGTTGTGCTCGTCTGGGGGACCAGTTTTACATAAATAATTTACCCCCGAAAAACTGCAGCTAAGAAGCCTTTCCTCTCACTGTCACCACCTTTATATTCTGTATTTTCCCCTTATCTTTCCACTTTAGTTCACAGTTTGTGTAAGTACTATCATTCCACTCTTCTTCTTCTATGTCCGTGACTTGCCTCAGTGTTGTCTTTTTGCATGCCTCTGCTCTGACTCTGTCTCCTACATCGTGGTGAAAAACAGTTGAAGGAAAAAACACTCGCCGTGGTAAAATTCTGTTCACTTTTGGTCATGTTATTGAGGTGTAAGCAAGCATAGCTCATCTCCTGTAAAATGGCTGCCCCGTTGTGCTTAGACACCGCCACTTCAACAACGGCCGGGTTGCTGAAAGTGTTGTGGTGCTGTACGTCATCCCACACAGATGTTACTCTCATCCAAAGTAGCTCTTTGGCTGGAATGTAGTTATCGATCAGTGGTGGGTAACTAATAGCCCAAAGCTACCAAAAACGTGCAGATCAAAGACATAAATTGGCTGTCTACACCTGAGTTTTCATGGTGTGGTGTTTTGTACTCTATCTTGGTTGCTCACCACTGTCTTTTATGGTCTTCATGTCTATGTAGACTACATTTTCTGTCTCAGGAAGTCACTGACTCTATGTTCTCTGTCACGACAGGCTCCTAGTAGCCTTCTCGAAGCTCTAGAGCAACACTTGGCCTCTTTAGAGGGCAAAAAGGTCAAAGATTCCACTGCAGCCAGCAGGTATATAAATCCTCTTATATTTGCCTTGGATCACAGCAACTACCTCAACATTTATATTAGATCAGTCATACTGACTTATCTGTGCTGCACTGCATCTGGTGTGAATTTGTTTCCCTGCAGGGCCAGCACTCTGTCCAATGCTGTGTCATCACTGGCCAGCACAGGGATGTCTTTCACTAAAGTCGATGAGCGAGAGAAGCAGGCGGCTCTCGAGGAGGAACAGGCTCGACTCAAAGCTCTCAAGGTTAATGCATTTTTGAAACGAAAAATGAAACATTATTTCACGTGGCATGCATTAAATCTCCCCAGCGTTGGCTTTTTTTTTTTTTGACTGGACTTCATTACTCATCAGGAACAAAGGCTTAAAGAGCTCTCCAAGAGGCCTTCATTTGCCACGACTGATACATCACCAATCTCCACCACTGGGGGCACTATCAGCACAGCACCAGCCATTGATCTCTTCTCTACACCCAGCTGCTCCAATGGGTACTGCTTAGATCTATATTTTGTACTTGAAAAGAAAGCGCTTCAGTAACTAATTTATAACATATAAAATTGTGAGTAATTAGGACATGTAGGGAACCTTTGCCGGCATTGTCGTTGCAGAAGAAGGTATCAAACAGTCACGATGAGATGCTCATGCTAGTAATGACATGAGAGGATGTACATGTGAGATAGCTGAAGCAGTTTATTAATCAGCTGAAAAGTATTTTGTTGGTTTTCTTGATTTTGGGTTTGAGACTGGTGATCATTCAAAAAATTACATGATCTCACCGTGTGCCCAGGGAAAGGATAACGGGTACGTTTCACTAGGGCTGGGCCATATTATACCGTTCACGGTAATACCGGTATAATGTTAGGCAACAATAGGAAAATGAAATATCGCGATAGAATGGGAGTAAAACGCGCATGCGCAGTGCCTTTGTTTTCATACGCACATGGCCGATTGTTGAGTGAAACAGATGAACCAGAATTGGTTTGTAAAAATGGTGCAACTTCCGTGATGTGGAACTGGTTTGGTGTTTGTCCGTCAGATACACGACAAAGCACATTTTTTTTGCAGAACATGCAAGCGGCCGTTGTTATTGTCATATTTGTCGGACTAAGATGCTCTTAAATCTGGGAGTAATCTGGGTCCTAAACTCCGTATGCTTCAGGTCAAACAACACTGCAGCATCACTTAGAGTTAAAAACTGTCTAAATTCTTTCATCTTTACCAGGTGTAACTATAAAGTTTAACTTCCAGGCATCCATGAAAACAAAAGTTATTACATTTAACGGAGTTAGAAGTTACCAGGAAGCTAGCGGAAGTTAGCTCGCTAGTTTTGCTAGTTACCTAAGCATGATATAGCATGTTCTGACTGAGAGATTTCTGAAAAAAATCAAACGTACAGCTCTGCTATCACTTCCAACATAAATGAAGACAGGAAACTAAACAGCAGTGACGTTTGTAGGGTTACTGAAGTTGGGCTAGCTGGTATATAATGATGTGCTACGTGATCGCTAGCGACACAGCTATGTTAGCATAACATAAACAGTGAAGCTGGAGGACGAACACTAACACTTTTCCACTTATAAAAGTTAACGTGAAGGTTCTTCATGGTTAGAGACAAATGCAATCGCATGGCAGGATGCTGTAAACGGACCAAACTTCAGTCAGGAGAACAACTGAGATAATCCATCCACAATACGAGGTTAGTCATTAATATACTGCAACAACATGGGAATAGAGCAGCTGCCAGAGAATTCAACATTAATGAATCAATGGTACAGAAGTGGAGGAAGCAAGAAGAATGAGTTTAATAAAGTTTGATTTATCTGACTGCTTTGTTTCGCTTAATGTGCCTTATAATCCTGTGCACCTTATGGTCCGAAAAATACGTACTGCACACTGCAGTTTAATGTTGCAAAGCACCTCTTTTTAACTTCAGTGGATATTATACATGGTTATGCTCAGGATGTGTCAGCCCATTTCTACTGGAAATGCCTTTTGGTTAAACTTTCAGCAAGGAATTTGCATTTGCACTGTTACATTTTTATAAAGCTTTAATGTACATAAAAACCAGCTTCTTGTTTAAGTGAAAATAAATGGAAGGTTGTCTTTTTGCGCTAGTAATGTTGAGGAGTTGTATTTTGTCTCGCATCAATTATATCGTCGGTTATATCGTTATCGCAAATTTTCAAATATATATCGTGATAAATATTTTTGGCCATATCGCCCTGCTCTACGTTTCACCCTTCATAATGCTTCCTCTTCTACAGCTGCAGTCTGTAACCCAGAGGTGTAGTCAGTTTATTATCACATTGGCGCTAGAAGCAGCCATTAGAAAATGAGTACACTGTTGTCATAAAGGGACAGACATGGTCAACAATAATATTCAGGTAGGCGGTGGCATTTAAGTGACACTCCGTTAGTGCAAATAGGCACAAAGTGTGCCAAGAAAATGTCCCCACACCATTACATCTCCACCACCTGACTTAACCAAGGCAGGATGAATGCATGCTTTCATGTTTACACTTAATTCTGACCTCACCATCTGAATGTTACAACAGAAATCAAGACTTCCTGAACAACAAATGTTTTTCAGTCTTCTGAAACATGCAAATTTTAGCCTCAGTTTCCTGTTCTTAGCTTAAGAACAGCGTCAATTGCACTTGGTGTGGTCTTCTACTACCTGTAGCCCATCTGTGCACAGAGATGCTCTTCTGCATACTGTAGTTGTAGTGAGTGGTTATTCAGGTTACTGCTGCCTTCTTCCTCTGACCTCTAACATCAACGAGGCATTTTTGCCCCAGGAACTGCCGCTCATTGAAATATTGTAATGCTCGATTTGAACTTCAGCAGGTTGTTTTGACCTTGTCTACGTGCCTCAATGAATTGAATTGCTGCCATGAAATTGACTGATTATATACTTGTGTTAATGAGCAACTGAGCAGGTGTACCCAATAAAGTAGCAAGTGAGTGTATTTACACTGAAAAGCTTAAGGGAGAGACTTCTGGTTGGAAAACACATGCTTCTATATTAAAATAATATACTAATGGTGGTTGGTGGTATAAGATGATGTATTTCTGGATCAGGGAGCCACATGACAAAGTAAAAGTTTTATTAAAGTGATTTTGCTCAATGTGTACATTTAAATATGACAAGAGCTATGAAAGCATAATATTTGATTTAGAAACAAAAAAGATTAACCCTTCCCCACTAGAGCAGCCTTTTCGGCCATTAACTCCAAATGGTTATCTGTCAGAAGAGACCAGGATAAACACTATAATCAAGCAGTTTCCGGGGCTGTATTATGGATTTGTTTACCAGGCTTTTTTCTTCTGTCCACAGTGCAGTGAAGATGGAGAGCGACCTTTTTGACCTGCAGCCTACTTTCCAGCCCTCCATGCAATCAGGCACCACAGGGCTTCCAGCAGCGACAGCATGGGCAGGTGAACTGTCGCCTCTCCCATCACGTTCCAACCAACATCTGCTTCTGGACTTTATTTGTTCTGCATGCTTTCCTCTTGTTGTTGTCTGACTCTGAATCCCACATCTTCCTCTGCTCTTCACTTTCTTCTGTCTTTTGCTTTTCTGTCTCTCTCTCTCTTTCTTCTGCCCGCATAGATCCTTTCACGTCTACTGAAGCTGGAGATGATTCCATGCCAAACCTTAACCCTTTCCTCTCAAAACTCGTTGTCGATGCCACTCACTTACCTGTCGTGTCTTCAGACGGTGTTAGCTTTTCCTCTAGGACATCTGGTCATGAAGTGTTTGGTGGTAACAAATCATTTTGTTTCTCAGAAGTCTTGTCGTGCTTGTTCATTTCTGTGTAGCTTCTTATAAGCATGATTAGCCTGCATGTTTTCCCTCTGCTGGTTTAGTTTGAATGTTGATTACCTGTCTGCTTATACACATCTCAGTTCTCTCTTCCTGTCTTCCTGTTCTAAGCTCAAGCTCAAATTACGTTAGCTTCTTAGCCTCTTTGTGCCTCTCATGTACCAAACAGGGTCCTCCATGTCCTGCTATGGAGGTAGTTTGGGCTCTTTTAATGAAGTTTGGTGTTGCATTGTAGTGCAAAGATGCCTTAGAGCTTTAAGTGGAAATATGTTCTTCTTTTACCAACACTATTTTTGATTCTCCAGATCGTTACAATCCCTTTATTGACACAAACTCATCCGTTTCAACCAATTACAAACGCACAGTGCGGATAGAGCACTCCATCTCAGGTACTATGATGGCTCCCCATCACAGCCTATGTTTCCTGGCAAACATAGGATCCTATGCAAATCCCCCTCCCTCCCCCAAAGAGCCATTATTTTGTCATCCATGGTAGAAATATAGGCAGAAACTTGTGTTAAAGGAAAGGTCTGACATTTTGGGAAAATATTTTAACAAATGGTAATATTTGTTAAATTAGGGTTAGGTTTGGTTAGGTTGCTGGGTTGGATCAGTGACTGTGACAGCGTTGCTCTGGAGCTGTTCCTTAGTGATTTGGGGCCATTTTGACCTGGTAGCATCACACTGTTGCTGCAAATTTATTGAAGCACATCCATGATGCAGCTCTCTTGTTCCACCACATCTTAAGTATATTGTGTTGGGTTGGTCTGGTGACTATGGAGGTCATTTGAATACACTTAACTCATTAACCAACTTAACTATTCAAGAAACAAGTTTGAGATCATTTGAGCTATAACCCATTATGCTAGTGGAAGCGGCAATCAGAAGTCAGGTACACTGTGATTGTAAAGGGGTGGATGTAGTCAGCAGCAGGTGATGAAATGATGCTCAGTTGGTGTTAAGGGGCCTGAAGTGTGCCAGGAAAAATCCTCTACACAATTGCATCACTACTACCAGCCTGAACTGTTGATACAAGGCAGAATGGATCCATCCTTTCATGTTTATGCTCAATTCTGACCATACCAACTGAATATTGCAGCAAAAATCGAGACTCCAAATCCAGGCAACATTTTTCCAGTCTTGTTCAGTTTTTGTGAAGCTGTGCAAACTGTAGATTTGTGTTCTTAGCTGGCAGGAGTGGCACCTGATGTGCTCTGTAAACCCTAGAGATAGTGTGGGAAAATTGCAACAGATCAGCAGTTTGTGAAATGCTCAGACTAGCCTGTCGGCACTAACAACCATGTCACGTTCAAAGTCACTTGAGTTTATGTCAAAATGTAGACAGTTTGAACTCTTTTAGTCAGTGTGTCACTCAGAAATAATACTACTGTAAATCCCCTCAGACTGCAGCGTGAGCCAACCAAAACTCTGGTACTTCTTTACAGTATCACAGTTTTGTTGATACTCTCTGCCTGGTTAAAGGACTAGGATTTAGTCAAAAGCCTTGTGTAATGTTATTTTGAGCTTTGAGACTTTTTCCTTAAATATTTAAAAGCCATTTCTTTTATGTGGGTTTTCAAAACATGCAGAAACTATTGGTCTTTTCAATCAGTGTAAAAAAAAAAAAATAATAATTCACTGGTTCATGCTTCTCATCAGCAGCAAAACAGTTTGACATTAAGCAAGCTATTTAGCAAAGTCTGACCAAGCTAGCTGCCATGTGACCTTTTGTGAATGCTCACAGCTGCATTACTTGCTTGACAGGAACAACTGCCAATCAAAATATAATGTTCCTCCAGCTGATCCGATCTACCACCAGCCATTTTCTTTAGGTGTCCACCTATTTTCAGTTTTCATGTTAAGCTAAGTGTAACATATGCTAGTCTGATCAATTAGTATTAATCTCCAAAATGTCAAACTATTCCTTTAATGCTTGCCTTTGGGTTGCTGCGGTACATATCCACCTCAAATTTTGCTTAAGAGTTTAATAACTTTTGTACATGTTAGCTCTCGTCTTTCTTTATGTAATATTGCTGTCACTTCCTCCATGTCTCTCGGCCTGGCCTTGAAATACTTTCTTTCTTCCTGTCTTTCTTTTCTTTGTGTTCTTCTTGCTTCCTGTGGCGTGTCAGACTCCTTCTGTGGTCCAGTGTCCATTGCCCAGCACCTCCCACATCAGGCTCCCTTCCCCACTGAGCCCTCTTCTGTAGCAGGTCTATTCAGAGGTAGAGTACTGAAGGCATCTCTCTGCCTCATTCATCAGTAGATCAATGCTTTTTTTCCCCATCCTGTAGAGGAAGCTGTGTTATTCTGCTCTGTGTTCAAATGTCTAGAATTTCTGTAGTTAGAAGTGCTGGTGCAGAAACCTTGGGTCCAGGCCGTGGTCAGTTTTTAGAGTATTTCTCATCTTGTAACTGTGTAACTGCAGCACTCTTCTCTTTCATCTCTCTGAAGGATACTCAACACCACAGGCCCCTCCACAGCCATCAGCGGGGGGACTGCAAGTGGACTTTGAGTCAGTTTTTGGAGCCAAAGCCACAGGCAGCAGTAGCCTCAATTCTGATGGTAAGGATTTCACATTCAAGTGAACTGGCAATACCAGTACCATAGCTTTTTGTCTCTTAGTAAGGCAGACAGTGCTTAATTATAGTTTGCAGATGATGGATCAAAAACAGTCCTTCACTTAGCTGAAGAAAGTTTTTTTTTTTTTTTCCTCACGAAAAGGGGGAGGAAATATCTGAAAGATAGTGGACCACATTAATGTTTTGTTTTTTCTACCATTTATTTTAGCTGTAGTTGCTTGAAGAAAAACAGAGAAATCTTGCTATTTAGAACTGCACTAAGTCATGTTATTTGCTTTAGATAGCTGTGTCTGGTCCTGACGTCAGATGCAGCTGAAACACCTGCAGCTCTCAGCCCCATCTTGCAAGTCGCCAATGCAGGAACATACTGTTGTTTTTCTTCTGGGTTATTTTTACCCCACACTGTCTGTGTGTCTGCAAGCAGCCAAAAAACTGCATATAGTGAAGAAACTGACAGATGATAGACCTCAAATCAGAGTTAGGCTAAGAAAAATTTTCACTCGTAGTATTTTGGTGGGTATAATTGATTTTAAGAAGTGTTTTAAACACTGATAACTTACTGAATGTGCAGAATTTCAATGATGAAATAACAAATTCAATCTCTTCAAATCATCTGTTTGAACAGAGAATGAAAACAGTTTCCAGAAAACCCTGAAAGGATTAGAGAGTGATTATCAATGCACTCTAAACAAAAATGGCACCTTTGTTTTATAAGAAGGAATAAACCACATAACATACAGACCATTATATCCTTTTCATTTATATATTCAGTCCGAAACAGGCACACACCTCTAGCACTTATTGGTGTTTTTTTCTTTTTGAATCGCTCAAGAAGAAAAAACCCACTATTTCACACGTTGTTAGTGGTTACTTTAATTTCTTTAAAGCAGATGCTGCTAACATAATATGTTTTGCTTGGGGGAGAAAACTGCAGAACTCGTAATCGGCATTGTAAACTGTTTTGGTTCGCCCTTTTCTGCCCTCATAGCGCTGTTTTTGGCCCAAACAAGCAACTGTTTTCTTTTCTTTCTTTTTTAAAATCTCTAAATGTCACTTGAAGCTATCTGGCAACACCAAACTGCAGAGAAACATCATATTAATTAGCTACTAGCTGGTGCCATACCGCTGGCAGCTGACGCCAAGGTGTGCATGGAAAAGAGGATAAAGGGACCCTGATCACGGCTGCTGGATACTTGTTAGTTCTGGTATAACACAAGTGTTGCAGGAACTTTAATGATTTCAGATGTTGTCAGCTGTGGCCATATCTTTTTTTTTCAGGAATAGGTAGAAGCCAAAAACTGAGCTAAAGGGCTGAAAACAAAAATCCAAATGAATAAAAGTGTCTTTTTTTCTTTTTTTTTTAATAACACTGGAGGTACGTTAGTCGCATTTGTAGTAATTTTATGTTTACTAGATTAACGAAAAAGGTAATACTGTGTCAGCTGGCACAGAAGGATTAAAATTCATGAAAAATAGAATTTATAATAAGAAAATAAGCCCCAGTTCTAAGTGTTTGTTACGGACGGTCTTTGTCATTATTACATTGTGACGAATATCTTTTCTTTTCTGAGCCAGTCCTCTGTTCTGTCTTGTCAGATATTACTGGGGGTATCCTGAAACCGACTCTTGCCGGCTCTAACCAGCCGTCCAATCAGCAGCCAGAGAAGTTGGTGTCAGATGACCTTGACTCCTCCCTGGCCAACCTTGTGGGCAGTGAGTGTGATGCTTTGCTTTTAGCTGCTCTAATTAAAGCACGTGTTCATTAAAGGGGGGGGAAACATTTGCAGGCTAACAGCTGCTCGTTGTATTTCCTTTTTCAGACCTCGGCATTGGAAATGGCACGATGAAGAAGTAAGTGATGCTTCGTCGCTCTGTGTGTGTGCGTGTGTGTGTATGCGCACGTGCGCTTCAGCGGCTCTGTGCTCTCGGGCCACTTAAGGGCTGGCGCTAACATTGGCTGTGTTAATCCGCAGTGACATCCACTGGAGCCAGCCAGGGGAGAAGAGGATGACCGGCGGCACCAACTGGCAGCCCAAGGCGGCGCCAACTACGACCTGGAACCCTGTCTCCATGGTGACACAAACAAACTTTTCACTGCAGATTTTTTGCTCTTATTCTGCTGTCAAATAGAGAGCTGACATGAAACCAGAACATCTGGGTTCTCTTACATAAACTCAAAATCTGTTACTAATTACATCCATAGCTATAAACAGAACCTTGGAACAGGTACTGGTGCTTTAAACAGTCTATAACTGTCTGTAGTCAGATACACACATATATATATATTTGGACAAAGGCACAGTTTTGGTAATTTGGTTCTGCACAACAGCTTAATGGGTTTGAAGTAAAGTGATGAGGCTGTGATTGAAGGGCAAGTCCTCAGCTTTTAATCACGGTTTTAACGAATTAAGTCCATTTTTAATAGGTTCAGAGTAATTGGACAAATTAACATAAAGATATGGGCATTATTTGAAATACTTTGATGCTAAATCAAGCAAAATGCTGAGTTTCCTCCCTTGAGATGCATCGTCAGGTCTTTACCACAGCCACATTAATACAATACTTGTGTTAAGCTCCTTGAATTAAAGCTGAAAGTCTGCACTTCAATCAAATGTTGATTGCTTTATTTCAAACCCATTGTTGAGGTGAATCAAAATTACAGCAGTGTAAAGCTATGTTGTTCAGGATTCTTTTAATGAACGTTTCGCACAATCAGTGGAGCTTAACAAGCCCTGGAGGGCTTTAGATGGCAGACATTAGTGCTGGAAAACAAAGAGTTGCTGCACGTTATTGTCGTGGGAGTAGAGGTTTTTATCTGCTCATAAAGTAACCATCGTTTAATTTTGTCAAAGCCTCAAAGGTTTCCATTTGTTGCGCTCCATATTTTGCAATATGAAAAGTAAAGAATCAGCGTGCACTGACAAGGAGGAGGTAATTAAAGCCCAGCAGAGGATGTACTTCCTGAGGCAGCTGAAGAAATTCAACCTGCCAACACGGACGATGATGCAATTCTACACCGCAATCATCGAGTCCATCCTCACCTCCTCCATCACCGTGTGGTACGCTGGAGCCACTGTCAGGGACAAACAGAGACTGCAGCGTGTTGTGCGCTCTGCTGAGAAGGTGATTGGCTGCAGACTCCCATCTCTGCAGGACCTGTACACCTCCAGGACACTGCGGCGTGCAGCCCGGATCTCAGCTGACCCTTCCCACCCTGGACACAGTCTGTTTGACCTGCTCCCCTCAGGCAGGAGGCTCCGGTCCATTCGCACCAGAACCTCTCGCCACAAGAACAGTTTCTTCCCCTCTGCTGTTGGACACATGAACAATAACCACATGACTGTCCCCGCCACTCACACATGACCCTACGCTGTGTCACTGCATCATTTCATGTCTGGCACTGATCACCACCTGCACTCATGTATATATCCTTCTACGTAGCACTCTTAATTCTTATTGTTTGCACTGAAGCACCGCAGCAAATTCCTAATGTTGTAAACCTCAACATCTGGCAATAAACCCATTCTGATTCTGATTCTGATTCTGATTCTGATTAAAAAGGAGCTAGACCAGCTGTTGAGTCGCGACCTTTGTACCCCTGTCACCGTGGCTGTCACATTTAATGTTGTTGCCTTGCCTTGTCTTACCTGACCTGTTTGTGTCTCCTCAGCCTCCGTCGATCATGGCCTTCCCTGCCACCACACCCACAGGCATGATGGGATATGGCATGGTAAGTACGTGTAAAGCTTCTGTAAAACTCATTTCGTTTGAAGTGTGAAAGAAAAATAAGCTGGATATCCATTCAGGAAGTTGTCAAATCAGCTTGTTAGATAAATATTTCCTGTGCTCTTTATCACTTGGAGAATTAATTAAATGCACTTAAAGTGGGTCAAGTGACTCATTGTTTGCTGATGTAAATATTCTCAAGGCTGATAAGTAAAGTGAGAGGTGAGTTCTCAGTAGTTTTTATTTAATTCAGTCTATAAATATTAATATTCAGTTTTCATCAGCAGATAGATCGGAGAGATTCAGGATGATGTGATTGTGTTGTTTGTGCTCACTACTGACCCCTCTGAAATTGATGTTTAACTTGCTGCAGCCTCCACAAATGGGCTCTATGGGGATGATGAATCCGCCCACCATGATGTACTCCCAGCCGGTCATGAGGCCACCCAACCCCTTTAGCTCTGTGTCTAGTGCTCAGGTGGGTGCACGTTAGTTTGCTCCGGGTTGATGCACAGTAAAGTTTGCACAGTTATCAGGTTGAGTAAACTGGTGTATCCATTGTGCTGTGATGTGCACCATGATTAGTCACTGTAAGTTTTGTTGTCAGTGTGATATTGCTGAGGATGATGACAGTTTTAACAAATGAACCCTTCACTCTGTAGAGCTGAATGGGACAAAAACTGTGAATCATCTCCCTTGTTTTGACTCCCTGTTCCAAAAAAAAAGCCTTTTTTCTTTTTTTTTTAATTAACCCTTCTCTCATACATCACAGCTTCTCCAGACTAATCTCATCCCTCCTTCAGTCTCTGTACTGACTCTGACTTCTCCTCTGGTCCTCCTACCTCCTGTATTTCTCCCTGAAATAGCCCTCTGCAGCCTCTAGTCCTTCCAGCCAGAGTCCTCTCCGAGCCCCTGGACAGGACCCGTTTGCACACCTCTCTCTCAAGGATTTCTTGTAGAGCATCTCTTTAGGTACATCATGCTCTTTGCTTGTGGATGCACCTGCATGCTTTGCATGTCCAGTTATCCATTTGTTTAATTTGTATTCAGTATAAATCCATCTGATTAGATGTATTGCTTTTTACTAATGTTAACGTGGTGTTGCTCAGATTGCTTGCCTTATTGACAGATTTAGCCATACTCATTCTAACCCCTAGTTCATCCACTATCACCACATGTTGCTCAAACCTGTTTTCTCTGAACTGTGTAGACATTGGTGAACTAACAGCATGTTTGCTAAGCTCTGACCTAACATATATATATATATATATATATATATATATATATATATACTAATGATAAATGTCTCATTTTGCTATCAGAAACCTACGTAAGCAGTAGCTGCTAATGAAGCTAATGTTATATCCATGTATTAGAGAAATTAAATTAATCATCATGATCCAAATAGAGTGTTTTATTTTATGTGAGAAACAAACATTGTGTTTGAAATGATGGCGTTAGCAGATAGCGTAATAGAAATTAACAACTATGTGGGATTTAGCCACTAATCTGAATTTCACAGTTGTCAGACTAATTTCCATCAAGTTTCTATTATTGTAGTGTAACCACACTAATTAATGGTGGACCTAATTCTGTTAACTACTGTAGCTTAATTTAGGAGAAGTTCAACGCTGCTAACAATTTCTGTACCTTTTTTTGTTTGTTTTTGTACTCTGGAAGTCTAAAAACAACAAGTCCTGCCCTTAAGAAACACTTCGGCATAAATTTGAATGCTCTTTGTATTCATGGTGCTGTCGTTGGCGAATGTGCTCATGAACAGGCTGGTTCATGGTTAACAGTGTTAAGACTCCTAGATATGAAGATTTTGGGTTAATTTAAGGTCCCAGTCACATAGGCCTAGAGACTAATCAGTAACAACCTGGATAAAGAAATATTCATCCCCCGACCATTTGGCAAGTGGTTGTTGTTAGTTGCAAGATGAAACTGGTTGCCAATCTCCTTTCGATTGCTTTGGTTACTTGCAGTTTGGATGAAAGATGCTGCTCTTGGATTCAACAGTAAGGCAAAAGTTGTGAATGGTCTGTTTCCAGTTTGTCACATTTCCCAGTTTGACTTCCACTGGGTGAGCAGTTGACAGCTCAGGATCTACCATCCAAACTACAGATGACCATGGCAATCTGTCAGTGATCGACGCAAGGAGGGGTTTTTTGGAGCAGCACCCTCTTTTCAACAGATTTCACCTAGCAAACTTCAGCAACCACTTGGGTTTTCCCAAGCAGCCAGTCATCAACTGGTCTTAAGGGCCTATGCGACTGGACCTAAGAGAGAATGCTCCTCTCTTACTTGTTATCACTGCCAGGATATATCAGTGTAAGGTTTTGACTGTTAACAGTTGCTGGACTGGATTATGTCTGCAGGCATTTTAGTGAGTTTCTAACATTGTGCATGACCTTTTCTTGCAGATGCAGTTCATGTAATTTGAAGGAAGTGACTCTTGGAAGATGAAAGCACCCAAGCAGCAAAACTTTGTCCTCGTTGCAGTCTTCAGAGAAACATTCACACAATGGAGCAGCGACTGTCAGAAACCATGCTAACAATGTCCAGATGACGTTTGGCGATAGCTCACACCCATTATTCTATAACTTGTCCGAGACGTCGAGTGATGCTGCTGTCTAACCCACCCACCCCTTAAGAGGACTCCTTATCCGTTTTACAGTGTAATCTGTAAAGATAGTTTTGGGTGCTGAGAAACTTAAATGTTGATGTATTTGGACATGCTGTGGTTGGATATAAAGGGTTGATGTTCAGAGGGGAGGGAGTGGAAGGGAAAGTAGAGCAGTCCTTCCCTTTCTTGATCCAGTCATCAGTCATCTATTCCCTACGGTTATTTAACTGTCACTAAGTAGTGATGCTAATGACGTTTACACCTGTTTAGTTTTTGTCTTTTTTACCGTGTTTACAGTAGACATTCCTTGTGTGTTGTTTGTATTTATTTATGATTATTGGTTTAAGATTGGGGGGAAAAAATAATAATAATGTAAAAACTACAGAACACGTGGGAGTGCTTCAGCATTAAACAAGGATCTCAGACTATCATTAAGAGATAGAGTTAAAAAAAAATAGCTATTATATAAATGACACCTATTAAGCGGAATGATAGAGCACTAAATATTCTTTTTGTGTTAAGAAAATTTTCTACTAGGTGAAGGACTTCACAGTCCCCGTTGTAATTAAAGAGCAGGGGTTAGAGTACAAGTCAGTTAACAGTATATAGTTGATTCTGTGCCTAGGGTTTTACTTTGCAATGGATCAGTTTTTCTGACTAGTTGGAAAAAACCAAACAAAAAAACAAAAAAATAACACACTTCATCCACGAATCTGAGGCGTCGCACTGGGTGGTGGGCTCCATTTGCTTTAAGCTTGGCATGCCATTGACTCACTGACTGTAATCAAGGCTGCCTTTACTCTGAATGTGAACGAGTTGTCTTCATGTTGCACACATCTTTCCACACTGCAGTTCCTCAGTGAGAGGGGGCGGGGGTGGGAGGGCGGATGGCGTGTCCAGTGGAGGGGAAAAGAGTCGCAGATTAGTTGTAAATTAATTGTATAAAAGATCCCGAGGGCAGGGTGGCAGAGGAGACGCACTGTTGATCGGTGCTCTGTGTATATAAAACCTGACTGTTCTTTGAACGCAAACGTTGAAAGATGTATGAAATATGAAAGCAATTCAATCAAATTTGACTCTACCTAAGTTTGATTCAGGATATTCTCTGCGTTTGTCTCCGCAGATGTTTTCTTTATGTAATTAGAACGTGTAGCAGACAATGACTGAAGTCTTTTCTTTTCTTTTTCAAATAAAGAGCAGCTTCCACAAACTCTTGTTTATGTTTTGCTAGTTAATAGTTGAAGCGGTTTACCTGATAGCACTGGATTATAGCACGTTTTCACACAACAGGCTGTCACTAAATTACGTGCTGAATCTTGTGTGGGCGCAGTGTGTTCCAAGAAGTTTTTCGGCTTTAGTGAGTGAAAATCAGGTATTTTAATTGGCTCTAATTAGCAAAAACACATGTTGGCGCTTTATGGTTGTATCACTGGCCTTTCATCCAATATGCTCACATCTGGCTCCAAAAAAATCAATCAATCTTTCATATACAGTCTATACTTAAATCATAGTAACATACTAATAGAAACAAATTTACTCTCCAGTTTGACTCTTTCAACCCTTAAGTCTAATTGGAAGATATTAAAAGAATTTGTAGCTTTTGACATTAAATTTTTATGTTGATCACACCTTGCAGGGTTGGGAGATTATTTTTCCAGGGGGCTGCATGCACTAGGACTGGTGTGGAGGACCACATGGATAAACTAAACTCAGTTCTGCTCAGTATAAATTTGAATCTCTGTGAACTCATTGGTGTGGCTTTGGGGAAAATGAATTGCCCACCCGTGCTGTAGTAGGATTGGGATGCTACATCACTATTTGTGGGATATCCTGATCTCAACTGGGAGGCCAATCTGAGTCTGCTGAATATGGTTTCTTGTAGGATTAAGGGTTAAACACTGCAGATTAACATCTGTCCTGTGAACCCTCATGTCCCTAGTAGTTATCATTAATTCCTAAAGTCTATTTTAGTAGGTTTATAAAAAGATGCACACTTCTAAAGGTTTTGTGAAGAAGAGAATTTAACATTGAGACTATAATGGGTTTTTTATTCCAGGTTGTAAACACGCTCATTAGAAGTCTGTGGACATCAACTTGCTTCTGAAGCCAGTCAACAAATGGCCATTCAGTAAATTGCTGCTTGGGATGAGGGAGAGGGCTTGATGAGTTAAACACAAGGCCATCAAACAGGAAAGCTGAGTAGTGATCCTACGTGAGGCTGATTTTTAGACCACATGTATACACCCTCAGCTGCTCTGATGGAAGGCACTTAAAACAGAGGGGAGAGTGTTTCCTTTATGGGTTTCTGTCTACTTTATCTTTAAGATCAGAGACTCACCTGAAGGATCTTATCCAGCAGATGACATCCTGCTTTAGTAGACAACATAGTCACATGGTTACTAACCAGTTGCCAAAGATTTTTAAGGTCTTTGGTTCAGGACAGTTGTTTTGTTTTTTGCTGTAGGGGTCACAAGACGGTTAAATGATAAAGGGAAAAATATTCCGTAGACTAAGGTTTAATTTGCTGACTAGAGAAGTCAGAGTCTAAAATGTATTAGACCTAAATAAAATCAGCACAATTCATGAGCTATTCAAATATAAAACCTATAACAGGATTTTTGTGCAGCTTATGTCACAGTTCACTTTCCAACCGTTTTTATTTGTGCTCTTCCTAAGCTGAAAACATGAAACCAGGAAGGACTCAGGTGTTGAAACTGTGGCTGTGCCCTGAAACCACATCAGGGTCACCGTGGGAATATTTATGGTCTGCTTACTCCAAATAATTTCACAGCATTCAGAGTGCAGGCGGAAGGGAAAACAGTGCCTTGCTGTAAGCTTGTATTTGAGGTTTGGGCTGTCCTAGAGCCTCGCCTGCCCGTGAGGATGCTCACACCCTTTTGTCAAACAGACCGATGATGTCAACGTGTGTAAACTGGAGACACCTGCTGGACACTACCTGGCATTACACCACTGACTGCATAATTCATTTATATTTAAGTGTTAGATCAGTTAAAATTAAAGCTTGAATTTGACATGAAACACCCAGACATTCACTAAATAAAAATAAATATTTATATAGTTACTGAAAGTCAAATTAAAAACTGCAGCTCATGCTCATCAGATCCTCCCCATGCACGCGCTCTGAGTCCGCCCCCTCCCACGCGCATGTCCGGAGATCCGGCGCATCCAGCAGCAGGAGACCTGTGGAGGAGGTAAAAACTTTATTTCCCGTGTGATTCTCTTTTTTTGTAAAACATGAAGATGGGAAAGACAGAAGCGGGCTGTGAGAAGTCCTCAGGTGTCCTGTAAGGTAGGCAAATATAAAACACAAACAAACGATGTTTTACACTTGTTGAGTTTGAAGTGGAAAGAAAGGAAGTGACACTCTCTGGAGATTTAAGGTAAACCTCTGCCACTCACGTTAATAGGTTAACATGAGACTTCTCAGGTGTGCTTCATTTAAAACCATTTTTTACTCTATGAAACGTTCATGTGCTTAAGTTTGCTCAGCCAAAGAAAACTTTTGCGTCCGCCCTGTTGCTGGTTATCTCTGAAGGAATCATCAGCTGCACAAAGACCAGACGATTCCTCGCGTTACTGTCCAGATGTCAAAGTTTAGTGTTAAAGTATCAGCATCTCTTTCGCTTGATAAACTTTTTTATATAAAAAAGAGCACACCAGCTAAAGTTTAGCACCACTGATAGAATATTTTTTTCTCAGGCACCCTTATTACTCTAAACATAATTTGGGTACTTATTAGAGTAACAGTAAATACGTGCCTGTGGCTCATTAATATATATGACTTGCTTATATCAATAGCATCAGTGTGTAAGCAGCTGTTCCCGTGGTTAAGGAGCTGCTTACTTTCCAACCTGACCTCCTTCTTCAAAAAAGTTCCCATATTCAATATCCAGAAATTCACTGTGTGAGCTTCTATAAGATGTGACTATGAAACTACATACAAGCCAAAAAATAACAGGAGCCCCTGATTTGATCTTTAATATTGATGGTTTTGTAGGTTTAACCTTCTGTGTAAACCTTGTTAAACCTCCATCAGTCACATGATAGAACCATAGCAGTGCACTAGAAGTTTAAAGCAGCTTAAGGCAGCTATATACTTGGGTAAAGTAGAAAATATAGGAGCTACAGCTTTAACAATAACTCCTCTAATGGAATTATTTTCATTGCTTTAAATACTGGACCGGCTTCTGGTTTAAATTGGGAAAAAATGGGCTCCACGTCACTCTTAATGAGAAGCCTGCTGCATAGACAGTGACCACCCTCATTAACTTCTAATGCAAACCCAGTCATTTTGTTCTATAAGCAGACCTGAAATATTAAAGAAACCACTTAGATCAGAGAAGAGCTTCTAGGTGTCACTGCTGGTAGTCCTTCAAGGGGTAAAGAGTTAAGGGTACAGCTCTAAACTTTGAGAACTTTACAGGATCTGAATTAACTGCTGTATACTTTGACAGAACCAGCAACCATTTCCACACCTGTCCGCTGAGAAAAGCAGGAGAAGGAACCATGATAGACCTGAGCCACCTGACGGAGGAGGAGCAGGCGATGATCATGACGGTGCTGAAGAGGGATGCTGAACTGAAGAAGGCAGAGGAGGAGAGAGTCAGGTTGAAATTTGAGTCTCAGTCACGTATGACGATATGAAGTCATATTTTTGGGCGTCCTTTAAGCCACTGTTTACTCGCGTGTCGCTGCTTGGCTCTGTTCTTGACATGCGCTGAGACATTTTGGGCTGACTCTTAAGTTAATGTCATGTTGTTGAGCTAATGTCATTTTATTGATTTAATAAGAACTCCCAAGTCCCTCTGTCACCCGTTCTGTGAGAAGAGGCCTTTGTCGGATCGTCAAAATAATATTTGTCTGCTCATAATCCAATAACACAGTAACAGCTTGGCTGGACACAGACGCTGCCTCCGTAGCTGAGAAACCTCAAAGTGAGATGAGCAATTAGATTACAGCCAAGTCCACACGTGGGAGAGGATCATGCTGGTCTGATGGACAGGAATAGAAACCCTTAAAGGCCTCAGTGATGGGAGATGCATCAAGAGTGTCGAACGTGATGGGGAAAAGAAGTTTAATTTGGTCATATCTTTTTAGGACTTTTAAAACAATTGACATCTGCTGTTTCCCTGTCGTCTTAGCACCTTCGGGCGGGGTCAGAACTTCCTCACTGTGCATATTCAGGGTGTGTGAAGACAAACAAGAAGCTCACATCTTCTCTGGCCTCTCCCATGTCCTGAAACAAAAGTGCACACTTCGTCTTTCAAATTGCAACCATGCGTGCAAACTATCAAAAATCCCCGATGCTGTGTACCCTGTTTTAATTTCATTTTCAAAAATCGAGAATGCCATCAAACAGCGTGCTTTTTGTTGTGGCCTTAATGCAATTGGCCGGCCTGACTTTTTCCATCAGCGGGGGGCTGAATGCTCACTGTGTCTCGGCCAGTCTAGTGTAAAAGGATTAAGCCAACAGTCTGTAATAATGTGCTACCCTTTTTTCACATGACCACCGAGTTCCTCTGTGAAGGAGGAAAGATGAGTTGGAGCAGTCAGCTCAAGGCGGAGGAATTTTTTTGTTCCCTCTTTGATTCAATTTAAAGTTGATGGAAATGTTTTCCGAATTCCTGCACAGTAAAATCAGAAGCTTATCATTAGCTTAAGCTTAAATCTGAAAAATGCTTCACATGATTAAAAACACAAAAGAGAATTTGTGTTATGTTGATTGCATTGTGAACACCTTTAAAAGATTTTTGGGAGTTTGTCTGTCCTTTCTGCGCTCTTGGCTTTGTATTTCACCCCATATTTGCAGGTTAGTCCTGCTCAAAGTGAATTAAAATGGTGTCAGATTTTTCATTCAGTGCAACCGAAAGCGAGCATTGTCTCGCTTTTGCTTTTTTTTGTGTCTGTAGCCATTCAGCAAGACGTGCCACTCAGCTAGGATTAACACACTGCATAAAAGAACTAGAAATTATACAGAAAAAACCTCTCCACTTGAGCGTTTTCACTTCATTTCTCTTTTGTGTATGTCTATTTTATTCTTTTTATTATATCCTAACAGGAAACTGGAGGACATAGTAAACAATACCTCCCAGTCTGACGCTAAACTGAAGTACCTGACAGGAGAGTGGTTTTACGAGGCCAAGTCACGCAGACACAGGGACAAGATCCACGGCTCGGAAATCATTCTGGCTTCCATGAAACAAGGAAAAGCGGCTAGTTTAGGTCTGCTCATTCTGCACTGTTCGCTAAGAGTTTTAAATGCACATTTCGTGCTCAGGGGAAAAAAACTTTTCCTCTTTTTGACCACAGCACCCTGTTATCACAACAGAGGCAAGTACAGATTTTACTGATCTGCTGGATTTAAATGTTTTAGCCTTTCGGAGGTAAATACATACAGAGTGCTGAGGTCAGAAATGAGGCCAGGAAAGAATTCCCTCTCAACGTGTGGTGAAAATCAGAATTATTCTGCTTCATCAACCTGGACAGTGTTGTTATTCACAGACTTTTCCAAACCTCTCTCTCCTGCAGATGGTTCTCTTAGACTTGACAGACCCAAGGTCGCGAGCAGTCGAGCTTCAGACATTGTTCCTCCACTGAAACCTGCCAGACAGCTGGAAGCAGAGCAGCCACAGCAGATTAGGTAAGCAGTTGTTTCCTATAGTGCTGTGCAATACTGCAAATGTTATTATGTCAACACAAAAAGGTTCAGGCATTTCTCATGTTTGAGGTCTATTCAATGATGTCCAAAACAAACTGTATATAAAAAAATTACAAGTATTGATCCTGCCGTGCTAATATCGATCTGATACCAGTACCAGCTTCACTGTGACTCGAGAAACAGACCGCGAAGGATGCGTTCACATGTAACGCTACCAGACACTGATATTATCACTTGAGGCTGAACCAGCTCTGTTTATCTCTCTCGTCACCCTGTCAGTGTGAATATGTACTCGGAGTCTTGTGACTCAGCCTGTGTAAACATAGGTGGTGCTGACAAGGAATACATCTGTTTTATAGCCAGGCAGCAGCTACTGTACCTTCTGGGCAAAGTGTTTAACTCGATAAAACTCTCAGAGCAATTACTCCGATTGGGACATTACGAGATGTTGTTGTTATGTTTGAAATTAAGTTGTGCAAAAAAAAAATGTCAGGATCGTCCTATCCTGTGGTTCTAATTTGAATGAGAAGATTGTTTTTTATTGTAAGACCTTTTGTTAATATAAGACTGGATTAGTCACACAGTTGACTGTGTAGTGAAGTCACTTTGTGCCACACATTCAGCACACTTCTGTTATAGTGCAGTCAATATTTGACTTAGCCCCTCTCAGGTATTTGCACTCTGACAGTGTTGGTTTGCAGTGCATTTATTTCCCATTGCTTCGTTACATCACATGAGATTTAAACGCAGTTAAATGAATTGCATTAGATTAATTTAATTCAGCCACAACATAGACATGTCGCAAGTGTTGTCTCATATGTTTGCTCCTTTGATGTTTGGGTGGTTTGGATGGGCAGACATCTTTTTCTTCTTTAATGTCATTACTCTTTACTGTCGCGAGTCCCAGTCATGCACGGTGTTGTTTACATATTAGATTAAAAATACACCCATTTTTTTTTTTTATTCTTTTTTCCCAGTGATGCAGAAAAAGAGAATCAAAGTTCAGGGATTCGTTCCCCGAGAATGGTACGTGTTGAAAAACAGGCTGGACTTTCTTTTTTCCATTTCTTTTTTCCTGTTGTAGAGTTAACAGCGCATTTCATTCTTTTCTGTCTTCAAGCCGAGGAATAACCCTTTTAACCGTGCTTCCCTTGTTGTTGTTGAGCCTCCTGAAAATAATCATTACCTGTCAGCCAGTCGAGACCAGGAGTCACTGGAGACAGGTCTGAACTGAAATTTGAACATACAGATCTTTGCGGGGCTATCTGAGGGTATCCCGCAGTGAGCCTCTTATCTTTTCTGTCCTCAGAGCCTGTCTCTCCACTGAAGAATCACCCAGCAGGTGAGGCCAATCAGACATCAGAGGGCTCCTCTGTAGGTTTTAGGCCAGTGCCAAAGAAGAGGACCTTTCTCTCCAGACGTCCTCTCAGTCCGTCTGAAAGCAACGGCCTGGGGTTGGATGCTCAGCCGGGGTCAGCGGGGATTATTCCTACACCACGACGGAGGCTGCAGCGGGGATCCAGCGGGAGCTCTAATCAGTCTGGCCTGAAGAGCCAAGATGAAATGCCTCAAAGAAGTGCAGTGTCTAATCAGGTAGCCCGGTCATCCACATCTGCAGATGAAAACTCCTTGCAGTCACTGTGTGACAACTCTCAGGTTTCCTCCAATTCAAGTCTGGAAAGACAGAGAAACCCAGCTTCTATAACAAGAGACAGGTCAGTGGGAAACTTATACTGGGAACCTGTAATTAAACGTTTGCATCCTTCCACTGTAACTCACAACCTGTATATTTTCAGAGTGTCCAGATACACAAGAAGTGATGCGTCCACTGAGACGGGACCATCGCAGAGGAGTGAAGAACGAGATGACCAACCTCAAAGAGAGCTTCCACCTTTGAATTTTGTCACGCTGCCTACCACCAACATTCAGGACAAAGAAAACAACAGCCGTGTGGGGCCAGCGATGAGGCAGGAGGAGCTGAGTTTGCCCCAAAACATTGTGGGTAAGTTCAGTAACAAGGTACGACAGGGCAGGGCTTTCAGGCATGTATTCCTCTTTCAAGGATTGGAGGAGATGAAAAGAGGTGAAAGTTTAAAAAAAAAATGAATAAAATCAGAGAAAAGTCTGAAAAACTGACATTTTTTGGGGGGAAATATTGTTTTTTCATTCTTCATCTTTTATTTATCTTGTGACCCCGAGTGTATCTTCCATTCTGGTATTTTCCAGCAAATTCCAGCAAATCCAATTTAACTCCACTGTGGACGACTATCTAACATACTGATTTGTAGCAAGTATAATAAACACAATATTCACCATTTGAATATTTAAGTACTAAGATTCAAGAATGAGCTCTAAACCATAATTAGGAAAATAAGATTATCTGAATGTATTGGGCAATAAAACAAATATAAGACACAATTAAAAGGGGCGATCGCCTGAATGAAAAATCGAGGGTTTGCTAAGGTCAGCAAGTTTTATCACCCTCTTAAAATGTTGTTAAAATGTTTTACTTTAGACTAAATATGAAATCACACTGCCATCAATATAGCAACACCGCAAAGTTATACTGCTATATGAGGTCTATTTCCCCTTCAGGGTCATTTTATTTTCCGCCTCTGCAAGCTTCCAGCACTCCTACAGTACGCAAGCACTCCTCATGCACTCACACATCTGTGATTTCACCAGAAATTTAACCTCAAATTCAGGTTTAAGGTAACCCGACATTCATGCCGGCGATCATCACCGGTGAAGGAGAGTCTAAACTTGAAGGCGACACATCAAATTAGGAGCTTATCTGAGAGAGAGTCAGTGTTTTGCTTTGTTTTTCACATTTTCTCTACTGTGTGCTGTGAATTTAGTGAGTCAATGTTGAACTCTCCTGTAATGTACCAGGGCAGCCGAAGGAGAACATTGCACCGGCTTATAACAGATAAAAGAAAGAGACAAATTTGGCTCCCACCAACTTAAAGATGAGAAATTTGAAGGTCAGAACCTTTGGGGGCCTTTAAACTTAACTTAATGTGTCAAAACTTCAGGAGATCCAGCAAGCATCACAGTGAACTTGACTTCTGTAGAGTGACTTTAAAAACACAGGAGTGCTGGAATAAGTCCAGAGGTGAACAAGGAGAAGACCTTGAAGGGCAGAGAGCTGAAATTGAAGTCAGAAATGCTTTTTCCTCAGTGGGTTGTAGCGCTCTTTGGTCACACCTTGTACACTAATACTGTTTTATTTATTCATTAAATTGATGTTGTAATCCCGCCGCTTATTGAAGTAGAGCCAAGTATCTAATTCTATTTCCCCACGTTGCTTTTTAGATCCAGATCTCCCTGTATCCTATGATCTCAACTTCGTTGATAAGTCTCATCAGCAAACCCAGAGGTCAAATCATGCAAATGTGTTTAAGCTATCCACTCAGGCCACCAGTCCCACTGGTGAGGATGAGGAATCCATTGCAAAGGTGCTGGAGTGGTTCAGCCGCAGCACGGACAGCAGCGATTGGCTAAATTCAGACGATCCAGTGGTTACAAAGAGCCCTGACAAACATGTGGAAGTTAGTAGATTAAGAGCTGAGGATTTATTGTCGAAAGATGCTGTGGATATGATAAGTGACAGGAAAAAGGAAACGCTTGAAACAAAGAGGAATCATTTACAAAGACAGATCAACAATGACAAAGAGCTTAGAGCCGCTGACAGAAGAGGCAGCAAGGAAGTGATTGAATCACAAGAGGAGGTGAAGACGGGTACCAGAGAGAGAATGCATTCACAAGATGTGAAAGACGATGCCGATGAAAGCCAACCACCTAAAATATCTCATCTGAAGTCGTTCTGGGAGAAAAGCAATACAGGCCCTAAAATACTCATTGGGAAGTCGGTCTCGTCTGGCGACAAAGGTCAAAAATCTGCTCAGCTGACGACAGAGAAAAGGTCTGATATGGCGTTGGTTCCTGGAATATACAGCGGGAATGAGATTTATGATAAATACGCTTCAAATCCAAGTGATGAAAGAGAGCAGCAGCTGCTAATCACTACAGATGTAGGAGAGAGTGTTCATTTAAATAACCACCAGCAAGCAGACAATCTGGTGATTAATTTGCCCCAAGAGGGTAATGATGATTCAACATACAAGTCAGATTATTTGATGTTGCTGTCCAGTGAGAGAAGAGGTTCAGATGCTGAGGTTTTTTGCACAACAAGAGCACCGGCAAGGACGGCCATCAGTCCAGAGTCTGAGAGCATCTTTTTAATCAAACCTGACAGCTTTTCTGAACCAAGAGAAGTCCTGCTGCCAGAAGAGCTCTCAAAAAGTCTCCCCGTGTCTCAGCTGGATACAGACCTTCTAACAAGGGCCAGCCTGGATTCTGAGAAGCTCTGTTTAACCAGAAACAATGTGTACATGGACTATAAGCAACCTGGGAATGATGTGCAGATCACCACAAAAGCACAAATTCAAAGAGGTTCAGGTGAGGATAAAAGCATTCATTCGAGCATGTCTCCAAAAAGAAAAGAGGACTCATCCAATAAAGACAGGACTAACAGTCCTCATCTAAATAGGCAGGCGTTGCAAAACCAAGAAAGCACTGCAGAGCGAATAAAGCAGCTCAAATCCTTCTGGGAGCAGGAGAGGAACAAGCCCATGTTTTATACCGGCAAACCTAGAGCTTTCGGAGATGGTAAGGTGGCTCGTGGAGCAAATCAGGCGAAACTGAATAAAAGATTCACAAAATCAGAATATGACCTGAGGTCAATTGGCAATGAGTCAGGCAGTGACGATGAAAACTATGACAAAAATCATCAAAATTTTTCTATTATGCCGCTGAATCAGAGAATAGACAAGCTGTCTCCGAGCCTCGGCACAAGCCGGGCCCAGTTTAACACTCTACGCGAGTTCTGGGATGAGGCCACATCAGACTCCAAGGGATCATTTTCCTTTGACAAACCCAAAAGCCCCAAAAGGAAAGAGGGAATAAGTGCTCAGCTGTCGTCTCAGGACGTAAAGGTTGTTGATCCAGAGATTTACAGACTATCCTCTGCTGTCGAGAAAACAAGACCAGCCGTGATGAAATCATCTCCACCTCCTCTGAATCGATCAAAGTCGCCACATGACAGACAGACGGGCTCTGGGTCCAGAGCACTGGGTGATGGCAAAAACAACCCACCTAATTATAACTCAACTGAGTCAGGCCAACAAAGATTGTCCAGAAAGAGCTCAAAAGATTCCAGCAGAGAGGAGAAAACTTCAAAACCACAAAACAGCTCAGGAAAAGAGAGTCGTATTCCTAAGAGCAGAAAAGACAGCTTTGGTTGTTCGAGCAGTCGGGGTAATTCTATGCGCCGCGCCACCAGCATGTTCGCTTTGAGCATTCCCGATGAAAAAGATCAAAGCAAACTGAAAATGGATGTCAGCCCTGTTCACTCTCAGAGCAGAAAGCAAAGGCAGAACCCTGAGAAAGCTATAGTGCCGAGACGATCAGAGGAAACGGAGGCTCTGACTCCACGAGCACGCGCCTTTGTTCCTAGAGACTACCGGCACTACCTGGGGATGACGGATAAGACCAGCGTCCACACCTCACTCGCTCCGGCCGTGAAGGACGAGGGGTCAGAGGGCAAATCTGGGTATGAACTGGATCTGACTGGGCCGGTGAGGGCCAGCACACCGGTTAGCTCTGAGGAGCGATACAGCAGGAAGGTCAACAAGATGAGTCAACGCCCCCTGTGGGCAAACTACAGCAGCTCAGACACTGGCCAGGAGTCCTCTGTGAGCAGCACGTCAGAAACCTGGTCCAACTCGAGAAACAGTTCAAATCGTAAGCACCAGTTTTCAATCTGATGTTTTTACTTTCTACTGCAACTCAAAACAAGAACTTCTCTCTAAAATACATGTCGTCATAAAGTGTTTTTTTTTTCTTTCCTTCAGCTACAGTTATGCTTGAGAAAATAGTGGTTGAACAGTGCACTGCAACTGCTATGACCTTGTGATATCGTTACCTTTTGAAATGGGTCATTTGAATAGCCCAGACAGAGACTGTCTATAAGTAGAATACAACCAGCAGTCCCTGCTTCAGAGAGACGCATCGCAGACCAGGTGTGCTCATGTAAATTACAGTAAATCCAAGGTGGCCCGGGATTGTTTGAAGATGGATTATCCTCGCGTCAGGTGATCTGTAGCAACCTATGGGTGACATCTGCAAATAGTACCAGTGGGTTGCTGGAAACATTTAAAGAAATTGAAATGAATTAGTTTGCATAAAATAAACCAGAAAATAAATAAACGAGCATCCCTCCCATTCATCGCAAATATCAATCTAATTTTTTTCAACAGCTGTTTTGTGTAGGTCGTACTCCTGTGTGTACACTCCGATACAGTTTGTCATCATGGCTTGGATCCAGCTGTGTCCTTGACATTGTGTCCGTGTCGGGTTATCTGTGTTGGCAACAGCAAATCTCAGTAAACAGACTGTGTACCTGCAGTCAGCTGTCTGTGTTTAATTTGTGGGCTGGGTAACTTAATTAAAAAGCAAAAACAAAACAACATTTCACCAACAGTAGTTTTATAGAGCTATATAGTATTCTTCAAACCTCAAACCTTGAATTGTTTAAAGGTTAATTTCTTTTCTTTTGTATTTTCATTATTACCTCATTGTAAACCTCAAACTTCAAATACTTCGATTTTCATTTGTGGATTCAAAGTAAATGGAGCTGCAATAATCAGCTGATCAAAAGCTGTTTCATAATCAGCTGTCAAAGATTAGCAGATTAGCCTCTTGTCTTTGCATTGCAATGCCGTTAACCGAAAAACACTGTAGTGGGATACTGTGATTGCCATTTTTCACATGCTTCTGGTTTTTTTTTCCTAGAACAGTTTAAAAATATTTCAGACTATTTATCATTCAAATAAGAATAGATAAACCTTATTTATACCTTTTGTCAAGTCTAAAAATTCCTCCACGCATCCAGGATCCAGACGACAGCCATTAATCAGTGCCCTTAATTTGCTTCATGGTGCTTTCTCAGCTTTCAAGACCATTAATCAGTTAATCAGAGCGTTTTCCGCTGATTGCAGGTGAAAATGATGACTGTGACCAAAATCCTGTAAGGAAAGCACTGCGGCGAGCAGAAGCACGGCCCAAAAATCTGGCTAAAAGTATGGAGGATATCACCGCATCATTATCACCACGTGAGCATGTTCTCAATGCTAAAGCCCGAATCTTCCATTTGTAGACACAATTTGAGATGACTGTAATTCTGTTTCTCCAAGGACAAGAAAGAAGACAGGACTCAACTTCTGACCTCAGGCGCGTTAACGATGGTAGAAACTGCCCTTTTCCTTTCAGAAAGGATTTTATTGCCAAATGTTGAGCAGATTTACAACATTAGGAACTTTATGCGAGACATGATAAGACAAATACTTATCTTATTTTATCCTTCTGAGAACCAAGGGAAAAAAGTATCTCTCAGTTTAACTTTTTCTCTGATTTTTGTGTCTACTACAGAGGACATGCATAATTAGGCTGGGTCTCCGGAGGATATACATTTTCTTGCGATCATAGCGGAAATTTAATCAGTATTTTAATCTTCTGCTTCCCAACTAACCACGCTCTAGCTTCTGTTATTGCATCACCCTCCTCGGCCTTATTTTCGGATCCAGACCACCTGAAGAAGATGAGCAAATCAGTTCCTTCATTCTTACAGAAGGAGGTAAAATGACTTCTTGCATCTTTTAGTCCTGTAGAAAAAAGCCTGCACTGCATCTTCGAGCACAGAGCTTTGTTTGCTGTCTGTGTTGTAGGATCCTGGCGAAACCACTGACTCCACCTGCGAGGACAGTTACCCCCGAGAAAGACTAATAATGGGCAGCTCAATGTCTAACCTCACCATCTCTTCTGGCAGGCCGTCTGTGTCTTCTGTATGTTTATACACAGCAGAATGCATCGCTTTGCATGCGCATTTTTCCCATTCACTTATCTCTCACTTTAACTGCGCTGCTTCTTGGCTTTAAGCTGAACTAGAGAAACCTTTTTCCACAACAAAAGCTTTAAATTAACAATACAGGTGTACTGAAGGCTGCATTCCACTTAGCATTCATGCTATTGCTGGCACAGCCGCCAACATGTCGTGGCCTACAGTGATACACTGACCTCATTCTTTTGTAAACTTTGTTTAATATGAGCATTAATCATCAGTTTTCTTATACTTTGAATATTATGTGAAGTAGAATATCTCCAGTTGTATTGATACTGACATAAATAAATGTTTCTACCACCACTGCCCCCATGTCGGGATGACAGCCAGAATCAGAAAGATCCCAAAGCTGCCAAGCATCTGTGCACTGCACCTCAGCTGAACAGTGGGAGGCTAACCAGACGTGAGCAGATGTGCATTAGCTAAACAAAGTTGGTCTTCAGCCAAATCTTCATTAGTGAACACTTTTAATCAAGCGTAAATTTAAATTTTGTTGTGATTTTACCACTTCTCAGGCCTTAGGAAGCTCCAGTGAGCCCTGGAGCAACAAATGCTGAAATGCTGAGTGAGATATGAGGTTTGTCAAGTAGGGCTTTTTTTAAAGCTTATCCATAGAGATGATTTTAAAGGAGAAAACTGATAGCTCTAAAAGAAATTTGAATCCTCCCCACACCTTAGTGCAGTTCACAGCAACTTTCCAGCGCTAAGGTTTGTAGCACTGATCAGGTCAAAGTATAGAAAAGTGCACTAACAAGAACTCCGGTCACTGTTTGTACCTCACACATTCCTTCTCCGTCTGTACCTGCTGCACAATAAAACTCAATAACCAAAAGCTCAAACATGCATGCATCAGACCGTCTTCTGCTTTGTTTTATAATAAACAATGTTTATCTTCATGTTTGCGTATGCTTTCAGCTAAGTGGAAGTGTGATGACCATGTACAGTGCAGACTTTGCGAATGTGGAGGTCCAGGGAAGCATCCAGTTCTCCATCAACTACGTCCAGCGGCTCAGAGAGTTTCATATTTTTGTGGCCGAGTGCCGAGACTTGGCTGCTGTAGACCCGAAAAGGGGCCGCTCAGATCCGTGAGTGCTACTTCCATACTAGATTATAAACCAATGAAAGGAAACGTGATATTCCTGCATCATGTTTTCACCTGTCCCCACCAAAAAAGGACTCCAGGTTTCTTTTAAGTCACTGTAAACTAATAAAGAGGGGCATATACAGAGTATTGACTGTATATAAGAGATGGCTGTAGCCACTATAGCACTAGCATTTACCTGCAATATAGCAAAGTGGCAAGGTCAGAACAACAGTACATGTGGTTCATGATGTTTCCTCAGCTTTCACTAGAAACTTGAAGTATAAGAAAGTTTGTTTTTTTTCTTAACTTATTGTATTTATCCATTTCTACTATATTCTGTCACCATATCACACAAAAGTTATTATTCATTTTAGCCCATTTTTGGCCACTAACTGTGACTACTTCCTCCATATATTCTGTAAGATTTGTTTTCTTTCCTTTTAAGGTATGTCAAGAGCTACCTGGCGCCCGATAAAGCTAATCTCGGAAAGAGGAAAACATCGGTAAAAAAGAAGACGTTAAACCCGACTTTTAACGAGATCCTCAGAGTAAGAATATGTGGATATTTTACCAACACACAAATATTCCCACACCGTAAATCTTGCCTGACAGCAAATAAAAGCGCCCTGCTCTTTCCTATCCTCCCAGTATCGAGTTCGCATGGAGTATCTCAGGACCCAGACACTCATTCTTTCTGTTTGGCATCATGACACGTTTGGCAAGAACAGTTTCCTGGGCGAGGTAGACGTGGAGCTGTCTAAGTGGGACTTTGACCACACCCAGATGAACTACTTAGCCCTGAAAGCCAGGGTAAGAAAAAAAGATAAACACACACAAAGGCTTCTTTATCTGCGACATTGTTTTCTCATCGCATAACGCCGGTTTATCTGGAGAATGTGGTCCGTCCGCTCATTTATTTTCCAGAGTCTTGTTTGAGTTGGTTATATCAGCTGTCACATGATGAAGTTTTTGGGTGTTTATGTAATGTCTCCCGTGTCTTAGACGACGCCCACGCTAGCGCCATCAAATGACCGAGGAGAGATGAAACTAGCCATACGTTTCCTGCCACAGATCATCCACAGCGAAGGTCTGCAAGTAATCCTCCTCTGTTTTTTATATTAGATTAGCAGTATTGTTTACAGTAGCACAGCAGCCTCTCTCACCTGTTTGTCAAAGCTTCTGTTATTCTGACATAGAGCCAATCAGAAGAAAGTCGGGTTAAAGGGAGACGTGTTAAAAAAGACTTGTGTAACACCCTGTCCTCACATACATGGGTATTTTTCTTTGCATTTTGACTTTTGAAAAACTTTTTTTGGCTGAAGATTTTCATACTCTGCATTTCCTTCTGTGCGAGGAAACAGATTTTGTCCTATAACGTCAAAGGCATGTGCCTTTTTTCCTTTTCTGACATCAGACTGCACAACACATCATTTGTTTTATATGAGGCGATTTCCTGCAGTGGCAGACAAAGGGGCGACCGTGGCTCAGGGGGTTGGGAATCGCATCTGTAACCGGAAGGTCGCCGGTTCGATCCCTGGGCTCTCTGTCCTGGTCGTTGTGTCTTTGGGCAAGACACTTTACCCTACTTGCCTACTGGTGTTGGCCAGAGGGGCCGATGGCGCGACATGGCAGCCTCGCTTCTGTCAGTCTGCCCCAGGGCAGCTGTGGCTACAACCGTAGCTTGCCTCCACCAGTGTATGAATGTGAGAGTGAATGAATAGTGGTATTGTAAAGCGCTTTGGGTGCCTTGAAAAGCGCTATATAAATCCAATCCATTATTATTATTAAAGGCAAGATTTTAATATCTGCAGTTGCATGAATAGAATATGGATGTCAGTGTTTCCCCTGATGTTTAGGAGAAGTTGAACCTCACTCTTGAGTCAAATGTAAAACTCAAGCCTTCCGCTTGGCTTCTGATTGGCCAAGATTTCTACATCACCAAATGCTTGATGTTTTTAATCTGGATGGAGATATTTTTCACAGTGCTTCTGTTTTTTCTTAAAATGATGAAAGTTGACACCTGCCCATCTAAAAACAAACAAACCATGTAATGTGAACGATAAATAAGAATTATTTTGAACTTTTAATCATGTATGAGTATAAAGGTGGAGTTCTTAAGGAACTCTTTGTTTTGAGTGACCTAGCCAAAGTTTGGACTTAAATCTGATTGGTGTGACCTTAAAAGCCTTTTCATGCTTTAAAACCTTCAACTGTGGCTTGCTTAAAACAATTCTGCAAAGACGAACGAGCCTGAATTCCTCCACAGTGATATGAAAGGCTTATTACCAGTTATCACAAGCGCTCGATTGCAGTTCTTGCTGACACGGGTGCCAGAACTAGTTATTAGATTTAGGGGTGTAATTACTTTGCCAGGTAGGTTGGTAAACTCGCCCAGAAGGGTGATGACAATATCCCATCAGCCTTTTGCAGCAGAGGAGTAAAAACTGCATTTTGTATTTCCTTGGGTTATATTTGTCTAATATTTAAAATGTGTTTGATCTGAAACGTTTAACAAATATGACAAATATGTAACAAACCAAAGAAATCGTGCACAGTAAATACTTTTTCACAGCACTATAGCTGACTATCACTGTACAAAGTGTGTGCAAGAATCAACCTAGATTACCAGTTAAATAAAAGCAGGAAAGAAAAGCATCATTTAAATCCAGTAATAAAATGTTATGTATTAACCTCCCTTACTGCAGTATGTTTTAGTTTTTAAGTTCAGTCTTATACTTGTGTAGAAATACCAGAGTCATAAAAATGTAATGTCATTTTCTTTAAAGGTGTAGCTAAAGACAGTTGCAGCACTGGAGAGATTCACATTTGGGTGAAAGAATGCAAGAACCTGCCTCTAATCAGGGCTACCATCGACCCATATGTAAAGTGGTATGCACAGCTGATTCATCTCAAGTTAGTTATTTAAGGGGTTCTTCTGTATTAGTCACGACATGTTTTCTTCTGCCCGCTCATTTGAAGCTTCGTCCTGCCAGACACGAGCAGGAAAAGTCGCCAGAAGACGCGTGTGCTGCGGAGGACGGTGGATCCGGTGTTTAACCACACGATGGTGTATGATGGCATCAGAGAGGCTGATCTAACAGAGGCATGCGTGGAGCTCACTGTGTGGGACCGAGACAGGCTCGCAAGCAACCTGCTGGGGGGCCTGAGGCTGGGGACTGGAACAGGTAGGCTACTGATGGAAGAAGTACTTATGAAAATACGCAACCTGATGAGATACACTCAGCGGCCGCTTCATTAGGTACACCTGTTCAAGCACTGCAAATGCAAATATTGTATTGGCGACACATGGTATCAGCTCGGTGCTTTCAGTCGTGTAGACATCATGAAGACAACCTCTGTTAGATGGGATAGACAAAGTTTCCAGCTGTTGTGAAGTTATTGGAGCTTTGATGTTTACATTATGAGTGAAAGCAGTAAGACTTGCTCATTTTAGTATATATATATGTGAAATGTCTTTAATCTTCAATGCTTTGATCATTCTTGTTGGCTGGTTGCATGCACAGCCTTTATAGTCTGCGAAACATAAAAGTGTGCAGAATGTAATTTTCAAAAACAGAATGACATAATGTGAGTAGTGTTTCTAGATCAAAGTGTGTAGAAAGAAAACAAAGGCTTTATATGATGTAGATAAGAGCTAATTATTCTAAGAAATTTAACAGTTTCATGCTGGAAAGATGATTTTTATTTTTTTTTTGGTGCTTTTTTTGTCTCTCCCTCTCTGTAGGCAGAAGTTACGGAGCAGTGGTGGACTGGATGGACTCGAGTCCTTATGAGGTGGCGCTGTGGGAGCGCATGATGGCTACCCCGAATGAATGGGTGGAAGCCGTACTCCCGCTGAGAATGCTGAACTCTGCAAAAACCGCTTTCAAATAAATATCTCAAACTGTGACGAGATTACAGACGAGTATAAAGTAAAACTGCTTTTACATTTCAAAGTTTAAAAATAAATGAAAGGCAGCGGAGTGAAACACTGGAGTCATCAGTTTGGCAGAAATTTTACAGAAACCTGTGGGCCACCCAGCATAAAGGTGGTATGAACACTTAGAGAAACCTCTGGAGGGTGAGTTTTGTTTTTAGACTCATATTCTTACACAGCTATGAGAATTAAGAAGAGGATCGACCAATGCCGACATTATTTTTATAATTCCAGCACCTTAAAGTTGTTTGTTCTGTTCTAATGCGACACAGTAACATCACTTTCACCTGGTCTTTTGCCGAACATTAATAAGACACTGGGTATTTTTTATTTGTATTGTTATTTGGAAGAACTTACACTTAGTATATACCACAAGTTATCAATGTTATATCACCTGGAAGTGCCAATATAGCCTTTGTTTACTTAGCTGAGTCTTCAGAAAACATGGCTTCTTGGACTAACAATTATTGACAGTATTTTCAAAAATATAATTCAATCCAAAGACAGATCTCACGTGTGATGAACTGTTAAAGTGCCGTGTTAATTATATTAACCACAAGTGCAATAAAAGACATTTAATACAGATCATTTGAACAAGTCTGTCTTTTTTAATTGTTCAGTAAAATATAAGAAATTTAACATTTAACAGCAGGTTTTTCTTAGTGTTTTTTGTTGAGCTCTGAAATATCTCAACTATTTTTGTACAACCGTTACAGATGACAACAAGCCAGTGCACTTCTACTGCCGGTCCCAGGCTCAGATAAATGTGGAGGGTTGTCAGTGAAGGTATTTTGTGTAAACTCTATGCTACTGTTGGACAAAACCAAAGGAGGAGGAGTGGGGTGGCGGGTGCTTGGAGGCAGTGAGAGAGAAGGAAAGGTTGGTGTATAGAGGTGGTAGTAGGGATTTTAAAAGTAGCTTTAAATGTAGAGAATTAGCTTATGTGATGTGGAGTCCTACAGAGGTGTAGGTATGCGCTGGAGAAACAAGGAATAAAGGTCAGTTGAAGCGAGAGAGGGTATACGCATCGATAAGAGGGAAGCTGTCATGGTCTGGCAGAGGCAGACTGTATGGAGTGACGCAGAGGACCCAAAATGCAGACAAAATAGAGCGTGGAACAAAACTTGAATTAACAAAAAGCGAGCTGTTTAATGAGGCTGGTAAAAAAGGTACAAACAAAGGGCAAGGCAAACTGAAATAAAACTAAGATTAACCTAAACTGGGAGAACTAAACAAACAACATGAACCATGGCATGGCGAACAAGGCGTGAACAACAGACAACCTAACAAAGAATGAACAGAAACACAGACTAAATACACACAAGGGTAATTAGGGGAAGTGGAAACACATGGGGAAACAGCTGACACTAGTCATAACTAGACATAACAAGACAAAGGAAGCAAAGCTGACTACACTGACATAGGACACAGACCTTCAAAATAAAACAGGAAACATGAGACGCGGACAAGACAATATAAACTTGACAACATAAGACACGCAGCATGAAACAGGGAGAGGGAAACTTAAATACAGGGGTAGAAAACACAAAGAGAAACTAATAAACAAATGAACTTAGCTACCCGACAGAACTTAAACATAACATCCAAATAAACTAAAACTCAAAACGCTGGGTCAACAGACCCAGGAACGTGACAGAAGCAGGTGTAACAATGAAGTAGCAGAACTGGGTGAGTGGGTGGAGACGAGCATCAGCAGTGATTTGTGACAGAAGGACAGATATGATGTATGGTTTGGAGACGGTGGCACTGATAAAAAAGACAGGAGGCTGGGATGATGTCAAGATATTCATTTAAAGTGACCGGGAAGGACATGGAAAGGAGTATTTCAGAGGCTCAGCTCAAGTTGAGTGGTTTGGCAACAAAGTTACATTTTCTCATGCTGAATAAATGTCAGGTTAACTTGTTCATAGATTAACTTTTGTTTTGGATCCACCGTCAATAAACTTTAACTTCTCTTGATGTTTCTGACAAATTACCTGCAAATGTTGAAACGGGTTAATATTCTAAACCTACATACAGGACAGACGCGTACAGAGCAGTATGCACATCAGCAGGTAAACCTTTGTTGTTGTTGTTTTGTCATTTTGTTAACAGCAAGAAAGTTAAAATAATATTCCTTATTTTCCAACCCCAGTTTATAATATGGAACATTTAACATTGAATTCAATGTAATCCAACTGCTAAAAAAGTTGCACTAAATATTTTTTTCCAATGCATAAAATATGAACTATTATCTTCAAACTGCAGTAAATATTGAGCCTAAATAATGGCTGACCAAACTGACATTTCTTTTTTTCAGCATTACATATTTTTAATCAATATTCCTTCATGACTGGGGGACATAATGGAATGACTGTTTTTCAAATGGACAGCAAAACAGTTATGATGACACTGCACACAGTTACAAGCATTACAGGGATCCTTTTGCGCTTCAACAATGGAGAATCTGTATGAGGAAAAACACAAAAAACATCAGGACTTGCATTTTTATACTGAAAAATGTTGCATATTTAAAGGGAAAGAGGCCCATGGGGGGTTTGTTGGCTTTTGTCAAAGCAAAACATTACAGGTACATACAGTTAGAAGAGTGGATTTTCAGAGAAAAGGCTGCGCCCGAGGTGGTAAAGAGTAACTAAGACTATGTAGGCATGACTTCTAGACTTCTCTCGCCTCTTTTCTCAGTTCATACATCTTCAGTTCCTGTAAATCCCTCTCACCATACATGCAAATTGAGGACAAGACATAAGGAGAGAGTTGTCTTTAAAGCTGTGCCAAATAAATAAACTAATAAATAGTTTTTCAAGCCCAACTATATTTTATGATATCAAATGTGATTGGAGTTTAACAGTGTTTCTGAGAACTTGTATGTGGAGCTTCTTTTGATCATATTCACATCAAAATGTCAGGATATCGGATATCAAACCAACTTTTCCTACACCAAATCATCTTTAAAACCTAAAAAAAAAAAGTGAGTACTTGTTAGCATGTCTTCTACTTCCTGTCATGGTTTTATGTCTTATCTCGTTTATGCTTCACTGTTTAAAACATAAAGGATGCACCTATACACCCTGCATTAGAGCTCTATTTCAACTGTTCTATTTTATGCAGAGGAAGAATCAAACAATATGTGGATGCGCACGGACCCTGAAGCCGAAAGCTCAGGTTAACAAAGAGACAATGCCACTGTGAAGATACCTAACACTGTAGTTTTAGGTTGATCTAGTGCAAAGAAGTCCAACTAGCTTTGTAGTATGCGCCTATGATTGGTTAAGGTGGAGAAGCTGATTGGCCAGCATCTGGTACATTCAGGAAGTAATGATGTATCACCGTTACAAGTTTAGCTGTGAAGCAAACTGGCTGAAGATGATTTGCAGTTAGATATTTTCTCGAATGCTCCAGATGCAGGAGGTCAGAGTCTAAAGGAGCTGATTTGGTCAGCTAAACCAATGAGCTATTACCACAAAACACATAAAAAATGTTACTGAACTAAGGTGATACATGTGTAAATAGAGACTGTACATACACGTAAATACAGATACACATGTATATACGGTGCAGATATGAACATATGCAAACACAAGCCGGCAACAAATAAAAGACACTAATATAAAGCTTAAAAGACTTTTTAAAAGATGTTTGGTCATACAGCTTTAATACGCAGTGACACTGATTCTTAGGTATAATTCTTTGCAAGCAATTTAACACTTTTCTTTCAAAACGTATTCCTCCCATAGATGTGAAATTGCGTTGGTATTCAGTAACAAAGGACATCGCATGCATTTCCCATCATTTGATATGTGCACTACGAATGGAGGTATTGTCACCATTAGAGGTAACCACTCCCATCAGATGAGCTTTGTTTTATTTGAGGAAAAGGTCACGATTCAGAACAACATGGTACTGATTTACACTAAACGCTTCCATTTAAGACGCCAAGTGGACCAAACAATAGCAGCAAAGTGCCTCCGACAGGGCAGAGCAGCGCAAACAAAGCCCTCACTGTAGGGTTAAGGGTCTAATAGTATTCAAACATAACTTTTTCACATGTGAATAAACATACATGTAATTATTAACATTATAAACGAATGCCTGGATTTTTGTACTATTGTAACAAAAAATTTGTACAATTTTATGACATATTAAAATAAACTTGTGCAATTGGACCTTTCCCTTTCTTTTTGGTTTCAATATACTGGACCAGAGTGATTTAGTGGTTATGTTTTTTCTAAATTTGTGTTAGAAATTTCTGGTTAATTAAATGAAGTGCATCAAATTGTCCAATCAGAGCACTTTCCATGGAACAAGCTCATAACGGTTCAGAAAATATCTTCTGCTCTGTGCTCAGTTTGATGTTTGTCGTGATCTAAAAGTCCTCAACAATGAATTCATCCATTTCAATTAAACCTACATGACCATTTTATGAGTTGTGCAACTTCACACATCACATTCAACACAGATTCTTAGCATCAAAGACTGAGTCAGCTGGCAGATATACAGAAAAATCTAAAGGAAAGAACACCAGTAATGTTAATTAACTGGTTCGTTTTAAAGCTAATTTTGCTTTTAAAAGAAAAATAAACTTTTGATCTAAAATCAAAAGAGCCAAAAACAAAACTGCAAAAAAAAGAGAAAGAAAATTAGCCTCAAAACATGCTTGAGCCTAACAATACAGGGCACACAATCTATTATAAATGTGTTAACAATGTTTTTCTTGCATTTATAAAATTATACAACTAAAAATACATTTAAAAAATGCATTACTAAGAAAACAGAACAATTATGAAGTGAAGCAAAAATGTGTATTCAGAGGTTTTGGCCTGTTTTGAAACAGAGTGGCTATAAAGCTTTGAATTCTTGCTGTTATCGTGTAAATTTGTTAGAATTAGTTAGAATCAAAAGGATGCAACTGTGATAAGAAAACATACAGCAGCCTAACGGGTCTAAAAAATGACAATTTTTTAATTTAATTCTGACTGTTTGGAATGGATTCATAATGTGAAGCTTGAATGAATGAATCTGAATGCTCACGACTGAGCCTTCAGAGGGTTAATTTACCCCCAAAATATTGTAAATGTATATATTAACATATATAATACTGTCTATCTTCTACTTTGTTTCCTTTTATGTTTGTGCTGTTATTTACTGCCAAGTACGAAAGCATACCTATGCTACTCAACACAAGTGTCATTGCTTTCCTCCTCTGGCTTCTCACGTGGATGGCAGGTGAAGTTACTATAGTGCTCTCTGACACGTATTTGTTGACCTTTCTCTTGCACAGTCTCTCAGAAGATCCAAATTTCTGTCAAAAACATGAAAAACTGCAAAACAATCTTCAAACAGGTAATGGAAATGTTCACAGAACTGAGCAAAAGTTAAAGACATAATATTTTAAAGATCAAAGTCTATGAAGTGAACTTACAGACAGTAACGAGCGACGTTTAGACACCTCACAGAGTCTGGTGACACAAAGCAAATAGAAAGTGGAAACTGTCTCATACTCATTGTCCACCAATCTGAAGTCTTCAAAGGAGAAAAGCGCCTTTTGCGACACCCCATTGATCTCCACCATAGTTTGCGCATCCCGTGTATACCTAGTAAAATAATAAACATGTACTTGAGAAAGCTTGAAATGTGTCAGTGTGTAAATGGGTACATATTACATTTATCTCACTCACCACACAAACAGGCCATAATGGCCGCTTTGCATTGGACTTGGACTTGTTGTTGCAAAGCATCATTCCAGCAGCACATTGAACCTTTGAGAACAAACAGAGAGTTTTTTTAAAAAAAAGACAATTTAAAAAAAAAAGTTATTAATGTAAATTTTAAAACTTGCCTGTCTTTTAGATTGATGGCTTTCACTTCAACATAAATCTTTGTCTTCACTTCAAGTCCTGTTTCTGGGATAGTTAAGATCTCTTGGTATTGTTTGTCCTGTTCCAGGGAAAATTAATAGAGAAAATGAAGTTTTAA
Organism: Aulonocara stuartgranti; assembly: GCF_965226115.1. Classification (NCBI taxonomy): domain Eukaryota; kingdom Metazoa; phylum Chordata; class Actinopteri; order Cichliformes; family Cichlidae; genus Aulonocara; species Aulonocara stuartgranti. The sequence goes on along the minus strand of NC_138950.1, from coordinate 13,757,280 downwards.
AAGTTTTTTTTTTATATTCTAGTTAATTCTAAAAGATTTTAAAGATTACTTTGTAGAGCTGCAGACTCAGCATGTTGAATAATCTACCATCGTTGGATTTTATACTTGAAGTCCCACCAGATCTGCATTCAACCAAATAAACATATTATTTTAGAGTATGACAGATTCAGTTTGCAGGTATTACTCTGTGCGTCACATGGCATACTCACACACTCAGTTTGGTGTTGTTGAACAGATATTTCATCCGGTATGTGCAGGAGAAATTGTACCGGATCTGGGGCCTGTAGGTGATCATGCCCGCAACGCGGTCTATAGAAGTAACAGTGCCAAAGACAGTGACGTACTGGACATATGAGAAGTCTGAAAACTGTCCACTCCTAATATGACTGCTTATCTGTTGATGGAGAAATATGTTTTAGCATGACAGCTTTCAATAAATTTGTTAAAAAATTAAAACTGAAGTAAAAACTATTATATAGGTTACCTCAATATTATTACCGCAGAAAGAGAGAGAATTTGATTTATTGGAAAGCTGAATCTTAATCTTGGTGGGTCAACAGTGAAGTCAGCAGTCCCATAACATTTAGGATTATTTGTCTGATTATTGAGGACCACCCAGGACTCGTTGTAAAAAGCATTGTACATCGGGCAAAGGTAGATGCTCAGGTCTATGTGCTCAGGCCCGCAGGTCACAGATACATCTGAGTTCTCTGGGAGAGGAAAAATAAAAGATTTCAATCAAGTCGGTGGAAGATTGAGAATGGTTTTAAACTAGAGAACTCTCATTATGCTTGCTGCACAAAGCCTACAGTTACCTGATAAACAAACATTTAGCAGCTACAATGCCATATACTTGTTTCTGGAGTTGACAGAAACCCAAAAAGACTGTTAAAACAAAATGAATGGTGGAGTAAGTCTCTACTTTTATTTGTATTTTATGCACAAGACTTGTATCTGCTGTTCTGAGGCATCAAAATATCTGCTGTTGCTGGTCTGTGAATATACGCCGTTTTAAATGACTCTCTCAGAAACATACTCAGTATCCTTCTTCCACACTTAAAATTGTGAATGAAGCGATTTGGGAGATAATAATAATAATAACAATAGTCAGGGATATAGAAAGATGTTTAGATCTATAAGGACGACACAAATATGCAACTTGATAAATGTCAACAAGTATTTATTATTTAACATCAACATATTAGCTCCCTCTGCTGTCTGTTATGCAATAACAGGCAGCAAAAAGAAGAAAAAAACAAACAATGTAGCATGAGCAGCTACTTTTTTCACCATTCTCAACTCAAAAATCATTTAAAAGTTCATTGTCATTGATTTCAAGGTGCCATCATTCCTTATCAATAAGACTCTTGACAACCTGGTTCAAATCATTTATTTGCCATACACAGTTATTTTAAATTATTCTGAGCCCTTATCTCCCCATTAACAAACTATATGATTTATACTGAAGTTGCATGCTTAGATAACCACCGACCACCATGTAATATGTTTGTGAAATGGAAAAGCTACATAGAAATATGAAAAAGACCATGCACTGTTCCTTACTATTGTTCCCCATGACCTGTTTTATTATCTACTGTATAATGACCATGCATTGTAGATGATGAAATACTGCACTAGCAGTTTGGGAGATCGGTAAAAGGACTCCACTCTGAGTCAGAAGATATTAGAACTTTCTCTTTCTGCGCCCGATGTACATCCCAGTGTGAACGGTCAGGGCAGTGCTGAAAATATGGCGAAACACATGATGACAGCCACCAGAGGCCCATTGTAGCTGCCCCCATTATTCACACCTTTGTGAACAGGAAAAGAGAAAAGCATTAAGGTATTAAAACATTGTATATCTAATGAGTCAGCATTGCTTATTACAGACAGAATAAGTAACCCTTTCAGAATAAATTTGTACACACTAACACAGAAATGTCATACGTCAGAATTTTGATCTTCTCCTGTAAAAGTGAATCAAAAGTCATGGTCAGAAATGGATAGATTTCAAGCTTATTGTGCTGTTGAAAAAGAATTGCTTAGTTGCTTTTCTGAAAAAAGTCACACTAGAAAACTGAAAACACACTAGAAATCTCATAAACTGATGCTAGGTGCATTCAGGCTATGCAGGCAGCTTAGCATAAAGCCTGAAAACAGAGGAGAAATAACTTGGTTCAGACTCGACAGGGTAACCAAAATCTACCATCAAAGACTAAGTTTTGATAATTTTTTAAAAAATTGTGTCAGCGTTAATCTCGTTAAAATGACGTTAACGCCATAACCGCATTAACACGGCAAATCTCCGTTAGCGAGTTAGCGCAGACACGGGGCTAACTCGCTAACGGAGATTTGCCGCGTTACCGTCATTTTAACGAGATTAATGCTGACAGCACAATTTTTTTTTACATTGCGCAAAAATATTAATCTATTAATTGTAATTTAATGTAATCCTCTGTTTTCATCCACTAGCTGTATTGGCAGATTTGATCAGGTGAAAAATAATCTTTATTAAGCGGCATAAAAGGATAATAACACAAGAATACATATTTTATTGCAATTTGTTCTAAACACATACCAGTTTTCTGGTTGCCCACGACTATGATGGGAGAGGTGATTGTAGCATTGCTCGACACGGTCTCCACCTCTCTCTTTCTCCTAATTCGGGGGGTGCCACAGTTCTATCGAAAATAAACAAAGACAAACAAAATACATTTTATTTATCTTAGTAATACAAAAAAAATGAATTCTTTCAAGATGTCTGGTAAAAACAAGTCACTTCCACTCACAGGCAGCAATGAGCTACATGTGGATGTCTCACAGAGTCTGGTGACACAGTGCAGGTAGAAAGCAGAAACTGTCCGATTTTTGTGCTCCACAAATCTGAAGGCCTCAAAGTTGAAGTTTGCAGTATGTGACACTCCGTTTTGTTCCACCACAGTCTGTGCATCCCGTGTACACCTAAAGTGAAACAAAATACATGCACTTGAGAAGGTTTCAGGGGCTCGCTTGAAATGAGTTTCAGTGTATGTCAATGATTAGATGAATTGTGGTTACATTTGTATAACTCACCCCACAAACAGATCATAAGAGGTGCTTTGCATGGGATATGGACTTGTTGTTGCAAAGCATCTGTCCAGCAGCACATTGAACCTTTGGGGACAGACAGAGATTTTTTTATGGGTCTTTTCTGTTAACGCAGCCAGTCTAATGTAAATAGTTAAAGCTTACTTCTTTGTTAGATTGGTGGCTTTCACTGAAACATAAATCTTCGTCTTCAAGTCAAGTCCTGTTTCTGGGATGGTTAAGATCTGTTTGTACTGTTGATCCTGTTCCACAGAAAAGTAACTGAGTAACTGAGTTTGAAAAGTTTTTTGGTAATCTTCCAAAAGTTTTAAAGGGTCTTACTCTGTAGAGTTGTATACTCAGTGTGCTGAGAAAGGTGCCATTGTTGTCTTTTATGGCCAGAGTCACACCAGATCTGTAGTTGATAAAAAAAAGACAATCATATTATGCTTTTATTTCTTTTTATTATTATTTTTTATGCTTTTAATATAACAGATACATTTGTGCACATATCTTTTGCATGTGGCATTACATACTCACACAGCCAAGTTTGTGTTGTTGAGCAGATATTGCATGGGGTATTTGCAGGAGAACTTATACAGGATCTGGGGCCTGTAGGTGATCGTGCCCGCAGCGGGGTCTATAGAAGTAACAGTGCCAGAGATGTTGACGAACTGGACATTTGAAAAGTCAGAAAACTGCCCAGTCCCAACTTCAGTGGTTATCTGTTGACAGAGAAGTAGTTTTTAGCTTGACAGCGTACAATAAATGTATTTTAAAAATGTATTATAAATCTGCAGCAAAAAGCTATTGCATAGGTTACCTCAAAATTATTATTGCAGAAAGATAGAGAGGTTGTATTTATGGGAAAGCTGAATCTTAATCTTGGTGGGACGGCAATGAAGTCAGCTGTCCCATAACATCTAGAATTGGTGATCTGATTATTGAGGACCATCAGGGACTCGTTGTAAAAAGCATTGTATATCGGGCAAAGGTAGATACTCAAGTCCATATTCTCAGTGCCGCAGGTCACGGATATGTCAGAGTTCTCTAGGAGAGGAAAAATAAAAATATTTAGAACAAATTACTGGAAGTTTAAGAGTTTTTTTAAACTGGAGAACATGCTGCAGAAAATGATGATACAAACCTGGAGCTCTGTTTGTAGGACTTAAAACACAAGCATCTGGTGTCTGAGCATCAGCCCTCAAAATTAGGCCAAGCTGGAATAGAAGAAGGAGCAGCTTCATTGTTCTCAGTGTGGACCTGTGAGAAAACACCAAAACAATGAGAATAAGGCATTCACCATTTTCTTTTAACAAAAAGTGTTTTTGGGAAGAAAAAAAAAACTCTTCAAAAATGGACAGATTTCTTTTCTGTGTCAAAAACAACAGGGTAACCTCCCTCCAGGGCAAAGCTTACAGAGGTATTAGTTTCTTAAGGCTATTGTACAACACACAGTAAGCAGCCACTTGAGAGGAAAAACAGAATAAATTTTCAGTCAAGTTCATTAACATCAAATTGATAGCATAGTTGAGATGATTAAAAAGTAATTGTATTCTGCATAGACACATTCATCATGCTGTCTCAGTACAAAAACATCTCAAAATACTCACAATACACTCAATATTTCTCAGGTTTAACTTTTACAATTAATATTTTTCTCTGCTAATACATAAAAATATTTTTCCTGATGCAGACACATTAATTTGAATAATTTTCATAAATAGATTTTTTTTTTTTTTTTTTTTAATTGTGAGACTCACCGATAAGCCTTCATCTGGGGTCTTCTTCCTCTCAGCTTCCAGATTCCAGATCCTATTTATACCGTTGTCCCCACAGGGGCGGGTGATGGAAGACAATAGTGTAACCTGAACACTGAGCCTTGAACATGAATATCTTCTTTTTTTCAAATCATTTTGGCTTCTTCTTTTAAAATACATTTTGATCTTGAAGAAAATATCATCAAAGTATTTTTAGGATTGTGTAGAATTGAACATCGAGCTCTGGCTTATTTTGACAACAATAACAAATGGAATACTGCATCTTCAGGCACCATAATGTCAGACTTTTACTTCATTAGCAGTGGCACTATTGCATATTATGTTGCCCTTTAATTTAAGTTCCACATAATAAAGTTAGTCTATTAATTAAAATCATCCGATACACTTTCTTTATTAAAATGTTGACATTTATGCCAAGGAATTATAGTATCACCTATGGTATCACCTTGTGTTCTTGTTATATTAATTTGGTTATTTTATTAATTTCATCTTTTTTTTTATCTGAAGTGAAACATCATATTTAGTTTCATAGCCAAAAAACAAACTGCACTATAGGATTTGGTAGGAGTGTCAACATGTTGTATAAAGACTCATTAAACTGTGCTGTTTAACATAACGTAACATATATGATCTATTTTAAATTAATACATTTATGGATTTGAAAAACACTTAATTGCTGTCTTGGGTATAAGCGGAGTACGTGTTGCCTAGGAAACATATACAAACAAATAACATTCTGTTTTCAAAGGTGTCTGAAAAGCCATGATCAGTGATTTGATCACAAGTTCGTGGAGATCTTATAATGTGATAAAAACAGAAGTAACTGTCGTGAGAGTTTTGTAATGGGTCGTTTTTTGTTTTGGCCTCAGGCGCTAAACTGAAAATAGAACGTTCAGCACTGTTGTGTACAGTCTCTAACTTAAAGACACACCTATCTCAGAGGAAAACCAAGGTCTTTTGTGAAGCATCAAGACACGAAAGGGACTCCCGAGTCCCCAAAGAACACCACCATAATACAACATGAAGGGACAACCTGAGAAAGATTACTTTACAGGGATCTAATGTCAAATGCCGGTTATAATCTCTTCTTTGTTGTGAAAAAAAAAGCATTTGTCTGCAAGCAACACCATCAGTGTTACTCAAGGCATTGCTAGGTGAAAACCTGGACCCCTTGGGAAAAACTATTAACCTGGTTCAGGCCTGTGGCAGATTTGCAATAGGAACTGTCCTCAAAAATAGGTTGTTCTAAAAGAGTGCGATTGTCTGTAAGTCTGTGACACTCAAGTTGTTTCTGTAAAACGGGCTCAGTTTCAGTAATAAAAGTATGATTGCTGTGATACTTGATTATGAAACAAATCTTAATCTGTATCTGATTCTCTAAAAACTAAAAAAAAAAAATACAACAAAGGGACACACTGAAAATGAGCAAACAATATTTTCGGAAGCACAGCCAAGGGATCCCTGGCGATTAGTAACCTGAGGATACATGCTTTATGGGAAAAACAAACAAAGACACATATAGTGCGTTTAGGTGTGACGCATAGATTCTACACCTAGCTTATCATGGACGTATCAGTAGCAGTGCAAGTATGCAGATCATCAGACTTTAAGCGCAGTTTGGATGAAGACCCTTTAGGTGATCACTGATTGTATGTTAGATTAAATTCTGAACAGTATTTTAGGAGTAGTGAGTCAGGTCAGATCAGTAGGATCCATATATGACAGGGTAGTACATACATTTACTAGTATTACCTGGTCAATCAGAGCCTGGGATGTTCACTGATGGTCCGCTTGTTGGTCCACACTTTACCTTTCAGCTTAAACTATGTGTTAGCTGTTGGGAACTTGACAGATTTCTAAAAATCTAAGTCAAAGTTGATTTACTTTCATTTCATATTGTCTTCTTAAATGGGTCAGCCACTATCAGATGGTAAAACTGGGTTTACCGGTGTCACACAATTGCATTTTAAGGCAAATAATACCAATTTAAATGAGCTGGTCTTGATAAAGTTGATCCCAGTGATGAAGTTCACACAGGCTTTGGTTGCAATAATCACATTTAAATTGTTGTAAAATGTGTTTACTTTATATAAGAATGCATTTATACTTCAACTTGGGCTGTAACACATTTCCATTTCCTCTAATACAAAACGCTACATTTGTCATGCTTTTCATGCTTGTTTTTGCTTTAATGGAACAAGCAAGGTATTTTTGTCCACTGGGTCCACACTAATTGTTATTTAACATTCAGATTTATGGTAAAAAATAAATAAATAAATAAATTAAATGTAATGCTTATAATTACTTAGAATGTCTTTTTAACACATGGACTTTGAATTTAAAATATGTCTATGCAGATCACTAAAATATAATCATTTTTCTTTTTGTCAGTGTTATGTGTGAAGTTGTTAACCTTGTCCCAAAGAATTGTATACTGTCCCTAACAGTGCATACCTTGAATTATGTTATAGAAAATATAAGTAAAATATATATGTAACATTACCTTATTTTTGTATAGCTTCTATATCCCATGCTTGTGATACTGATGGAAGCATACGGATACACTTTGTTACAGGCATAAATTTTGTGTAGCTTGTTGCAGGATGTGCCCTAAACAGTCAATGACATACATCCTGGAGGTTATATTGTATAAATATAGAAATGGAAAAAAAAATTATATTTTTTATTATGTGTCTGATTTGACATGATTTACATGATTTTCAAAATGCAAATAAATTGATTACTTCTATTTTTAATGACAGTTTCACAGTTTCTATATTTTCTTTATAATTGTAACTTTATAGGGTAAAATTAATCTAAAAGCATTGAATCGTTTAGTACCACACCTACTGACTGCAGTTACTCCCTGCTTTATTGCAAAGCCATGAATATATGCAACACCTGAGCAGTATCATAACATTTTTGTAACACAGGAGGTGTCCTTTTTTTGTTTAAAAGGTCATATCAGAGCACAGCACTACCTCATACTGTACTGGTAAACCAACCCCAGGATTTTTTTACCATTATTTTTTTATAAAGCTTGATTATCTGTGACCCACTTGTGCATTTTTAAGAACTACACCCTGATCTCAGTGTCTGTTCTCACATAAATTTTGGGTGTTGGTTCAGGTTGTGTACTTTAGAGGAAGCCTCCAGCTATGTCCTTAATACTTATTTAGCAATAGCACATAGAGGCGTGGTTAAGCGAATGCTTTCTGGTTCAGTCTGTACTTCACAGACTGCAAAGAGTAACATTCTTTCACTTTCTGATATTTACTTACTAATCGTACTTACTAATTGTACTTACTAATCGTACCACAGCATACTACAATGTTAAAAAACAAACAAAAATAAACTTCTTCCAGAAGAAAAACAAAATGTAATATTAGCATTTAGAGCACCTGGTCTTTATCATTAGTTAATTAGTTAAATACAACCTCAGATTAACATTCAAAATGCCATATTATACTGTCATTATTTTTTTAACAGAAAATAAATCAAAATGCAGAAGCAGTGAGTGGAAAACTACAAGGACACTCTTTCTGCTTCCATTAAGAGAGTCGAATTAAGACAATAAGTAGCAGCTAGATGCCGCGAATCACATGTACTTGATTAATTGAGCATGTGCAAGTACGACCACCTCTATAAAAGCAGGTGTTTTGGCACTTCTTTGGACTAAAGCATTCAGTTGTGTGTTGACTCAATGTCAATGAGGAAAGACATCAGCAATGATCTTAGTTGATAACTGTTGCTTTCCATCAGTATAGGAAGAGTTATAAGGTAATTTTACAGTGAGAGACATTATTCATAAATGAAAAACTTTCAAAACAAATGAAAATTATTCTAGAGTCAAAGGTGAGACCATGTGTCCGACAGCTAAAGCTTGAATGAAACTGAATCACAGACCAAATCTACAACAGAATGTCTGAAAAAGAAAACATCTTCACATTGCTATCAGCTGGGAATTTATCACAATTGTGGTCTTCCTCTCCTTCTTACCCACCACTGTGTCTGGTCGGTTGGAACACCAACAAATCAGAATGTAGTTTGGTTATTATTCTGGCTGATGGTGGTTCTATACACACTACTTGTGCATTTTGGATTAGGGTTTGTTAAATAAATGAATGACATGATGTTATATGTCGTGTTTTGTTTTTACCTCATTTTCAGACATGTCACTGAACCAGAACCTGGCATGTTCAATTCAAAACCTCAGAAATGAATGAGAATGGGTGTGCTTGTTTTTTTTTCTTACCATGACTGTATATACTGTTAAGAGCTGGAAGATAATGTAAAGTCACCATATGTTTTCTATGCAAATGTATAATTTGTAAACTCTACCCACCAGGTGAATATAGTTTTAAAATACTTAGTTTTATGATGATTTTTAATCAAATGATTAAATAGTACTAACTTGATGTCACCTACTTCAAAATTTGTGTGTAAAAATAAATACCTCCCCCTTAACAAACTTAAAAACGGTTACCTTTAATGAGAACTTTAAAAAACTTGAATATGAAATGACACATCACCTCAGAACTTCTTCTAGTTTCTATGTTTTCTGCTGTGTTTTAAGACCATCTGGTCTTGGGTCATAGTATCCACAGGGATTTTCTGCTCAGCTCACAGACTCAGAATAAAAACATTTAAGCCAAAGGTGTCCTGTGTGCACTTTACTGACAGAGTTTCTCATTGTGGTTTATTAGGAAAAGGCTTTTTGGGCAACGGGGGATTTAATAGTGTGAGTGTAAGTCAAGTGGAAAAACTGCCTGTGGAACTGAGTGACAGCTCTTTCGCTGAATCCAACATTGCAGTAGGGTGACCAGATCTGAAGACCAGATATGAGTAGTATTATTGTAGTTTATTAGTGCTTTGTATTTTACTTTAATTCAACTTCCTAACTCCCTCTTAAATACATGCAATACTTTGAAGGGTTTGTTATTTTGTTTTTGTTTTTAAGAGCTCATGCAAGACCTTAACTATTCTTAACTATTGCTAATTGCTCTTCTATCAGGTAATCAAGTTCAGGTTTCTGTGACAATCTCATCCATTAACGAGCCACATATTTTTGGCTTATGTAACTGGCTTATATAAACTAGATACAGGACACTGTGTTGTTATGTGGGCAAAGTGGACACATGCCCAGGACCCTGGAGACAATAAGGCCCTCTGATAAGCTGTGCACTCCTCCTGTTCAGATAAGGACTCCAGCACTGAGACCAAACTTATTCTAGTTAAGTAAAACTAAACTAAAACAAGGAGAATGGTCCTCTTGAAATGTTCAAGATGACAGGAAAATAATTAAGGACAACATTTTAAGGGGCACCTGTCACTTATGGACATTGAAACTGAACTATGTGGCAGCTGGACTTTAGGAACTATTATATTTTAATTATTAAAAATTCTTGCTATGCACATGCATACTATTTACATAAAATACCACAACCACAGCCTAGACTCCTAAAACAAATGCTTTCAAAAGCTTGGAAAAAAAGGCAGTCAAGGTTGATGTATTTCTGAGGTCACTTGGGAAATCATTCCAGAATCTTGGTGCAAGGTCAGCAAAGATGCCCCTTTTGAAATAAGCTTGGGCTGCAGGTCTAGAATGATTGGGAAGCAGACTTTAATGATCCTGTGGCAGCAGGTGCAAAACCAATTAAAACTTTAAATACAGTGCCAAAAAGACGCCAAAAGATTTTTAAAATGTATTTGACTCCTTCAGGTTTATGTAATGTTCTGATTCTAAATGTATATATATATAATAAACATTATGAGCTGCAAGCATAATCGTATTACTGTATTGTGTAATTGTACTGGTGTATGTATAGGTTGCATTGTGTTGCATGTTCTGTGTCTGTGGTTATGAGAGGGGAAAGAAATGTTGCCCTTGTCATGTAGCATATATACACATTGTACTTTGGGGGAAAATTTGTCCCCCAAAGTTGACATTGAGTGATGATGAGCAGGTATTGATGTTTCTAAACAGGAAAATTAAGAAAAAGAGAATGCAGCAGCAGGGGAAATTCATTGTTTCATCCAGGAGTTGAAGCTGTATCACAGCAGATTTCATACATATATCAGTATGCCAGTGGGGTAGTTTGAACTCTTGGTGGCAGAGTGGGGACCACATCTGAGGAGGCAGAAATAACTTCAGAGCGCCTATTCATCTGGAGCAGTAGAGGTGGATGGATTGATCAATTGTCAATATTGTTGTTATTTAGTGGTCATTAAAATGTCTATAGAATCTAAAAAACTGATGATGATTCATTTCATAAGTCATGACACATTGTTCTCTACATAAGCTACTTTTATAAGTTAGAAGTATCCGTATTGGTATTGGCAATACTGGCCAAGTATTCGCTTAGTATCAGATCGCAGTAGCGCACCACTACAGAGCAGTGCCTAGCTGTGCGTCTGAGGTAAAATGGTAGTATTTCACAATTTGTGTATATAGTACTGGTGTGCTTTTTGAGCAACAAGTGCACTTGTTGCCTAATGTCTAATAAACTATGCTTCCTATGATGTAACTGGAAACTCCTTTTAACCCTTTGCTGTAACCTTCCACACAACCTGAAGAGTACCTCCTCATGAGTCAATGACAGCTTTCCTTGAGAAGTCTAAATCAAGTTTAATGCAATGGTCTGGTCAGATCTGTTTTTTAGGATCTAAAAATTAAGCTTGCTTTGAAAAGTTAAATGCTGCAAAATCAACCAGTGAAATTAAGCAGTGAAATTAAGCAGTTGGTGTGAATGGCTGAATTAGGTATAACTGAATCCAAGAAATATTTGTAACGCCGAAAGATTTTATAATGACACAAAGACTACAGATAGCAAGTTTGTGTGCTTAAATCTAGCAAATTTTCCACAATGAACAAAGAGGGAAAAGCTGCCTACAAGGTCACTTTTGCCCAGGTCGCCATATCAGGTAACTCACTCAATCAAAATAACTCCTTCAGGAGTACCTGAGGCGGGAACCTGTGGAATAATCCAGAAACTGTTTGGCACTGCTGGATCATTCTCCTCAGTGAGTTTGCTAGTAATTGCTAGAAACGAAACTTCAACTTTAGTTTTTTTTTTTCATTCTCTGTATTTTCCTGATAGCAACTGCTTTGGAAATCTGCTGACGGTATTTTTAATTGGACCGCTGGTCGAGGCAGTTGAAACTGACGGGAGAGGATTGGCCAGCATCGCTCCTCCTGTGTTCTAGAGAGTTCGGAGTGGGAATGATATTGAGGAGGTCCGGCCGCTCCCACACACATACACACACACTACTGACTGATACCGGGGATCAGGACCCGTCACACCCAGTCACTCAGGGCAAAGGCAACCTGCGCCACAGTAGGAAAACAACAGAGGTGAGTATAGAGAGGAGAAGCGTGTGGCATGCTGACGTCAAGTGGTTAGCGTCACGTTAACATCATTAACGGCTGCAGTGTTTTAAGGTAACATCTAAGCTAGTTGGTGCTTTTTTTTGCTGTTGTTTTGTTATTAGGTTTATCTTACTGCCACACATCCTTAAGTATGCATGTTAAGTGTAGCTTAACCGATAAGATGCTTGACAGTTAAAATGACAAACAACAGGTATAAACTGCTACTGCTGCTGCATGTTCCGTCTTACTCAAAACGGTCGGGATGAAGTTTCTAATATGCGTTAAAGTTACATAAAGTGGGAAGAAAGATCCAGAAAGTTCGCAGGCTTCTGAAGAATGAAAGGGCACGCCCACTCGCACTGCTGCTGATAGACTGGCATGTACTTGCTGCTGCACAGTCACTCTTTCCCATCATCACTCCCAAAACAAATGCAATGCAGTGTCCATAAACAGTGTTAGCGAAGCACATCAGTATAAACAAGAGTCAGTGCAATTTGCAAATAAAGTTGCTTTTCATTATCCAAAGCAAGCACCTGTATAAGTTGTCATATTTTGCAAATTAAGAATGCAAGCTAAAACCTACCCGTCATTATCTTTATCAATATAGGAATGTTCATGCGGACTGTAATAAAGCATAGCTAAAATCAACCCACTGTTAACCACAGTCCAAATATATTTATATATCAATCAGCTCTACTTTTTGCTAACCCAAGCCATAAAGCCCTGGCTCTTATCAAACTGCCAGTCTCCACATTTCTGCTGCACCACTACTGGCAGCATGCCCCACAGGAGGAACCCAGCCACCCACTGGCATGAAAAGTTTGTTATAATGACCTCCCATGTGGTTTAAGATTAGGGTATCATTACAGTGTGTTGGTAATCTGCTACTGTAGCAACAGTAAACATGGCTTTTCCTATTTAGCTGTTTTCCCAACATTTTCCACATAGTTTCACTCAGAAATGTATTGATAGAGAATCCCTTTTGTAGTTTATATTTTTGAGATTATAAAACAGAATATAGAATATTAGTGTCTTGTAATGGCCACTAGAGGTGATTTTGGATGGCGCATTCTTGTTAGACCAACAGCAGTCTGCACACTAAAAACACAGAGATAAAAATTTTGATTATAGGTGTCCAAATACCTTATTCTTGGAAGAGGCCCATGCTTTCCTGTCGTTCCTTATTAATGTAATAAAGGCACTTAATACCAAGTTCTCAGAAAGGAGGAGGCCTAGTAACAGGTGTGGTGGACTTAACTTTCACTGAAACCATTTGTTTGAACAGCTCAGACTCTGATAATAGCCTCATTACCCCATACTACAAGAGTGCATCATGGTATCCCCACCCCACCAGTGCTTAGAGCTTAAGTTACTCATCTGCCACATATCCACACTGTCACTTTAGTGCCAGTCTGTGATTAACAACTATAAATAATGATCTTATTCTCAGGAACCATGTCCAAGGGACCAGCAGTTGGTATTGACCTGGGCACTACCTACTCCTGTGTAGGAGTTTTTCAGCATGGCAAAGTGGAAATCATTGCCAATGACCAGGGAAACAGGACTACACCCAGCTATGTTGCATTCACTGACACAGAGAGGCTGATTGGGGATGCAGCCAAGAACCAAGTGGCCTTGAACCCAAACAACACAATATTTGGTATGCTTTTTTCCCCCTAGAAAATTCAAGAATAGAAGATGAGCTTTGATGTTTCTGCGTATTAATCCTTTATTGCTTCCCAGATGCCAAACGTCTCATTGGACGCCGGTTTGATGACAGCGTTGTCCAGTCAGACATGAAACATTGGCCCTTTACAGTGATCAATGATGCTTCACGACCCAAAGTAAAGGTGGAATACAAGGGTGAGGCCAAGACGTTTTACCCAGAGGAGATCTCCTCCATGGTGCTGCTTAAAATGAAGGAGATTGCAGAAGCATACCTTGGCAAGGTACTTCTGAGCAAAAAGATTTATAATCTTTTATTTTAAGTCTCTCTTTCCCAGCAAGACACAGAAATGTTAACAGCAGACTTCACTGCTTGTGTCATGTTTACTTTTACAGCCTAGATACCTCCTGGTTTAAAATCAACTAAAAAAAACCTGCTCATCACAGTTCTCATTGATAGTCTTATTAAAATTTCCAGACGGTAACAAGTGTCGTAGTGACTGTGCCTGCCTACTTCAACGACTCTCAGCGCCAGGCCACCAAAGATGCAGGGACCATTTCTGGGCTTAATGTCCTTCGTATCATCAATGAGCCCACCGCTGCTGCCATTGCCTATGGCCTGGACAAAAAGGTATGCTAGAGTTTTTTGATGTTGTGTAGAAAGCCCTAAAGTTTGTCTGAATAAAAAAAATAAAAATGTAGTAAATCCACAATCTACAAATTACGATTAAATGCTACATTTTTAGGTTGGATCAGAGAGAAATGTTCTCATCTTCGATCTGGGCGGCGGCACATTTGACGTCTCGATCCTGACAATTGAAGACGGCATCTTTGAAGTGAAGTCCACAGCGGGTGACACTCACTTGGGCGGTGAAGACTTTGACAACCGCATGGTGAACCACTTCATCTCCGAGTTCAAACGCAAGTACAAAAAAGACATTAGCGACAACAAGAGGGCGGTGCGTCGTCTGCGCACGGCATGTGAGAGGGCCAAGCGCACCCTGTCATCCAGCACTCAGGCTAGCATTGAAATTGACTCTCTGTACGAGGGCATCGATTTCTACACCTCCATCACCAGAGCCCGGTTTGAGGAGCTGAACGCAGATCTGTTCCGAGGAACCCTGGAGCCTGTGGAAAAGGCTCTCCGTGATGCCAAGATGGATAAGGCCCAAATCCATGACATTGTGCTAGTGGGGGGTTCTACTCGTATTCCTAAGATCCAGAAGCTCTTGCAAGATTTCTTCAATGGGAAGGAACTCAATAAGAGCATTAACCCTGATGAGGCAGTGGCCTACGGTGCAGGTATGGCCCCTGTGTGCTTAGAAATAGAACAACAACTGTCTTGCACTACAGAGCTACTAATGAGCAACATTTTAAAACTTGATTTCACTTTTCATTTTTCTTTTTTTTTCTGCAGCTGTGCAGGCAGCCATCTTGGCAGGTGACAAATCTGAGAATGTGCAGGATCTCCTGCTGCTGGATGTGACCCCCTTGTCTCTGGGCATCGAGACTGCTGGAGGAGTCATGACTGTGCTGATCAAGAGAAACACCACAATCCCCACAAAGCAGACCCAAACCTTTACCACCTATTCAGACAACCAGCCTGGTGTGCTCATTCAGGTAAAACTACAACCTCAGTCCCCTCTTCCATTTGTTTACTAAAATGTAAGACTGAAACATTGAAAATGCTTTTTTGATGTTTTGTCATCAGGTGTTTGAGGGTGAAAGAGCGATGACAAAAGACAACAACCTCTTGGGGAAATTTGAGCTCACCGGAATCCCACCAGCCCCACGTGGGGTTCCACAGATTGAGGTGACATTCGATATCGACGCCAACGGCATTATGAATGTGTCTGCAGTCGACAAGAGCACCGGCAAGGAGAACAAGATCACAATCACCAATGACAAAGGTAACTAGGAAGTGAACTGTATCCAGATTGTGAAAATCGAGTTCTTTGCATTTAAGCCATCTTATTGCTCTGCTACTCAGGTCGCTTGAGCAAAGAGGACATCGAGCGCATGGTCCAGGAAGCTGAGAAGTACAAAGCTGAGGACGACGTGCAAAGACAGAAGGTCTCTGCCAAGAACGGTCTGGAGTCTTACGCCTTCAACATGAAGTCCGCTGTGGAGGATGAGAAGCTAAAGGGCAAGATCAGCGACGAAGACAAACAGAAGATTTTGGATAAATGTAACGAGGTCATCAGCTGGCTGGATAGAAACCAGGTATGAGTTTGTGCTGAACTGTGATTAGAAACCTTGAAAACAAATGCTCAGAATAAACTTGCATTTGACTCCCTCTTGTTACTTCTCTACAGACGGCAGAAAAAGATGAGTTTGAACATCAGCAGAAAGAGCTGGAGAAGCTGTGCAACCCCATCATGACCAAGCTGTACCAAAGTGCAGGTGGGGTTCCAGGGGGCATGCCCGGCGGCTTCCCCGGGGGTGGTGCTGCTCCTGGAGGAGGAGGATCCTCCGGCCCCACCATCGAGGAGGTCGACTAAGCCGCAGCTTGAACAGATGTGCATGAGCCTGTTCCCTTTGTTCTTGAAACGTTCGTGTGAGAGTAACACCATTCATGTTATCGCAGTATTATGTAAATACTCAAAACCATTAACTTCCATTCTCTGTTGACTGTTTTGACTTTTTTCTTCTTCTTTTTTTTTTAACTTTGTTTTGTATGCCAGGCTTAAGGCTGTATCTGCACTGTGACTTTATTGATTAACAGTTTCTCTTGGAAGTGAAGTTCCTTTGAGTTTAGTTCACATTTGCATTCCCAGTGTTTTTCTGGGTTGATATATGAAGCTAAAACTGTTGTTTATTGCACAACGATTAGCTAAATTAAACCAAATGAAATATTTTCATGATTTCCGAGTCATTTATTTATTGCCTCAAAGCTTTTCTGTGAAATTGAGCAGCACTATGGAGTGTTTTCTCAGGCATGGCTTTCAGCCTGCACGTTTAAATCTGAAACTGCATCAAAGCCGATGACTAAGCAGACATGCTTGTAGTTTTTCAAGGCTTCCTTTGTGTTTTTGTGGGTAGTTTACCATCAAAGTTTATTTGCTGGTCCTGATAGTGTGCACAATAATAGAGCAGAGACAAGACAGGCAACAACATTTTTCTCATTTATTTTGCTTAGTCGTGACTACTTAAGATGTTGGAAAGTTCATGGGGGTGTATTGGTTCCTCTTGGTCGCAGGTTATGGACCATTGCTGGTACACGTGTGAGAACATATGTTGAAGTGTTCGGCAGGTCAGCGCGAGTTAGAGTTTCTTGGGCATTCGTGCATCCGGTAGGCACACATGTAGAAGATACCTGAAACAGGGTAGGGTAAATAGTTCAGTTAAAAATAAAACACATAACACTTAAAGCATCATGAGATCCAAACCTGAGAAGAACGTGAGCACCACTGCCACCCAGCCCATTATATAGGACCAGGAGAATCGCCAGCTGCCATAACGTTTGCCGTAGTAGTTCACCGTCACCCCTGTGTACACAGCCATCGCCAGCAACACAAAGAAGCCTGCACAAAAAGATAGCGTAAGTACCGGAGGTGCTAATTCTCTGCTATACCAGGAAAGCTTTTATATGACTGCATGTGAGGAGCTCACAGGAGATAAAGAAGAGGATGCCAGCTGCAAATGTCTTGTCAAACCCGTCGAAGGAGGAGTAGTGGATGAAGGCCATGACGCCAATCACAATGCCAATGAAACAAGCCAGCAGGGAAAGGATCATGAAGGCCCGGGTGGCATCCCAGTATGCTGTGAGCCAGAGCGAGACAGGCCAGACTTAATAAATGCAGACTTTAGAAGTATGTTTATTCTTTGTTACACATTCAGTTTGTGAAGTTATATGTTGCCTGTATTTGTGCTTGTCCTAATGTAGGAGACAGATCTAGCTTGCCATCTAGAGCATGTCAAAAAATGTGATGAAGTAAGAGAGAAAATGGAAAGCTGTTTTATGTTGTGTTGCTGGTGCAAATAAAAGCATATGAAGAAATCTCACACACAGGCTCCCCACCAAAAATAGATTTCCTAATAACATCTGTGCCACTAGTGTGACTCGCAACCTACTTGAGGTGGAAGCACAATTTCGCAGTCCCCCTGTATGGAGGACTGAAAGTGCCAAAGCCAGAAATAAATGAATAAATAATTCAATGCAAGCCTTTCGCGTCTTTATTATATTATTTTCAATTTTGAAATAGTTCCCTTATTTTTAATGCTCTTTTTACATCACTCCCCGCATTCCTACTTTATTACCAAACATCAAAATATGTTGTGGGTTCAGGGAGTTTTTTTATTTGTCGATCAACACTAGGTTCAGAAATGTTTGCCAACAAATAAAGCAGTTTGTCTGGATTGTGCACGCTTTTATGAGTGCACATAAAGAAGTGTAGATGTGATGTTTTCTCAGGGTGGGTTTCAAAGTCAAATAATTTTATATTTATGCAAACAGAGGTAAAAAGGAAAGGGGAAATGTTTTTAAAATGAATGTATCTATATTCATTAATAAATGTTATTAACCACTTAATTTTAGAGATAAATAATTGCTGGTGCTATTTAAAGCATAAATGTTTTGGCATTTTACAATTAGTTAATGGCTATATGTATTATTTTTTCATCTACTGTGATATTTTTTAGTCAGTGAGTCATTTATTCATTTTATTGATTAATTAATTTTTATTTTTACATTTTGGTTTTGTTTTTTTTTCAGATTGGGTTTTTAAGTTTCAGTCATCCCTACCCATGAACCTAAAGGGAGTAACCATAGTGAAAATTGGAACTAACAAAATATATTGATTAAATAACAAAGAAATTTTTTTTTTTCATCATTTTTTGTAACACCAAAGTATATTATTTTATTTTATTTTGGAAGTTTTGGTTCTCCATACTCATAAAGAAGAGAGGGGAAGTATTCCAGTGTTGATCAAGGTTCTGGACTAATTGTGAGCCAACTAAGACGTATTAATGAGGGTAAGCCTGTCTGTAGACATGCAGTGTAAGACAACCAGCAGGTCTTACCAATACTGTCTGTATGTGTCATGCATTTCCCAGGCACACAGTACCGCCACAGGCCCTGGTGCATGTAATTGCTGGAGTGCCGATACTGCATCCAGTAGTCAGTTGCCGTGGAGACAATGAGGAGTATGTTTCCAACTCCGGCACAGAACAACCCACCTCCCATGAAGCTGTACATCCTGCCAAAAAACACTGACTGACACGTAGACAAAAAACAGGTCAAGGCCTCACCACCACATCTGAGCCCCGGCTATACCAATTAGAGCAAGTACTTCCTGTTACAGAGAGGAGTAACAGTGGGCATGAATAAAACAATATCTAAATACATTCAGCGGCATGCCACAAATGCGATGCTGGAGCTATCGACAGATCTGATTGCATATATATGAAAAAGAAAAAAAGAACCGTCTTATAAGACATGAACAAGCAGCAGGCTCAATCTGACAAATCATTAACCTCTAACTCTGCTGCATCAGGAAGTGTCTATATCTTTAAAAGCACATGCAGGGCTGATAAACATTTTTCAAAGCCAGATATATTTATGTTAAATTATACCCAAGTCTGCCAAACATGGTACAGTGAACAGTGTGTAAATGATGCACACGAGCTCGGGAATTTTATTCCATCTAGATTCAGTGGTGCATCCGTAACACATGGCATATTGTTTAAATATTTTATATAAAGTGGGCTTTTCCACTCTGTTTTAAATTTAATTGAAGTGAAATTTAAGAGAAGCAAGGATTCACCCACTGAACTTAATTCAAACAACACTAAAAAGGACTTTCTTATTCCATACAAAATACAGTTAATTGCACTGTGTTTCCATATTGATCACATACCTCTTTTTCCCCTTAGAAAAAGTCAGAGATTCCAATAATTCGGGTTGTCAAAGCACGGAGGAGCCCAATATTGCCCAGGATGGCAGGAAAGTTTTGTTTGTGCATAGGAAACCAAGCGAACAAACGGGCTGACGGAACAATGGAGCATGCTGAGCCACAACCAATCACAGAGGATGAGTTTTGTGTTTTAGGGAATCTGCTGAAAATACAAAACCGTTAAAGCGCTGCGCACATCTCGGCAATACTGATGACACAGGGCTTTTAATTCAAAATGCTCCACAACCATACACAGCAAACCCGTGGCCTGCGCTGCTCAACCATAGTACTGTTGAAAGAGAGATTATTTAACATAGTGCAAAATGTAGAAACAGAATCCTCTGCAGTGTTGAATTATGTAATGTGACTTTGGTAAATCATTTTGCCCATTATTCACATGTTAAAGTTTTGTTTTTAATAAATATTGGGCTCTTTCTCTCTTCAATATAGACTTTCATAAAATTCAAATTGTACAACTCACAAAAACTTTTATAAGGCTCATAACATAGATGATAAATCAACCATCTCATCATCATTTTAGTTCCACTAAAATGTTGAAAGTACAAATTATGATCATCTAAATAAATTTATATACACACACACACACATATATATATATATATATATATATATATATTTATTTATTTATTTAGCACTAGCGAGCCCAGAGGAATTCATTTAATTATAGATGAAATAAACAAAATAAATTGCTGGACCATATGCATGCAGTTGGCGTGAAAGCGTGATGAGTGTGGCTAATAAAACTGTATAATGTGGGTGAAGAAGCTGCAGCACAAGTGGTTTATCTTTGCTGTAGCACCTGGCAGAAAGAGCGGGCTGTAAAAGAGAGGGTTGCGTGTCAGAAATTAATATTTCATTCGGTTGCTTGATAGTGTAGCATATTCTATACGAAAAGGTGTTACTGTTGAAAGAGTCAGGACAGATGAGTTTCTAATCAGGAGCACAATCAGAGGGTCAATTATGAAGAGTTTGTTTTCCAAGAGTTTGGAATAAATAAGTAAAGCAAAGCAAAGTCATTCCAAGTCTGGCATATTTCTTGTCTTAGCTCTTCCTTTCCTGTATCGTTGATGGTGTGTTTTGACGCCTCAGTATCGAATGAAGGCCAAAAAGCAAAATAGGTCTCAGGCTTTTTCCAGTGGGTTCTCCAGTTAGGCGTAGCCACCCTTAATAACTTGTGATGCACACCGAGTCACTTTGTTCTGGAGGCAGGTCTGAAATATGACAGAAACCACTCAGTTCAGAAAAGACAAACAAGAGTTACACCTAGCAAGTGTCCAATGTGGAAAGAGTGAAGGCAGACGTTAACGTAGCACACAACTAATTATTTATTGGTACGGTTACTTAGAATAGAATAGAATAGAATAGAATTCAACTTTATTGTCATTGCACATGCACAGGTACAGGGCAACGAAATGCAGTTTGCATCCATCCAGAAGTGCTTAGTGATATAGATATATTACAATATATATTAGCAATAATATAGATATGTAAGTATATTACAGAAATGGGTCTATTATGGTATGTTATAATGTACACGGTATGAAGTATGTTGTGAATATTCTATAACTATAAGTATGTACAGGCTGTAGTGAGTACAAGCTATGTACAGGATATGGACAGGATATAAATATGAAAAACTATACAGAATATGAAATAAATAACTTTACAGAAATCTGAGATATACAGCTATACAGAAATGGGAACTATGCAAGTTGTAAACAGTTGTAGGGTTAAAAATTATTGTATGTACAGAATGATTGTTTACACAGGGCTATACAGTAGTGCAGTTAAGGTAAGTGAGGGTGTGGATAATTTCTACAGAGGCTATATAAAGTGCTAGTGGTTGTGAGTGGTGGTTCACTCCATGTTATTATTGTGTGTTTGAGGGTACAGTTGTCCATTGTGTGTGTGTGTGTATGTTCAGTCCATGAGTTAACGTGAGTTAACGTGGGTCAGATGTCAGGAGGCAGAGTTCTTATTCACAACACAATAAAAAAAAACAACCTTTGAACTTTTTTTATAAGGACAGGAGGGAAACTGTCACACTGTGATATGTACATGTAGATTTAGGCCCATGAGGAGACGCCTAAATTCTTAAAAACTCAGCACAATCTCTCTAACAATAAACAAGATAAAATACATAAGATAATAAAAAAGATCTAAACAATTTAACTTCCTCAAACTGAATCATATTTTATATCAATCTCAGCTCTGTCCCATCTGGTGTATCCAAATCGTGTTTAACCCCACATAACAGAGCTATAAAAACATGACAATAGTAGTTAATTAACAGTAGTTAATAGTTTGAGTCATGCTGAACAATGATGGAATTTATTTAAGCATAATGTGTAAGAAAATAAGTGGGTGGAGTTTATGTAAAGGTGGTTATTTAATTTCTTTAGTCAGAGTCACTGGCTATTTCCATAAAGGTCATTTAGAGCACACACAGGTGTACACAATGAAAATGGATTCAGCAGACTGGTTCAGCAGCCTGGTTCAGCATTGTTCATTAGTGAGCTTGGCCTGCACAGGACCACTGGTAGCACAAGAATAGGATAAAATCCATTTATGAAATATTTTGTTTGAGGATTGTTTGCATTTCAATCATTTTATTATGGTTTACGCAAACCCCTTTTAACATATTTATGTTTATTCAGAGCAAATTTAGGTTTTAATGCAATCTATAAAACTCAAAGGTTGAACCCATGTTAAATGTGTTGGTACTAACATGTCTGCTGCTGTGACATCTTCAATCAAGTAGCACAGCAGCAGTTATCTTCATATCCCCCTTGACAATGAGCTTCAAAGGACAACAAGCTAATATGTCTGTACTTTTAGTTGCTATAAATACAAGTGGACCTGCTCTGAATTTAATCCTAATTTCACAAAAAGCATTCACACATTTAAGTTCTCGAGCATTTACTGGGAACCATGTAAAGGAAAAGGTAAATAGTATAATAGTAACTGAGTAATAACTGAGTCAAAGGCCATCACATGCTTGACTCAGTTATTACCACTAGGTGGTGCATTTTATTTAATCTTGCACCAAACACTGACTCATTAGCTGCATTTTGACTTACAGAAATATACCAATGTGCTGTACTCTTAATTTTCTCTTAAATGCACACTAACTTACCTACCTATATTAGGTTTACATTGCAGTTTGGGTATCCAATGCTCCATACAGTAAGTAAGGTTAATGTATTAATGTCATAGTCCCGGGTCTGTGACCCAGTGTTTTGAGTTTAGTGGGTTTTCTAGTTTTGTTTGCTTATGAATCCTACGGTTGTGTAATGTGTATATTGTTTCTTGTAGTTCTCCCCTTGGTATATTTAGTCTTCTTCTGTTATACATTGTGTTAGAATAATTCCTCCCTCATTGTTCCCCATCCTCTTGTGTCTTGTTTCCTGTGTTAGTCATTGATGCCTCCCTGTGAAGTCAGTCTTGTCTCGTTGCTAAGCTGTCTTTTTCGCTCTCATCACTCAGTGTCTCTTCCCAGTCTCCTCTTGTCCTCTGCCAGATCGTTAGTTCTCCCCCAATGTGTCTCATCCATGTTCCACGTTCTCAGCTTCAGGTTTCATGTTTCACATCCTTAATGTTTAGTTTCTTCCCAGTTTAGTGTTAGTGAAAGTCTTTGCCTTTTGTTTTGTGTTTTGTTTGATTTTGTGCAGCCTTAAAATGTGGTTTGCTTTGGCTAAATTTAGTCCTACTGTCCGCTTTTGGGTCCTTACTTCAAATACATGATGTGCGCCTGCAGATGACAATTAATCCCACATTGATTGGATTTTTACTATTGCCCTTCACATATTAAAAATCCCCTATACAAAAAATAGTGTTCGCTATTGTTAACTAAAGCACTCTGTTGTGTACACATTGATGCATGAACAGGTCTAAACACTTAAACTGTTTTTACCTTACTCTGGGAAAGCTTCTTCAAATTCATCTTCAGTCCCTATTCAAAACGGGTTACTTTTGCTCGTACATCACAGCCACTTTGTGCTCCAATTTCCAGTTGTTTATATTGTAGTTATCATGCATGTGCACTTTTTTATATAGACGAGAAGAGAGAACTACATTTCCAACAAGGGAAAGTATCGTTCTACAGCTAAAAATGACAAATCTACTGTCGACCTAATGTTGTACATTTTTAGATACATGTGAAGTGGTCTCTTTTACAAACTGAGCCTGTGTGCGTGTGGGAGGGGTCAGCAAACCACACAGACCCTAATCCACGCAACAGGGCTAAAAGCATAAATTTGTCGAACCCTTCTAAATTGCATAACCTATTCAAATTGCATCGGATTACCATTATCATCCTAGCCTGGTGGGACCCAGCGTGTATTTGCCGAAGGCAATGGAGTCCAACTCGCTTTCCACGCCATCCACTGTCTCCCTGCCAAAACACTGTAGTGCTTCCACTAATAAGATCTGCACAAAAGAGGCACATGCAGCAGCTGACGGTGCAGACACGAGGAAAAGCCTTTTATATCTCGCTGCTGTCACGTTTCAGGAAACATACAGAAAGATGAAGGCTTCCTCCGCTCATTAAACCGCATTCAAAAACAGGCATTTTCAGAATACTGCAATCCGTAGAAGGCATCAAATCACACACAGTGTAGTATTAGACATTTTACAGGGAGCATGATATAACAATATCCAAGTTCATTCAAACCTCAGGGACATTTCGCCATTTTCCTTTTTCCTCACTCTGCTCTTTAAAACCTTCTCCTGATCACATTGCTTGCATTACAAAATGGTTGTGTTTAAATTATTCAGGGTGTCTTTAATCGTTATCAATCATTATTTAAACATACAAAGTCCAAGATGATTTCTTTCAGTTTGGTTCGAATTTATTTTTATCGTTCACAAGGTCAGCCCAGCAATCTATAGACTTCCAAGGAACCTTGAGAGGACTGTTGTTATGTATTAGGTGTGTATAAACAAGGCTAAATTGAGAACAATTGAATTCAGTCAGCAAGCACTTGGCAGCAGTGGGGAGAAAGAACTGTCCTTTAACAGGAACTGACTGAATGAAGAGGTAAGAGACGCATAAAGAGACAACATATAGCAAACAGGACAATAATGCACACCACACAACATGTTAATGACATGCAGCAGCCTCATAGGGAAAACAAAGGGAGTTAAGAAATTCTCAGTGCACTGGAGTTCCTCCAGTGGCCTGAGCCTACAGCCATAATTACTGGCCTAGTCACACTAGAGAAAAAGTAGGGCAGTAACCTCCAAGGAACTAGGAAAAGTCAGCAGGTGCTGTTGGTTACTGCATTGAATCTTTCAGCATTTTGCAAATACTTGCAGTGACCAACTGTTTACCCAGAGGCTGAGGGTGTTGCATGCTCATGGGATATCATTTTTGATTGGAGGTTGCACAGGTCGCCTGGTGGGAAGCAACCTCTGTGTAAACAATTACAGTCTAACTTGGACCGACTGCAGTTGCTCTCAGGCAGATTGGAGAAGTTTGCGACTAATTGCCATCTTATTTATAAATGCAGACGGATTGCCAACACAGTCACTGAGTCAGACTATACCGATGAACATAACCTATCTGCAACGTGTCTATTGGCAATTGGGGACTTGACTCAGCTGGTCCCTAATTGGTAATATTCATAGACTACATAAAAATAAGTGGTCTGTGTTACTTTGCAGTTACATTGCTTTGCAGAATTCACATTAATGCAAATTTCTGTGCACGTAGACAGCAACAGATGTCAATTGCCATAATACCACAAACAGATTTCATGTAACTGTTAAATGGATCCCATGCAATCTTGTTGCTGTTCTGTCATCATCTTGATGCTCCACAGTTATTTAAAGGCATCAACTAAGAGTAGTCGCACAAACCTGATCCCCATTTTTCAATCAACCATTTCAAAGGCAGTGAGATCAAGTTCATTTCACACCGCTGCAATAATTTTGGTTATTGTGGTTATTGTGCTCCCAAACCTCTTTTTTTTCTACAGTGGCTGTACCAAGAATGGTTGAGAGTCCCACAATCCAGCTCCACCTATAAGTTTGATCAAAAAGGTAATCTTGAAGATAAACATTCACAAACATTCCCATATTAGCGGCTTTAAACTAAATGCAAGCGTATTGTTATTTATTGATTAGTGCATATATTACTGTTTACCACCTCAGTTTACTGTGTTAGTACTGCTGAGATGTACTAATTTAAGTAAAACACAACATACAGGTGAGGAGAAGCTTTGCAGGTGTTAATAATTTATTTTATTTGCACAAAGCCAATTCACAGCAGCAGTCTTCTCGGGATACTATTGTATCACACAGCAAAGCTCCTGCGTCCTGGAGAGAAAGAACAAAAGAAAGCACACATTTCATTCCACTTAAACATTTAGAAAATGTGTGCTGTTTAATTAATAATTTACATGCTTGATTTAGCATAGCTTTTTAACTTCATGGTAAATTTCTTGTCTCATATGAACCCCTCAGACTCGCTTGGATTTAATAAGGTTTTTATTTTGATCTTTCGCTACCAAATACTCATTATGAGTTTGGCCGTTAAACACAGTTTGGTGACTCTTTAATGATGACTGTGGATATCGTTATCGAAAAGCAAAAATACGGCATTAAATCAACGCTCACTCATGTGTGCACATAAAGAGGGCCGAGTGTGCACAGATCACCATCATTCAGTATAACTCAGAGATAGATGGAAACGTTTTTCTAACAAATGCTTTATTGGTCGGTTTAAAAATGAACACACCGGTGATCTACAGGAGTACCACGGTACACAGTCACACAAAGATTACAGAAAAAACAGTAGCACACACAAACACAACACACATGCACGCGCACGCACACCGACATGATGGGTTATTAGCACATTATCTGCCTCGTGACGTCTCCCATCAGTATGGTTTGATGGTTCAGGAGTAAACAGAAGATACATTCAATAATCAGCTGTACAACAATGTAATACTTGGATTCAACCCTACCCACCCCCACAATTTGTTAAAAATACAATATTTTCCCGCAGATCTGCAGATTTTTGTAATATATTTAACCATATCTTTTAAAAAAATTGGAAAGATGTCTATATACACAGAGGAGGAGTAACGGAAATCACAAAAAATAAAGATTAAACCAATAAAATAAGATTAAAAAAAAAAAGAATAGAAATAGTTTGTGAAAAGGCAGATGGCAAGCCTCGACACGTTCCCTTTTGTCTTCAGTTTTTCAGCAGATACCATGGCAACAGATTGATGGTTCGCAAAGACGGGAAATCAGGGAGGAAAAATGGACGGTGTCACATGGCGTAATCGGCGACTGTCTACATGAGATTCTGGAAAGAAAAGACACAACAAAGATTAATGGGACAACAGTGTATGACTGCACAGATCAGCATCATTTAAATACAGTTTACAACAAGCACGAGCCTGAATGATTGAATGATCTTTTTGAAAGCTGAGGCTATATATGATATTTTATCTGCAGTTGTTTAGTGGGTAGTGCATGAAAACTGCTCATTCTTTAAAAAACTGTTTAAAAAAGACAAATTGCTAAAATTAATATACTTTGAGGAATCCCAAAAACAATAACTCAGATGACATTGTGTTTTTTTTAGATGTATTTCTTAAATGTTCCCAACTATATTACATTTTATTCCCAAAGACTCTGAAAAAAAATATATACACCAGATATATTGAATCATATCTCAATAACAGGCACCAAATCATGCTCCGAAAATGAGATTTGAAAAGTGATTGTGGACATACCAGGCAGGGGGATGGCTAGAAAGTAAGAGGATTATATTTGGGCACTTCAACTTCACCACACTCCTTACAATTAAGGCCTCACTCACACAGGACTAGAGACCAGTTGGCAAACCTCTTGGTCGTTTGGGAAAAATGTGTGTCCCCTGATTCATTTCTGTTGGCCAGTGATTGCTGGCAGTCACAAAGTGAAATTAGCCGCAACCAAAAACCTTCTTGTAATTTCTTTAGTAGCTAGCAGACAGTCACACGTCTGCACACTGAGTGGCAGTGAAACTGGAAAGAAACTTGTGTTTGACCCAATGAGCAAGCAGTTTCACAGCCAGACTACTCCTCTTTGTCACATCGGTAAAAACGATAATCTCAAGGATGACATCACTGGAGCCACATCCATCTTTTATTCTGTCTATGCAACCACGATGTTTTAAAAAAAAGTGCAACTGTAACTTTGAAGGCAAACATTCTGCATTTTTAGTTTGTGTCATGCTGTTCACAGTTAGTTAGCTATGCAAACTACGGGAGCAATCACAGAGAGGTTTTTTCCCTAGTGACCTGTGGCTGTCAGAGCTCAGTCACGCAGTCTCTAGGGCTGTGACTGAGCAAACAACAAACAGGCTAAACTTTTAAGCCTAAAGATAGCGACTTTAATTAGAAAAAGACAGATTTCAGGGAATGAGTGCGTTGCATACTCATTGGTAAAGCATAGAATTATTTCAACTGTATCTATTCACCTGTCTGTAGGTCTTTTTTAGGTTGTTTAAAAATCACCACATTTATAGATATATACTTCTACTTTGGATTCAGAGATTTTCCTGAGAAACTGCAGTACTTTTTTGAGTTTTAGATAACTATTTGTATCTCTCCTCTAAAACCTGCAGTAAACTTTTGCCATTCACTGTCTCAGCCTGCCCTCAGGTTGCTGTTGAACGGACTGTGCACCACATTATAAAGGCTATGTCTGTTCAGTGGTTTCAGCCCCAGTGTACCTCATTTCTCCTAAGACCAGCACTAGATGGTTGCTGAAACACTCCTCCACCAAGGGACCCGTAGTTTGACGTCTGGACGTTGGGCACGATGCTTGACTGTCCGTACGGGATTACATTCTCATCTGCAGATGACAAACAGATAACTCAAAGTCACAGCTGTATTTATATAGGTTAAACCCAGAGTGATGGAGCACAGTGCAAATAGACCCCCTGCTACTAAAAGCAAGGCTGCTTGACTATGGGATGATAAGTGTGCAAACATTCGGTGGCAGTTGTTTCTTTCTCAGCCCAAAGGGATTTGCATGGAGCATCACAATAACATTAATACATATCAGTTGAGGTCCAGCTGTTGAAGCTAGGCGGCATGCGATGCAAAGACAGATGTTGCTCTTTTATCTTTTTGCTGAATGATGCTCCAGGATGCTGCATTATGTGCTTACCCTGCGATAACCACTTTGTAGATCCTCTCCTCTTCTGTAGAGTGGGTGAGTCACTCCCCTCTTTGTCTGCTCGACTGCGGCTCAACACATCAGCCAAGAGCTGCAGGGAGTCATCTGTGCGGAGAGGAGCCGGTGGAGGGGGGAGCTCTGCGCATGATTGATAATTGATGATTAAAAAAATAAATAAACAGAGTATTTTGACTTTAAAGAAATAGTTTGACATTTTGGGGAAAAGACGCTTAATTGCTTTCTTGCCAAGAGTTAGATGAGAGGATACCACTGTCTGTTTATTATATATGAAGCTAAACATAGTAGTGCACACAGTAATCTTTGCACAAAGACTGGAAACAGTAGGGAATGGTTAACTTAGTGCTGCTCTAAAGCAGCAGCAGCAGTGCCTCTAAGGCTAACTGATTATATCTTGTTTGTTAAATTAGTTAACTACAAATGGCGATTTTACATGGTGCTATTAGCCAAATTCACAGAAGAGAATGCATTATTTAAAACTCTCAGGGAGTAAATTAACGATCATATTTGCCAAAAAGTTACTACTTTATAAATAAGCTTTACTAAACATTTACAAATATCAGAAAGAACAGAAATAATCCAAAGTGAATTCTTGCACTTGATTATGAAGTCTGCTGCCATGCTAGCCACTCTGGGGTGCTTTACTGGGATAAGTGCTAACACCAGAATGCTGTTATGCTCACAATAATAATGATGACCTTCCGAGGGGTCGCCAAGTATAATGTTCGAGGTATTGAAAGTCTTAAAGCAGTATATTAGCATAATGATATTTGTTAATTAACTGTAAGGTGTGATAAGTTAGATAACTTATAAAACTGAATAGACTATGGTGCCTTATATTCACCAAAGCAATTAGAATCCAGTCTCTGGGGAAAATGAAGGTCAGGAAAAAATCAAACAAAGTCAATTTGGCAGTCCAGCCAGCAGCTGTTGAGATATTTAAGTCAGTTAACTACAAAACATCACAAATTGATTTGTGAACTTACATTTGAAAGGCTGAAGTTCAGTAGGCAAAGGCATCACGTTGCATTAAAGACTATAAACTCTTTAGAAAGATGTATACAGAGGCCATAAATTAAGTGTACCCTGTTCTTTGGACTTCTATATAGCTCGTCAACCTTCAGCAGCAAAAGAGCCAAAAGAGCCATTTTAGCCCCAAATTATTTTTTTTTTACATAATTATTTTTCAAAGCTTGTGGGAACAGCAGCTGAAGGGCTAAAGAGCCGCATGAGGCTCGTAAACCACAGGTTACCAACTTCCGTTCTCTAAAATCAGACTTCTTTTTGAACCTGTGAGACTCGCCCCCTGCTGGCCACTAGAAAGAATTCACATTTGAGCCACTTCCTCACTGGCTTCTCTTTTCAGATCTGGAGGCTACAATCATTTTTATACACAGTCTTAATTGGTGACCGAACACTCTAACAGAGCACTCCAGAGAGCCAAGCTGCCAGAGTGGTTAATATGCCTCATTCAGCCTAAAACAGAAATTAGAAGCATGCGGTGGAGCACATCATACCTGCTTCACTCTGCAGATCTCTCTTGTTTGGTCCATCCTTGGGCGTTTTCTTCTTACTCTTGGATCTGTGCGCCGGGGCTGTGGGGCTCGACTCTGCAGCTGTAACAGGAAATTGTCCTGACGGGAAAGAACACTGATGTCATCCTCAGGAACACGAACAGGGAAAACTAAGAAACGCTGAGCGCCACTCTGAATAAATGCAACATGATTTTCGTGTACAAATTCTCTCCGTTTAGTTACATCATAAACTAAATTATACATGACACTATGTGGTTGTGTGTGGATGCTGTGAAGCATTAAGCTGAATTCAAACTGACCTTTACCAAGGCTTTCCCCCTTGAAATCATCTACCCACTGGCTAGTGCGGTATACCTCACTGCCATCCTGGGCCTTCATGTTGGTAAACAGATCGGGGTTAGACTGGGAGACCAAGTGGTGACGTGCCAAGAGGTCAAAATGCTGCAGCCGTGGACTGTCATTAGGCTTGGATGCATCTTGCTGGTGGGGAGATGTCAAAGTTGCAGTGTAGGACAGCTCATCTGGTTTAGAGGGCAGGCTGGGGAGTTCCTCCCTGGAAGTGTCCATCAGGTAGGTTCGGGCTGGCAGAGGAGGACACCAGTCATCGTCCTCCTCCTCAGAGCTAAGGGACAAGAGAAGGCAGTGAGTGTGCATCTTTGAGGAAATTACCACATATAAAAACTAGCTTATAAACAACAGTCCAGATGTGAGTGAATGGCTGAACTAACCACCAATCCGTGTCATCAGTTTAAACTAATCATGTTTTACTGAATATTTTAAGTATCATACGGTTTTGTGCAAAAGTCTTGAGCCACCCTTTATCTCTTTATAATTTGCCAGGATGGTATTAGATGGTTGATAAAAGGCTGATGATAATTTTCTGTGTTCATAATTCCATCAATTTTGACAATATCTCCAACACCACTGGCTGGAATGCTCCAACCCATGACAGAGTGTCCACCATGTTTTAAAGATGGCTGTAGACACTCACTGTTGTGCCTCTCTTCTTTGGGTTCATTAGTCCATTCAAGTTCTCGTTTGAGTTGTGGCAAGCACCAAGCAACCAAAAAACGTTGCTTTGAAAGTGGTCAGGTACAAGGAGTAGTCTGAAACACGCCACGGTAAAAAACCAAAAACCTTTGAAAACCCTCCAGAAAGCCAGCACTTTAGAAAGGAAGGGTGACTCAAGACTTTTACAAAGTACCGCACAGTATTAAACAATCAGAGATGTAAAGCTACCTGCTGTGGCGACAGAAAAACAAAAGCAATGTAATGTTTTTTTACTCCCATGAACCTGCATTTTATTCACACAGACAACTAAGTTCAAACATTCGGTATGTTTGAACTTATAAGTAAAATATCAGCTCATTTAGAACTTAATGCCAGCCTTACTTTTGTTGAAGTGGGATCGTTAGAAACTGAACAAATTATGGAAAACAACATTTTTTTTTAAATTCACTGTTTACTTTTTTCCTCATAGCAGAGGCTTCACAGACCAGCATGTTGAGAAAAGTGTTTTGCGCTTACAGCTACTACAGATGCGTGCGTTTACTTGTTGATTTTTCCGTCTATGAGGATTTTGTGATAATCTGCAAACTAAAACACACAAATGTCAAGCTGCTAGATCACACAAGCTTGTAACATGTCAAAACAAACATCTGGTGTTGAGATACTTCCAATAACTGTGCACAGAAATACCACTAACACCACTATATATATAAAAAATATTCAAATCAATTCAGTTTTATTTATATAGCACCAAATCACAACAACAGTCACCTCAAGGCGCTTTATACTGCAACTTAAAGACCCTTCAATAATAATATATATTAAAAAAATAATAACCTAATTTCAAGTCCTTGTGGGAAAAGGGAACCAGTGTAGCATTCCCGAAGACCAGAGCCACCTCCATAATTTCTGTTGTCACTTCAATGCCGTCAGGGCTAATTTAATGAACGATGTGTCATTGAAAAGGCAAAGTACTAATCCACCCTGTCAGATGGTGGCTAATGTCGTTAGGAAAGACACGGCACAGTCAGACCAGCCCTCCGATATGTCCGCAATCTAATCTGTCAGAACTAGTTAGAGTGGACGCTCCCTTCTGCAGCCCCAAAGCACGATCTACTCACTGCCCGCAGACACAGCTGTTAATGTGAAAACTCCCCAGACTCCAAACTTCACTCAAGTTTTGCTTGGCAGTCACAGCACAGTTCTGGGGCAGTTTTGATATCCATCTGCCTTAACTGCCTCTGTCATATAGGTGAAGGCAGAGGCCTCCATGCTAAAAATAAACTGACTGATCACACAAAAATAAATGCCACTGTTCTTGGAGGGGGGTAAAGAAGTGGCCTTAACAACAACCTGACATTTAACAGTGCAGTGATTTGTCTCACCTGTGCTGCTCATCTTCTTTGTGTGTTTTTGTATGGTGTCCATCTTTATTGGTGGGAAGAGGTAGAGACAAGACATCCACCCAGGTGAGAGGACCTGACTTGGATGATGTCCCAGTAGACCTCTGCTTTACCAGTTTGTCTAAAAGAAACCCCAAACAATGTGTGAGCCATAATCGTTGTGTTACTCGTTTCCACACTAAAGCTCAAACTGCTTGCTAAGTAAAGGTTTTTAAATACGTCCTTTCTGTGTCCACAGCTGTTAGCGCCTCAAAGAATTTTCCTTTTACTGACCATTTTATATCTTCAAGGGCACCTTAAGCTTCTGTAGAATCACTGGATATCAAAAGGAATGAAGCACTTAACCTCCGCATACCTTTCCATTCACACAGTATGTTTCAAAGTTTCAGAGCATGGCAGGCTTATTCACAAAGCACCTTTCAATAAGCCAATTCAAAGCCCAGGATATTGGATATAAAAGGGCATTTAAGTACAGGGAGTGCAGAATTATTAGGCAAGTTGTATTTTTGAGGAATAATTTTATTATTGAACAACAACCATGTTCTCAATGAACCCAAAAAACTCATTAATATCAAAGCTGAATGTTTTTGGAAGTAGTTTTTAGTTTGTTTTTAGTTTTAGCTATTTTAGGGGGATATCTGTGTGTGCAGGTGACTATTACTGTGCATAATTATTAGGCAACTTAACAAAAAACAAATATATACCCATTTCAATTACTTATTTTTACCAGTGAAACCAATATAACATCTCCACATTCACAAATATACATTTCTGGCATTCAAAAACAAAACAAAAACAAATCAGCGACCAATATAGCCACCTTTCTTTGCAAGGACACTCAAAAGCCTGCCATCCATGGATTCTGTCAGTGTTTTGATCTGTTCACCATCAACATTGCGTGCAGCAGCAACCACAGCCTCCCAGACACTGTTCAGAGAGGTGTACTGTTTTCCCTCCTTGTAAATCTCACATTTGATGATGGACCACAGGTTCTCAATGGGGTTCAGATCAGGTGAACAAGGAGGCCATGTCATTAGTTTTTCTTCTTTTATACCCTTTCTTGCCAGCCACGCTGTGGAGTACTTGGACGCGTGTGATGGAGCATTGCCCTGCATGAAAATCATGTTTTTCTTGAAGGATGCAGACTTCTTCCTGTACCACTGCTTGAAGAAGGTGTCTTCCAGAAACTGGCAGTAGGACTGGGAGTTGAGCTTGACTCCATCCTCAACCCGAAAAGGCCCCACAAGCTCATCTTTGATGATACCAGCCCAAACCAGTACTCCACCTCCACCTTGCTGGCGTCTGAGTCAGACTGGAGCTCTCTACCCTTTACCAATCCAGCCACGGGCCCATCTATCTGGCCCATCAAGACTCACTCTCATTTCATCAGTCCATAAAACCTTAGAAAAACCAGTCTTGAGATATTTCTTGGCCCAGTCTTGACGTTTCAGCTTGTGTGTCTTGTTCAGTGGTGGTCGTCTTTCAGCCTTTCTTACCTTGGCCATGTCTCTGAGTATTGCACACCTTGTGTTTTTGGGCACTCCAGTGATGTTGCAGCTCTGAAATATGGCCAAACTGGTGGCAAGTGGCATCTTGGCAGCTGCACGCTTGACTTTTCTCAGTTCATGGGCAGTTATTTTGTGCCTTGGTTTTTCCACACGCTTCTTGTGACCCTGTTGACTATTTTGAATGAAACGCTTGATTGTTCGATGATCACGCTTCAGAAGCTTTGCAATTTTGAGACTGCTGCATCCCTCTGCAAAATATCTCACTATTTTTGACTTTTCTGAGCCTGTCAAGTCCTTCTTTTGACCCATTTTGTCAAAGGAAAGGACGTTGCCTAATAATTATGCACACCTGATATAGGGTGTTGATGTCACACCCCTTCTCATTACAGAGATGCACATCACCTAATATGCTTAATTGGTAGTAGGCTTTCGAGCCTATACAGCTTGGAGTAAGACAACATGCATGAAGAGGATGATGTGGACAAAATACTCATTTGCCTAATAATTCTGCACTCCCTGTATATATCATATGTGAGTTAATGAAGCTGCCCAAGCTTTCACATGTGGGTGGAAGTATACGTGTTGTAGGTGGTTACAACACTTGCATATAAGAAAAGAGATGAAAACATTGCACTATGGCAGCCATATAAACTATCTATAAAACAAAGCACTATTGGCCAATGTCAAGCTACAGAAAAAAAAGGCAGCTCACTAATATTTCCTTTTTAAGGTTGCAGTGCTCTAATAAATGTAATTACACAAGCAACGTCTCAGATTGTTACACGTAATCACAAGTCTACACAGTTTTATGAAGTTAACTTATTACTATGGAACTGCAGTGCGTTCAGAAAATGAAAAAAGATGAATGCAGACCTTCCCGTGTAATCATGTCGTTCTATATCGTCCAAGAAAAGATCTCATTACTGTGCAATCTCGTAATTAAAACATCTTAAAAAGGTTAAGGTGGTTACAAATGATCCATTTTGAATAACAGAACAGGTGTTTTCTTTCCCGCAAAATTAAATGAATGTGTGATTTTCAAATGGTCATTAACCGTCTCAACAGATTTTCAAGAAGCATAATGATGCCATAACCACAACTACAGAAAATTATTTTTCTCATGACTGCGTATAAAGAGCCAGACAGACATTTCCAGTTAAGCTGTCCAAAGATACATTTTTTAGATCTTTTCCGCTTCCACAAAATTCTTACCATTGCTCTTCTTGCTGTACTGAAGCTTGGCGTATTCAGATCCAGAGTGACCAGACTTTATGGTCCAATGATCCAGGTCCTGCTCCAGACCTCCAAACCCACTGTTTGACAGTATTGGGTTGCTGCTGTAAGGGTCTGGACCCTGGTTGTAGGACGTGCTCGAGTAGGTGTCGTAGTACGCCAGGAGGTCGTCTTCAGCCGTTGTGTTGATGGTGCTGTAGATGGGACTGTCGTTGGACGCCGCGCTGTGCTTCTCTGACTGGTTTGGGTAGTTTATGATCCCAACAGCTGCACAGCAAATGACTATGTTACATTAACAAGGACAATCTTTTATTCAGCACTCTAGCATTTCACATCAGAGAGCTCTTACTGTTGTAATATCTCTCTGAATCCAGTTTGCCAGAGCAGCAGTTGACCGAGTCTTTGCTGTTGTGAGTGAGGTTTGGAGTGGGCCAAGAGTCTGCCAGCCAGGGGTAGTTGCCCATATTTGATCCCAACAAGCCAGGCCTGGGAAGAAAGATGAGATTATATCAATACTGCTTCTATGAAACACACAGTGACACTAATCATCTGATGAATCAAATCATAACGTAGAGTTTACCCTCCATTAATGATTCCTGATCCCTCACTGTGAGCGAAGCCAACTGCAAGAGGAAAAAAGAGCAAAGTTATAAATTTGGAAAACAGCAAAGAAGATAAAGCTTTTGCTTTAAGCCCCTTTTTTCCCAAAGAGCCACTGAAAGATAAAGATGTTTTGGACCGAATTATCATGCTCCATAACCAAATAAACAGTTTATCCCACACGGGGGTTTAAGAAAGCAGATTTGAATTGATATTTTATGAGGGTGCACTGTTGACCTACATACACCAAGAGGAACACAGCAGATCTATATAGCGTATGCCTGCAATACATAAAAATGCAGATGTCATTTTTCTGCTGCTGTATCTGGAGTTAGGGATGGTTAAAATCCATTTTTAATTAAATAAAGAAATCCATACCATAAAGTGAAAGACATACATGCAACATTATGAAATATTAATGCGAAAATTAAATTGCATATTTGCTCCTAAGGCCTTGAGCCATTATTGAGCAAATACATCTCAAAGTCAGACAAGAACTGAGAACTGATGTGCTGTGTGCTTCTGAGCCAAAGGGCATCAAGTAAAGTGTGCGCTGAGCTTTTTACATATGCTTCAGAGTGTCTCTTGAGGGTTTTTTTTTTCTTTTTTTCCCTTTGCTCCTGCCATGAAGACTACCCAGTGGGAATAAATATATTTTAATTAACTGAATATGCGATTAAAGTGCAGGCATCGCTTTGCAAAGTACAAACTAAAATTGAAAACATTCATCACTGCTCCAGATATCCCCGGAGGTCTATTAAGAACTTTGTCACTGTCATTGGATGAAAACAAAATCTGATGGTTTGCGTCTTTTTTTCTCTTTTATGTCTCCGTTACATAATGAGTCGTCTGTGACAGGGTTCATCAAATCATCTCGAGTCCTGTGACGATAACCTCTCCTGCTTTTTACTTTTTTTTCTCTACCTAAAGCAGGTAAGTAAGTCATAGTTAATCCCTCCTCCCCCCCTCACCTGCTGGGGTGTATGCGAAGGATGTGGTATAGTGTCCCAGCTGCTTCCTCCTTCGGTGGCGACAGTATAGCCACCCGCTGAAGCCCATCAGCACCAACCACGCAGCCACACCCAGCCCAGCGATGAAGGCTGGCTGGCGGATGACGCTTGTGATCTGCTCTGCTATGCTGAGGTCATCGCCCTTAGTCACGGTCGTTGAAGTCTTCTCAAGCGGGGGAGCTGAAAGAGAAGCGATCCAGTTAATGGAGCCACATGATACACAGCCAAAGCAGAGAGCTGTCAGTCACTTCAGAGTAGAAAAAAAACAAGCTTTTTAAATGGTTTTGTTTCCTCACATATCATTCAGGGTGATTAAATAGTAAACTGAGTAAATTCTTCTTTTAATGGGCCAGCACAGTCGAGGAGATTAGGATCAAATTGGGGCATTAAAGCACTTGAAAACTGGTTAAACGTGAAGGAAGTTATATTGATTTTATTTGTGGACATACTTCCTGCCTGCACAGACACGCATTAGGAGATGTGCTGGAGACGCCCCAAAGGAACAACAGGTGGAAAGTTACAACTTACAAGCAGTTTATCTTAGCCATATATAATTAGTCTGCCATCTATAATCCAGTTTTGAGATCCTTTCCCAGATGCCTTAACGCCCACTCACATCCTGGGCCATTTGACCTCAGGAAATAGGGTGGGGCCAGGTTTCACAGTGGATTCACCCGAAACCTTGGCTGTCTGTGACCCACACCTGTTTTAACACCTTAGCTCGTGTGATTAGGTAGAGGATCAATAGGGGGTCCATGACCCTCTTGTCGGACACTCCCATAGGGCTTAAAATCTGTTGCTCTGGTGGAGAGTCCCAAGTTCACTACACATGGTTGCAATTATTTTAGGGTTGTAAATTATCTTTCCCTAGTTTGACTGTATCATAAAACTGTAACTTGTGTTGGTACGGATTAAACAAGACATAGAAGACATGCTAGTTTTTCCACCTTTGGTGTTTTTAGACTTTTTGATAAGCCAAGTTAGATCCAACAGAAGAAGTGAGAAGATCTCACCTAACTTTCATCAATAACTCAAATAGGTAAGTTTCCCATGTTTTCTGTAAAAGGGTTACAAGTAAAAGAAAAACATTTCAGGAAACACTGGAAGCAAAACATGTTCTTTGGAAGCAACACATCTTCTCTGACTATGTGACTAATATAGCCAAGTAAATTAAAAAGCAGAGCCACAGAGACACAAAACTAAACAAAATAAATGGCAAACTTATTATGCAATCACAACTACTGACTCAAATTCGTGACAAACACCTGCAAAAGTTAGTGTTGGTGATGCACCAGCTTTAATCGTATTCATGCAGCGCAGTCAACTCTCCACATACACATTTTACATGTGGTAAAGTCAGCTTGCAGAGTGCGTCTTGGCATATTTCGGCGTGTGTAGTAACTGTAACAGTTTGACTGACTCACTGAGAAGCAGGCTGACAGGCGGACTCTGAGCGCCCACACCCAGGCTGGTGACAGCAGCCACCATCACGGTGTAACGGACTTCAGGCAGCAGGCCCGTCAGCAGGATGGACAGGACTGCTCCATCCACGGTTCGGTTTATTTGGTTCTCCTGCTCAACGCCGCTGCCCAGACACCAGACCTGTGTGACACCAAAGTTTAAGGTCCTCACAATTTAGGCAACTCGCACATGAAAGTTGCTCTACAATGGTACAAGACTACTATCCATAGGATATAAGCAACAGGTACAAGGAGTGCTTAGTATGTAAAATCTTCCCTTCCAAGACTTCGCACCACCTCTGCCATAATCCCCACACCTGTCCACATTCATCAACACTGAGTAAACCTTTTATTTATTCTAAATCTCCTATAGAGCATTTGTGATGAATACACTGGGAGTTACAATGAAAATGTGTCAGGTAATACCGTGCAATATTTTCTTACGTCAGCCTTTGAGGGCTTGAACAAAATATTGGGTGTATTTCTGAGAAATTGAAATATTTAAGGGGATTAAATATGATCCCTGCCTTTGGCTGATGATCCATCACACATTCAGAAGAATATGGATTCTCATGATCAGACTCATAACTGTCTACGTGTAGACACAAGACAGCGAGAGGGAATCAAAACAATAGTACTCCATGTTCTATTTTGATGTTTTTTTCCACGCTCTGCATAAGCAGCCTGATGATTAGTAATCAGTGTTGCGCTCATTCTAAGAGACAGATAATGAGAACTCTGTTTTTTTTCACAGAGCTAACAGATGACAGGGATGGTGACTGTTCAGCCGAGAATCTGATGACACAAAACCGAGCAGCATCGCAAGTACTGGCAACACATAAAAGGCAATGACTAATTACTAATTGTTCATTAAAATCTGTGTTTTTCACAAGCATCTAAACAACCAAACCTAGGAAACACTGAGTAATGCCTGCACACAGATGCAAATCGAAAGAACAATTTGCTTTACTGACGAGCTTAACAACAGAAATAAACACCAGAGAAGAAGACAAACAGTAAAATGCGGCCTCACCTTGTACTCTCTAATTATGCCGCTCTGAATATTATGAGGCGGCGGCTCCCAGGACACGCTGATACTGGTGCTGTTGGTGAGCTGCACCACTGATACAGCCTGTGGAGGGGCACACAAAACTGCAAACAGAGATAAGAAAAAATGAGATGTTACTATAGTTATTAATACATACCAGAGCTGTGATAAGACTGTGTTTACAGGTCCATAATTCCTGCACAATTTCCTGCAAATAACAGATATAATTTATAGAAACTAGAAAAACCTGAAAGAAAATAATCCTTAATTACTTATTTATAAGCATTCTATATAAGAAAATTAAACAGTGTCTTTATTTTTCAAAATTAGGAGGTTATTTCAGATTTTTTGCTAAATTAATTAGAACTCATTCATTCCTTTGTTGTCTGATAATCTAACTCCACTGGAAAAATACTGTTTTTAAAGGATTTCTTTGCCTCATCTAAAGCACTTTAAACTGTGTAACTAATAAATCCCTCCACATTGATAAATGTGACTAAATATTATAAATAAAAAATAGTTCATAATAAATGAAAGAGCTTTAATCAGTTTTGGAAGGAAACAT
Source organism: Aulonocara stuartgranti (assembly GCF_965226115.1). Lineage (NCBI taxonomy): Eukaryota > Metazoa > Chordata > Actinopteri > Cichliformes > Cichlidae > Aulonocara > Aulonocara stuartgranti. The sequence goes on along the minus strand of NC_138950.1, from coordinate 13,716,913 downwards.
GTTATTTTACTTTCTTGGCAGCAGTCCTTCACCTTGCTCAACAAAAGCTGGACACAAGCGGCTTGATCTAGAGATTATGGTTAAAATCATACCTCTAAAGCTCCTAAACTAACATAATACTAACCACTTTTTATTAAACCTCTATCTATGAGTTTTTGAGTCCAGGCTAACTATTGTTATTTCCAGTTTCTATGCAAAGCTAAGCTGCTGGCTGTTGCTTCACATCGACTACAAAGAAACAAAACAGGATTTAACTGGTATCTCAAATTTGTTTAAACACATATGCTACTGTCCGGAAGCCATGAGCCATTCCTAATTTTTTCAACATTTTTGCTGGGAAAATGAAAAACAGGTGCAGCAACTGAGTAAAATATAAGACAGAAACAGAGTTTGTAAAATTGTATCAAGCCTGAAAGTCAACATTTGGAATGAAGACCTTTATTCTTCAACACAGCCTGAACTCTGTTAGGCAAGATTTCTTTTAATTTCATTAAGTAGTCTTCTGATTTAATTTCCACACGATATTGATATGTAGATCAAAATCTGATGGTACTTCCATCCATGTTCATAATTCCATCAATTTTGACAAGATTCCCAACACCACTGGCTGAAATGCAGCCCCAAGTAATGACAGAGCCTCTACAGATTTCTGTCCACATTAACCTCTTTCCTGACATCCTCTGTATAAACCGATGATTTGAACAAAAAAAAAAAAAGTAAATTTGGATTCTTTGCTCCATAAGACGTCTCCGCTGGTTTTCAGTTCTTGTGTAATTTGGCACAGCTCAGCCTTTTCTCATTTTTTCTCTTCCTTAAAAATGGCATTTTGACAGCCAACCTTCCACTGAGACCATTTGGGACGAGGCTTCAGCGATCAACTGAAGGTTGAGATGCATTTTCTGGGTCCTATGTCAGGTCTGGATATTTTTTTCAGTCTCATAGCTTTCAGATACTCTCCCTCTGATGTAGATCTGTATAGGTTTTTGCAACAGGCCGCTAATAACCAAGTGCATGAAAATACAGTAAAAAATTGGTTCTTTCCAAAGTTATGGCTCATTCTTTGAGTTCAGTGCCTTTTTTATGCTTGAATGAGTCAATGAATAAGTGGCTTAATAAGCTCTGAACATGCTCAGGTACAAGGACTGGACTGAGTTAGAAAGCAGCTAATGTCCAAAGAAAAACTGTGAAAGACCTTGAGAAAGGATTATTAGTCAAGACCACTTAGAAAAAGTACAATAGAGTTTGGCTGCTGTGCAAACATAAAGAACTGTGGGGTGTCTTTTGCACAGTACTGTACTTGCTTACTACTAGTTAGCATTACTTGCTACTGATTAGGTTATTAATACACATTCCTTACCCTCCTCCGAGGTACGCAGGAGAACCATGAGGCTGTCATGCCCTTGTAACTCATTGAAGTAAGGCCGGATCTTGACCTCGTACTCGGTACCACTGTGCAGATCTGCTAAGATGGTACTGTAGTCAGATGTGGCCTCCACATCTTGGACCAGCCAGGAGCTGCCAATCGTTCGATAAAATATACGGTAACCCTGAACGTACCGTGACTGACGGGCAACCTAAAGAAGGTGGAAGACAAAAAGCACAAAAACATGGTCTCACATTTAAATCAGTTATCAAAAGCAGGGAAGCGTAACCAGCTGTTTCTCTACACGTTGATCTATTGGCGTCATATAATGCTGAGCAGAGTTTCTGAAGCTAATGTTTGGAGATTAGCCTGTCCTCCACACATTACAAGCTGACTTTGAAACCCATCAGTATTAATCTCACACTCCAAGAAATCTTGGCGCTCGTAGGAGACAGAACCATCGGCTTCTGCAGGTAGACAGACACCTCTCCCAGCTCTCTCTGCACCTGTCTGTGGTCCACTCCCTGTTCAGTCGGACTCCCATCTAAGACAGCAAAGAAATCTAATCAGTCCAGCCTGGCAACATGAAAACAAAACAGCTGAATAGCAGAAATTCAGCAAAAGCAGGGAACAACTTTTTGATGAAATTCAACATTGCTCCCGGCAGAAGAGCATCACACTGAGAAAGCAATTAGTTTTGAGACTGCACATGCAAAGCAAGTTTTATTTTTCCAAAGCATGTAGCACATTATCTCTGCCTCAGCTCTACATCCAGTATCTAAAATATACTGCCTCATGGAAACTGAAACCAAGACTGAACTGTGAAGAATCTAATGAAAACCATTACATCAAAAAAGGATTTTTTTGTCTTTCATCTTATGTAACTCACCCTGTGTCCTGACAGGCTCGGAGATCGGACTGGGGTCGCTGAGGCCGTACGAGTTGACTGCTCTGACGATAAAGAGATAAACGGTGTTGGGGAAGAGTCCGACAACAGTGTGCCTCTCCTGCTTCACATGGTCCGCTACGGTCTGCCAGGTACTGCCCACTGATTGGCTGCAAGACGGATAACGTCAAAGAAAACGACTATCTTAAAATTGAATTTCTTGTGATGAAGATCTGACTGTCAGAGTGAACGACTGAGATCAAAACAAGAGTGTGTGAACATGACTTAAAGGGTAGGTCAAGTCTTTATCGGGAGCGTGTTTGCTGCCTGAAAGAGTTCGGATAACTGCATGTAAAGTTGGCGCGAGGACTACAATAAACAGCTTCAAGAGATGCTTCTTTTCTCTCTCGTTATCTGTCGTGTTACCATGAGATAACAAGGTAATAGGCGTGATCACAGCTCTTCTGCTCATGCCCTAATTGCACAGACAGATGAAAGTAGAGCAGCCAGGAGAGATGTCAGGAGAGATCTGAATTTTGCATACTTAGGAAATATGGCAACTGCAGTTACGGTAGTCACCCTCATTAAGGGGTAAATACATTTTTTAATCTTGCGAGCATAAGAAAATGAAGTGTGATATCTCAAAGCAAGAATAGAAATAACCCAGAGAAAGAAAGCTATAAATATGAGCCATAGCTGTTTTTTTCTCTTCTTAATTAAATGGTAAATTATTTTGTCAGAAGAAAAAAAATAACAAAAATGCAAAAAAAAAAAGTTAAATCTCTTTTAAGCAGTTTCATATCTATTTTTTTTAGATATACTTTAGATACACTTATTTTATTAAGTACACCTATTCTTAAAAATATCCAATTAGCCAATCACAAAGCAGTAAGTAAAAGCTGTTCTGCATGGAGATAAGGTCGAGATGATGTGCTAAGGTTCAAGCCAAACAAGAGAATGAGGAAGAAAGGTGATATAAGTGACCTTAAATATCGTATGCTTGTTGGTGCCAGACGAGCTGGGATTACTATTGTTTTTCAGGGAATGGTCTGAAGAAGATAAAATATCTAGTAAGCGGCAGTTCTCTACGCGAAAATATCTTGCTGATGTCAGAGATCACAGGATAACAGCCAGGGTGCCAACACTAACTCAAATAAACACTTGTTACAACCATGCAGAAGTGCCTCTCTGAACATCGAAGCAGATTAGCTGCAGCAGCAGAAGACCACAGCAGGTTCCACTACTGCTAAAAAACAGGAAATTAAAGTGGACAAAATGAGTAGATAAGTGTTGTCTGGGGCTCAGTTTCTCCTGCAACATTTGGATGGTAGAGACAGAATTTTACATAAACATCATGACAGGACTGATCATCCTGCCTTGTACTGTATCAATGGTTCAGGCTGCTGCTGGTGGCCCCTTAGTACCAACTGAACATTGTTTAAACACCACAGCCTGCCTGAGTACTGTCACTACCCAACAGGAGATTTATTCCGCAGTGACTGTGTGACGCTATCATGTCAATAAGGACCAAAATCTCAGAGGAATGTTCCCAGCACCGTGTTCAATCTCTGCCATGAAGAATTAAGGCAGTTCTGAAGGCAACATGGGATCTTAAGTGCATTTCTTTACAGTGCTGCAGTGGTTAGCACTGATGGCTCACAGCAAAGCGGTTCTGTGTTTGAATCTGTGTGGTTTTCATGTGCTTGCCTACTCCAGCTTCCTCCCACAGTAAAATAACACACGTGTTAGGTTAATCGGTGAATAAAACTTGGCTGCAAGTATGGCTGTGAAGGGTTGTCTGTGTCTGTATTTTAATCCTATGATAGACTACCCAGGGAGTACCCCGACTATCACCCAATGACAGCTGGGATAGGCTCCAACCCCCCTCCCTCTGTGATATTTAAAATGGAAAACAGTGAATAATTTCTTCTAATCTCCTAAAAAGAAAACTAAAATAGAAAACTGACACCACAGTCTTAATGCAAATCAGTGCTAATCTTCTTCTGGCTGCAGCCCCATATTAAATGAACAGATATCAATCTTCTCGCTTGACGCTCAGCAGGCACGTGAACAAGAAATGTTTCAGCAGCCTCTGTTGAATGAGCAAACAAATTAAAGAAATCACCAGTCGCTTCTTGGATTCACGAGTTTCTGTTCATTGGAAGAAAAAAAAACCCTCATAGCTGCTTCTCTCAGCTTGCTAACAAAGTTTTATTCCGTCTTTAATTGCAGCAGGTTATAATGATGACTACTGAATGAGCCCGGCGAGGATACAACAGCTTTATGCTGTGCAGGTACGGGCACTATCAAGCAGCATGAGTGCAGTTTAACATTTTCCTCAACTCCATGGAGGAGGAAATGGCGAGGCAATTACATCAAGCAGGTCACAGCTTTTTCTCCTTTCTTCTGTGGCTTTTTTCTCAACAAATGTTCTCCAGAGAAACAGTTTTGCCATTTCTTTTTTTTTTTAACCTTTTTTTGTGGTTTTGTTTTCAGTGAAAAAGGAAAATGTAACTGCTACATTTATGTAGTAAATACTCCATCTAGACTGCCTCCCTTTTAAAATCAAAAACATAACTCTTGCTATGTTTGGTATAAAAAGGCATACTGCAATCATAAAAGTGTTTCTTTCTTTGTTCCTTCTGATCCACAAAAACAAACAACTCATTGGAGTTGGAGCGTGTAGCACTGAATGGATTTTTATCAGCTCTGTGTGCAAGTGTGCCAGACTGAGCTTTCTGCCTGCACAGAAAGAAATATATGCGTGCTCGTGTGCGTGCATGTTTGTGTCTATACACTTTTTCTGTACCCCCCGTCCTGTTTCTATAATGAGTGAACTTCCAGCTCGGCTCACATCCCCTCCTGCCATTGCCCCAGGACAGGACAGAGCTGCCAAGCTGACCACTGCAGTAATTGTCTCCTCTTTCACTCTCCCTGTCTCGCTCAGGACTCTAGTTGGTTGTTAGGGCTGCTATGGCTCTCCTCGGAAAAGCCGCGGCTAAACACTGATGTGGTGGGTTTCACTTTGCAACGTGTGGTAACAGAAGTGTCTCTCCCTCAGGCAGAGATGAGTCATTTCCAAAGTCTAATGAGTCTAAATGAAGAAGACTTCATTATCTGGGAAGAGTCAGTCAGACAGTGAGACCTTTATCAAGGGTGGAAAGTTAAGTCGAGGCTGCCTGTTTAACTTTAAGTCAGGAAGACAGTATATTACGGTAATAAATAAATTAAGTAGATAAAATTCAAAAACCAAAATAATATGTGTTCTACTGCAGCTCCTTTCAGTTTGTCCTTGTTTGTGGGTCTCTCTGCCATTGAAGAGTTTTCCATTTCTCCATTTGAATTTGCCTGAATCTGAGCACAGAGTATAGCCCTGTGTCCATCACCTGTATTCATCCTGCTACTTTGGTCAGCAGTCACATCATCAATAAACATCAGTGATCCAGTTTCACTGTTAGCCATACACGCCCATGACATTGCCTCCACTATGTTTGACAGGTGATGTCACGTCGGATCGTGACCTGTTCTCTCTTTTGCAATTTTTTTCTTTTCCCCTCATTCTGGTTCATTTGAATTTCTTAGAAAGGTTTGTAGTCTTTTTAAATATTCAGTCTAACCTCTGGCTTGAACCTTGTTGTAAACTTTGTATTTCCATTCATGAGGGCGTCTTTTGGTTGTCAGCAATGATAAAGCTACCACATCGAAAGTGTTTGTAATTTGTTTTTGTTTTTTCTTAACCATGGAAATAATTCTGTCATCACTCATTTTAGCTGTCTTTAGTGATTTGTGACAGATGGATAGCAGCAAGTGTAAAAGGGAAGGTTAACAAGATGGTAATAAGACCGTCTATGATGTATGATTTGGAGACAGGAGGCCAAGCTGGAGGTGGCATAGTTGATTTTTCTTAGGCGTGACTGGGATGACAAGTGAGTACATCAGAGGGACAGCTCGGCTCACCTCAGCGGTTGGAAGACAAAGTTAGAGGGGCAATGCTCAGATGGTTTGGACATGTGCAGAGGGGAATAATGGATATATTTGACAAAGGATGTTGCATATGGAGCTATCATGCAGGAGGAAGAGGAAGACCACAAAGAAGATTTATGCATGCAGTAAAACAGACATGCAGAGCGCTGTTGGGGACAGGGAGGGAGATTATCTGCTGTGACAACCTCGAAAGGAAGCAGCCGTAAGAAAAAGAAGTGGATTTGGGCACTCCAAAAGTTTTTGCTGTCTCTAATTGGTTTATTTTGGGTGGGTGGGGGTGGGGTTCCATCCAGTAATAGCCTTAACTTGCACTAAAATCTCTTCAGGCCTCATAATCAAAATTACAGCCAAATGTAGAAAATACAAATATAATTACACTTTTAATGAACTTCACATGACTTCATTTGCCACGAAGTAACAAGGGAACAGGCCTCACTTTGCCACGAAACTGCTCGTCAGTGCAGTTAATCGTGTGCCTCTGAAAATTGGGGACTCTATATATGAAAATGTCTGTAACTACTAAACAGTTTTTGTGAAACCTTTTGAATTAAAGCTGAAAGTCTGTATTTCTACCACTATAATCCATTATAGTGGAGTGCAGAGGCAAAGCTACCAGTATAAGGATTTAGAGCTTTAAAACACATTTCACCAGTTACACTTGTTAAAGCGTCTGGTAGCACCAGTAGTTTTTCATGGTCTTTCTTCATCTTCTATTAATGACATTCTGACTCAATATAGACCTGACCTCAGCAAGTCAACATGTGACCATTACTGGACAAAAAACCCCAACATCATCAAAAAGCATAAAAACCTTTCAGCAGTTTTTTTTTTTTCAAAGAGGACTGGGTGTGAAAAAGATTTCTGCCTTTCCTCTGATTTGAGGTTTTAGAAAATCGAACCCATGATGAGAGACTTTGGTCAGTCATGTTTCTTTTCAGACCAGATTTAGTGAAGGGTACAAATAGAGACAATGTCTGTGAGACAAGAAGAAGAAGATCTGAGAGTGGAAATGGTTAAGCAGAGGAAATTCACCATTATTAAGGGTTTAAATCTATGTACAGCAAAGCAAAAAGTTATTAATAAGCTTTACTACTATAACACATTTTTAAAAAGCTTTGTCGTGTTTTACATTTGACCAGAGCTTTGTTTTTGCATTTAGTTTAATGTGGAGGGATTGATGGATGGATGGATGGATGGATAGTTAGCCTGTATTTGCTGTGATCTAGAAATTTCAGATAAACTGAGACAAGTCCACAAAAGACTGAAAAACTAAAGTATGCTCCTGTTTTGAAAACTCACCTGAAGGCTTCGATAATGTAGGAGGTGACAGCGGCCCCGCCTTCATGGGGATTGGACTGCCAGGTGAGGGTGACTGTGTTTTTGGTCACCTCTGTTATGACAGGCTTCTGTGGAGGTCCTGGAAGCTGGATGAACTCAGAAGCTCTGGACACTGAAGAACCTCCATCTTTCATTACAGAAACACACACACACAAAAAAAACATAATTACATCATATCAGTGGGCTAAGTTTGATTAACATTTTATCTCAAACTGTACTTTGTCTTGTGGAAGCTACAGATTGTGCTCCTATGAAGAACACTGGCAGACTAAGTAGTTTCTTGGGAAAGGAGGTGTAGTTGAGGAGTGACAGAGTGTGAAGTGTAACAGACAGAGAGACTGTGGCGAGTTTCAGTCTAAGTACCTCTGACAGTCAACATCCCACTCCAGCTCGACTCTCCTGTGGTGCTGGAAACCACGCACGTGTACATACCCGAGTCCGTGTCCTGTTAAACAGCAGTCAGCATTTGAGACAGACTTGAAAAAAAATAACACAATAAATGCCACAAACACTTTCACTTTTTCAGCAATTTCTGCTAATTTTCATTTTATGCTTCTACTCCACTAGACTTTTACGACATGTCAAAAAGCAGTTTCATACATAGAAGAAGTTATATAAGGCATGAGCTAGCCATAGCATCCACCACAGCAGTAGTGAAGTAAATCAAAAATAAAGAAGCTAAGCCTGCAAGCTAGTTCAGGCAGCTTGAGTTGCACAGCTTTTCATACATCACACACCAAACTCATCCTCCCTTATTGGTTTGTTTAAGCTGTAAATGTAGCGTGTCACTGCTGCTACCCCGCATCATTACCTGCTCTTTCAACCCCTTCACCACCCCAACATCCACCTGTAAGCTCCAAGGGTGATTCATACTCATCTCTGCCCTGTTGCTACATGTAAATACTGCAGGGAGCGAGGAGCTTGCAGACAGCACGCTCTAACTGTTGCTACGGGCCTGCTGTGATTTTGACCTTGGCGCTGTGTCTTGTTCTTTCTTCAGTAGTAGATGCCACCCACTTTCGTGCAACTGACTCTACTCAGCTATTGAGCCAAAGTACTTAAGACCAGAGAGAAGAGAGCTCCAGTGCTAGAGAGGCTTTTTTGGTTTTGAAGCTCGTGAGCTGTTTGTGTTGTTGGTCATTAACCTTTTTAATTTGTGCTTTTGTTTAGTGACTCCTGGGCTTTGCTATGTTTCTCTTCTTTTGAGTTGGATAGCAGCTCGTCCATCTCTGTCTGTTTAATTATTAATCAAAAGCTTTACTTTCATATTTTGCCTTCATCTCTCTTTCATCAACACTTTTTTTGTAACTTTACCTTTTTAGGGGAATGTAACATTATAATGAAGCTTATGTGTGAGTAATATCAGTAATCACTCATCTGCCTGCTTTCCTGGGTCTATTACATCACTTCCTCTTTCCCACAGTGTCAAATTCAATGCCAGCATCGCTATAGTCCATCTAGTCCAATCATTTTCTTGCATGTCTCTTAAGAGCCAGCGTACTTTAAATCTCAGCGATCTTCTGTCACTCTGCCTTTCAGGCCCTTGCAGCCCACCTCCTCCTCCCCCATCTCTACCTCACCCTGGTCACTCAGCGCCCCATCCACGCCTCCATCTTCATCTTCACCCTCAGCTATACTCTAGTGGAGTCCTATCATAATTCCTATCATTGTTCGGATAAACCATCCTGCTGTGATGGTTTATCAGAGTCTAATCGCCACACAGCTTGTTAATCAAATTCTGTATCTTAATAAATCATGTTCATTTTTTTCCAAGTGACCTCTCTTTATCTAACTCATCACAGCTTAAAAGGAAAGACTTAAACAGTTTTAACTTTGATGCGATTTCGAATCTAATTTACCAAATTTGAGCCAACAAAGTCAAAAATTAATCAAAAGTAACATTCAGCCACTATAAATATAGTTTTTCTTTTCATGAATAAAATGAATAAATGTAATTTTGCATTTTAATCAATAAATAGCAATGTGCTTTCCTATAATTTTCTCCTTTTTGAAAAACCCCCCCAAATAATTAGATTATTATGGTAATTATATTTTAGCAAAATGTCATTTTGTATGTTCTGGCAGACTAACTATTACAGAAACATAAAAAGAATGATTTTGATGGCATAAACCTTACACTGAATTTGCTAAACATTTTATGTCAGTAACAATCTCTCACTTGAGAAAGCATTAGTTCTTAATAGCTAATAAATCGAGAGTTTAAACAACTTTAGTTAATGTGTTGCTGTGTCTCTCTTTGGGGCCGCATCAAGACGAGCATCTGGCGGGAAAATCTGCCAAATCAAACATGCAGAATTACCCGCTGTGGCGACCCCTTACAAATGAGGGAGCAGCTGAAAGTAGCTTTAGCTTTAATTAGAACAACTTTAGCAATTAATAGTTTTGCATCACAACAAAATGATCATAAATAATGGCTACAGTGATTGTTATTGGTGTAATAGTGTTTATTTGCTTATGTGATGAAAATAGCAGTGATTAATTATATATTGCTTGTGCATTGGCTCAGTGCAGTAGCGCTTTATGCATCTGCCAACCAAGTTAAAGATCTGTGATCAGATTTTGGGCGGAGACACAAATCCTTGTGGGGAAGGGCATCTGTCATTAGAATCCGCCAAATCAAACATGCTGAGCTACCTGTTGTGATGACCCCTTGTGAATAAGGGAGCAGCCAAAAGAAGCATTATATGCTGTGTTGTGTCCGACATCAACTATTAAAAGACTGTGATTAAATTCTGATGACATCAGAATAACAAGATATCTTATGTAGGATGTATTTATTTAGGATTAATAGATGTTAGCAAGAGTTTTTACTGAGCAGTGTGATCACTGTAACTCCTACGATGTTAAATGCTGCCACATAGTCAAAACCGCTGCAGTCTTTTTTCTTCTTTGGCTTCAGTCCTGCGATACAAGCAGAGAGCTTTTAACACAAACAGTTCCTAAGTCTGATCAAGAGGATGGTGCCTAAATCTGACCAAACAGCGAACAAAAACCAAAGTGATTGAAAGCTAAACTAAAGAATGAGCGAAAACCGCAGAAACCACAGTCTCCGGGACTTCCTGGGTGACCCCAACTGCCCACTTATATGCTCTTTCAGTTGATGCAATAATTTATTGCAAATGATAGTTGCCTGACTGAAATTTCATAATGATGTCCATTCGATGCTCTGTGAAGAGCAGTTTTATAATTATACACAGAATATTAATGTCCTTGAGAGGGCTGCTTCATTTAAACCCAGATAATTATTCTTTCATTGTTAATGCTGTATTTCTCACATAATGTGCTGTTTTTCTGCGAGGTGAGCTGACCCTCCGCTGGAAATCATTACAGCAATTGTGCTAGAGTCTAATTAGTACCAAAATATAAATGCAGATCTTTCTATCAGTTGTTTTGGACATTTTTGTGAGGAAACTATTAAGTGTCTCACTTCAGCCTGCAAAAGCATTTAAATAAGAGGCGAGCAGTAAACAACTCATACGTGTCGTTATATTAGCGATGACATTATAAACGCATACAACACGCTTCTCTGTGATGTCTACAACCATCGGTTACGTAGCACATCAACGCTTATTTGGAGGTGTCTGCCATTTGGTGCATTTTCACTGACAATGAGTGCGAGATGCTGATGAGAGCAGTGAGACGCAACCAGCACAGTTAACACAGTGAAAGACACCCAAAAAAAGATTATCTTCAGAGTTGAGTGCAGCTGCAGAATAAGGTGATAATTTTAATAAATTTCAGCTCCGTCACAAGAGCCAGCCTTTCTCACAGCACGCGCAGACATTTGAATTATTGTTAAGATAAAAATACGATAATGCCGCTGACAAATTTAAAATGCTAGACCTGCTTGCAACTGTTGTTCAGCTTTAAGCTCCTACGCTTCAATAAATTATTCAAAAGGCATATTTAAAGGTTTGCTACAAAAAAGCAAAAACACGTTTTAAAAAATATTTAAAAAATGTAAAAATTGGCACTTATACCTTTAAGCTCCAGGTGAAACTGGACCCAATTAAGCAGCCATGTTTGTGCAATTAAATACAAGCCACGCACACTCCATCCACATTAAGCAACTGTCACCGAGCGACACTACGCCCCACCCGACCTTCTTTTTATGTTATGAAGTGTACAGTATGTGCCTGCATGCTTCACTGATACGCTTGCTGTTCGCTCTGGCCGTGTCCTGGCTGAGAGCCAGTCTGCTGGAACTATCCTCAGACCGTATGAGATCATCCACCGCAGTGTTGACCTCTGGCTGACAGACCGCACAGCTTGTGGGCAGGTGAACTTCTTCAGATGACTCCAACTACAGCTAAAATATTGATGGTGGGTTGGGCAGCAGCAGGGTAAATATATTTAGTCCCTCACTCATCATCTCCGTGTCCCCATTTTTCCCCCCTTTGTCAACCCCTTGATGCCACACTAATGCATCTCTTCTGTTCCATTGAGCACATTGGCATGGCAGATTTCCCCTGCCTCAGCGGTGCACCGGACCAAACCTTAATGCTCCAAGTTAGCTGAGCACCACTGCTGAGAAAAAGGATGAAGGAGGACGTGAATAAGCACATTCCAGCCAGGAGATTTAATTAAAAGCCGGTTAGATGATGAATCATCTATCGCCAGTCAATTAATGTAAATGATGCTGCCTTTGCTCTGTCCTGCACAGGCTCGCTGACCTCCAGGTGGGGTTATAGCACAAAGGGGTTTCTGACTGCTCTTCCATCAAAGCAGAACACATTAGCATTTACAAACAAGCACCTTCATTAACATTACAATTACACACCGCATGAGCACATAATTACACTGGAGAGATACGCACCGCCTTAGAGAGATTGGTCTTTTTAACTCAGACTCACTTTAATTTTACAAACAGAAATGGAATTGCTGATGGAAATGAGGAAGAAATGGGTTACTATGAGGGCTGCGGGGAAGGTGACAGACGGTCAGAGATCACACAGGTATTTTATTCTCCAGTTTTTTTTTTATATATAATTTCCATCTTTCCGTGCACACTCCGTCTTTCCTTCCGCTCCTTCCATTTAAGAGCAACTGCCTTTCAGAAGTCGCTTGTTACGTGCCCTTTCCAACAAATGCCTCATCCGCACACACCCAAACACATACACACCTTTACGTCTGCAATTTGCAACGTGCCATTTTCCATCAAGGTCAGTCGAGGTGTATTTCCCTGAAGTCTCTCTCCGTCCTTCTCCCATGAAATCTCGACTGATGTACCTCCATTTACACGGCAATAGAGCTGTGCCGTTGCACCCCGAGATACGGTCTGATTGGCTGGGCCTTGGCGAATGATTGGCGGGATACGACCTGAAGGACCTGCCAGTTTGAGTGAAGAAGAGGCAGAGTATTATGTTAGGGGTGATATCCTTGTTCCAATTAGATCACAGTGCAGAAAAGTCAAGATGGACAGATAACATTAGGAAGGCATATAAAAGGTCTGCAGGAAGGACGGCTTTATAAAGTCGCCAGCAGCTGGAGAGCAAAGGGTAAAAATACTTAAGATGCTTAGTAAGCAGAAAACAATAGGCTGTATAAGGAGTAAAAGAAAGCTTAAATCTGGAGCTTACAAGCTGCCTGTGGGAAAACATTAAGCCTTCAATTCATTGCTCATCCAGCATGGGGTCTCTAACTGCGCACCGTCTCTGTCTGCATGAGCCTCATTGTTGTGCACCTACTAAGTAATTAATATGTTTTCCCCTCATTAGCTGATGGTGCAGAACAAAGAATCAACCCCTCAGGTTTAAAAGTAACTGTACCTATTGAGGTCTTACCTCCCTCCACCTCCAGCAGTGCCTTGGTCAGAACACTTCCTGCTACACTGATGGCCTGGCAGATATAAAAGCCCGAGTCCTCAGGGTGGACATCTGTGATGGTCAGCTCTCCATTCATGGAAACAGAGTAACGACCAGACTGGGAAGGCGGCTGGCCGGGGAACAACAACATCTAAACAGAAAAATGCATGCAGCAAAAAGTAAATCAATGTTTTTATTGTCAAATCATTTACCTCAGCTATTTGAGTAAGTTTATAGAAAAGGAAATAGGACTAGAACAATTTTAGTCGCAATTTCCTGCAGCTCAAATTGGCTGTTTGAAATGGCTGGTTGTGTCTAAGGAAAACTTTAATGTGGACCCAAATAAAACTGAAAAACAAAGCCAAAGCGTCATATTTAAAAGGCTATGTTCAGCCGCAATCACAAATTCCCAGAAATCCACTCATCAAAAGCATATGTTTTATTTTTAGATCAGTCTGTGGAAGCTTCATTCTTTCTCTTTGAGTCATGCACAAAAGCATGTACTGCAGTTCAGATTTTTCTTTTGCCAATGTTCTTCTCATACACTCCAGGACAACCTCACTAACATTGCCAAAAAAGTTAAAAAAAAAACCACACACACACTGAGATCCCACTCCTCACCCTGTGCACCACATTCAGGCTTGGACACATCAGGACTTATATCGCTCCACGTTTTAGATTTTGGAGAACTCTAAAAATAGCAGCACATTTGAAAGTGTCCCAGAGGTGCTGATGGAGGTGACCTTGAAGTGGAGCACTGGCCACATTTAAGTCAGGTAAGATTCAAGAGCTTCACCTTCCCATGGTCACCAAGTGTTTGCTCATAGGGGGGGTCATCGGATTGTTGGTGTTTTCTCTGTATTATTATAAGTCCTTTTTTTTTTTACAATATAAAGTGCCTCGAAGCCACTGTTGTTGTGAATTAACGGAATCAAATTGAATTCAAAATGAATTTATGATCCCACCTTAAACGAATAACTCATGGACTCAAGTCCCTGAAAAATATTACAGATATTCATGTGCAGCTCCAGATTAGTTATTATTATTTGGTGATCCTGTAACTTCTCATGCAACACCACCATAAGATCAAAATGAAATTTGTCGCCGTGCCTAATGAATAAAAACCTGCAAAGCTAATGACATTCCCATCAGACTCAGCTCTGCTTGTACTTTTACTGCTAATTAGTACATCTTCCATTAATTACATCCTCCCAGAGATGAGCTGTGGATCCTTACTTTTAGTTGATGAATTGTGTAAAGAATTAATAAATCATTAAAGTAAAACTGTTGTCAAATTAGTTTTGACACATTATTTTACATGTTTTCACCCGAATCCGGGGCTCAAACTATTAACTTCTAATGATAATCTCACATTTGAAAAAAGAAAAAACCCTGAAAGACTCTGGTTGTTGTGTTGTTTTTTTGGGGGGGATGATGCCTGTGAAACTGACATTTTATAGCTATCCCATCTTGTTTTCCTGTAAGTGAGATGGATGGGAACAAGGGGGAGGGATGCATCAATCCATTCAGCCATCCATTTCATTTCCTCTAAGAGGCTTAGACTCCAGTGGAGGGACCGAGGTTATAAGGCTACAGATAATCCCACATATACAGCAAAAAGCCCTACAAACAGCCAAGCAAGGCATCAACCTATCCTGCCGACTGAAGCTTATTCACAAAATCAGTAGCTCAACTTCCTGTTTGCTCTGTGGAACCTTTCCGAAAACACCTGAAGCTTCTCCTCCACTCCTGAGTCAGTGAACCCAGCTGCCATTAAGCAACATGGCATTTGTGGTCAGGAATAATGTGGAAGGAGGGCAGCATTCGTCTGCAATCCTGGCCTGAAGAAGCAATTTCCACACCTGGTGTGCTTCCTGGAAGCCCTCTTTCAGTCTCTTCTACTTTCTCTTCCCTCTCCTGTCGACTCCCCCAAAACCAGAGTGGCACGCAAACAGGAGAAAGATTTCTCGCCAACGCAATGTCTTCCAACACTTTGTCTCTGCGCATATCTCTGAGCCAAATGCAAATGTGCTGCATTATCTCGCTCGCCTCTCGCTTATTTCGCCTGGAAAAATGTGTCTTGATCAATGTGGGCAACTCTAAAAAAGAGGTGTCAGAAAACGTAAGATTAAATCAGACAAAAAAACCTGCTCACATTGTGGTGAGTCGTTCTCGCCTTTTAAACAAAGAAGGTGTGAAACTCTTGACTATTGATGTGATAAAGAATACTTGAAGTAAAGTTTACAAAGAATGCGCCAAGTGCTCATGAAGAGCAAGCCCGGGCTTGTTAGGGGAGCAAATGTATTTATATTCACTCATTTGGTGTCCTGGATGTCTCTGCTGCTGCAGTATTTAGCATTAGAGAGCGCCTTTTGCTTTGCTCCAGCCTCTTACCTGGCTGCCCTCTTTCTGCCAGAAGATGGCAGGTGGAGGGTTTCCCGTGGTGCCGCATTGGAAGGTGATGCTCCTCCCCTGGGTGGCAATCTGGTCTCGGGGCTTTGTAGCAATCTGAGGTGGTACTGGAAGAGAAGGAGGAGTGTGACCACCCATTAAAAGTCATACTTGTGCATGAAATGGCCTGCTTTATGAACGCTCCCTTTCTGCTGAAAAGCCAACCCAATTTTCTCCTCTATAATTTATCAGTGGGAAAGTGTTCATTTAATTTGAATGGGAAGGAACCATTCTGAATCCAATATGGCAAACCATTTTAAAGACGCCAACACTATAGCAACAATATTTCTTTACTTCCCCCTTTTCCTTAGGAATGCAAACACAGCAAAATGGTAGTTTCTTACTCTTTGTGCCATCCATAAGGGCGCATACTTGCTGATTCGCTGTATTCGGCACATTATTTTCACAGCAGCAAACAAACTGCTTCTAAGCAGTTGTAGCTGCTTGAACCAGTTTTAAATATATATTCGATTTGGAAGCCAGGATGAGAAACTGCCAAAGAGGAACTCTCTGAAGACCTAAGTTGCTTAATGAAGCAGGAAGGAAGCAAACAGTTGCCAAGTAAATGTAGTGAAGTAAAATAAAGTAATATAATAAAGTGGATCTATAAAACGTAATGATATTGAAATACTGAACGTCTCTCGGTTTAGTTATTTTCCAAAACCGCTGTTAACCCCGAGCTGGATCGATAAAGCGCTCGTTAGCTGTTAACGAGTGAGATTTAAGAGTCTTTTCTTTGACCTTCTGAGTTTTTTGATCTGTTGCTACATACTCATCATTATCACCCTCTCGTCCTTAATGAGAAAAATCACCTCCATGTCCTCTTAAAGAGAAAAATGGGGGGCGGGGGGGGGATGAAAGAAAATCATGGCAGCAAAAGCCAGCGTCATTCTGATGACATTTACTGAGTTATTTTGGGAAAGGTCTGAGAAGAGCTGCCAATTTCCAGCTTGGGTCAGATCACCATGTTATCCACATCATCACATCCTCTGTAGATTTACACTGACCACTGCATTCTGCCCCCGCCTGAATAATTGGCTCTCACTTCCCACCAAATGGGAAGCTTCTCTAGCCTGGATGCATCCTCTCTACAAATCTCTGCATAGTGCATATGGTGCATATGTAGCTGCACACACAAACACACACACACACACACTTGTATTAGAGCGCACAAATGCATATTTGGCTCAATACACAAGACAACTGAGTCATCTGTGTCGTGTCTTAATATTCTCACCGAGAGCATTTTCCCAGCCGCAGAACATCTTTTATCATTATAGTGTTGTGATGATCTTTCTGTGAAGTTTTTTTTCTCTTTCTTCAGATGTTATAATGTCTTTCAGCAGATCTGATGTGTTAGTCACATATAGCACAAGATTGCTCTCATTTATTTCATATTCACTTTGGCGCTACTTGTGGCTGTTTTTTATCATGGAGTCTTAAAGTGACTCTAAACCATTTTAAAGATTTTATGTAGATTTTGAATAAGATTTGCAATGTATATCAGTTTAATTCTGTAAGTCCTGTTTTAGTTAGAAGTCTAGCAGCTGGTGCAAAGTAGTCCGTCTGGGAGAAAGGATATTGGGAATATGAGCTCTTGGCTTTATGTCCCAATTAGAGATTTAACTGTGTGTTACTGTTGTCTAGCTGAAACATGATAGTTCAACTGGTTTAAATCTATTTTTAAATCTCCAGCACTGTGTTGCCAGCCAGCTTGTTGGTGCAAAAATTCTATTTTATGCCTGTCAGTCTTTGCTATCTTTGCCATTTTTCCTAAATTCACATAAAGACATGACAAGACGTAATGTGTTTTTGCAGCAGGTTGCAAGCAGCAAAGTGCCTAAAGATACTATTTAAAATCGGTTCTTCAAAATCTCTGTGCAGACATGTTGTTGGTTTCCTTGAGTTTGATGTCTTTTTCTGCACTTAAATGATTCATAGGTCAGTGTTAAGGTGCTTCTTTCTTGGTCAGTTCCAAGGACTGGGCTGAAAATGATTGAAAAATCAACCAGTGTCCAAAGAAAACCCTTGAATGACCTTCAGAAAGCCTGGAGAACTGATGCACAAGACCACTTTCAAAATATTACAGGAAAATCTGGCTCTTTCAAAGCTAAATATAAAGACATGAAGGGTACCTTTTGCAAGTACTGTGTGTCCTTTACTGGGGTTTTATAAAGCAGAAATAAGAAGGTGAGTTTGATCTGGACCTGATTTATTGAGAAAATAAGCCTAATGATGTCATATTGATGCCATCAGTCTTATCTTGACTAAAGGCCAAAATTAGAAGCTTACACAAAAAAACAAATTCATAAAAAAGTTGGAGTTTGAGGAGTATTGTGGGAAATGTAGGCAACACTGTTTTTGAAACTTGACCCAAATTAGGCGCTTGACAAAAGCACAATAAATATCAAGGTAATTGTGATCTTGATGGTCAAAAGCTTGATGCATCTCCACCAAACATATTGCTAGTACTAAGTCTAATGATAGAATATTAGTTTAAGTGCTCTGTAATAATGGATGAGGTCAAATACGTTGTTATTTCAGCCTCAGTTTAGTTGTAATTAAAAGCCTTTCAGCTGCATTTTGAACTCCTCCAGCTGCAAAAGAGAGAAGGATTTAGAAACTATGGTGCTACACTCTTCTCAACACAGCAGATGTGTGTTTGATAGGAGTCCTTAATCTGCTGTACATTAAGTCACTGTGTCTGGGGCTTACTTAATGCCTGACTGCAGCAACAGGCATGTTGTCAACATGTCAGTACCTAATGGAGGAACTCATTTACACCATTAGGCATTTATAGTTGCTTTTAAAAACCATTAAGAACGTCATACAGAAAATATTTTTTTCTAGACAAATGAGCAACATAAATGCCCTTCTGTGGAGAAGAATTAGATGGAAAGTGAACTCACAGAGCCGGCCGACCGGAATGATGATAGAGTTTGAAACGGAGAGAGATGGAGAATTAATGAGATGGATGAAACGCTGAGCAACTAAACGGAAAGTATAGCATGTAAAAGCACAAAGAAACAAAACAGAAAAGTGTGAACAGAAAACCGCTTGGTTCGGATTTCATTTACACTGAAAAAGGCATTAGCGGATGAAGTCGTCTGAGACTATTTAAACCAAGACACCGAGTGAGTGAAAAGGACGAGGAGGGAGGAGGGAGATAAAGAGACAGGAAGAGAGGAGGTGGGGGAGTCATGTCTTATTAATATTGAGACTGCTCTCTGGCAGTGAGTTAACCCACACATCTACCAAACATCTGTCAAATGGCGTAATCCATACGGTTTAGCATAAGCTCCTGGCAGCACCGCTGGACAGGGACTGATATAACACAGTGAGCGTTGGACATCAAGTGGGAACAGGCTTTGCATGATGCAGCTGCCATGTGACTCTACCTTATACGTGAAAATGGCCCTGAATTGAGAGCTTTTTTATGCATGTCTAAGTGTGTGAGTGTGTATATGTGTGTGTGTGAGTTTGTATACAATATGCATGATGTGCTTCTCACCGTGCACCTGCAGCATGGCTGAAGCCTCCGTCTTGCCCACACTGTTCTCTGATGTGCAGGTATACGTCCCTTCATCCTGCTCTTTCACGCGGAACAAACGGAGGTTGTTGCCGTTGCGGATTTCAAACCTGTGAATAAAAAGCGAGTTAATGAAAGATCTGGCGGATGCATAGCAAAATAAATAAATAAGTAACCATAATAATCTCCACAAAGTGAAAAATTCTGCCAGTGGTTTGGGGTAATGGAATTTCTTGTCCTTAGAAGGATTTCTTTGCTATCAGGTGGCATTATCTTGAAACCGGTGGAACAATGTGTCTTATCTGCTTTAGATATTGTCACAGGCTCCAGGAAAATGACTGAAACTGATGAAAATCAATTAGAAAGAAATGAGATTACCTCAACACATCGAAGGATTTTTCACTTGGTTTTGTACGGGCAGTAGATTAAATATAAAGACAGAGCAGAATTATTTATATTATGTACAGTGTAACTCTCTTTGTCTACGCAAGGCGTACAATTACTGAAACACAAAGAGTAAAATCTGCTTAAATTCCATTTATTTCATGGATCAGTGAGCAACCAAAGGAAGACATGAAATGGAAAAAGATGAAAGACAGAAAGGCTCTTTGCAAACATGAAACAACAATCTTCATCATCCTGTTGCCAAGTGGACAAATAAACTCTTACACCGCAGTCACCGTGACTTTGCTTTTTGTGCAGGTTTTGCCAAAATTGTTCAGGACATACATTTAAGCATTTGGTCTCCCATTAATGGATAATACAGTATATGGCCACGTTTAATGAGACGTATATGAGTAGCATTTTAAAATGTCTCTATAAAGACTCTTACACCAGGCTTATGCAGGGATCACCAAGTTTAAAGTAAGACTTCCCAATTCACAGAAAAATCACAGACCTGTCATACTTAATATGAATATTTATTCATTTATGAAATATTACCGACTATCACATTTTGCTACAATCCCCAGTGTGTGCAGGTCATGTTCAATATAAGAATATAATAATTAATAAATCAAGGGCCATATGTTTGACACAGTTTTGTGAAACTGTTGGAAAATAGTCAAAGCCAGTTAGCTTTCCCCCATTTCCAGTAACACATCCCTTTAGTGGCTGCTATCACAAGCTTCAAATTAAGCTGTAATCTGTAAAAGACTCTAACAGCAGCAGCCATTGTGGAGCAGGACTGCATTAACTCACTAAATTGAAAATAAGTAAGTAAAATTATATCTACATAAAATGTGAAAATTCTTTATGTGAAGTTCATATCTCTGCTGTTTAAGTCATTAAGCTGTTAAGTTTCAAAATAATAGAATTATTTATCAGTTTTGGCTAAAAATGATTATTATAGCGCCATTACCATAAGAAAGCATGAAACTTCTCTCCATTAAATTCTTGCAGTCTTTTCATTTTTTATGAAGTTTTGAAACAAGATGTGACTAAAGTACAGACTTTCATCACTAATTCAAGGCGTTTAACACAAACTGATCAAGAATTAAAACTGGTTTTTACACAAAATCCACTTTTTTCAGAGGCTCAGAATTAATGTGACAAACTAAAGTCTAGATTTCATGGTCACCGCCAAACGCTGTGTTTCCTCCCTTAAGATGCTCTGCCAGGCCTTTCCTGCAGCCGCCTACACTCGCTGCTTGTTTGTGGGTCTTTCTGCCTTTGTTTCTGTCTTCAGTAACTGAAAAGCACGCTGTGTTGGATTGGGATCAAATGGCTGACTTAGCCATTGAACATTATCCCATTTCTTTGGCTTGAGAACCTCTTGGGCTGTTTTTGCAGTATGCTTTAGACTAGTATTCATTTGTACTGTGAAGTGCGGCCCAACCAGTTTTGCAGCATTTGGCTGAATCTGAGCAGAAAGTATATCTCTGTACACGTAAGAATTCATCCTGCTACTTCTAGCAGCGCTCACATCATCAGTAAACATTAGTGATGTTTCCACTGGCAGGTATACGGGCCTATGCCTTAACACTGCCTCCACCATGTTTGACAGATGATGTGGTACGCTGGATCAGACCGCCAAAGTATGCTTCTTCATACTTTTCTCGTCCGGTCATTCTGATACATCTCGGCTTCATCTGTCCAAAGAATTTTTTCAGAGTCTAATCTGGCCTTGCTGCTCTTCCTGTTGAGTGTAACCAGTGGTTTATTGTTCTCTGTATTTCCATTCACAAAGGCATCTCATTGCAAACTTGACATGGACAGTCTACCTTTTGATTTAGTTGGATTTTCAGGGAAGTAATTTTTCAGTTCCATCTGTGGTCTTTCAGTCCATTTAGTATTTCTAAGATGGCCAGTTTTTTTTAAAGAATGTAGCAGAATGTTGATCTGGCCACTGCTAAAGTTTTTGCTGTCTCTCTTATTCTGATTTATTTTGTTTTTTTAAACTTTGCCTTCCTTCACTTGGATACACATCTCTTTGGCTCTCATGTTGATAGTTCCAGTGAAAAGATACCAAATGCAATATCATTACTTGGAATCAATTCCAGGACTTTTAACTGCTTAATTTTTGATGGTATAACAACAGAGCCGGCCTCATGTGGCCATGGAAATGCTTGTCAGTAAATGATCCAGCCTCTGAAAACTGGAGAAGTTTTAATTCCTAAACACTTAATTCAGTACTTTTGTCAATCCTGTTGAATCAAAGCTGAAAACCTGCAGTTCAATCACAGCTTGATAGTTTGATTTAAAAGCCACTGTGGTGGTGTGCAGATATAGTTACAAAAATTGCAATTGTCCAAATAGTCATGTATTTAGTCTAGATAGATAGATAGATAGATAGATAGATAGATAGATAGATAGATAGATAGATAGATAGATAGATAGATAGATAGATAGATAGATAGATAGATAGATAGATAGATAGATAGATAGATAGATAGATAGATAGATAGATAGATAGATAGATTAAAAAAAGAGTGATTAAAAACAAAATTGCTAAAGAGAGTAAAAGTAGGAATGACTTGTAAGAGAGAGGTGTTCATAAATAATATGAACACTATAAATCTGCGAAAACAGCTGCATGAAGACATAATACAAAAATCTGTTTGGGATCTTATGCCTGACTGGTGTGATCACCTGTCACAAAATGAACGGTGTTATACGGTTTTATAGAGAACGGTAGGAATGATTTCTCGATGTGTTCATTATGGCTGCGAGGTGGAATCAGTCTGAGGGAGAAGGCGCGCTGCTGCCTCAGAAGTGCGATGTGATGCGGGTGTGATATGTAACAGAAAGACATGAGTTAATAAACAGCTCCTGCACATATTTACGTTTTCTGGGGCACGTGTGTTAACACAAGAGTGCTCTCAGGCTGTGTGTGCATCAACAGTCTGTCTCTCTATTTGTCTGCGGTCATGCCCATCAGCTCACCTCCCGCGGGGAAGCTCTCCTTCTTCTCGCCGCCATCGCACAGTAGGAGCAGGATCCCCGTGGACCTCACATAGAAAGTCAACAGTCTCTTCCTCCATGACCACCTGGTTAACAGGCCTTCGCACCAACACGGGGCGCTCTGCTAGACAACAGATGCCTTTAAACATGACCACTTTATGCTCTTCGAAGGACTGACTACGTAACTGTTTGAACCTCACCATACACCACCAGCTCTGCAGGATCACTGTCCCTCTCTCCAACCATGTTACTGCCCACGCAGACGTACATGCCTGCATCGCTCTTCCTGGTGTGAGAGATCATCAGTTTGCCACCACGCATCTGAAAAACACAATGGCACGTTTAGTTATGTTTGCACTGATGCAAAGATCATTAATCGCTCATATTCAAAACACTGTATGAGTCACTGTAGGTGTACGTGTATACGTTGCTGTGATGTTTATTTTCTACCTACATTCTTATGCTTGAGGTTCTCAGCACAGATTTACTTGAAATTAAGTTCAGTTTAAAGCTCCTGCTTGAGCTACTGACGTAAACAATATCTTTCATCCGCCTGTGACTTCTCACAGTTCCAAATCTATTTTTCAACAACCAGAGATTGTGTCCAGCTGTTGTTTTTACACATGAGAGGACAGAAGAAAAGCGACAGCAGAATCAGAGACACTTTACGCTCTGCAGCGTACGAAGGTGTCCGCATTAAATGATAGTCAACAGAAACTGTTGTCAGTCTGAATTGATATCTCTCCCACCTGTACAACAGAGTTTTTCTAGACCATTTGAGGGAATATTTATCAGTCCTGAGGAAAGAAAGACAAACCAGAATCTATCCACACAGGTCTTTGCTCACAGTTGTACACGTTAAAGTTTAAATTAATTTTGTTTGGTCATTTTCCTTTTTGAACACCTCTTTAACCTTAAAATTTCAACTTATTCCTACCCCAGGTACTCAAAGTCTACCTTTGCAGTCTGTAGTGACTCTGTAATAAATCACAGATGTTTATTGCTTTTTTAATTTTTTAAGTAAAATAATGAAAGACAGATTTTAATTAAGTGTGACTCAGTCAGAAGTGAAACTGTACCTTTGTGAACTATTTTCAGAGATGGATTCATACGCATTTGGAGCACTGCAAAGTACTCACATCACTAGAGAGTATGTGGGATTAACTCAAAATAAACTTCAGGGCTCGTGTTCATTTCAAATGTAGGTCTCTATTGTATTTTTAATAGTTTTTGGCAACAATTGAGCCTCACAGCACAGACCAATAATATTTATCACACTTCATGTATAAAGGCTATGGCCATTATTAAGCACAGTTCGATGTTGGTTTTCATTGGATTTATATCCAGAATTATTGATCATGGATGTTAGGAATTGGAAACTACAGCAGGTCTATAATAAACGAATCAGTAAGAAAGTAACAAGGATCCGATCACTGTGCCTCTGGCTGCCACCTGATCCACAAAGCACCAAACTCCTATGACTCCTCCTTCAGCTGGTGGCCCACAGGACAGCCCACGGGTACGTCTTTCTTTCTCGTGGGTATACCAATCCCTCCACCTCAATATTCAGGAGCTCTGTCATTTGGGAGAGGCTCAGGGTAGAGCCGCTACTCCTCCAAAAGGAGCCAGTTAAAGTGGTTTAGGCATCTGATTAGATGAGGTGGTTGAAGCGTGTCCTAAAGGGAGGAGACCCCGAGACAGGCTCAGGACATGCAGGAAAGATTGGATCTATTAGCTTTGAAGGCCACCTGAAATCCACCGCCTGGGGCACATGTTCAATCATCATAATTTTGAGATGTCCGCGCAGCCCCTCGTGATCACTGTCTGATGACAAAATCCAAAAAACAGACATCCATCTTCCTCTACCTCTTCTGCCAGGGAGGTTGGTATGATGTTTTTGGTTGTTTGTTTAGCAGGACAACTGAAAACATTCTGGAGTGAGATTTTTACCAGAGGTGAGACTGCATCCAACTTAAAACTGGTTAACCGTTTGAGGTCTGAGTCATCATTGGTGATGGGCAGAACTCTAACCCTAGGCACACAAGCTTAAAATTTTGTTTTCTTTAGTCACTCCCCAAAGTCTTTGCAATCAGAGAACAAAGAAAATCATCATTCTTACTTACACAGATCAAAAAATATTTACAAAAGAAAGTAAATTTTGGCTTTCTCCCAAATATATGGTTAGGTTTAGGTTACCAGCTATGACTACTTTGACCTCTGAGGTCTTGATTTTTGAGATGATCCAGAGATGTAAAGATTAATGCAGTGGAGTTTATCGGGTTTACAAATCGCTGTATTTTTCGCAAAAAATGAACGTTTTTTCTAATGATTGTTGAACTTACAGTGACGCGCTCATCTTTGGTGCTGACTCGGACGTTGTTGCGTTTCCAGGACACGGTGGGCTCGGGGTGACCTCGTGGAGGTACACACTCCAACACAGCAGGCTCACCGGCAGCTACCACCACGTCACTCGGGGCCTGCCGGAAATCATCTCTCAGGACTAAAAAGAAAACACAAAGAAATCTAATTAGCTTCAGAAGGCCCTGTATGAGTAATGTATTTAAAACAAAGACTGGAAATCAGACTCACAGATCAGCAAACAGGCACACAGCCATATAACCAGTATCAACAAATGAAGCACCAATTTGTCTTGGAAGTAATTAAGGCTGCTTTCTCCCAGGTGAACCATCTTTCTGCTGAGAGTTTTCTGAACACGTTTTTTTTTTTATAGAGAAAGTCAATTATTGTGTCTGCATGTGCCTGACTGCTTACATCCCCAGCATTGTCCTTGTTAGTCTGTGCTTGGTTTTAAAGCCTGCATCCTACTCTGATGTCTCTCCTGTCAGAACAGATGAATAATGCACATCTCTCATTCCAACATGGAGTAAACAAATAACAGCACATTCATAATTTAGCCCGTGTGCAGGGGAGAGAAAGAAGAAATAGTGCCTCTGAATCAACGAGAGGATTGTGTCTCTGATTCAAGAGCTATCTTACAAATCTTCAGCACATCTCTGAGTCAAGAGAAATCAGCACCGACCGAGCAAAGCCTTTCCGCTCGTGTCATTTCTAAAGTTTGAGCTCCCGCCACCCTGTGGATGACGACAGAACTTTGACACGGCGACCTCTGATATCTTCTAATCTTGTGCTGTGATTGACAGATGAAAGCCTCAGTGAGAGCTGCGAACTGAACACTCTCAAGAGACCTGCTGTAGAATTGAACTGAATTGACAGGCTCGCATTTTCAATAGACACACTCCTACAGGATCCTTTCTGAACCAAAGTGTATTATTCCAGTATAATCAATCGGTCTGCTTTTACACGGTAATGAATATTTCATCGATCTTTCTGAGATGCAAAGATAAAAGATCTTGGGCTTTTCTGCCAATCTTCACTCAATGACTGCCTTTGTAACAGACCAAACACAAATCATTTAACACCTCTCTGCTGGCCAAGCGAGACATTTGGAAAGGGTTTTTTTTTAAGTCTTTACAAGGCAAAACAAGTGTAAAAAAAAGAAATGTGAGTTCACTTGCTCCAATCAAGTGCTAAGAACTGAAGTTCTCTGAATGTCTGCTGTGGCTGACTCATCAATGATAAGAGCCTTCTTCTGAATATCGGGCTATTTCTGGCTCTGCCCTGCACTTAGGGTTAGGGTTATTGATTTTGGCAAGTTTAGCCAACACTCCAGCAATGAAAGCCCAAATTTACCTTAGAGTAGGGGTGGCCAATTTTCCCAAATCATTTTCTCAAGGGGCCACATGAGAAACTGGCACTGCTGTGGAGGGCTGCACTAATAAGCTGAATTCAATGCTGCTCAATATTATTTGGTTCTATTTATAAACTGCTAGTCGATGTTACAATTAGGCCCCTTGGGAAAATTAATTACTCACCTCTGCCTTTGAGTCACAATTGATAAAAACTTGCTTATAGCTTTTTCAAAATAAGTGTCAACAGTGTTGGGCAAGTTACTTTGAAAAGGTAATTATAGTTACTAGTTACGTCTTCAAAAAATAACTGAGTTAGTAACTGAGTTACAATATTCTAAAAGTAATTAATTACTTGAAAAATAACTATTGCGTTACTTTAAAAAAAAAAAAACGTTTAACCCTCTGGGGTCCAGGGTATACTTGGCCATTTTTCACTACTTTTGATTTTCCCTCCACATTTTACCTTTAAAAACTATTTACTTTGCCCTGTTTGGTATCATTCTTTTCAGCACAACCTCACGTGTCTGAATTTACAGTTTTCATTTTGACACACTGTACTAACACAACTGATCTAAAATCAGACAAAAAACATAAAATCCGAGTAGAAAAGGTTATATTTTTACTGTAACAACCACAAACATGTTTAATGAATCATATTTCATAACTTTAAATACAAATATAAATTGTCAATTTTCAAAATCATATGCATGTTTTGCAAACAAAGTTATTTGCATCCATTAACTTTTTACCCTTTTTTAAAATAACCATTTCAAACTATTTACAGAACAATCAGCTGTTCTGCATTCAATAAGATGCCACACAAATTATTTGTGCCACTCCAAAAAATAATTTCTGTCCACTGTAAAGGAGAACATCACAGCCTGCAGGTCTGACAGCAGCAAAGTGTATCACTCCTCCTGTTTCTACCTGGAGACAGCAGTTGCCTCATTGTTCTGACACACAACACAAAACTATCTACAACACTACACACTAACGACACAAGACAACACATTAACTACACACTCCAAACACGCTAAACGTCACAAATCTCTCACATCTCAAAACACAATTTAAAAACTGGTATATATCACCTTGTTGCTTTGTCTTTAAGTGGTCATGTGACTGGCCGACTACTTTATTCTTCCTCAGTCAAACAGCAGCACTCATGCGACTGTTTTGCCCCCTTAGCTCCAGGTGTTGTGCTAGACAGTGATCGTGATTACCGTCCGCGGGAGCGCGCGCAGCAGCTTAAAGCTGTAGCGCCCAGATTACTTACAGCTACTTCCGTGCAACTGATATAAGATGCGGTTGAAAAACAGTAACGGACAGCATTTTCTTGTTACTAACTGTAACGATAGGAATAGTAATTAGTTAGATTACTCGTTACTGAAAAAAAGTAACGGCGTTACTGGTCAACCATCACTGGTCAACATACAGTTAAAGTTGAGTGTCGAGCACTGGTAGCATCATTGGTTATATTCATTAGGTTTAAAGTCTCCATTCATTAGGTGGTTGACATCCACGAGTAAACCACTGGTGGTTGTCAGGGGGGTCATACATCCTTAACTCTGATGCAATGGTAGAGGAAACACTAGTTTGCCTGCTGCAAGTCAAGAGAACATAATATCCCAGTGGCCATCACTTGCATATCAGAGCTAATCTCTTGCTTTTTTAGAGGTTATTTCAAAAACCTTTGGTCATTTGTAAGTATTTGCAATCCCACTATTAGAATACTAAAACCCTCTTATCTCGGTTGAAAATATTTTGCCTCTTGGATTGTTAAATTAATACTTTTCAAGGTGTTGTTTTTTTTTTTCATTTGTTCAGAATTATAGCATAACACTTTTGCAATCTTTTTCTACTCCTGTTATTTTTTGCATGAGTGGCTCCATAGTAGTAGTAGTTCACACATTCACTTAACAAGCAAAAAGTCATTCAAGAATTCAAGAAGAAAAGACACAAATCCCTTTGGGGTTGTGTCATGAAGGGCAGCTAGTGTAAAGATCTGCCAAAACAAACTTGCAGAGCTAAAAGTTGCTTTTCTCTGTGTTTTTATAGATTGCTTCTGGTTTATTAACTTGCAGAATAAATATGTTTCAGTCTGGACCTAAAATAAGCATACCTTGCTATTCAACAGCTTATTAATGAAATATCATTATGTGTGTTTTTAAAAAAGAAATTATATTAAAATATTAATTTCTTTAATCTGAAATGACTTGCAGCTTTTTTCACTTGTGTGAAAATTAAGATTGGCAGAACTTTAAATTTCCAATAAAACTGGTTTTCACTGTAAACTGTTGAGCTGCAGAAAGTGGTATATGGAAGCTAGTGGCGTCTTTAGTCACTGAGAATTGTGACATTTCTGTAAGCCACCTTAAATCGACTTGCACTTAGTTTATTCTCAGCCAATTACTCTGAGTACCTGACTAAATCTATGCAACATTAATTATCCACCAGCATGCCTGACAGGTCCGTGTTGACATGGTAGCCCTGGCCTTTTAATACAGCATCAATATTCAGATCCACTGGGCTTGAATAAAATCTCATTTGAAATCACTTTATCGCAGCTGTTTAAAGATGGAAAATCATTTCTCACTCTTGTTCAACAGGCACGATTGTCTTGGGGTAATCAGCAATAAATATTCAATACTTAGTCAAGTGCCAGACAGTCAATTCATTTACCTTCTCTGCCCATCTCTCTTTAACTCAGGCTGTATTGTAACTAAATTGCATTGAAAACAAAGAGGAAGTTTACCCTCTTTACCGACTGAAATCATTTTTTTCCCCCAATTTCTTTTTGTTTCATGCTACGAGATTTGAAGTGAGAAGTCTTTTGGAAATTAAGACTTCTGACCCCTTTGAAATCATCAAATTTCTCATTTACCATCAGTGATATACTAATTATTATTCACAGTCAATCAATGCGGTACAGAAGCTCTTTATGTATCCACGGACCAAAGATCTGCTACAAAGAAAAATACCCTCCACAAAATTCCCAACACAACATTTGGGAACTTCAGCAAAACCAAACACAAAGAAAGAAACACAATATTATATATAGACCAAAACTATCATATGTGTAGATACAATATATACATGGTGTTTAATATGAGGTATGTACAAGAAGAAGAAAGTGTGTACATTATTGTACTTTTATTGAGCCCCGTGGGGAAATTGCTCTCTGCATTTAACCCATTCACTCAGTGAAGCAGTGGGCAGCCATTGGGCGCCCGGGGAGCAGTGTGTAGGGACGGTACCTTGCTCAGGGGTACCTCAGGGTAGCTGTTAAGGGGAATCGAACCCCCGACCTTCCGATCATGGGGCAACCACTCTACCTACTGAGCTATCCCTGCCCTACAAGTTGGCTCTGTTGTCGCTCTTCATTCCTGGATGAGTGCAGCTTACGGCTGTGGATCATTGGTTGTGTCTGCCTCTTATTAGTGCACCAACCCAGCATCTTGGATAGGAAGCATATAGGGACTAGCTTTGCTCTTGATCCAGAAAGGTCTGCAGCACTCTGCCAGTGTGGCCTGGGCACAATATCCTGCTGCAGGGCATGGTCTGTGGCAGGTCGCGATCTAGTCATGATCATTATGTTTTTTAATTGTGCTGTTTGAATTTTGTTTTCGTGTTCCTCAACATGAATTTCCCAATTATTTTGTGTCCCCTGAACATCAGTATAGTTTCATATGTACTCATTAAAAGGCAAAAAAAAGAGTCCACATTTAGTGGTTGGATGTTTGGTGGAGGAGTAAGCTCTGTTGGCTTTCATGCCTGTTACATAAGTTCAAGTCATACTTTTTTTTAAACAAATGTGCAGTTCGGTTAAGTTTAGCTGTTAAACGATTTGGTTAGATTTAGAAAAATACAATACGTTTTCACTTCGTTTAAAACTTTTTTTTCCCTTGCTGCCATGCAATCATCTCTCGGCTGCTTCTGGAAACCTGCTTCTGACACAAAACATGTTTCCTATTGAAATGCATTACTTATAAATTTGTGTTCAATTACATAAAAAGTTATTATTCATGTCCATGAAGCTGAAAAAAGGCACAACTTCAGGTTGGAGCACCTCACCTTGGTACCTCTGGTATTGCTAAGAACAATCAGATCAAAGATGGTATTCTTTTTTCCCACTCCTATGTGGTATTGACAATGGTATCAAGTATTTTCTTTGGTATCAGCAATGACTTTGAAATACTGGCATCATGACAACCTTTGGTCTGAGTCTACTGCTTAAAAATGCAGTAAACTGAACAAATTCTGAGGCGTACGAGTGAGCTCATTTGTGTTCAATAAACAAATTACCAATCCCACCACTGACTAAAAGCAATCAGCGTGAATTGAAAACTACTCACAGAATATGTCTGGGTTTTCTAAGATATTAAAATGGATGGAGTACAACCAAAAACGATATTTCTTACAACAGTCTGTTCATCAAATAACCCTGAAGCTGCTCACTTGGCTGCATATTTGAAATGCTTTGCAGAGCTGAAGGGCTAATTGAAAGTGCTGCATTATTTTTAGACTTCAGTCTGCAAGGCCTGGTGAGATAGGAGCACTGAGGCCTTTGTTTCACTGCCACAGTGACTGAAGTGAAAAAGTTATGGGCAAGGAGCTAATCCCTGAACTGTACATATGCACACACACACACACACACAGACATGAGTTCGCACAGAAAGCCCATGCACGTACACACCTTTAGCATTTAAGTCCTAGAGTCCCCAGGCACAGTCTCACAGAAAGTGGGACATTTGAGGGTCGAAACGAACGCCAGAGAGCAGAATTTCTGCCACCATTACCCCCAAACACTACAACACAAGCTCCGAAATGTTCTTTGAAGTTCAAGTTAATGTGATCCTTCCTTGCTCTGACTTTAAAGGCTGCCATGCCAAACAGTTTCCCATGGATGTTTGTATGCAATGACGGTCCCACCACGAAATCGACAAACTTCTTCAGAAACACAGATGAACCGCATCTCCTGAGGGGCTGCTGTCCCTAATATAACTTCTCAGACATAATGCGACTGGGTCTAGCAAGCAATCTTCCAAACCAGGCCCCACACTCTCTCCTCTATCCATTCACACTGGGCTCAGACAAGCAGTGTGGTTACTGCAGGGCAGTTAAGAGTTGACCCTGCCTCTGCTCAGACAAATCCTCATATTCCCCAAGGCACTTTCTGTCAGCTTAGACAATACAAAAGCAGACCTAAATGACTTTTGGTGGTATATTCTTTTATGTGCTGAGTATTCCAGGAGCGCCCGTTCATTTCAACTACTTTAATATTTCAGGGATATACAGATTAAGAGACTTAATCTCCCCGAAAATATTCATCACTTGATTTTTAAGTGATATTATAGACTTGAGCAGATGAGAGCTAAACACTGCAGAAAGGCCATCTGTTAATGTTTTTTTGGAAACATGAACAATAGCGATTAATCATATGAAAATGCCTTTGTATTGCATATTGTATATGGATGACTAGCAGTCCATGGATTCTTTATACGCAGCGGCTGAAAAAAAGCAACACATGACGCGTGAGTGTGACAGACAGGAGAGTGGGGGGGGGGGAATCTGCAGAGGTTTTGTGCAAAACATGAGGTGACAGCGAGTGTGGGAAGGAGACACAGTAGACAGCATTGGCCTTGACAGATGTGTGAACGCACAACTAGCTCTGTGTTTTCATGGCTGACAGGTAGGAGGGTGGACAGAAGGGTAAAAGGTCAGCAGCAAGCGCACATTTCGGAGAGTTGCAGACGACCCGCTGCTTGACTTCGATTGTTCTTTTATTCCGGAGAGCAGAAAAGCCGTTAGGGAGGTGGTCTAATCCCATTGCTGTGATACTGCCCTGTCATAGCTAATGGAGACTTTGCCTACAGCGAAGAGAGATTGCTTTAATCCACCCATTGTCTGATGGTGTTGATGGGTGATGAGAAGGCACTCCAGGGCAAACAGCCATTATGACAAAGACTTGGTCATGAATCCTTCCATTTTCCAAAAATGCAATGCTGTTTCAATTACAAATCGGCACTGAGTGAAGACATTTTTGCAATATTAGTAATCCCTGACAGGATTCATATAAATCATGCCAGTGGTTCATATTTGCACAACTGCATATTAAAATTTAGCCTGACTGATTTCATGCACCAAAAAACAAATATTCTATAAACTGTATTCATCAGAGATAATACCTGCACATTCTTTATGCTGAAAGGAAAACAGAAAGCAGGAGAAGCCAAGAAGCAAGATGCAAGCAGAACTTTGATTCCTTCATAATCCCTCATCAGGAGTAAGAGGAACATCTGGCTCTAAAGCCTTTTAAGCAAGTTTTATTTTTTTATTTGTCCTACTTTATTCTAATCCTGGCACACCATGTGACTTTCTCCTTGCCGAGACAGCCAGACATTCACATTCATGATTTCTAAATAGGCACAACTACTACTCCCCCCCCCCCTTGTTTTTCTTTCTTTCTTTTTTAAGCAAAAAAAGCTGCTTTGGAAGAATAAGGGAATGGATTTCAGTCCACTCCTACCGTCTCATTATTCTGGTTTTTCAACAGGCAGGCAAGGCAGCCGGTTACTGGCAGCACTACGGTGAAAAGAGACGGAAAAAAGGCAGAATTATGACTGCTGTTGGCATTTCGCAGCTGTGCACGTTCCTTACTACAAGGTACTCTGGAAGAGAGCAACAGCAGCTACACAAAAACCATAACTTCTGGACCACAGGTGCAAAAAATGCATAGTATAATATAAAAATAATTACTTAAACAGCAAATTTGCATCAAATAGGAATAGTCCTGAAGACAGAACTCTAAATTTTTAGATAATTTTAATGAATTATGGATAGATCTCATGGTTCAGTGAAGCCAGCAGTCATTTCTGCTACACTTTACATATTCATCTCTTTTGTGTGAATCAAGGCCACAACTTCTTCTTTTTTTTCCTTTTTTTTTTTGCCTGTCCCATTTGGTTCTTTAGCCGTCAGAATTGTTGTCTGAAGACCAACAAGGATACCCAATGGATTTACTTTGCCAAATGGATCATCACGGCCTTGCCGTATTGGTCCATTTGATCAACCTTTGTTGTTATTGTTTATTTTATTTTATTTTCAGTTGTTACAGACGGGACAGACATGACTGAGGGATAGGAAAGGGAGATTGAAAGATGAAGGAAAAGAAAAACAGAAGGGAAGAGGGACAGTGAGAAAGGGCACTTAAAAAGGGAAAGAGAAAAAAAAATCTCCTGGATCACCTGTTGAGAGAAAAAGAAGAGAAAACAAGCAAAAAAACCAAAAAACAGAGAAACATACTAAACACAACACCATCACGTTAATCTAGCTAAGTGTAAATAGCAGTAAATACTAAATATTGAATGTTGTTGTGTAGCAAGCAGGACCGACAGCACATAATGTGCTTGGAAATAGCAGCCAATAAAGGTGTAGTTTATGTCTATGAACAGTGAACACCCGTGTGCACACCTGTGTGGATCAGAGCGCTTGTATTCAAAAGGTTTCCCCATGTAATGGTCTGCTAGAGGATGTAGGGAGCTATAGCCCTGTCCCCCAGGGCATGAAGCACACTGTTCCAAAAAATAGTACCGTAATGTCAAAGTATCTTACTGTATATTTTACAGTTTTGTACTGTCTTTCTAGAATATCATTAAATTTACATAAGTAGACTGTGATTTTACATGTCAAAGGTAAAATAACATAACATCAACATAACATAACATTTTGTAAATATATTTTTTGTACATATGCATATTTAGATTGTTAAAATACATTCAGAAATGTATCATGATTTCACAAATATTTGTCCGTTATTTGAAAGATCGAACTGTTGAATTCAAATGTAATGCTATGGAAAAGTATATAACATGATTCCTATAAGCTTGTGTTACATCACATAAGTATTATTATCATTGCTATTTAGGGCGATTGTGGCTCAAGAGTTGGCAGTTCGAGCCCCGGCTCGGACACTCTCGGTATTGTGTCCGTGGTCAAGACTCTTCACCTACTGGTGATGGCCAGAAGGGCTGATGGTGCAATATGGCAGAAAAGGCAGAATCCCATGTAAAATTAGCGCAACAAACTCTATTTTCATTACTGAAAATAACCATATTTTCATGGGAAAGTTATTTTCTGTTATTTTACGGTAGTATTTTGGCGCCCCAGCTGCTGGAATATTACCGTTTTTTTAACAGTGCAGGCATGGAGGAGATCCAGCCTCCAGACATCCAGAGGCCCCAGAGCGTGAGAGCCCAAGGAGGACCACCGGAGGGGCATCCATGCCACCCTCCTGGAAAGAGCCCCAGATGAGGGGTCACCCAGTAGCCATGGAGCAGAAGCCAGAGGGGGCTGCAGTGGCGTGCCCGCCAGCTCTGCCAGCAGCCAGCTGTGCCAGAGTGAACCGAGCCGCAGGCCCAGAGGCCGGAGGCCCGAGGGCCACAACTTCAAGTGTTCTACTATAGAAACCTCTTTCTTAGAGTTTCTGTGGAAACATGAGCTCTGCAAAGAAAACCTGTTACATCTTAAAATGGCTAGTAGCTAATGTGATCAGGCCTTTTTCTTCTACTGGAAAGTACTGCAACAACAACAATGGGGTAATGACCCCGAACAGTTTTCAAAAGGTGTCAAATTGAAAAGCTAAGTCTTTAATTGTATATCCAAACTTCGGTTTTAGTAGTTCTAGCAGGGAAATTATTTTAACATTTTAAGAGCACACCACTTATAGCTGATTCTCCAAATCATGTTGGAGTACATGCCTTCATTTCTGAGCCATCATTCACACGCTGCTTCTAAAATTAGAGGCTGAATAAGGACCAGAACACACGTCAGTGATGTACTAGGCTCAAAATCCATTATAATTCACAAGTTACTGCAACTAAATGTTACCTTGACCTTGAGCAATATTTTGGTGAATACCTATTAAGTGATCACTATGTGCAAGTTTGATTAGATTCTGACCAATGCTACAGGAGCAGTAGCAATTCTTATTAACTGTGGGTGGATGGAGCCTCGACCGGATGAGCTAAATATGGAGAAAAATCTTTTTACTGATCAACTGATCAAAATAGGATCGAGATTAAAATCCATTATCCTGTTGCATTTCCAGTTTACTCATTAGCAAAACAATGTTTAAACATTAAAACATACAACACTAGCATGCTTTAACTAAGTATTAACAGCTTAGTTATAGAAAGGTTTTTTAACAAATGAAAAACTGGAACAACGACACATTTATAAGGAGATTTCAGCCTCGGTTTCAGAACTGCTGCTGTTACACAATTGTTCGATAGATATTTGCTAGCATTAGTTTCTAACTGCTAGCATAGCCTGCTAAGATAGCTTCTTAGCACAGCTCACACAGAAACGTTTGTATCTCAGTGCAAATAGATTTCACTAATGTTGTTATGTTTTCCCCTCTAGTGGACATGTTTCAGTGCACTCTGTCTCTGTCCCATCAGTTGCAACCAGCTGCAGAATACTCATTTAGTCACGTGGTCACATGTCTGCAAAATCTCAATATGAAAGTAAAGCCTACATCATTTTTCAGTTAAATTGCCATCCTGTAGCAACTACTCAGTATTTGTTGAGGAATTTATGAATTTCTATTTCAAATTTGTACTCATAGTAGGGAATGTGAATAGATTATGTGCACCTTGGCATAAGCTACTTCCAGTG
The DNA here is from genome assembly GCF_965226115.1 of Aulonocara stuartgranti. Taxonomy (NCBI): domain Eukaryota; kingdom Metazoa; phylum Chordata; class Actinopteri; order Cichliformes; family Cichlidae; genus Aulonocara; species Aulonocara stuartgranti. The sequence continues at coordinate 13,680,747 of NC_138950.1, read as the reverse complement.
GGGAAACTCCTGTAGAGCGCTTCGTTTCAGGTGTGATATTCGCTCCTTGTTTACGGTCGGTTTTTCCAAAACAAATCAACCAAATGGATGAATCAAGCGGCGATTTACATTTCTCAAGATGTCTTGGGCATTTACCGAATATATCTGTAGATGATGTTCGTCGATGTGTCGATATTTTCCCCCGCCCCTCAGAACAAAAGAGAAAAAGGATTCAAATTTTATATTTCTCAGCGTTTGTATACAGTGGTCCCTCGTTTATCGCGGGTGTTATGTTCTAAAAATAACCAGCGATAGGTGAAATCCGCAAAGTAGCCAACTTTATTTTTTACAATTAGATGTTTTAAGACCGTAAAGTCCCTCACTACACACTTAATACACTTTTCTCAGACAGGCATGAACATTTTCACACTTTTCTCTCTTGTTTAAAACTCTAAAGTTCAAAACTTTGTAGAAAAATAAGTCCAGTATTATAGAATGAAACCAAAGATCAAACCCTGTTTTCAGTTCCAGAACACGGAATAGAGCAGCTGCGAGAGAATTCAACGTCAATGAATCATTAATGAATCAATGAATCAGCGATCGATGTAGCGATTCTGTACTGTACAGGAGAGACGGCACAGAGGAGATGGACAGTGGTCTGCAGCTGATCAGGACGCAGAACACAATGAGCTGTTAAAAAAAAATGCTGTGTTAAGTGTGTTCTTGGCTAACTGATATCGACATAACGGGAGAAACATTTGACTGTTGTTCACCTGTAGATTGAATACTGAACATTTGCCTGTTTAAATCATAAGAACTGTCACTATACAGAGATGTGCTTCTGAATCTGGACAATGTGTCTTCTCATTTTGTAACGCAATTCTGCTTATGTTGAGTGATGTGTAAGGACAAGAAAGACATTGTGGACAAAACAAGACACCCCCCATAATCTTTAGTGACAATAGAATCAGAATCAGAATCAGAATGGGTTTATTGCCAGATGTTGAGGTTTACAACATTAGGAAATTGCTGCGGTGCTTCAGTGCAGACAATAAGAATTAAAGTGCTATGTAGAAAGAAAGATATGTGCATGAGATATACATGAGATATATACATGAGAATAAGAATTATGAGTGCTACATAGAAAGATATATACATGAGTGCAGGTGGTGATCAGTGCCAAACATATATACATGAGAGTAAGAATTATGAGTGCTACATAGAAAGATATATACATGAGTGCAGGTGGTGATCAGTGCCAGACATGAAATGATGCAGTGACACAGCGTAGGGTCATGTGTTAGTGGCGGGGACAGTCATGTGGTTATTGTTCATGTGTCCAACAGCAGAGGGGAAGAAACTGTTCTTGTGGCGAGAGGTTCTGGTGCGAATGGACCGGAGCCTCCTGCCTGAGGGGAGCAGGTCAAACAGACTGTGTCCAGGGTGAGAAGGGTCAGCTGAGATCCGGGCTGCACGCCGCAGAGTCCTGGAGGTGTACAGGTCCTGCAGAGATGGGAGTCTGCAGCCAATCACCTTCTCAGCAGAGCGCACAACACGCTGCAGTCTCTGTTTGTCCCTGATAGTGGCTCCAGCGTACCACACGGTGATGGAGGAGGTGAGGATGGACTCGATGATTGCAGTGTAGAATTGCATCATCGTCCGTGTTGGCAGGTTGAATTTCTTCAGCTGCCTCAGGAAGTACATCCTCTGCTGGGCTTTCTTGATGACGGAGGTGATGGTGGGCTCCCACTTCAGGTCTTGGGTGATGGTGGTACCCAGGAAGCGGAATGAGTCCACAGAGGTGATGGGGGTGTCAGTCAGGATGATGGGGGGGAGTGGGGCTGTGTGCTTCCTGAAGTCCACAATAATCTCCACTGTCTTCTGGGCATTCAGCACCAGGTTGTTGTGGCTGCACCAAGACACCAGACGTTCAACCTCCCTCCTGTAGGCAGACTCATCCCCGTCAGAGATGAGCCCAATGACGGTGGTGTCATCTGCGAACTTGATTAGCTTGACAGACTGGTGGGTGGAGGTGCAGCAGTTGGTGTACAGGGAGAAGAGCAGAGGAGAAAGAACACAGCCCTGAGGGGAGCCGGTGCTGATGGTCCGGGAGTCCGAGACATTCTTTCCCAGCCTCACGTGCTGCTTCCTGTCCGTCAGGAAGTCAGTGATCCACCGGCAGATGGGATCAGGCACATTCATCTGGGAAAGCTTGTCTCGGAGATGGTCTGGAAGGATGGTGTTGAAGGCAGAGCTGAAGTCCACAAACAGGATCCTGGCGTAGGTTCCTGGGGAGTCCAGATGCTGCAGGATGAAGTGTAGGGCCATGTTGATGGCGTCGTCTACAGACCTGTTGGCTCTATATGCAAACTGCAGGGGGTCCAGGAGGGGGGCCGTGAGGGTCTTGAGATGGGAGAGAACTAGGCGCTCAAATGACTTCATGACCACAGATGTCAGAGCCACGGGTCTGTAGTCATTTAGTCCAGTGATCCTAGGTTTCTTGGGGACAGGGATTATGGTAGAGGACTTGAAGCAGGCAGGCACATGACATGCCTGCAGTGAGGAGTTGAAGATGCCAGAAAACACTGGGGCCAGCTCGTTTGCACAGTGTCTGAGGGTGGCAGGAGACACACCGTCTGGGCCGGGAGCTTTCCGAGCATTCAGACTCTTAAACTGCTTCCTCACATCTGCTTCATGAATATGAAGAGTTGTGGTCGGAGGAGGTGGTGTGAAATCCTCTTTTGTGTGGGGTGAGGGGGCGGGTGTTGCAGGTAAACAGTTTGAAGGTGGTGATGGCTCTATGGAGGGGGGAGAGGTGGGGGAATGAGTGTCCAAAGTGCCTCTATTGTTGGGGCCGTTGGAGGTGTGAAGGCTGCCTGATGGCTCGTCAAAACGGCAGTAGAAGTCGTTGAGGGTGTTGGCTAAGAGCAAGTCATCAGTGGAGTGGGGGGTTTTAGGCTTGTAGTTTGTAATATTCCTAAAACCTTTCCACACAGAGGCCGAGTCATTCTCTGAGATCTGCTGCTGCATCTTCTCAGAGTGCTGATGTTTAGCAACGTCCACTTCCTTAGTGAACCTGTACTTGGCCTCTCTGTAGCAGTCCCTGTCTCCGCTTCTGAACGCCTTACTCTTTTCCAGCCACAGCTTTTTGAGTTTAGGAGTAAACCAGGGTTTGTCATTGTTATAACTCACCCTGGTGCGTGATGGCACAATGCTGTCCTCACAGAAGTGGATGTAGGAGGTGACAGTGTCCGTAAACTCGTCCAAGCTGTTAGAAGCAGCCTTCATTGTGTCCCAGTCTGTGGTCTCCAAACACGTGCGAAGCTCCTCCACAGCCTCGTTGCTCCACAGTTTTTTGGTCCTCACGACAGGTTTGGAGAGCTTCAGCCTCTGTCTGTACGCGGGGATTAGGTGGATCATCACGTGGTCAGAAAGTCCGAGTGAAGCGCGCGGCACCGCGCGATAGGCCCCGCTGATCGTGCTGTAGCAGTGATCCAATGTCCTCTCCTCTCTGGTCGGGCATTTAACATACTGTTTGTATTTCGGAAGCTCATGGCTCAGATTGGCTTTGTTAAAGTCCCCAAGAGCAATGATGAGAGAGTCCGGGTATGTCCGCTCCGTGTGGAGAATCTGCTCCGCGAGTGCGCACTGAGCTGCTTGCGCATCCGCGTCTGGCGGGATGTAAACAGCGGCCAGGATGAATGAAGCAAACTCCCGCGGAGAATAAAACGGTTTGCAGTGAATAAAAAGATATTCCAGAGAGGAAGAGCAGTGCTGGGCAATCACTGTTACATCTGTGCACCAGCCACTATTGATGTAGAAGCAGACACCTCCACCTTTGGTTTTACCGGAGAGAGCGGCCTGCCGGTCCGCGCGCAGCAGATGAAAGCCCTCCAGCTTGAGCGCGCAGTCCGGGATGTCCTCACTGAGCCACGACTCCGTAAAACATAAGACACAGGAGGAGGCAATATTGTAGTTAGTTAAATGGTCTGATTGTTCAAATCTGTATTTTCTTTGATTGTGGAAAAATAATGTGTGCCCCAGTCTCCAAAAATGACATAGTTCAGGAAGCGTAGTTATTCCTCCGTTACACCACAAGAGGGAGTATCCCCTAAAATGAGCAGCTCTAGCGGGAGTAAAGAAGCCAGCCACTACCCATAAGGCAGTGCGCCTATAAGCGTTGTGTGAGACTGCAAAAGTGTGTAACGTTGTGCTATGTCCATGTATATAATTGTAGGTAAGCAGATACAAGATGGTAAATAACTTAAAATGTATCTACAGATGAGTCCACGGGGTTGCAGAGAATGTGGGAAAGTTGGCCGTTAATCCCCTCTATGTGTTATTAGTGTATAAGTTATTGGTAGCGATGTGAATTAGCCGTGATGCTAACGATTAGCAGCAGCTAGATCTGATTCATTAGTTTGTGCGGAAACCTCGTGGCACTTTTGTGGATTTATACCTGTACCGGGCTGTAATCACAGCAGATATAGACTGGTGGATCACACTATCTTTTGTTTATGTTTATTCCATTGTTACACTGTAAGAAATATTAGTGATTTGTAGTGATGGCCAAATGAAGCTTTCCGAAGCACTGAAGCTTGTATTGAAAAGCGGTTCATTACTCGAAGCTTTTGAACACAGTCCTCTCCGGTGACATCTGGTGGTGAAAATTTTGAAGAGCAGCTTGAATCTGCAAAATAAAACGGACTGCTCAATTATCACTGCTCACTCAAGAGTGGAGTTCTCTCTGATATTGGGCCACCGTTCCGTTGCTTTGAACATGTAATTGGTTTTGTTTTCTCGATTGGGGGGCTGAAAAAAATGTAATGCGTATTTGCGTAATACATTTTGATCAATAAACTTTCCCTATTTAAACATGCACTATGGTGGCCTTTCTTTGCTCATAACTCCTTGATGTTGGTAAATACAATAAGTGAGCAATATATATAATATACATATGATAATGCACAGCACATTATGGAGTATGCCCCTGCTGTGAAGTCCTGCCTCCATCTACTTGTCGTTTAATCACTGGACAGCTGGACAGGTTCATACAAAATATTAGATTAGGCCAATTGTCCTATACATATTTTTGACCTAGGGGTGGGATTGATTGTGAACTGGAAAGGGAAAATGCTTAGGAAGCTGAGTACGGCTGCATCGTCACTGATTTGTAGAATCATTTTGATTCGATACAGGATCCGATTCAATTTGATTGGAATCTGGAAAGTTTTGCCTCAGTCAGAAATATTACAAGTCTGATCATTTAACAGTATATATCCATAATTTCGTATCTATTAAAAGAAAGCTGACACACGTGAGACTTAATTAGAGATGTAAACAGAGAGTTATGAAACCTGCAGCTGCAGAAGCCAGCGAAGAAAAAAGAGGCAAACACAGCGCGGACCTGACGACACATCAAAATCTGACTCTGACGCGTCGGGTCCGCGCTCTGTGTTCACGTTTGTATGCAGAATCCGTAAACCTGCTCCCAGTTACTGTTTTAGCTGCATGGTGTTTGACGACATGTTGTGAGGTTTAACCTGAGATGCTGGCGTTTCAGGCATAATAACGTTAATTTACAAATCGACACGGGATTTTAATGAATCAATATCACTTTATTCAATTTAGCATGGATTGTAATCAGAAAAGCGATAATCAAAACCCATCCCTAATCAAGAACTTGCAAAGTAAAAACATGATCAATGTAAGGTAGCCCTTTTGTTATTTACATTTAAAAAGAGGATTCGTGTTACTGTGCGCTGGCTGAGTCTGTTTCTTTTCTTAGAAATAGTTTCTCCTGCCCTGGAGAAAATCCACTTGCATGGAACAGAAGAGGCTGTGGAGTGCAGGAACTACACTGCAAGCTGGTAGATATGCAGGTATTCCTGGGTCCTGCAGACTATCACCTAAAAACAATAAACAAAATGATTTTCTAAACTGTAGCAATGTCATGTACGTATAGTGTCAAATACATTTTTGTAGTCTTCATTAGCTTTAATTCACATGGAAGTGTTCCTAAAGTCATATGCTGTAATGATATTTACATTATGAAAACATGATTTTGGACATTTCAAGTTTTTCACTTCGGCAGATAAAATGAATTGAGCAAAATCAACTCAAAATATTCCCACACGCCAGAACGTCCTCTCTTCCTCGCTGGCTCCATATCTGTCAGTGGAATGATCACCTCGTCGCTATCTGTCACCATCAACACACTCCACGAATCCCGTGGATGATTCACTTCCTTATATCCGTTTGAATCAGGTACCGAAGCAGTTACGTGCGTAATGAAGCTTCAGACGTCACTGGTCACGTGACTTTTGCCAAACGAAGCAAGCCTCGACACAGTGCTTCTGAACCAGTGTGTTGTTTTTTTCGACACACGCTCCGGAGCGTCAGCTTCAAGCGGGCCATCACTAGTGATTTGAGTTTAAAGACTACCCATAAGGCAGTGCGCCTATAAGAGTTGTGTGAGACTGCAAAAGTGTGTAACGTTGTGCTATGTCCATGTATATAATTGCAGATGCAGTAAAGGCGAACTCACAAAGCCACACTGGTTTCAATTCATTTTAATCCAAGTGTGCAACAGATGTAAACAACCAATCGATGTACACGCTTCAATCGTCAAAATTGATCATTTGATTTTTTTTATGACACAGCAGTGGTGAGTGTTCCCACCTCTGCTCTTCGTACCTTAACGCGATCTTTCAGTTTTCGTGTTTTGGACATGATTTTGGAGTCCATCTTCGCAGTAGTGATTGACCGCAAAATAAAGCTACCGGAAATGTACAACCCTACATCCAGTCTTAAAACGGGAAGTTAGCATTTTTTCGTGCACAGGGTCTATTTCTGTGCATGTAGACAACAACGGATTTGCAATTTTCATTGGATTTTCACAGTTCATGCCAACTTTAACCCATTCATTTTGCAAATTGATGGCACACTGACTTGATCACAAAGTTGTTCTGAAGACAGCACCTGACTCCATGTAATTGCACACCTGGTCCCAAACTTCAAAGCCATCATTTTAAAAGTAACAATATCACAAGTTCATTGGCCACAACCACAGGCTCCAACCACAGTCTTCCCTAATTTGACTGCAGAACAGATGGGCAAAATATCAGTCCCTGAACCATTTCAAACCAACCTTCAAACTAAACTATCTAAAGAGCGTTATGCTAAGAAATAATTAAATTCAGTTATTCAATTTGTGACACTCTGGAAAGAAATGTCGCCCACATAAAATGCAAATTGGTGAGTGACAGAAAATTATTAGCTGTCTTTTTTATTATTTTACATGTTTTTGGCAGCCTTTAGTCTTTATTTGACCGTGCACAGCAGAGACTGACAGACAAGAGAGCAGGGAAATGACATGCAGTTAGAAGCCGCTAGGCCCTGAACCAGCAATTCTGTTCCTAAGGGCTTTTTAGCCCATGTGATATGTACCCTGCCACTGGGTCGCGCCCATAGTCAGCTCTCTTAACACATCCATGGTTTCCCCTGGGAAGAAGCATTGCATGAATGAAACCAACCACAGCGGAAAAAATGTGGAAAAATAATAAAATGGAAATGTGCTTCACCCCAGTGTCAGCAAACAAATACTTCTGTGAAAGAATTTAAACGTATCAGTGTGAATGAACAGAAAGATGAAACAATGGGCACAATGTTAAGCATCTCTAATTTAGTTTTCTGTGATCAGCTAGAATTTAATTTGTAGCAGTGGTGCTCTGAAAAAATGTGGCTTACGTTCCAAAAATGTTTCCAAATATGATTCACGTGGGCTTCTACAAGTCTTCGAGCCCTACAGTTATCCATGACACCCTGCAGTTCAGAGGAATAAGAACAATTTGCCCAAGTAGTTCAAGCAAAAGTACGGCATGTGGCTAGTGCACTACAGATAAAAGTCTTAGTCATGCAGCCAAATGCATTATGCATCATTCACCGGCAATAAATGAGTAATTAATGTGGTGAAAACCAGGTTAGTGTCAGCACTCCTGCTCCCTGTTCTGAGCTGCAGCATTCACACAGATGCATCAGTATTCATTTCTGCTCAGTGGGAGGTTTAAGCTCTTCCTCCTCCCACCTGTTGTCTCTCAGACTCCTGCCACCGAGCCACAACCGACACACATTTCTGCAAGGCCACCAGCTTAAAACTGGCCTCTCATTAACACTGCAGACTCCCCCCGCCCCCGATGCCAGTGCTAATTGGGTCACTATTTACCCCACAGTCAGCACAACCTCACACAGACGGGAGGGGGAATCCAAGACCACCATCATGCTGTCCTAGCATATGCCCTGGTAGGCTGCAGGCACTGAGATTAGAGCAAAACAGGCACTTATTAATACTGTTAGTCACTCGGTGCCTGCAGGTGAATCATCCCTTCACCAGTATGACTGCACTGTAATCAGCAGCACACAAAGCTACATTTATTATCAGCAACTCAAAAGAGGCAATATGACAGCCTTATATCTCCTCCCAGCTTGGATATCTGCATTACTTGCAGACACTTATGGTTGTCAATATGCAGGATATCTGCGGAGGCTGTCCCTATTTTTGGACCCAAGCCACAGATGAGGTCAGCCAGCCGTGAGCGCTCACACACACACACTGCTGGAAAAGAAGCCTCAGTATGGAGGCAGATAAGGCCTTGCTCAAATTGCTGTTTTGTGTTTTTTAACGAGGACAATTCAACCTTGCTAATCTGTTAGGCTCCTTCCCCTAATCAACCCACTGACTAATCCATTTTCTTGTGCCAAAGAGAGCCGCAGTTCAGCCCAGGGCCGAGCCACGCCGGCGCAACGAGGAGAGGGGGAAGACAATGGCACGTGTCCTGGACGGGGGAGAAAAAATAACAGACACGGCTCCATGAGGGAGTCTTTTTTTCTACTTCAGTGCACTTCCACCAACAGATGAGGAAGCTCACACTCTGTACTGCTCAGCAGCAAGCTAACAAATAACAAAGCTTTAAAGGCATACTCTCCTGATCTTGTTTGTACACACTGACTCTGAGGTGAGGAGATGGCAATCTAACTGCCACAGAGAAGTCCAGTACAGCCGACATAAACATTTATCAGTGCAGCCCCAACAGAAAAGATGAGTAATGCCTTATCTTCTGTATCGGCTGTAAAAATCCTCATATTTCACCACTTCCGATTGCTCAAATATGAGGAGTTTGACGAAATGACATTTGAAGACGTGAACTTAGATTTAGGAAATTGTAATGGGGAATTTTCTGGCATTTCCTTCACTAAATGTTAAATCCATTAAGACAGAAAAGAGAGGGAGAGTAATTAGCAAATAATGATTATCTACATTTTTTTTATTTTTTTTGGCTCAGGTTTTCCTTAAGTAGTTTGTAGACTTGAACTATAGCAACATAATGATCTTATTTTATCAAAGCATAATTTATGTCAGCCTGGCATTATTTCCTAAAATTTGGCTCCATGGGTCATGCTGGGTGTATGCTTGCTTGCAATTACCAAAATGGCCAATCAGTGCTGCTAATTTCAGTCACAATTGTTTGAGAAGCTGCAGGGACCTTGCACTTTGAAAACCAACAGAAGCACAATTCAAAGCCACGTTACAGGAACCATGCCAGGCTGAAATCAGCTACAAACACCCTTTATAATAGTATTTATCAACCCAGAAATGCTTTATTAGGAGACTGACTTTAGTACGTACCAATTTCTCTAATTCTATCACATACAATTATAATGTTTGTACACATAATCATACGTATTGTAATTTTTTTTTTTTTTTTTTTTGGATTAATTCCTCTAAATGGTGAGGTCTCACAAAAAAAAGGAGTGAGAAACGTGATGACCTCCTTGATGGTTCTGGGCGCTTCGGCTCTCAGACAAAAGTCTCATTCACAGTGATCTGTAGACACAATAGTGTCAGAGTATAAGAAGCATGGCAAACATACAACCATGCATCTCCTGAACAGTTACATTCATCTCCGTAAGTGAGCAGATAATTGCACTTTTTTGTAATGTTGGCCTCCGTACACAACTACACTGTTCTAAATTAAGCAATCAAGATCTGATTGAAGCGCAAACTTTCAACTTTGATTCAAGTGATTAAAAAAAAATCTTTTGTTTTTCAGAGACTCAAAAGTAACTGAAGAAACTCAAAAAAATGTAAAATATAATAGTTGTTCTTAATCTCGGATGAAGGTCATTTGGCTGAATCTGAGCAGAGAGTATATCCCTGTACACTACAGAATTCATCCTGCTGCTTCTATCAGCAGTCACAGCATCCATAAACACCGGTGACTCGGTTCCACTGGGAGCCATACATACCCGTGCAGTCACGTCTCCCCCATCATGTTTGACAGATGATGCGATATGCTTCGCATAATGAGCCGTTTGCCTCCTTCATGCTTTTCTCTTCCCATCATTCAGGTACAAGTTTATCTTGGCTTCAGGTGTCCAAAGATTTGTTGCAGAAATGTGCAGGCTCTTATAAATGTTTAGATGTTTGCCTTGTGGTGTGGGTCAACTGAGCATTTTTCAAAAGAATATGTCTTAAAGAGTGTTTGAGGTGTGGAGCTGGAAATTCACAGTGCTTATTATAAATGTTTAATCTTTGGAGAATAGAATTTTTTGCGCAACTTGGAGAAAATTCTAAAAATTTGCTGATTTGCGATGGAATGATACAGCTTTTAGAACAACAGATGCACTCATCAAGACAACGTCTTTTCCAGGGAAATCTTTTCAAAAACTTTTAAGGACAATGCTGAAATTCACATCACAACAGCGTGGCTTCGTAAAGATGAATTTACCTGCCCGCAGCCCAGGCAGAAAACATTTTACACATCATGAAATGAAAAATACAATAAAGAAAAACCGTACTACTGCTACTATCAAATATAACATTTGCTAATATTTTTTGAAGGCACATTTTTCACTGATAACAGCACTAATAAAACACATTTTATGCAGTTATGCAGAAACAGTGCAAGCTGCAGCCAAAGAACGAGCTGTCAAAGATGGGTGTTGTTCTGCAGATGAGTACGGAGTTGGGGGACTGAAGCTTCATCAGCCGCAATGGGTGACTGAGTTTGCCTTCTTTTTAGCAAATGTGTAATAAACAGTTTTGCATCTGTGGAGATTTTGGTCGACACAATAGTGCAGAATGGAGCCACAGATGCATCATTCAATAAATCCAGATGTTTGATTAAAGATGAAATGTCACAAACTCCACTAACTATGGTCAGCATCCACACTCAGCTGCACCCATTACATTATATACCACAGTTTCATTTCCAAAAACTGAAATTATTTTCATGTGTTGTGTATTGTTATATCTTAATATTTATGGATAGTAGCTAAGCTGCCTAATGTGGCACAAAATGATTGCATGCCTGCCTCTTCTAAAAGTGCTATTAAACAACTAACACACACAGACTTCAAGACAAATTGCATCACTGTTGCCAAAGTAGCCAAAAAATAAGGACGAATCCACAGGCCATTACTTATCACTGATTTTAGCTACACCTCAATATTTTTAGAAGTCGCTTCCTACTGTCTGTGTATTTCATGTCATTATTTTTAAGCACCACTTCTCCAGTGAACCTCCACAAAGTTGGCAGGCAGCTGCAAAAAGATCTGGGACACAACTGTGAGGCATCTGTGTACACATAACATACATATCAAGATATAATGCAAAAGGAACCACAAACACTGTTAGCACGATGATCAATAACACAAGGCCTTACCGGCAACTTCCAGTGAAGCGTTGCGACTAATGGCCTCTCCCAGGTAGTTGCGGGCCACACAGGTGTAAACGCCCTCGTCTGGTTTGCTCCGTCGGCCGTGCACGATGCGCAAGAAGAAAAGGGAGCCGCTGGGCAGGAGCATGCGGTGAGAACGCGGGTCATCTTTGTCTGTCTCCACACGTTCACCATCTTTGTACCATTCAATGCTGGGGATGGGGCGGCCCTCTGCCTTGCAGTTGAGGGTGGCAGGCTCCCCCTTGGAGACAATCAAATCCGAGGGGTCCTCCGCAATCCGCGGCGGGCTGTCTTCAAAACGCGGCCGAGACCCTGTGAAGCCGAGATGAAGGTGAGATGTTATCTATCGGGATGACCTGCTGTCATTCATGGAAACAGTTTCTTTGTGAGAGGACAGACAAAAGCAAAACCTTTTTGAAAGGAGAGAAAAAGCTTCTTTCGGAGATGCTTGATAAATTTGTGTGGTGAAGGGGAAAATCATCAGTAATCTCTGTTTGAAGTTCAAAGTAAGATGCTACATTTTCCCACAACAACAACAACCTGTGCGTTTCAGATAAATAAATCAATTTGACATCTATCTGCTCTTTCTATATTCTCTAAACAGCAGGACACAGTGTACATACGCTGCAGAGAAAGCCACCAGCAAAGCCACCGGCAGCACAGAGGATTCAATCAGCCGTATGATATGGTAATAGCCAATCTCTGTGTCAGGCAGGATAGTGGTAGAGATGATAGCTGGCTGAACGTTGAGTATAAGATAAGGTCTTTGCATTTGAAGGAAAAAGACTAAAGTTAAAGGAAGAAGCTACGCAGACTGACATACTTAGATAACTCCCATATCCCCTTCTCTCTGGGGGATCCATTACTATCTTCGCTCGGTTGTGAGAGAAAGTCACACTTCTTCAGGACCCAAGGTAAGCTTTTAGACCACGACCAAATGTCTCTAACAATGTGCTTCGTTTTAAAAAATGAATAATTCAAAAGACTGCCGCTTTTAGTTCGGTTCTGAGGAGCAGATGGTCTGCCGCTCAAGTTCCCCCAACCACAAAAAAAGGCAGAAAGAAAGAGAGAAAATGAAATGGTCACTGTGCCACTGATTATTGTGCTGCTCTTTCTGAGGCATTATTCTTAGCACATAATCTAGACTGCATGGAAATCCTACATTATCATTGGAGAGGAACAGACAGGACCTAACCTAATGACACACATGCTGCTGCTACATTACACTTAAATCAGGAGGCTTCAGGATAAATCCTCACTTTTAGCTATAAGCAGATTTATGGTTGTTGTGTTTTTTTCATGGGCTGAAGTCGCTGCTATGGCACAAACCTGAAGTAAACATCTAAAGCGCGATCCGAGCACTCGCAGCGCCAGGGTCACAAACCAGGACAGCTCAAAACACTAATGCGGATGTGGATGAATGCTAGCAGAGCCATTAAAATAAGATATGGCACCTTTACTGAGTACTGATGCGAAAACACACTTTGTTTACATATATTATATTGTTATATTATACACAGGATAATATATATTATATTGAAACTGAGACATTGGAACAATATTTGATAAAGGGAGGATCTGCAGCCCAGCGATGTCCTGGTGTTGAACCTTGTTTGCAAGCACATAAAGGATTTCTAATCCCAGATCATGTAATACAGTTACATCACTCTGTGCTCACTTCCTCTTGAGTGATAACTGCATTTTATTTTATTTTTAAAAAGCACTATGTATACATGTACTTGAGAGAGACCAGACTTCTTAAAAGAGGTCCCAGGAGCTCAGTGCTGCATTTCAACTGAGGTGGAAATATAAATCATAAAGTAAAGGTCAAAGCAGTAAAAGGCCAAGCTCTACTGCTGAGGCACTTTTAATGAGTAACTCTTGTTTAAAAAAAAAAAAAAAAAGCAAAACAAAACCCTTAAACCGGCACCGCGTAGTGCAAGCATATTTGAATAGATTCCACGTTTCCACATCCACAGGTTCAGGTGCATGTTGCATTGATGACAAGATGGTGCCCCAGTTATTTGAACACGAGTTGCTCAGTGGTGCATATATCAAAAAATAAATTCCAAGCTTCCTCCGTGTTCCTCACGCTTCCGTAATTTTGGGCCCATAGAGCACAGCATCTCTCCAAGCCAAGCTGGTAGAGTGTACGTGCGACTGAAACGACCGGCCAGATTTCCATCATTATGGAAACAATGGATTCTGATTAGATTAAGAGCCATTTCAAAGGATATATATATATATATATATATATATATATATATATATATATATATATATATATATATATGGCCACAAATCATAGTATAGCCTCTTGTTTGTGTTTCCTGGAAGCCTGGTTTCTTTCATATTCAATGTCTCCATGACTTCGCCATGACATCATTAGGACATCAGCATGACTTTTTTTTAAAGACTTGACAACCTCATGTGTGCTGCAACTGAGTCATCAAGCTCATCATCCACAAATTTAGTGAAACGAACTGTTGAGCTAGTTAATAGGTATGCCCTCGTTGTCATCTGTTGTGATTTTATTTTGAAAGGATGCTTCCTGTTATGCTGCAGAGTGCACGCGAGAGTTCAATAATAAAAACTAAGTGTTGTTCCGGTGAAAAGCCGATGCCCCACGTGTGATTATTCCTCCGTCTAGACAATATAAGTATCTTCAATATTCATGCAGATTCCGCTGGAAGACCCGTCTCTGCTAACAGGTTATGGGCCCAGGAAAACATTGAAGCTACGCCAGGGGAAAGTTTACCACCAGAAAAGTCGCAAAGTACAGCGTGTTCGGTGAGGGCTAGCGTGCTAAGTTAGCACCATGAATAAGCGTGCTGGTGAACCCAGTGGCCGATGGGCAAGGTTGGTTTTTGACGGAGATGAGAAGAATTATGAACTGTGAGAGACAAAATTTTTGGGACATCTTAGATTACAAGGTCTAAAAGACACAATATTGAAAAGTGAGGACGACGAAGATAAGAATGCCCAGGCCTATGCAGAGTTAATACAGTTCCTGGATGATAAGAGTTTATCGCTCGTGATGAGAGAAGCTGCCGATGATGGACGCGAGGCACTGAAAATTTTAAGAGACTATTATGCAGGAAAAGGTAAACCAAGAATTATCAGCCTTTATACCGAACTGACTTCTCTGAAGAAAGCAAGCAGTGAGAGCGTCACGGAGTACATCATACGCGCAGAGACATTTATTACAGCCCTGAGAAATGCTGGAGAGACACTTAGTGATGGTCTGCTTGTAGCGATGGTGTTAAAAGGTTTACCAGAAACATTTAAACCTTTTTCCGTTCACATTACGCAAAGTGAATCAGAAATCAAGTTTGCGGAATTTAAAACGAAACTCCGCAGCTATGAGGACACTGAGAAAATGCGCTTAATGGAACAAGAGGATAACATCATGAAGGCGAGAGTGCAACCCAGCGTGAGACCCGCAGCAGCTGCTAATGACCACAGGAGAGACATGTCAGACATAGTCTGTTTTAAGTGTGGCCAGAGCATGCCGCTACAGACAGTGGTGCGGTCACTGTAGGAGCAACACCCATCGAGAGTCGACTTGCAGGAGACGACAACGGAATGATGAAGCACGCATAGCCTCGGAGGAG
Source organism: Aulonocara stuartgranti (assembly GCF_965226115.1). NCBI lineage: Eukaryota > Metazoa > Chordata > Actinopteri > Cichliformes > Cichlidae > Aulonocara > Aulonocara stuartgranti. The sequence goes on along the minus strand of NC_138950.1, from coordinate 13,665,416 downwards.
GGCGACAACGCAGAGAGCGACGACACTTATGTCTTCCGGATGAGCGATGACTACGCGGCACCTCAACAGCCACAAGACATCAGGACCAAAGGCCTAATGGTGGATACTGGCGCAACATCACACATCCTGAATGATAAAACAGCGTTCAAGAAATTTAATGACGACTTCCAGCCGGGAACGCACTGTGTGGAATTAGCTGATGGCACCAGGTGTAAAGGAGTGGCTGAAGGCAGAGGAGATGCAGAGGTGTGCTTGATTGACAGCAGAGGGAGACAGTGTAAAACAACACTGAAAGACGCCCTATGCATTCCCTCATTTCCACAGAATATCTTCTCTGTGAGAGAGGCCACCACGAACGGAGCCACTATCATCTTTAAGAAAGGAAGGAACGTCCTTCAACACAGAGACGGTACAAAGTTTCACATCCATGAGCACAACAGACTTTATTACCTTGAGACTGTAAGTGAGTACGATGATAAGTGTAATAATTGTTTTGATGTGCAGACATGGCATGAAATTTTGGGACATTGCAATCATAGTGACATTCTGAAGCTACAAAATGTGGTTGAAGGTATGAAAATCAAAGGGAAAACTGACAAAGAAAGTTTGAACTGTGAGGTGTGTATTCAGGGAAAATTTGTCCAGACTAGGAATAGAAACCCTGACAGGAGAGCTGAGAAACCTCTCGAGCTGGTACATACGGATCTAGCAGGGCCGATAGATCCAGAATCACGAGATGGACACAGATATGCATTATTGTTTACCGATGACTTTTCCGGTGCAGTATTTGTATATTTTCTCAAAAACAAAAGTGAAACAATGCAAGCAACTGAAATCTTTTTGGCCGATACAGCCCCACTCGGGAAGGTAAAGTGTATCAGGTCAGACAACGGCACAGAGTTCATGGCAAAGAGTTACCAGGTATTGTTAAACAAACATGGAATAAGACATGAAACTTCAGCCCCATATTCCCCTCACCAGAATGGTACAGCAGAACGTGGCTGGAGAACACTTTTTGATATGGGGAGGTGCATGCTTATTGAGAGTGCCATACCAAAGGAATTATGGACGTATGCAGTTCAAACAGCGGCTATCGTGAGAAACAAATGCTTTAACAACCGGACAGGGCAGACACCTTACTTTTTGCTGACTGGGCGGAAGCCCAATCTATCCAGAATGCGAAAGTTTGGGTGTGAGTGTTATGCTTACAAGCAAAACAAGGGTAAGCTGGATTCTAAGTGTACAAAAGGGATTTTTGTAGGCTACGACAAAAACAGTCCAGCATACAAGGTTTATTTCCCAGACAGCGCCAAAGTGCAAAAGTTTAGGCTGGTTAAGTTTGTAACCAAACACAATGAGGAAAAGCAAACACAAACTGATACGACATCTGAGGATGAAGACATACAGGTGAGGGAGAGACCAAACGTGAACAGGGAAAGCCCCAGTACCAGTTCACAGGAACCAGATACTGACAACCAACCAGAAGTGAACAGTCAGATGCCACTTAGTGATGAGACTGAAAACTCCAGAAGGTATCCTTCTAGAACAAGAAAGAAACCAGATTATCTAAATGAATATGAGTCAGGAGAAGACATTGATGATCAAGTGCTGACTAACATAGACTACTGTTACAGACTGATAAGTAACTCACCCGTGACATTCAGTGAAGCTGCAAGGTCACCCAACTCTAGAGAGTGGAAAGCAGCTATGGATGAAGAAATGCAATCCTTAAAAGAGAACAACACCTTTACCCTAACAATCTTACCTGAGGGAAAGAAAGCAGTGGGGGGTAGATGGGTATATGTGAAGAAAAACAGTGGTGATGGATCAGAAAAATATAAAGCACGGTACGTAGCTAAAGGTTACAACCAGTGTTTTGGGATAGACTATGATGAAACTTTTTCTCCGACTGCTAACCTGACAAGCATAAGAGTATTGATGCAGTGTGCAATACAAGAAAACCTGATTTTGCATCAGATGGATGTAAAAACCGCATACTTGCATGCACCAATAGATTTTGAAGTGTATGTTGAGCAGCCAGAAGGCTATGATGTAAAAGGAAAAACAGATGAGAAACTAGTCTACAAGCTGGAAAAGTCACTTTATGGGCTTAAACAGTCAGGCCGAAACTGGAACAGGACATTACATGACTATTTGATAGAGAACGGTTTCATGCAGAGTCCTGTAGATCATTGTGTTTACACAAGGAAAACAGGAAAAGAAAAAGTGATCATGATCATATGGGTTGATGATATTATTATTGCAGCCAGTGATGAAAGGGTTTTGAAAACTGTGAAGGAAATGCTAACTGCAAGATTCAAAATGAAAGATATGGGGAAACTCAAACATTTTCTTGGTATTGATTTTGAGCAAACCCAAGATTGTGTAAAAATGTTACAAGAGAGATATGTAGAAAACATACTGGAAAGATTTCAAATGCAAGACTGTAAACCAAGATCAACTCCTTGTGAACAAAGGTTGAACTACAATGATGATGCTGAGAAAATGAACAATGTCAGAATGTACAGAGAGGCAGTAGGTAGCCTTATTTACTTGACCTCTTGCACACGACCAGATTTGAGTTTTGTTGTAAGTAAGCTGTCACAGCACTTCAAAGAACCAGCTGTGGAACATTGGACTACTGTGAAACATGTTCTAAGGTACCTGAAACAATCAAAAGACAAGACATTGTGCTACAGGAAAAGTGACAAAGATTTGAGAGTACAAGGTCACAGTGACTCAGACTGGGCTGCGGATGTGACTGACAGGAGGAGTACTACAGGTTACTGCGTAAGCCTGAATGAAGGAGGTACTTTGGTGTCATGGCGAACAAAGAAGCAGCCAACTGTTGCCTTGTCAACTTGTGAAGCAGAGTACATAGCTTTGGCAGCAACAACACAAGAATGTTTGTACTTGACACAACTGTTGCAAAGCATGTATGAGCATCAAAAGAGACCGCCAAAGATTTTTGAGGACAATCAAGGGACTATTGCATTGGCAAAGAATCCTGTTAACAGACAGAGGTGTAAGCATATCGATATCAAATATCATTTTGTGAGATCAACAGTTAATGCTGGAAATTTGATATTGGAGTATTGTCCGACAGGTCTGATGGTGGCCGATGTTATGACAAAGCCAGCAACAAAGGGGAAGTTATTGAAGTTTGAGAAATATATGTTTGGAGTGTAAACAAATAGTAAAGAAAAACTGTTTCTTTTGGAATGCATGTAAAGCTGACAACGTGAGTGCAAGTGGGGGTGTTGAGCTAGTTAATAGGTATGCCCTCGTTGTCATCTGTTGTGATTTTATTTTGAAAGGATGCTTCCTGTTATGCTGCAGAGTGCACGCGAGAGTTCAATAATAAAAACTAAGTGTTGTTCCGGTGAAAAGCCGATGCCCCACGTGTGATTATTCCTCCGTCTAGACAATATAAGTATCTTCAATATTCATGCAGATTCCGCTGGAAGACCCGTCTCTGCTAACACGAACTATTAAATTCTACTGTTTACTGTTCAATTATTGTTGAAGGCAAATCTTTAATAAAAGACAGACCTTCAATTTAATCAAACATGGACGGATGAACTCTGTGCACTTTCAAAGCAAACTCAAACTGTATTGGAAAATTAGAGAGAGCAAGGAAAATGACATCTAATGTTGGTATATGCAACTTTAACATGTGACAAGTAACTCTTAATAAATCCTGAAGTTATAGAACAAAGCTCACTTGACAGACACAAGTCAAAACATCCTTTATGCTCCGTTTTTGTTCACCACCTCTGGAGTGAAATCGCGCACTGGCTCATCAGCTACAAGATGCCCCGTTTTGTTCTGCAGCTAGTTGCTAGCAGCATCAATCACTCAGTACGGTACTTGGCAGGTTTATGAAAAAGAGCATTTTTGGTAAAAACTGTTGGCTGATATGAACTGTACAACACTGTGGACAGGAGAGCTAAACAATGAGCTGAACATGTTGAGAGGAAGTGTGCTGTTGGCTGGTGATTCTCAGTGGGTTTCTCACTAAGAGTGACCCTTTTGCACATCCACTCTTCACATCAATAATATATCGGTGCAGCTTTAATGCTTTCTTTAATGCAGTTTGAGTGGAACACGTTTTTTCCTCTGTGGGACACGCTTATGTGTATAATATTTGTCATTTTGATGGATCGTGGCATGGGAACAGATGCACACGGGACCTCTCTTGCAGAGGACATTTTGATGTTGAATGAGTGCCCTATGTATTTCTAATTTTGTGTTCAAGACAAAGCTCCTTCAGGGTGATGAAGTCTCATCTAATATTATCTAAACTAAATAAAGCTTTGCTAATAACAAAAACTCTTGGAGCCGTTTATTTCTGTGAATATCTACAATTATGTCTCCAAGAAGAACAGATAAGAAGTCAGATTAATACAGACAAATGACATTATGTATATTTACAGTAATACCAGCTAATCTCAGCGATTACCTCATCATTTCGCCTACTGCATAAAGCCATCCGTCTGCCATTAATAATGCTATCAACTGTTAACAGGGGTCATTTTAATCCCTTTATTGTGAGTGTATAATACCGTAGTTAAAGCTCTCTATTCTGCAATGTTGAGCTGTCCTTGTACTCACTGTGCCCTCGCCCCATTCAGTTGATTTGAATAGCCAAATGTCACTGTGACAAATCTTTGTCTTCGTTTTCTCATATTTGAATAGGATACTTTTCAAAATCCTGAAATCAAATTCAGTGCTTTCATTTTGGGAAACTCAGCCCAGCTGTGTCTTAAAGTGCATTAGAGGCAACGTTTTCCAACCAAAGCCAGCTTTGGTATTATTAATAAGAGTCAACGGGCACTTACTACAGATAACAGAATCAGCGTGGCACCATGCTGATGTGTTACAGACAAAATAGTCTCGTCAAAGCAGAAAAATAACAGCAAAACAGCTTCAGGTGGCCAAAGTGACAAGCAGCAACCTGCTCCCGCGACAAGTGTGCAATCAGTGAAAAGTCTACGCCGCTATGAGCATGACAGCAGCACATTTTCTTTGTGAGAACGTTTGCCTCGTGACAAGAAGATTGCGGTGCGGCGGTTGAAAGCACCTTTCGGCAAAAAAAAGAAACTCTGTCAACCTGTTTGTGTCGTGGAAAAATAAATGTCACCGCTGATAATGGGGACCTCAGAGAAGGTATGTTTTTAGTCGGATCATAAACACGGCACATTGGAGCCAGCAGGTCCTCGGAGATCTCCGAGTGCATAGGGGAATTTAGAGTGTGACTTGATTTGTGTGAAAATTTTTAATTTGGCGCATCCTGGTGTGAAATGACTTAATTTACAAGAGATGAACAAGTTAGAAAGTGCACTGGCTAAGCACGCTGTATGGCAGACTTTTAAAATAAGCACAGAAAATGCAAAGCTTTGACATGAGTCTGTTGCAGCATTTAGTGCACAGACTCCCATTTATGAGAGCAGCTATTTTAAAGAACCGAGGGTTAAAGCTCTCAGCAGAAAGTACAGCTAAAATCAACAGGACACCGGCAGATATCAGCTCCACACTGGTGAAATATCCAATTTAACGTGCATGTTGATCCAGCAACCCTCAATTGTAAGTTAAAGCAGAAAACAAAACCTTGTTAGGCCCCCTGTAGCCACTAAACGCGTTTCATCGCTGCGCTGCGGCGTCAGAGCGGACGAATCAATGAGAAGCTTTTAAACATGTTAACTTCTGCAAGCATGAGGGGCAATGCGGAGGTAAGTTGAGCCATAAGCGTGAATGGCAGTCAACCTTGAGCTGACGTCCAATATGACGGGAGCTTTATTTAAACGAGAGTGTGCCGCCCCCCTGCAAGGTTATCACACTCTGTAATACTCTCAAGGCTAAACGGTAAACACACAAATGTATCAGAGCAAGAGGTGCTTTACAGAGAGAAATGCAGTAAATTCCATCTGATACATGTTTACACTTCAACATGAAAAAAGATATTTTCGCTCTTAAATGAAACGCTTCAATAAATATCGGCCGTATCAGTATCCTTATGGTCATTTATTTATAATCAGCTCTTAAAAATATTGAAAAGTGTGCCTATTTACACTTAGGGTCCAATATTCAGTCTCAGTTTTGTTATTTTTTTTTTTTTTAAAAAGAACATTGCGGTTTTGCATAAAAGTTATTTACTGCCTGTAGAGAGTAATTTGTTTCACTACTTGTGACATTATCTTGCACTGCCACGGAAGTCTCAGACACTTTGATGTTATATATGGCCACGGATCAGCATAAATCCATTCAAAATTGATCCTTCTTTAAAGTCACCACAAACCAACAGCAAAGTCAGCAAAAACAAGCCCACAAACCACCACCACTCATGTTAAACCAGGTGTGGTGCTGTAAGCCGGTTCATCGTAGCTTTTGTTACCCTTTCAAAAACCAAGCTTCGGGTTATGGCACTGGCACGCTCAAATGTGGAGCATCACTTTGCATCGGGGGTTTTCTGTCAGTAGCTTGGTGTTTGGGAAGCTTTGATGCAGTTTTTGCAGAAGTGGATGGTGGATTACAGCCTGGCTTTTTTGCCCACACATGAACAGCAGCTTTTGAAAAAGCTCCGTAAGATGAAGTTCTCTGTGTTTGCTTGCGGATGACGGCAACAAAGATTTTGTCTCGCAATGTCAGAGGTGCGCACATTTATCTCACTGTGCGTCGTGTTATTGCTTGGATGAGAAGATTTTCTTTAGTGATGGAGAAAATCTTGAGACATTGCAGACTGGACTTTTGTTGACCTTATGACTTCCCCCACCCCAGGCTTCTGGCCTATAAAAACAACTTGTATATGTGGAAAAAGTCAGAGTACAGTTTGTAATGTTTGTACCTATGCACAGAAAATTAAAGGTTATGTGCATGTGTGTGTACACATAAAGGCACATTAGGTTTTTATCATGCTGGAGAGATTATGTCCCTCTGGTGCGGGGGTCTGAGCATCTCTGCTGAAACTGCTTTTCTGGTAACCAGGCAAAAAAATGGATGGAGTAACTGTAATATGATTACTTAATTTAGGAGCAGTGTTGCCTGACATTAGTGCATTAAACAGAAATGTAATGCCATTACTGACGTATTACAAAGTAACACTGCTGACAGTGGAGCTTAAAGCTTTGTTTTCCTGAAAAAGACAGCCCAGTGCAGCTGCGAAACATTTACGACACATGTACGCACTGACCTGAAACCTGAACCCTTCGGGGTGTCAAAGTGTCATTTCTCAGAATATTAATTAAGTTCTACCTTAAGTAAATATGATAAAACAGGCTAATTTTAGCAATAACCACAATAGCACCATACATTCAAGTAACCTGGTTTTACTTGAGCTGTTGGAAGTTCTTGGGGTTAGCAATATAGCCCACATGCTTCAAGGGTTGTCATGTTGTGCGTTCGGAGACGCTCCTCGTCTGCCTTGGTTGTAACGAGTGGTTATTTGACTTGCTGTTGTCTTCCCAGCAGCTCAAAGCAGTCTGGCCATTCGTTTCTGACCTCTAACATCAATAAGGCATTTTCACCCAGAGAACTGCCGCTCGCTGGATATTTTCTCTTTTTCTGACCATCCTCTGTAAACCCTCGGGACGGTTGTTTCTGAAATACTCAGGCCAGCATGTCTGGCACCTAGAAACATGCCACCTTCAAAGTCACTTAAATCACATTTCTTCCCCATTCTGATCATTTGATAGTTGGGATTTTCTCTTTACCTTACAATATAAAGTGCCTTGAGGTGACTGTTGTTGTTACTTGATGCCATATAAACAGAACTATACTGCAGGACATCTTAAGCTGTGCCTAAATGCACAGTTTCTGCCATGTGATTGGCTGATTGGATATTTATATTACTGAGCAGTTAAACAGGCGTACCTAAAAAAGTGGTTTGTGAGTGTTATCATGTCCAGTATCTGCAACACACAACATAAATTCATGCAGGATTTTTTGTTTTCTTTTCAGTGGTATTAAAAAAAAATCTAAGCAGATTTAGAGCTGATACAGATTTAACTCGTTATGAACTGATGATCCGTGATGAATCATCCATGATGATTAGATGGAATAATTGTAATAACTGCAACTGATGTCTTTTATACACAAAGAAAAGGAAAAAACAAAAAACCGAGAAAGAAATCCAGAGAAAGCGTGCAACCACAGTTTAATGAAAGCTCATTAATGCCACAGGCAGATCTGATAGACAAGTTATTGCATTGGTCCTAATTCTCTCTCTCTGACACACGCCCACATGTTTGCTCAAGGCGTCTCCTACATCTCTGCCTCATCTAACACGCAAAGTAAGCCGGGTAGGAGCTGAGAGGGAGATCACGATTGCATTTTACAAGCTGGTTATTCGGGCTATATCTGGCGTTTCTTGGCTCCTAGCTGTGGTGTTTCATAAGGCTGGGGGCTGCTTTCATTAATTAGTATTTACAAATATTAACCCCGCATCCTCCCCAGGGGCAGAAGTGTACTGCAGTCATGCTAATGTGTGAAAACAACAGAGACACCGAGGGGACGTCCTGTTTTGCTTCATATCTCAGAGCCTTTTATCAACACCCAGGCTCGGAGTTAAACACACACACACGAAAACACCTGGACCTGTCTCAGCTCACAGCTTTATATCTGGTGGGAAAAACAAAAACAGAAACACAACCTGCAGAAAGCTCAGAGGCGAACTTTACACGAAAGTTAAAGTGAGACAGCAGCAGAAGGCTGGCAGCTTGTAGTTGGGGCTCGTGGCTGTCTGCTGAAATTCACTTTTTCTTTTCTTTTTTTTCTCATTTCAATTCATTTACATACTTAAAAGGGCCAAAACATTCAAGGAGTTCTTGTGACATTGCCAAGTAATCTCTGCGGGAGGGTGATAACATGTCACAGCAGACTACATTTCAAAGCCGATGAGTCGGGTTTGATTTTCTTCTGGCATCAGACTGAGAACTGAAGCCTTTGTTTAGCAACCGTCCTCCTCTTCCATCATCTAAACTCTAAATGATGTCATCAGCCACTGTACCAGAAGTGGGACATCATCAGCATCCGGCAACATGACTCGAGGCTGTGGCACATTAGACGACTACCTCCCCTCTGCAGTGGTTTCATCATCTGTGTTCTTTTTATCAAGAAGTACTATAGGAAGCTTTAGTCAGCCCTGAGCCACATTTGTCGCTAAGTAATGACCGCAGGGATCGGAGCGGACACAAATCACCAGCTAAGGATTGTTTAGCATCGATTAGTTCTGCAGCAAGCACCACAACAGCTGAGTCTGAATACAGCTCGAGATAACAGAAATTTCAATGAGATGTATTGAAGTCTATTAATTGAGGTTCGGTTTGCATGTCTGCGTGAGAGGCGAGCTGCTGGGCTGAATTACATGCACATTGTGAGGCAGGCCATTGTTGTTCGCAATCACACGGAGGCTTTGTGAAAAACTGCTAGGCTGTGTGTACCGGTGGTGTTTTTGTCTGAGCGCGGTTCAAGCAGGAGTCATGAAGCCTGTTCGAATCCTTTTCACGAATGCTTTTATGAAAATACATATGGGAACACGCTGTATCGTAGAGGCGGGACAAGAGGAAATACCCACTCCAGATCAATAGATGTGGGCAGATGGTGTGGGTGTTGAGAAGTACCTTTAATGTTCAGAGGTGGTTCCAGTTTACAATAATGAAGCAATGTGGGTTGCAAGCAAAGTTACTGGGGTTAAAGAGCTCAGGGTTTGAAGCAATTTTTTTTGTTTATGACTGAAGACATTGTAAAATAGAGCTGCGCTTGGTTTTATGGCCCAAAACTTTAACATTTACCAGCAATGCGAGTAAAACCCCTGGGTGCTATAACTTGCCAGCATAAACAAGCGTGCAAGCACAGTTTAGCAGCAGAAGACAAATCCTTTACCCCCCAGAGTTGGTCAGAACTAAACAAAACAACAGGTGATTAGTTAAAAATGTATAGACAGGTGAGTGGTTGCTATAAATGGCGAGGTGAAATTGGTTGCAAAGAGGAATTTTGTGCTTGCAGGGAAGATGACGACTTGTTTGCAAACAGTCACCAACCAAGAGACGGAAAACATTTGCCTTCAAAGCAAGTCTTTGCAAATAAGTTAGCTTCTTCCATGCTAACTAATGAATGTGGCAGTTTGCTAGTAACCAAAGCAATTGTTTGGAGGATTTTGATGCAGCACGCCCTTTTGCTACAGTCAGTAACCTTCAGCAACCAATCACTAAATAAGAACACGTATTTTTTCTTCTTCTTCTTTGTAACTGGAGGTTGCCAACCAGTCTCTAGGCCTGTGACGTCATAATGATTCAAACAGATGTTGTAAACCAAATTGAATGTGTTACTTTAAAGGCTTAATAATCATTTTTGTCAAAAAAGCAACAAAAAGTTTCCTGTGAAGCATTTTCTCTGCACGTAATTTTGGGGATATGTGTAGACATTGTTGCAACTGTACACAAGGGTTTTAAATGTTTCCATCATTAACTCTAAAAGTTTTCTGAGGACTGTTTTCAGGATTAACCATCTTTGAGTCCAGTTATTAAATCGAATATAATCCTGAATAACATCAGTGTCACAAACTGTCAGTGAAGCCATCCAAGTAAACTATACAACAAAAAGTTCTACAGCAGCACCACTGGATCCCTTTGGAGGTCTAGTTTAAATAATTCCAGAACTGTCTGTGTATTTTTTTTAATCTTTCTTTGAACTCTAAAATATCAGTGTTTCCACTGGCTGTGCAAATCCAGTATTAATGAGGCTTTGGTCTAAAATGTAAATACATCATTTAATCAAGAGAGATTTATTTCCTTTCATGTCCACTGAGTCGAAATTTAATTTCCTTAACATTAAATTTTTTTAGCCCCATTGAGAATGAAAAAACAAAACAAAACATCTGCACTCTCATGAATTGTTTTTTTTTTTCTGAGCCCTGCTTTTATTTATGCTTTGGATTAAGGCTTGGAAATTTAAGCTGTTACTAGAGCAACGATTAAAATATAATCCTTTTGTCAAAGGTAATCAAAAATGATCTTTTAAAAGCATCTTTGGTAATGTGTGTGCGCCTCTATAAGCACGCCTGGAGGGTGGTGGCTTGTCAGCCTATTGCACTACCCCTCACAATTTCTGCGCTCATAGCTGGATTAAAAGTGAGAGTTTAATGGTTTCGCTTTTGCTTGAGTGGAGCTTCTTTTGACCTCTGCTGTGGTCTAATGGTTTCGCTGTGTGGCCACTTCAGGGACCAAGGGGACACTGAGAACATGAGAGTCTTGCTGGCATTCATCGGTGGTATTAAAATAATGAAATAAAAATGAATGCACATGTGAGATTTCCAGTTTAAAATCCATCTGTTGTTGGGGAGGATGTGTTCAGTTCCCACAGCTGTAGGGGTGTTTGAAATGAAGCTAAACACAACATCTACACCCATCTGGAGGGACAGAAAACACGATAAGAAAAGCCAAGCACAACTAGGAGGCAGTCACGCCATATGAGCTGTTAGTGCGCGTGCACGTGTGCGTGTGAGAAAGAGCCTACAGACTTTTGTAGAATTAACATCGTTTTACCTGAAGAAACGCTGACGAAGGAGACAGTCACTAGTAGTAAATTGGCAACGTTCATCTCCTCACTCTCCCGGTGCCAAATCCGCCGGAGTCTGCAGCTCTCTTGAGGGACTCAGCGTCAAAATGATCAGTTAAACCAAAACTCCAGTCATGGAAAAAAGAAAAGAAAAGAAAAGAAAAGAAAAGAAAAAACGGATTTTACTAAAGAAAACTGGCCGAGCTGATGGCTTTGAAAACGAAGTCTCAGCTGGAATATTCAAACGTTTGAGATCAGCCCGAAAAAAAACTTTGATGTCACTCCCAGGAACCCATGACAGCAGCAGGATCAGCATCAGCATCAGCACCGCCCGGGAGGAGAAACCTAATAACAAAACTCAGCAGCATCACTTCTTAGTGTCCGCATGGTCGCTCACACGCACAGCGACTTCTTCCTAAGATGCTCCCTCTGCTGCTGCCGAAAACAAAACAAAAAAAACAAAAAAAATAAAATAAAAAAGAGGGGGTGGGGGGGCTTAACTATATTTAGCCCGGTCATAAATAAAACAATTCCTCTCCTCTTCCTCTGCTCAGAGTCGGGCACTTGCGGGTTGCAGCGTCAGTTTGAGCGAATATGAAGCGCTGAACATGCCGAGCCGAGCTGCGCACTCCCAGATCCGCAACAATCCTCGCCAACCTCCAGGAGTCTGTGTTTTAAAGAGACAGACACGACATCTGCGCTCTCAAAGTGTACTCACAGGACGGGAGCGTGAAATAAAACTTGCAGAAGGGGCACAGCTGCTGGTCTTATTATGAACTGTGGTAGTATAAGCGTCAGTGTGGAAGTCACTTTTATTAGAAATGATACTTGTGTTTCAGGTAAAGGGTGTGCTTTTAATGTCTATATTGGCTAATGACAAAAATACTGAAAACTAATTATGGCTAATAATGTGAAGATCTTAAAGGTGGTTTTATGTCTAATATTAATGTAAGCCAATAGAAATGCTCTTGGGTTGTAATGTAGGGCAGCATTACAATTTCAGGGTCACACAAAAAGGTTGAGAACCAGAACGAGTGGGTTAGAGGGTAAATCCTAGACTTAATGTTCAGATTCCAAGATCTAAACTCTCAGTAGAATAAGTTACATGGCAAATATGGGGATTTTTAATGCCTTGGCATCAGCATAGCTTGGCCAGAACTGCATTGCATTTTTGACTTGTGAGTCCATCCATCTCTTTAACGCCTGAATAAAAATGTCCTCAAATTTGTAACAAACAAATACTTGGACCTGGAAGATATAACTTCCTTTAATTTTGGTGATTCAGGTCAAAAGTTCCTTTAGTAATAAAAATTAATTTTGGCTGCAGCTCAATAATCTATGAAAAACTACAGACATTTTTAGATCAACATCCCAGGATAAAGTGCTGAAGTGTTGACGCTTTTCTGGTCATTTAATCCGTGCGGTAACTTGGTAACAGCAGGACAAGTTAAATTCAGTTTTATTTATTTAGTTTTAGTTCACAGCCACAGTCATCGAGCAGCACTTTATATTGAAAGATAAAGACATATATAGACCAATGTTACAGAAGAAACACCGCCAATCAGACCATCTCTACTGAGCTAGCACTTGAGGACAGTGGGAAGGAAGAAGTCCTTTTTCACAGGAAGAAATCTCCAAGAAAATCAAGCCCAAACGGTACAGTGGGTGCAGGAGCAGTCTGAGATTAAGAGAAAAGATTTCGCTGATGACAGAGAGATGATAAATAGAAAAAGGACAGACTACAGCAGTTACTGACATGAAGTTGTGAAAATAATAAGAGGAAAGTGGAGGAAAATACTCAGAGCGTCATGGGTCCTCAGCAGAAGCAGAGACTACAGCAGAATAACCAAGGGATGTTTCATGGCCACCTGATCCGGCCATCCAGACATCATTTTAGTAGTAGACAGGGTGTCTGTCTCCTGAACCCAAACTGGGAGCTGGAGAGAGGAGCCTGGTAGTTTGTTCTACTTTTAGAAACTAGGAACCGCAAGAAGCCTGCTCTCTGAGAAGGAAGCGCTCTGTTGGGACCATATGATACTCTGAGGTCTTTAAGATATGATACTGTCTGATCATCTAAGATTTTGTATGCGGGGAAAAGGATTTTCAAGTTAAATCTGGGCTTAACTGGGAGCCAATGACGAGACAATAATAAGAGAGAAATATGATCTCTCTTTCTAGCTTCCATTAGTACTCTGTGTACTTCAGTGTGTTGAATCAACTTAAGGCTTTTCAGGGAGCTTTTAGGACAATAGCCCTAAATACAGTAGAATAGTTTTTCATAAATCTGATTCAGGATGTTTCTAATTTTGGCACTTTTGTTTTCCATCAACTTCCATCCAGGGATACAACCTGGACCAGATGGTAGTCTATTACAGGGCAAACACAGAGAGACAGACAACCATTTACACCTACAGACGATTTAGAATCAGCCTGTAACCTAACATGGATATTTTTGGACTGTGGGAGGAAGCGTGGGAGAACAAGGTACCAGCAGAACATGAAAAATCCACACAGAAGAGGCTCAGCACCAGGTGGATTCAAGCCCAGACCGTGCTCTAACCACACCACTGCACCATGCCACCTAACATTAACTTAATTATTTATCAGTCATCACTACAGATGTTATAAGAGTCTGGGCAGACATGGACATAAAAGCATTTTGGGATTCAGAGTCTTGCTCAGGAACACTGATTTGTGACTCCATGCTCTGCACAATGCTATTTTAAGTTTCCTCAACCTCAATACAAGCTAAATTTATTCAAGTAAAAGGCTCCGTTTTCCTTTAAAGTGACACCAAAACAGTGTCAGTGAGGTAAAGTTTTTAATGATTAAAACTTAAATTGAGTTTTTTCATTTCTATTATCACCTATTAAATTGATATTTGAGTCATTTTTAGCCACTAGTTGTTGTATTCACTTTATTAGTTCCTTTTTCTTGACACTTCACATACATGAGTCTCAGTTTCTGGAGGCTCACAAAGATGAAACTTGTTCCTCATGCTTGCTTGTGCATTTTCCCCTTTTGCTATAAAGCCCCTAATGAGAGGTGCTTCCGACATAGAAGTAACAATCTGAATTCGCGACAACTGCCATTGTTTATCCGTAATCATTCCAACACCTCAGCACAGCCATAATCACTCTCTCACTTTCATCATCACTGTCGCTGCTGCTGAGGCTGATAATGATGACAGAGAGCGTCAACCGTGTGTGCTAACATGTCCTGCGTCCTCTCCACTTCACATCATCTCAGTCTTGCTGTTTGTCATCCACTCCCTCATGTCGAGATTTGTTCAGCAGCTGCTGTTTCACACCCACTCTTCCACAATCTGGCCCTGCTGTAGCCTCTAGAGTTTGGCCGGGGTCTTTCTCTCAGGGAGCTCTGGACACAAACAGCTCCCTTGGGGCGGGGCCCAGACCCATTCCTCGGTGCTGTTGCTTCATCTCCCTCCACCTCATTGTGCTCATGTCAGGTTGTGAAAGTCCAGCATGATTGAGAGTGACTTTTGGATGCTTGATGCCTGCTTTCCTTTGTCCCTTTCAATAGGACTGGAAATTGTGCAACAGAAGAGGGGGTCCAGATGTCTGTTGCATGGCAGGAGACAAAGAGGGGCCCCACAATAGATTCGATCTCTGCTTCTGTGGAAGTGTGGACCTTATTAAGGGCCACAATGGCGAAGTAGGTATAACACAGAGGCATCTCAACAAGAGAGTGGCCAGAGTCCTGGAGGTATCAGGTGGAAATAAAGATCTTATTTTCCGTGGAAAACCTCAGAGAAGTCATCAGTAAATAATGCTGACCCGATTAACAACATTCTGCTTAGATGTAGTTAGAGTTGTGTCTTTGATGTTTTCCTTTCTCCTTTGTGAACATGCAAAGATAATACAGGAGTACTTCCGAAACTCCCCTGTTTTACTTGTTTGTGCATCTTTCATTAAATCGGAGTTCTTATGAATCAGTTTGTTTTTCAGCGCATTAGTGAATAATCAGTGATAGTCATTAGACATTCAGCCAAGGCTGTAGTTATTTGTACATGCCTGCTGATCAGCTCAGCTTTGAAACATTTCAATTAAAGAAGCAGATGCTGTGGGAGAGAGTGTTGCACCTATTGTGTTCAGAAGGTCGTGGAGCTCATTCAACAATAAGGTTCGACACTGGCCGGGTTTCTGTTTGAATGTGTTGTAATTACAACAAAATTTTGGGGAAAATGTGAAAAAGAAAATTTGAATGAATTATGTGTGACCACTGATATTACAGTTTTTCTCGATTGGTTTGGGTCATTTCTTGAAACCGAGATGACAATCTCAAAACCATAAGGTCATTTGGCCAAACAGTCTTACAGTTCTGCCCAACAGTATAGCTCACTAGCAAAATCAAATATCCTTCCCCAAACTCTTCGTCCATGCTTCAAAAGCAGATTCCTTTCCCATATAAAAGGTCAGTACAGTCAAAATAGCACAGATCCTTCTCAATTGCCTTGGCACATGTGCATTCATTTAGTGGTTTTGTCAAAATAACCTGGATGGTTTAGCACAACACCATGGATCCCCTGCAAAAGCTCACACCTCTCCCAAAAGAGTTTAACCATGTGTCAAAACTAAATATCCTTCTCAATGCCCCCAAAATGCATTATACCTTTGGCATTGTTTAAGCACTGCAAGTCAAAATGCTTAGACGTTCTGTCACTGAGGCACAGGTCTAGCAACAGAATACCACTATGAATAAAACTAAAAGATGTTACAGTAAAATCAGCCTCCAGTAAACCACTCATACTCAAGGAAACTGTAAACATACTTATCCGTACAAAGAAATGTTAACATTAGAGAACATACTGTGAAAAGAAAACATATACAGGATTCTGTAAATGTGAACAGTTATAAACACAAACAAAAAACAAAAAAAAACAAAAAGAACTCTAGCCTACCATACTGTAAATAAGGTTTCAGAACTATAGTACAGTAATATTTTCAGTGGTCGCCATTGTCACCCTCTCCTTCCTGGCCACCATCCTCATCCCCCTGGCCATCGACGCGCTGCTCACTGTCAGGCCATAAATTCTCATCCATATCATAACGGATATTTTCCCTTGCGATGCAGCGAGGGAAGAAACGGCGTGAAGGTCTCAACCATCCCCTACATTGATCCCCTGTGATGTCCTCACATGCAGCATCCATTGCATGCAGCAGGGCCCTCTGGTCTTGAGCCTGATGCTCATACACCCTCCACCTCCAAGCTGAAAAAAAAAACCCTCAATTGGATTTAGGAAAGGAGAGTAAGGTGGAAGAAACTCCATCAGCATCCGGGGATGGGTGGTGAACCAGGTTCTGATGCGTGGGTCGTGGTGGAAGTTCACATTATCCCACACAATGACACTGTCATGGTCCTGGGTCGGTGACCCAGCGCTTTTAGTTCATTATCATTTTCTTGATGATGATTGTTTAAGTTCTATGTGTTATATTCAGTCTGCCTCTGAGTCCGCGTCTGTATCTGTCTGTCTATGGTGTCACCCCATCTGTTTGTGAATCTGTCTGTTTAGTTCAATGTCTTGTCTGGTTCCATGTGTCTGAGTTTCCTGTTTTATTGTGAAGGTCTGTGTCATATGTGAGTGTGCTCAGTTTACGTTTCCCCTGTCCCGTCAGCTCAGATTCCTCCCAGCTGTGTTGCCCTCCTGTCTCTCATCCCCTGATTACTGGTGTGTGTATTTAAGCCCTGTGTGTTCTCCTGCCTGTTGCCGGTTCGTCTGTGTAACGCCGTGTCAGTCTGTTACCCTGTGTTCCACGGTGTCCTGTTCCTTGTCTGCGTCTCTCTGCTTCTCATCCCGTTGTCATATGCTCCCAGGTCTGTTATTTTTAGTTCTCCCAGTTTAGGTGTCTTTAGTTATTTGTTATGCCCCACTGTTTGTTTGCCACTGCACCTCTGTAAATAAAACCACCGGTATCTCATCCACTGCCTGCATCTTGGGTCCTTCTTCCAACTCCACACGGCTCGCCTCGGCAGCCGTGACAGACATAATGTGGTAGCTGAGGTCCTTCTTCACCTCTCATTTTCTGGGATCAGATCAGTATAAAGGTGGTCCAAAAAATTGAGGAGCTTTTGCGTATTGTAGGGCCCTAAACTGGGAATGTGTGTGGCCACACCTCTTTCTGATATGGCGGCACACATTGTTATATTTGCTCCTCGCTGGCCTGGGACATCCACAGTGGCTCGGTGGCCAATGATGTTACGGCCACGCCTTCGACCTTTGGCCAGGTTGAAGCCAGCTTCATCAACGAACACTAGGATGTGAGGGGTTTCGTTGCCTTCTAATGCCATTATTCTCTACAATAGAATAGAAATAAATCTAATCAGTCAAGTAGAGACAGATACTGCAGGGAGGATCTAAAGTACTGTAAAAACAGGGAGTGGACAACTGAAGACAATTTCTAGGCAAAATGCTCTAGTCACACAAAGCTGGATTCTGAAGGTAAAAAGGATAACGCAAAACAAAAAAACAGTGGTAACCATGTCTTACTGTAATAGTGTTACAATGATAGACAACCAGTAGTTGACTTACATGCACATACTGGTACCGCAGCCCTTTCACTCCGTCAGTTTCTCTCAAATGGTACCCCGTAAATCTGTTTCATGGTCATCTGAGATGTGGGAAACTGCTCCTTCGTTAGTTCTACTTTCACCTGATTGATTGTCAAGTACTGTCGTAACTTTATCAAATGTTCCAAGACATACTTTCATGGTATTATATCTCTGACTAATTTTGACAGTTGAACAGACAATTGTGTATATGATGACTTATACACTGAAACCATGCTGATATGTTTTGGAGTGAGTGACCATTTCACTGAAAAATCAACTAATCAGTTTAGATCACCAAGATCTATTTATTTGGAAAATGTGCTAAATGTGGGCTCATTGTGCTAACTGTAGCTACTTGTACATAATCATTTGAAAAGAAGCACAGAGTCACTTGAGACATGTACTAAAGCATTTGCAATTTGATAAAACCAATGAGAAATGACATTCTGTTGTGAACAATTGCAAGGTGGTTTGGAGATTTGTCCATGTTATTTTGAGAATGTCATCTCGGTTTCAAGAAATGAGCCAAACCAATCGAGAAAAACTGTAAAACAAAAAAGGAGTCACGCAGACAGCGTCAAAAACTCAAAAAGTATGGGGAGAACTTGATGGGAACTTTTACAATGGTGCCAGGTGTTAATTATGAGTTTTTAAAGTCAAAGTTAATGTAAGATTAATGTAAGATTATTTTATTAGCTTAAGTTTTGAAGAACTTGTTGTTCTAAAACACTCATATACAGTTAGATAGATAGATAGATAGATAGATAGATAGTAGGGGTGCAACGATACACAAAATTCACGGTTTGTTTCGGTTCGATACTTTGGTGTCAAGGTTCGATATTTTTTCGATACAAAAAATGTTCATGCTTTTTTAATTTGTCATTTATTAAAATTATAAATATATATTTTAACTCAAAAGTACAGTTTTTAAATTTAATGTTGCTGAAACAACAAAGGGATAAAATAATAAATCTATCTGATCGAGAAATCCCTCATCTTTGGAAAAGAGAGTTTATTACAGAGAAATGGCTCTTTCCAAAATAAAAGCTATACTATACTCTTCTTCTGGGCTATATTCTCAGCAGCATATTAAACATATCATGTCCCCATAAGGAGAATCATGTGCTAACGGCTGTCTAAACGACTCGGGTAAAGTTTGTAGCATGCGTGCTTGTTGTTTTTGTCTGCTTCCACTTGTCTTTGCACTACGATGATGTCGGCGTAAATGTGCAGTCATATTAATTTTGTTCCCACTAGTTCTGTCAGCGTTAATCTGAAATGACGTTAATGCCACAACACGGCAAATCTCAGTTAACGAGCTACCGCGGATCGCCCCGTGCATGGGGCTGGACGGCGTCAACACGTTAACAAGCTAACTGCGCTAACGCACTAGTTCCCACAAATTGAGCATTGCGTGGCACATCCAACATACTGTTTTACTTTTGTCCATGACGCGCTTACCTTCAGGGTCTATGGAGCCCCGCAAGGGACATGGGAGAAAAAAAAATTAAGAAAAAAATTAAGACGGACTTTTGCGAGATCTCGCAAAACAAACTCGGGATCTCGCATTCTTCGGAGGCCAACCGGGAGGTCAAGGCACGATGTGCCGGGAGAGCGGTGTTCCTCCCGGCTGTAGTAGGTCTCAACCTCCCGTTAGCTTCAAGATGGTAGGTGTCAGATCTCCGAAAACGTCGGAGCACTTTTGCAAATATGTGATGTCTTGTAAACCGAGCAGATATCTGACGTTTACACAACTACATTCATGCCTCAAAATATCTTAAAAGTGTATTTTGTGACCCAGAAAGAGTAATATTACAACTAAGTAGCTGCCGCCATTGTTGGAATTCAACTTTTGCGAGATCCCGAGTTTGTTTTGCGAGATCTCGCAAAACTTTTGCAAGATCCCGAGTTAGTTTTGCGAGATCTCGCAAAAGTCCGTCTTAATTTTCTTTTTCTCCTATGTCCCCTGCGGGGCTCCGTAAGGGTCATACTTCACATGAAGACCAAAATAGTTCCAAAGGCCAGATCTGAATGAGGGTGGGGGAGGTTCAATTTGGCATGTTGCAATGAGCTTAGCTTCTGTCTTGCTAGCTTGCGCTGTGCTCAGTGGATCTGCGCTCGACAGTGCAGCCTAGGCAGAGTAGTCGAACGGAGATCCACTGAGCTCTCAACACAGACAGCATCGTCAGAAGGAAAGTTGATGAAATAAATTAAAAATGTTGTATTGTTCGATACATATGCGTACCGAACTGAAAGCACTGTATCGAACGGTTCAATATCGATACGAGTATCGTTGCACCCCTAATAGATAGATAGATAGATAGATAGATAGATAGATTTCCCAAGATTGTGTGTGTATATATGTGCGTGTTAATCCTTGTAACACTCAACAAGGGGGTCTTTTCTTTTCTTTCTACTCAGTATCTTTTTTCCCCTTTTAGGATTAAGCAGGATTTAAGGTGACACTTGGTCTTTTTTTCCCTTTTGCTGTAGGTGTGTGTGTATATGTGTGAGTATATGTGTGTATATGTGTGTGCTGACAGTACAGGGAGGTACAGATGGTGGGATGTGGCAGTCTGTCTGACTGCGGTGAAGAATGTGAGATTCAGCTGTCGGCCTCTCACCACCCCCTCGGCTATGACCTTATGTGGCTCTGATCACCGTCTGGCTCCATCTCATTATGACAAACTCCATACTGTTTCACTTTCGCAGCAGCCACAGCACTTACCAAAAAAAAAAGAAAAATCTCGAATCTTGCTGATAAAAGCTGACATCCCTCTCAGGATGTTTGGATCCCATTCGCTGCCACTAATTAAGCTCCTCTTATCTCTTTTTACATGATCGAGGGTCCTCTAGCTGCTGACCTGCTAAGATATCTTGTCAGCAGATTTCATTAGTCACAGGAGCAGGGGTTTTGTTTCCCCGGTGTGTGTATGTGTGTGTGCTGTATGTGTGTGTGAGAAAATAGCCGGGGGGACTGTAGAGTTTATTTATAGGCTGAGTGTCACAGCAGCACGGGGCCAACAGCAGAAAGTCATTTACATTCAATGCACCAGAGTGCAAAGGTAAGCAGCTACTACTGCACCAACATTTGACTCAAGAGCTTTTTTTTGTCTTCTTAAATCTGCTGCGACCCTGACCAGCAGAGGGAGCAATACATGGCAACGTGGCTCCCCCTTTGTCACGCTCTTAAATGGTGCTGTCACATTATATTGTTTTAGAGTGGTTTGAACTGAGCACGTGGCTGGAAGAGCCCTGGAGGAGCCCTGGCTCCTGCTGCATCTGATAAGCTTATATAAAAGGAGCCTGCATGCGGCTGCTTACAGTACAGTGCACTGTGTGATGAATGTTACAGCTTCTATCTGCTCATTTAACATGTATTTTTAATCCCAAGCCATCATTCATGCACTTCAGACAGAATGACAGACAGGCACTGCAGAGATCAATAATTTGCAGTGTGCTGCCTTCACTTTAAATAATTGTCTTTCCCAGTAGTCACATCTTCTCCATCAGAACTCTTATAATGCCTAAATAGATTAAAAGTTAGTCTTTATGAAAACAAATAAAGTCGAATTACCAGCTCATAAGTCTTACTTATTAATTCATTACTGCTCCTTTAATGACTTTCATATTAGGAGGAGATTCGGTTACCAGCTCATAATTTTGATTTACTGGGGATCCACATTAGAATCTGTTGGACGTTAGTTTTACTAAAAGATGCAACTTATCAGCTTAACATAAAAAACATGAGCAAAAAAGCTGCGTGAAAATTTGATGTTGTGCCATTCTTCTGGCTTAATTAAACGAAGCACTGACAGTGTAGTTTTGTTGGTTCTTTCAGCTTCATTAAGATGGTTTGTTTGCTCAAGCCTCAGTCGTATTTAATTTCCGGTTTATTTGATTTATCGGATTATTTGATTCATCTATTTACTGAATTTTGTTAGTTGTTTGAACTTACGAAAATTGATTTCAACACAGCTTGTGTCACGTGATGGGGCAGATTTAACAACCACAGTCCTGTTTAAAAAAGAAGGCTTTCCCAGGACTCTGTGGGGAAAAAGCTAAGTGCAGATCTACTGCTTCCATAGGAATTAAGAGTGTCAGAGGCAGCCAAAATCTGCCAGCTAATCACTTGACTTGAAGTGTGAGCACCTGTATAAACGCAGAGGTTTTGGGAGTTTGCTGATCTCTAGCATTCAGGTGTAAGTGAATGCTACTTTTCCAAGAGTGGATGTCCCAGAAAATTCACCCATGTGACGCTCAGACAAACTGCAGAAATCCCAAGAGATAAATCTTAAAACAACAGCACGAAAAGAAAAAGACTGCGGAAGTATGACTTGTTCACATGGGTTGGCAGGAGAAACCGTTAGATTAGATTTGCAAAGTCACTGAACAAATCACAAGACGTCTGGAACAAGGTCCTTTGGAGGGTTTGTTTTGCAGACACAGGATCTGGGCACCTCGCAGTCATTGAGTCAACCATGAGCTCCTCAAGAGTCAAATGTGAGCCTGTCCAACAGCAACAACGATCACATGCACGGGCAGTAAATCTACAACAGAATGGATGAAAATCACGTTCCTGCAATGACCCATGATCAAAGACCTGAGCCTGATTGAAATGTTGTCGTGCGAGAGCTGTGCATAAACGAATACCAACAATCTTCAATGAACTGAAGCAACTTTATAAAGAAGAGTGGGCGAAAATTCCTCTGCAACGATGTGAGAGACTGATGAAATCACACAGAACACAATTACTTCAGATTATTGGTGCTAAACGTGGTTCTACAAGCAACTGAATCAGAGAGAAACTTTTCTAAGAACCGCGTCGAGTCCTGTGAAAGCTTCTTTTGTATATGACTGCATAACATCACATTGATTAAAGGCTGTAAATATACATCAGGAAGAACTTGTAGCTGCTCCTCTTGGAGCTTTGAATCACTCTAAGCACATCCATCTCTCAGTTTTTACAGGGGGCTCAATCAAATTAACTTTCATCGTGGTTAGTACTGTGTTTATTATTATGCAAAGATGCAACAAAGATGTACCGAAAACAAACTTGCTTTCATTGTGAATGTTTTCTTCTAACTACAAAAAAAATTTCAACCTTTAAATTTAACCTTTACCCAAGAATATACGGTGGGGAGTAAATCTGCGTCTTTTACCAGAATGAGTCAAGTGAATTCTCAGTAGTTTATTCATTCGGTTGATCGTTTCAAGGTAAAGGTGAGAACAGTTCGTGTTTATCACTCCAGAAGTATCTCTTAAACACAAATTATGATGTGTTGAAGTTATTTTTTTTAAATAAGTAACACAAAAAACCAACCTTGGGATGTCTCCAAGTCAGAAGATTACAGGTCAGCAGGTTGATTAACAGCAGAAACTTGCTGGAGAAAAAGGTTTGTTTTTGGCATGTTTCAATTCATTGATTGGATCTGCTTACAGAGCAAAGGGACGCTGGGAGAGAAGCTATAGTAGTTGGAATATATAGGCAAATAAACTGAATGTATACAGACCAAAATAATGTAAGTAGTAGTCAAAAATTGGTCTATTTTTGTCAAGTAAAAATAAAAATGTCTGCATTTATATCTTTCTTTTCCAGGCAGAAAATTGGCTCCATCTCCTTGTCTTATCTCTGTTGCTACACAAGCTGTAATCCATACATCCATGCATGCATATTTACAGCTTAAAATTCACATCATCAGCGCCTCATTTCTGTCACAAACGTCCCGCCATAACATACGATAACATATGTGGTTCTGAGCTTTTTGTTATATACATATTCAGGGGCTCAGACAGCAGTTTGCAGTGTAAGTTTTTTCCTGTTGTTTTAGGGGAAATCATGTTTTATGGAAAAGCAATTAAAATGTAACTTGTTTTACGGGATTGTGAAACGCAGACTAGATTCGATGAGCTCCACTTAACAGTATCTACTGAATCTGATATTTGCAGAAATGAAGGGGAAAAAGTGTTCTCAGTTTCCAGATCTTCAGCCACTGATTGCTTGGTACAAATAGAACTCTCATGTAATTGCCACTTATATTTGAGAGCCCATTTATCTCATCTGCCAGATTGCATCACGGGCCTCAAGTCTTGCTTCTCCACCATGTTTCACAGTGATAATACTGTCAGTGTATGACATATGTAATATGTAATACATTTGCCAGATATAAAACACACACCATGTGCTGTGCGTGGACATGTTTTTCTCTGTTTTTCTTTTTTGTGTGTTTTCTGCAGCAGTTGTGTGAAGCCAACAATGACCTTGTGCAACAAGGCTCACGAAGGAGTGAAAGAATAAACAACAAAAGGGAGGAAAGGGTCTTTTCAGAGTGCACACTAAGCAGCAGCTGATTCCAGCAGAGGCTCAGGGGAGTCCTCTGCTGGCCTCAATTCATAAGTGCACCTGTTTTCTTTGACACGGAGGCTGCATAATCTCACCGAGGTACCAGCACTGCTACAGCTCTGATTGGTTTCCATGCTTGCACTAGTTGTCAAATGTCCCTTCTAAGAATATCTCATTATTGGGAAATTAATAATCTGCTCACAAAACCCAGAGGCATCAATAAATATCAGCATGCGTGCATGCAGGAAACAACAGCAGAGATGCTACCAACAGATTTTCATTATCACTTAATTAGAAAATGGAGAAACTGACTTATTCAAAGTAAACTGATAGAATTACTTACAATTCTATCATTTTGGGAACAAAATTATGAACAATGGATCTTAAATATATCCATGTTTTAGTAATGTAACAGTAATGTGAATGTGAAGCCATAAAAATGTTATAAAAATTTGAAGATGTAATTTTAACAGTTAGTTTTCTTTGGTTTTTGAGAGTTATGTACATTTTATCATTATTGGGGGGGTTTGTTACTTTTATTGCTTTAAGCTTGCATTGCATTTGGCATTTTTGTATCACATTAATTTGCATGATTTATATCAGAATATTTCTTACAGTTCAATAATCACAGAAGCTTGGCCATCAGATCAATTTACTTTTGATGAGTGAAAAAGAACTACATAGAAACCCTGCAGCAAGCATACATTAAAAAACAAATTTTAATTTAATTCATTAGCAATTAAAAGCAGGTAGTAAAGCAGGTCATGAATTATCATTAAGAAGGAGCAGATTTTTCAAAGCTTGTGGTAACAGTCGATAACCATGTGCTAACTGACCAAGGATCTGAAAAACCGATCCCTATAATTCAGGGAGAGGATATTAAAAGTCACCGCAGTGCTTTCAACATGAAATTTCCAATGTTTGAAATGTCACAGAGAAAGCAAAAACAATGTGAGCTGTGGATGCCAAAATCTGCAAGATCATGAAAACATCTATAAAGGAACTGCAGGATGGCTTAGGTAATACACTGTGGGGCACTTTTCTGCTGTACGGTTATGATACACAAACATCACCTACAAGGAAGAACCACCAAACAGAAACTTTTTTTACAACAGCACATGCGCAACGTAACATCCGAGTGGATAGATGTGCAAAAATCGCTTGAAAAACTGGGGGAAAAGCAAAGTGTTGACATATTGAATTTTGATTTATTTCATTATAGGCCAACGAAGGTTCTGCTCAGCAGTTCCTAGTATAAAGAATCAAACATGCATTGCAGCATACTGGAAACAAATAATGCACTGAAATTTAGTTGGTCTTACATCTACTAGCCACTTCATTAGTTACACCTATTCATCTGTTTGTTAACTAATATAAAATCAGCCAATCACACGGCAGCATGTCAGAGCATTTAGACAACAACATTTTGAAGCTCAAACTGAGAATCAGAATTGGGAGGAAATGGGATTTAATAGGCTGGATTGAGAGATACTGGAATCTTCCCACCCAATCATCTCTAAGGATTACAGACATTACTCTCAAAAGGAGAAAATACCCATGAGGAGCTGTTCTCTGGCTGAATAATGTTATAGAAGTATTGGTGTAAGGGATGTTTTCTGGCTTCTTAGTACTAACTAAGTATCTACAACCTACCTGAGTATTGCTGCTGTCGCCATCTTCTGATGGCTGCTTCCAGCAGGATAACACACTAAGTCACAAAGGTCAGATAATCTCAGACTGATTTCTTGAACATGACAGTGAGTTCAGTGTACTCAAATGACCTACACAGTCACCAGGCTTCAATCTAATAGAGCACCTTTAGGATAAGGTCCACAGGAGAGATCATGAATGTGCAGCAAACAAAGTGCTAACAAAGGCAATTTTTAGTTGTAAATACAGGAAACAAAACGCCTTCCAGAGCATCTATAGCTGTTCTTCATTTGTGCAACAGTAAACTGTACACTGTAAAAAAAAAAATCCTAAAAAAACAGTAATATTCCAGCAGCTGGGTGTTATTTTAATACCAGAAAATAACAGAAAATAACTTTCTCATAAAAATACGGTTATTTTCAGTAATGACAATACAGTTTGTTGCCCTAATTGTACATGGGATTTTGCCTTTTTCAAGTGCTTTTAAATATTAAAGTAGGAACATTTTAATGTGATCAAACAATGAAATTACCTATAAACAAGGTCAATGAATGCAGCAATATGAATAATAATACTTAAATGTACAGAAATATACAGTTGGTTTAAATAATAATGGATTGCATTTATATAGTGCTTTTTGAGACCCTCAAAGTGCTTTACAATGCCACTATTCATTCACTCTCACATTCACACACTGGTGGAGGCAAGCTACAGTTGTAGCCACAGCTGCCCTGGGGCAGACTGACAGAGGCAAGGCTGCCATATCGCACCATCGGCCCCTCTGGCCATCACCAGTAGGTGGTAGGTGAAGTGTCTTGCCCAAGGACACAACGACCCAGACTGTCCAAGCCGGGGCTCGAACCGGCAACCTTCTGATTACAAGGCGAACTGCCAACTCTTGAGCCACGATCGCCCTAAATAACAATGATAATAATAATTATTTGATGTAAAAAAAATTTGATTTTATATATTTTTCCATAGCATTACATTTGAATTTAACAGTTCAATCTTTCAAATAACAGACAAATATTTGTGAAATTATGATACATTTGTGAATGTATTTTGACAATCTAAATATGCATATGTACAGACAAATACATTTAAAAAACAAGAAAATTATGTTTTTATTACATTTACAGTGATTTTACGTTAATTTACACTTGAAATGTAAAATCACAGTCTATTTATGTAAATTTAATGATATTCTTAAAAAAACAGTATAAAACTGTAAAATACACAGTAAAAACACTTTTATATTACAATTTTTTTACAGTGTAGTTATTTGGGTTTTGGTCAAACAAAACAAAACATTTAAACATGTAGTTTTTTATCTCATGATACTCAGAAGCTGCACAGATTCCTTTAACCATTTTATGACACAATGTTATAGACCAAATGATTAGGTATGTAATAGTCTAATTGAGAAAATAATGACACATAATAAGCCCAGGTTTTTGATACTGTGACAGCGTGTCTCCTTCTTTCCTCAAACAATCACTCTTTTATTTTTTCACAAAAGAAAAAACAGAAAATTGGGCTCTTTCAGAGACTTCTCCTCCCATTGCACAAGCAGCATCTGTACTGAAATGTGTCATTTTGCCCAGTATTGTATCGACATGTACAGCGAGTGCACTTTTTTCTATCTATCTCAGCTCACTGCCAGCAACTTTCAGATAGAAGTTATTAAGAAGGGGCTGCTGTAAAGGACAGACATTTTAATTGACTCAGAGTACAATTGACAAAGCTCAGAGGGCAGTTCTCATATTAGGAATGTCTTTATGTGCTGTTTTTGTTACCCCTGGAGTTTAATCTAGTCTGAAGGAAATACTTTGAAGGAACAGATTTGGGTTCAGTGTTAGGAAGGCGAGTCTCAGATAGGAGCATTTGTTTTATTTCAGGCTCTCTGACACGTGCGGCATCACAGGGAGAGCTCAAACAGATGCACTGCTAGCATGAAGCAAATTGCCTATTAAGATTAAATCAGAATGTTTTCAGCCTTTGGAGAGAAACTGAACAAGGATGGTGCACTTTCACAGCATGACTTTCCTGACTCACATTACAGTAGACTTACTTCTGACTACAATTAATGTAAATTGCACATTCAAACTTACAGAGAAGGGTTGGGAATGTGAGACACTGTGCTGCACAAGTAGAACTGTATTATCTCCCTTTGGAGGGAAAAAAAACACAAAAACAAAACTTAGATGCATGTCTCCGGCTCAAACAAGGTCATTTTGTATATTCTGTATGCTCGTCAAAATCTAATCTTCTCTGTAGTGACGGTACAGAGTGATAAATGATAGAGGGCCTATTATACTCAGGGTTCATATCAGAAAACCTGTGGCAGACATCCAGCTTCACACACACAAACACACACACACAGCTTCTGTTAGAGTGCTGTGTCCAGGCTGCACAATATGAGCTTGTCACTGTGACTCATACATTTTTAATGGAAATGTAGGAGGGAAGCAGTCGATGTCCACAGTAAACTAATAGCTCTAACAGTGAGAATTCCTCAAACTCCTGTCATCTCTACACTCTGATGTTTCCAGCATGTTATCGGGAACAAAGGAGGAGTTAGTCTTTGTATGCAAATGTACAGAGCTGTGCCACTCTTTGTTTTTTTTAATATTTGCTTGGAAAATGGGAAATAAGTGGAGCAGTTTATTTTTTAAAAATGTGTAAAAAAGCACAGAAATACAGTATTTAAGGAAAAAACTGAGCTTTTACAATCCTAACAAGCTTGAAATATTTGGTATGACCACCTTTATTCTTCAGCACAACCTGAACACTCTCAGGCAAGCTTTCTTGTAATTTCTAGGGAGGTCAATCCATGACTGATCCATGAAATATTTGGCATACATCAGTGTTTTCGTCCTGTTTTCCTTCTTTATAAGTGGCTTCTTGACAGCCAGCCTTCCACTGACAATGTATCTGATAAGGTCAGATGCATCTCTCAGGTCCTGTGTCAGGTGTTATTTTCCTGTTCCTGAATTAAAATAGTTTTCAGATGCTGTTCATTTACTATGGACACTTATTCGTTTGTCCTCCACTTGTCCTGTTGTCTAAAAATATAGCAGGTTTTCAGATAATAGCTTTTTGGGAATCAGAGAACAAATGATGTAGTTTTTGCCACAGGCTGCTGGTAACAACCTGCCTAAAGATATATTGGTTTTGTGCTAAGATGCCTGTTATGTTTACCACAATACCCGTTTATCCCTCGAGTTAGGACCTTTTTTTTCTTGAATGAATCATAGGTCAATCTTAAGTGGCTCAACAAACAGAAAAAGGCAGGTACATACATGGTCAGGACAGAAAGAGGATGAAAAAGCAGCGGCTAGCTAAAGAAAGTGTGGACTATTGCTGATGAGCATAACAATTAGGCTGATTGGAGGCACAGTATAAAGTAATGTTTCTTAAATGTCTCTGCTTTTAGTGTGGGGAGATGTTAAAAGTTACCTATGCAGCACAAATTAAAGTGTTGCTTTCATTTTATGAAGGCCTGGCTGTTGAAAAGGTCATTGAAGTAACCATTGTCTGTGTATACAAAGATCTAGTGTAGGTGGATTTAATGCCATTCTTCGAAATATCACATCCCTCAAAAAGCTATTATCATTATCTTTATTTATTCATTTTCAAATAAAATTGCAGCATGGGCAGAGGGTTGTCAGAAAAGCAGTTATCAATGAAAAGCCGCTTCTCTATCAGGACATATAAGGAGGCCAAAGCTGCTCCACGGAAATGTTCAAAGATCTGTAAGATCCCGTTTTAGTTGGGGAAATAGAAATTAAGCCACGACATGCAGTGAATGTGACACAGCATAACACAATAAGTCAACAGCATCGCAGAGGGGTAAAGAACAAATGTATTATCAGCGATACTAAACTGTAAATTTGATTATGTGTGGATCTAGAAAGCATTTGCATATTTGTTTTCTCTCTGATTTGAGGCCGGTGTTAATGTGGAGCATGAAATGCTATAGAAACATTAGACTCTTTCACAGGGCTTGAATTATTTCAGATGCTATTCGAGGAACTTAAAATGCACATTTCCTGCTCCCCAAATGTCAATTGTCCAAATGCTATATATGCTCATTTTAAATAAAAATATTCAAAGGCAAGAGAGCCTTTTATTTACACTGTGGATGCACTGTTTTATCAGATGGAAACACTGCTGTCTTCTGTCCTATTTTATACACTTAGCTCATTAAACAGCCTTAACTGGGTGTTTTAGTCCTGAAATATGTAAATGCCTCTTTGCGTGCTTTAATATTTGAGTTAGCGTTAGCAACAGCACTGTGCATGTTGTCATGATAATGTTAGCATTTAGCTCTAATGCTAACTTTATTTAGTACATACACACTTACAGAAATTGGCAGGTTTGAGAAACCAGTGTTGGTTTCAGACTCTTATTCTTCAGATCTGCCACCAATGAAATGCTTGCTTTCATCAGTCATAACTATTTCTACAAATCACATCAAGGCCACAAAGTGTTGAGGTGAGATAAACAACTTTTCAGTTTTGCACTTTAGAAAAAAGAGCGATGCCAGAGAGCGTTTTAATTTTAGCTGATGGAGATCAGATTCCGTTTTTAATATAAAAATTTGAAGTCTGTGATAAATAATGCTAACTAGCTAACATTATTTTAGGTTTTTCATAATGTGGAAGGTTCAGGCTCCTTCAGCAAAAACTTACTTTGCATTTTACAATAATTTATATTAAATGCATTCATTGGTCACTTCATTAAGTATGCCTGTTCATCTGTTTCTCAATAGAAATATGCAATCATCTAGTCATGTGGCAGCAACTCAAAACATTTAGACGTGTTTAAAGTTCAAATCGAGCAACAGAATGTGGAAGAAGTTGATTTAAGTGAATTTGAACATGGTCGTTGGTGCCAGGCTGCTCTAAATATTTCCAAAACTGCTAATCTAGTGGGATTTTCTAGACTTTACAGAGAATGGTCCAGAAAAGAGGAAATTTCCAGTGAGTGGCAGTTCTTTGTGCAAAAATGCCTTGTGGATGCCAGAGATCAGTGGAAAATGGCAAGACTGCTTCAAGCTGATAGAAAGGCAATATTAGCCCAAACTTGTTACAACAAACGTAGATGCAGAAGAGTATCTCTGATTGAAAAAGCATAATGAACCTTTAAAGCATCAGGGGACCACACTGGGTGCCACATGTATTAGCCAAGTACAGGAAACTGAGGCTACAGTTATCAATGAGTCACAATAGATTGGACAATAGAAACATGAAAATGATGAGTCTCAGTTTCCGCTGCAACATTTAAATGATAAGGTCAAAAAGTGGGAGGCAGGATATTTATGCTTCTGCTCTACCACATTTTATAGCATTGTTATTATTACTATATTACATTTTTAATTTTAAAGCTATTTATTGTGGACAAAATTTTTTACTGATCACTAATAGTAATAATATTCCGGTAATATATACAGCACTTCTACATGTTTGCATTAGGTAGCTGAATTATATTTGATGCTTATACTTTTGTGTTAGGTGAAGTTTTATATGCAAGACTTCTATCTGCTTTATTGACAGTGACAGACTATGTATTAGCCTGGGAATGAGATCTATATTAAAGCTGAGATTTGATTTGCTCTGGTTGAAATAAAATAAAACCACCCACTCTTACTGACACAGCACTGTAATCTTAATAGACACCAAACCCTGTTAGAATGAAATATGATTAAACCAAAGATCAAAATAAAATCAAGAACAGCACCTTCAGCCCACTGATTTCTGTTAAAAATACTTCATGGCATTAAAGTCTTCTTCTGTGAGTAGGATATAAAGTGAAGTTTCAGTGGTCAAAGACTGTGAATTAACAATAAAGTCAATAGGCAGAATCCCTGCTGTGGCCTTTTCTAAGAGGACATGTTCTCAGCGTGCTGTCACGTGGATTTCCTCTGGGTGTTTGTCCACAGACATTCAGGTCAGGACCTGACGCTAAAAACTGCCAACAGGTACAAACATGAGCCTGAAAGATTGTCTGTCAATCTGTATAAGCCCTGTGAGGGACTGCTGACCTGTCCATGCTTTTATTTTTTCCTCCAGCCAAAAAAGGTAGAGGCGATGAGTAAACACACAGAGGCGCTGCTCCTGTGTTCTGGGTGTTCTCCACTGGGTGGCACAAAAGACTCAGCTGCCCTGAACACTTTGTAGAAATCCAAGCAATCCATCATATAGTGTTTTACAGTCTCCGAGGAGAGCAAAGTGCAAAGATGTCCAGTCATGCGATCTAGAAGTGTACAGTCAAGGCTAAGCCCGTTTTCTCAACCTGGCAGCGAGATAGCAGCACCTCTGACAGTCTTAACAATGGACACATTGAGGGAAACTGTCGGGAGGAAATTTCCTCATATAGATAGCCACAGAAAGAGACACAAATCAACCATAGAAATATTTCTCGGACTAAACGCCAGCCAAGATTAGATTCTGTCATTTCAGGGTCTTTTGTGCAGCCATTTATCACGTGCACACACTGCATGGAAGCACAGGTGTGGGAGTCGTCCAACATTTTTGCTGAATTAAGGTCTAAAATGTATCTGACCCACTGGAAATGTTGCTCATTGAAGGGGAACTGTATGCTTTAACATGCAAGCTGTGCAGTTTCGTACCAGTGCTTCTTTCACACCAGAATCAATTACTCACACATGACAGCTACATCGATTTTTTCTGATGCGTCTATGATTTCTACATCTTTCCCACTCACTGACACACAACGTGAACATAAAAGTCTGCAGTTAATACTCAACTCAGGCTGGTGTAAAACCAGTTTGTAAATATCTTAATATCGTAACTACTACATCAACAAAAATAAAAACTTTAGTTGAATTAATCTCAGTTCAATTCAGTTTTATTTATGATGCTGCCAAATCACAACACCTGCCTCAAGGTGCAGTCAAAAACCCCAACAATCTTAGAGACCCCCTCAAGACCCCTTATGAGCAACTCCTTTGGCGATAGCTGGAAGGAAAAACTCCCCTTAAACAGGAAGAAACTGCCAGCAGAACTAGTTACAGGTAGTAGCAATAGGAGTAGGAGATTAATAATAACTACTGATTAAATGCAGAGTGGTATGTAAATATAAACAGTAGGTGGAATAAAGGTGAAAGAAGAAGAAACGCTCAGTGAATCATGGGATGAGGCCACCAACACATTTTAAATAGACTTCTGTGTCAGGCTGAATAGCACTGAATCGTACTGTACGTGTGTATTCTGTATGGATAAGATGGCACTCACAAAGGGTTTTCAGTAGATCCAACAGAGGGAGGACAACAGACTCTGCAATATGAGAAGCACATAAATAAATCAGGTGTCTAACTTCCTGTATGACAGACGAAAATAAATTAAAAACCAAAACAACACAAACATGTTTCAGCCTTTGAATGAGCTGTGCCGCCCATCAAGCGTGTTTACTGGTGAACCTTGGTGCATGCTAAGATGATGGAGTGATATCACAGAGCTTAATATCATGTAATAAATCCATTATATTCCATTAAAAATGCAACACATTGACCCACCTGCATGAATATTTCACCTGGTAATGCATTTATTGTGAGAACAGCTTGGGTCTGTGACCACATTACATTACTCCTGTAGAAGTGGCTGGGTAGACTTTGTGCAACACTCACCTGTGACACGCGATTCTGCTCTGAATTAGACCTTGTAATGCATGAAATAATACATGATGAATGAGTGGGAATTACATTTAAATGGATCTGTGTAAAAGTTCCTGTGAGGACATTATTATTTTTTCAGTGTTACAAGACCAGGCGTGCCACCAGAACTTGTTAGGATTTACTTGCAACTGCTGTAATCAACATGTTTATATCAAATCAGTCTATGGCTAACGGGAAAAATGTTGCTCGTAGTGAACTCACTCTTCTTCTCTGATGTAGCTTTACTGTTTAGGTTCACGCTCACTGCTGTATTAATCTGTTTTTATTGAAAGAGTTTTAAACCCCCACTATGCACCTGCAGGCACAGTGAACGGCTGTCAGATTAATATAGAGTAACTCCAAGTCAATTCACATCTGCTACATGTCTAAATAGGAAATAAATTTGTAGCAACCTAACCAGAGATAACGCTGATTTACGCAGGCATTTTGTTGTAATTTCATGAATTACCCCTTCATACCATTGTGAAACATTGTAGTTGTTGGACTTCTGACCTCGCTGCAGAGATTTACCAGCATGTGTCAGTGTGTGTGAGGCCACGCTTCTGCAGTTTCGAGTGTGGCAAAGCACACGTCTGACCACACCTGTCAAATACAGACTTTCACTCAGACGGGGGGCCATGAAGGCCATGCGGCTTGTGCAGTTTGTTTCCTAATGTTTCTGCTTTTGCGACAGCGTGTCGGTTTTCTGCATTTTTATCCTGTGCAGGGCAGAGAAAGTTTTCGGTCCATTTACGGGGGAAACTGGATGAAACAAATGCAGACAATCCCTCTTTCATTAAAGTTTGACATTTCTCGTTGCTTTTGCAAACCCACTTTTAAATCTTTTAACAGACTGTTAAGGAAGAAAACATTATAGTGTATATGACCTTATTTTTTTAGGCTGGTTTGATTCTTTTCAGTCCAACATATTCCTTGAGTGTCATTGTGGCTTTTGGTGATATGAAAGAATAATACGCTGTATAGTTCATAAAATATGACTTGAGGCTTGATGTGGTGGTTTTCAGCTGTCACTGCACTCAAGATAAGATCCCTCAGTGGTGAGAGTGTGATCAGTTTCGTCAGTCATCGTCACACCAAGAATTTCTGAGGCTAGTAGTTAATTTAGTCTGGCTTGATATTCAGTGGGGTGAATTGTATGTTTGCACAGACACCAATCGGACGTTTTTGATAGGTACACGTGTTCAGTGGCTCATTAATCCAAATATCTAATCAGCTAAATACATGGCAGCAACTCAGTGGAGTTAGGCATGTTCAGGAGGACCTGAAGTTCAAAGCGAGCATCAGAATGGGAGGTAAATATGTGATTTAAGCAACTTTGAACATGACATAACCGGTGAGAATATCTTGTTTGGCATCAGAGAATGACCAGACTGCTTCAAATTGATAGGAAGGCAACAGTTATTCAAATAACTACTTGTTACAGCCAAGGTATGGACAAAAGCATGCCAGAATGCACAACATGCCAAACCTTGAAGCAGATGGGCTACAGCAACCCATCTTAGAACAGGAAGCCTGTTCACTTGGGCTCAGCAAAATTAAACAACAAGACTGGAAAAATGTTTCCTTATATGATGAGTCTCAGTTCTAGCTATAATATTCAGAGGACAGGCTCAGCATCATTTAAACACCTGAGTATTGCCGCTGACCATTTATGACTACAGTGTACCCATCCTCTGATAGATGCTTTCAGGAACACACCATTGTCATTTAGCCCGGATCATCTCAAACTGTTTTCTTGAACATGAAAATGAGTTCACTGTACTCAAATGGCCTCCACACTCACCAGATCTCAGTCTAACAGAGCACCGCTGGGAAGTGGTGGAACAGGAAACTCACATCCTAGATGTGGAGCTGAAAAATCTGCAGCATCTATGTCAAAATGGACTAAAATCTCTGTCTCCTCGTTGAATCTGTGCTGTGAAGAATTAAGGCAGTTCTGGGTCCAACCTGGTATCAGTGAGGTGCTGAAAGAAGGCCTGTGCTTACCCATAAGCCACAGAATAATACAACACCATAAAAATAAAGAGGTAAATACACACAACATTTTTGGCAAGTGGAGAATTTCTGAGAATTACTTCCAGTTACAACAGTTACAACAGCGGTTATTATTTAACGTATGAGAGTATGAGTGGAGTCTCTGGGCGTAGAAAACTGTAAGGTGCAGCACTGATTGGTGTGCGTCCTAAGACGAGCTGCTTAAAGTTTGGAAACAGTGCGTAACCGTTGCTGAGAGGGGGCGGCACCGAGCAGTTCCAGCAGGTGAAAAAAGCGCCTACAGTTTACTGTGGGATCAGGACAAAAAGGAGCGACACACTTCAGCACAGACGTGCGGCAGAAGTAATCCCTCCATAAAGCGGACTCAGCACAGCAGCAGAGAAACAGACGGAAGTGGAACAGTTTGAATGTTTTCTTCTCTCCTGACATCCGTGGAGCGCAGGAGCGGGGGAGACGCCGGTGCGCTCCGCGATGTCAGCCGCTGTTAATGATAGGGATGGGAAGAGGAGAGGGTGCTTCGTTTGCAGACGTCGCCTCGCATGTTTGTGTAACGGACAATTAATTGTTACCTGAAGATAACTGGGCAGCACTTGTGGAAAGGGAAGTGCGAGGAGTGTTTTGGTGCCAGCTTTAGAAAAGCTGCTGGGAGCAGCCGGTGGATGTGGCACCATGGGGATAAAGACAAGACTCCAAGCCATGCTGATGTTATTGTGGATCATTCAAGGTAGGGTAATTAATCCACTCACGCTCCCTAAACCTCACAGCATGTCAGTGGCGACAAAACTATGTTTTTCTTCACTTTTATAAACATCTGAGAGCAAATAACCAACTTATCACTGATGGAAGAATTTGCTTTAATATTGAATTGTCAATGAATTAAGCAAAGAGTCAAACTCCATTGAATAAAATACTTTTTTAACTGAACATGCACGACCTCTATACACTTCTGCCTCGAAGCCGAGTGGGATTTAAAGGCGTTTATTCATTGCTCAGATTCAGACTTATTGGCAGTAACAAACAGCGAATAACGTGCTTCAGTCCTAATTACGCGTCTTGGAAAGCTGAAACCTCTTTCCCCCTCCTACCTTAAATTTTGAATTTAGAAGCAGGGACTTTTCATTAAATATGTAATTTATATCGCTGTGGCTGCAACTGCTTATGTGTGTGTGCGTGTGTGTGTGCGTGTGTGTGTGTGTGAGTGAGTGTGTGTGTTTTTATACCAGAGGTTCCCTTTTAAGCACACAGCAGAGTACTCCTCATTTTAAGAGGGCATAATGTTGTTGCATGGTTGAATGCTCAGAAATGAATTTCAAGGAACTCAAACGTTGCTGCCTTTTTTCTCTCCCCCCCCCCATCGTTATTGTCCCCTGTGAGGTTAAAAATAACATAAAAGCTTGAGTCTACCTGAAGGAGCCGGATGTCATTTTTGAAAATTCTAGTCAGAGAAATCCCAGCTGTCAAATTAAGAAGGCTTACCTAAGAATACTGGTCATACAGGTTTAATGTCCTGCACAGTTTGGCCCCTGTTACTGCTTTGTGTGCATGCAGTTAATGCGCAAACGTTTAAATAAATCATAGATAGTGACTGACAGACTGAAGCATTGCAAATAAAAATGTTAATGCTTTTTGAACAGCAATTTGATGCAGACAAGTTTAAATCATATTTAGCTTTTATCAGTTTGGACTGCAGTCATTTCATTTAGCTCTAAACCCTAGAGCCAAAACAAGCACAAACACACACACACACACACACACACACACTGATGTGCTAAAATATTATTAATTTCCTTCTGTGAATACACACTCCAATACACCATCCAGGCTCTACTCCAAAACACCCTTTAGGTTTTTCTGACTTGGCCGATCTTATTCCTGTCAACCGTGCCGCTGCATCATTTCCTACCAGATGTTGGCTTTCTCCCAGTGTGGAAATCAGAGATTGTTACAGCTTGTCTCCTTTATGTCAGGATTTGTTTGGTTCAAACTGGGGGTTTTGACTTAAAAGCAGCATCAGGAAAGACAATACTGGAACTTTATATCAATCTTAACTTACATTCAATGCTGTAATCGCTTAATAAAAACATCAGTGTTGTTCTCAAGCAGTTAGAGGACACCTGAGTTCAAATCTGTGTGGGCTTCTGCATTGGAGCTACTGTAGCGTGACATTACGTCTGCCGCACTTTGATTTGTGCAACTGCTTTTAATGGGATGAAATGAATGAATTCAGTTTGTGCCTCGCTGATGAGAGACTTCAACCGCTTCTTGTTCTGATGATCAAATAGCTTTTTGGATTTGATCGATGGATTCCTTTTTACGTCTTGGACAGCAGCTAAGCAGCCTGTCAAACCCGTCCTGCCTGTCAGGAAAACGTCTGCCCGTCCTGACTTTAGAAGAGCAGAGAAGACTCTGTTTGTATTGATGAAATGCAGCAGCTTTATTGGCCTTGCATGAGAAGACCCGTAGCTAATTGGTCACTAAACGCTTAAATAAATCTGTTAATATGCTTCCTTTGGGCACCCATTTTATTTTTGATGATTTGAGGCAGATTCTGAACAATCGTTTGTACCCATTAGCAGCAGTAAATCACATCTTGGTTGTACCATTCGGTGTATTCATGCAGAAATGCACTACTCTTGCCCATTAGATATTTCAGATTGGCCTGAGGACCGTGACAAGGTGACTTGACGTGGCACCATCGCTCCCTTCTAATTTGAATGTCTTTCTCTTTGGTTTTGCTATTAAAAGAAAGTCATGTCCTCAGCCGATTGTCTTCACTGACGTCTGGTTTATGTCGTTGGTGTAAGCTGATGATTGCGAGCCAGTTATATCCCTTTTCAGAGACTAACTCCCAGAGCTTAGCGTAATTCTGATTATGTATTGCATGATTAACTAAACAAGAAATTAGTCAGTTGTGGTCCAGCTTGGAACAAACAGCATTCCTGGCAAGGCTGCTGCATGAGTATTAACTGTCAGTGCAAAGATTTGGAAGCCCTCAGAGACCACCGCAGAATGGCAAAGAAGTGTCTCAGTCTTCTTGATGTCAAAGTCAAAGCATTTGTAGATATCAGGGTGTTTGTGTCACTCCCAGCAGGAAACTCATATGAAAGTGAAGACTTCAAGAACTGTTGAACTTATTCATTTAACATGTCAATTATCTTATGAACAAAACGCAGTCATGTTTGGTTCTTTTTAAGCAGTTCAGAAAGCCAAAGCATCACATACACATAAAATTGTTGTTGTCGGTTCATCATTGCAGGAAAAACGTAAGCCCAATATCCCCTCATAGTTTACCACACTGTAGAAGCAGGAAATAAACAATATGCAAGAATGGGACTGCATCAGGCATTAGTAGTCAGTACCACAATACCAGTCGAGTTACACAATTGTTGATGCCTAATTTGATACACAGATTGCCGAATGCGTGCAAATGATCTCAGACTAAGTTATAAACACAGACAGACTGCCAACTCTTTGGAGTCTGTGCCGATAGCACAATTCGCCTGCAGCGCTACTCTTTATAGTAAGACACTCAACTCAGCTGGTTGCATTTGGTTTTCCTAAATAAAGGCACGGTTGCTGAGTGTCTATGTCCTTTAGCAACATCACTATTGTGAAGGTTCCATTTAGATTCAGAATGGTAAGTAGTTACTGTGAATTTCTGTGTAAACAGCAGCAAATATGTGATTTCCCCCCCGATTTTTTACAGTTAGTTGCTGTATTATTATAAACAGATTGCCTGAAATTGCCAGCTTGACCCCATTCAGTCAGACTGTTGGTAGACATGATATGATAGCAGTCACTCTAAACACAACAACTGTGAGTTGCAGTCATCAAAGAAACCGTTTCAAAAGATTAAAAGTTCATACCACATGGTCACAATGATTTTGGTCGTGCTGCAGATCAAAATCATATTATTCAAGTAGAATCATTTTTATTGCCAGTACTGCTGAAATGTTTGTAAGGAAGGTTTGTCGTTCACAGCCCATGGCCACCATGTTGAAGGCCCACACTATCAAACAGGAAACGGGGGATTCCAAATTGTTTTATAAGGGGGGGGGGGGGGGGGGATTTTGGAGTGTGCCAAAAACAGAGGGGAGATTAGCACTGTTTGCAGTAGTTTTCAAATCTCTTTTAAACATCGTGAGTAAATTTGATTTTGTCTTTCTGCTTAGAAACCCTATCAATGGAAAGCAATGGATACAACGTATTTCAAAAGGCTTTTACTTTGAAGATGAACAGTCTTCAGTTTGTGTTGCACTTTCCACAGTTTCGCTACAGCTGTGAGAGTGGCTGGACTGGACAGTGTTTGTAGACATGCAGTCAAACTATGTCAGCAGCAATATGCTAGCAACGAAAGAAATCACAAGGTTTTTGCCATCTGGTTGGGAAAGATGTTTTTCCCTAGTGACGGGTGGTTGCCAGCAGGTCACTGACCAGCCTGTAGGCCTGTGTGATTGGATTTTTAGCAATTATTTTTCCTTGCAACTGCCATCGAACTCCAGCAACCACTTGCAATCAGTCTGGCAGTACTAATTTTACCCTTAGAGCTGGTAGTTTTCACACGGTCAGATGGTCATAGATCAGTGTCCAGACATGTGCGACAGGCGCCTTATTCACTTCAAAATGGCAGACAAGTTAATGCCATGTGGATAGTAGTCATGTGTCTGCAAAATCTCACTGCACCACAAAAGATCATTCCTGCCTCCGAGTGTGCTTCTTCCATCACAGACTCTTAGAAATACACTGTGTTCCAAAGAGATATGCTGAGCAATGGCATTTACTCCTTACCTCATTCATAATGTTGTTTAGCATTTAAAATGTTAGGAGAATTAAAAACTTGGTTTTCATTTGAAGGGGTCTTTAAATGTTGTGAGTTTCTTTTTTTAATAGGAAATTCTTTTTTTTCCAGGCTTTTTGCTGGAAACATTACATTTGAATGCTTTTGCAATCATGCCTCGTCGTCAGCTCCTCAGAAAACATCCTGATGCCGTGCATCTTCGGAGCCGCTTCATTGAACCAAATTGATCTTTTCTGGCATAAACTGGTAAATTGGCACCAGTTTCATGCACAGTTACATTTGTTAGGCTGACACATACCTTAGTGTGGGCGTTGGATGAGGAAGCCTAATTGACCAGAGTCCACTCTGTATAGCACAAACTCAGACCCCTGCAGTGGGGAGAGACACTGATTGGAGGCAGAAGGAGCCAAAGCTACCTAAAGAATTCTCTCATGTAAAACTAGGTCAAATTAATTGGCTCACGCTTGCCAAACAATAAAGAGGACAGTGGTGAGCAGTGTTTTATGTTGCTGCACGCAACAGCTGCTGCATGTTGGACTTCATACCGACATGGATCTATCAAAACATCCAAGTTCCCTCTGTCGACAGTTGCAGTAGTGGAGGTTGACAGGTGTTGATTGGAGCTTTGCGTGCTGGATCACTGAGCTAATGTGACTTTGAGGCAGGTCATCAAAGCAGTCTGAATTTGCTTTGAGTTAACCATGATGGATGTGGAACTTTGAAAACACTGATGCGGAACAGATTTTTGCACCCGGTAACAGACCAGAAAGCCTCATCCTGGTGCAAAAATAGTTGTTTATATAATGCTTGCAGTGGTTTCTTACAGTTTGCTGGTTGTGTTTGCGCTGCTGTAATGAAACTAATGTCACATTTTAGCCATGCACATTTTAGCTGATGCACATGAAATAAGTAGCCCACATTTCCCCCACATCAGAAAGAAAAATATGGCACACAACGTTAACCATTATGCTCACAAACTAATCAGCATTTTGCTTGCTGAATGACTTGCTTTGATGTTTGGTACACTGACTGCATTAGTGATTTGCTATCCACAGCACACTCTTACAGTCCAGTAACGCTCAGCATTGTGCTGCTACGTTTTAGAACCTTTAAGGCAGTAACTTCAACATTGAAGAGTGGAATAATACCTACATTCAGGAGCTCAGTTTTCCATCTTTGACTTTAACAGATATTTATGAGCATTTTTTGTTTTTCAAATTAAGGCAACAAAGCAATAAAAAAATCTATGTATAGATCCCTTGAAAGTGAAAAGACTCAAACTAGGCCTGTGTAGAGGACGAAAATCTCATCTGGGTAATATAAGACATGAGCTTGGCTGATATTGGGGTTTTTAATTCCAATACCAATACCGATATTTGGTGATCAAAAAATCAGATATTCAAATATAGCGCCCAAAATATATATTTTTAATTTTACGCTATTGTTTGTTTCATTGTGTCGCAAAATAAACTGTTTACGGCAATATTTTTCATCGCAACGCCCAGCTGAAAACAGTTCGTGCAAGTCGAGTTGCCTGAGATTCACAGAATTTACAGAAAATGTAAAAAATTTTTGATATATATCGTTGTCGGGACGATAAATGTCTTATACTGGGATATGAGATTTTGGTCATATCGCACAGCCCTATAGTTATAACTATAGGCCATCATGGAAACGCCTTATTACTATGGGGAACAGAGCTTTCAGTTGCTCTGCTCCCCGGCTCTGGAACTCTCTTCCTCCAGCCATAAGAAATATTGACTCCCTTTCCGTATTTAAGACACAGCTCAAAACACATCTGTTTAAACTGGCTTATTCGCTTTAGTGCTGATTTTGTCAAGCTCTGTTTTGCAATTTTAACTTATTTTATATATTTTATGACTATTGTTCCTTTTATTAATTTTGTTCTTTGTAAGGTGACCTTGAGTTTCTGAAAGGTGCCCTCAAATAAAATGCATCATTATTATTAAAAGTAGCTGGGTGCCAGGTGGGTAACCCAAGTGGGCCCCAACCATCAGACCTGCTTCTACCCATCTGGGCCCCAGACTCATTTGTTGACTGGGCCTGATTTGGGGCCCATCCGGGTCCCATCATTAATCCATCTGGGCAAACACATTTGGGGCCACCATGGAAACTGAGGACAAAATTAGCTGGGTCCCAGGTGGGTAACCCAAGTGGGCCCCAACCATCAGACCTGCTTCTACCCATCTGGGCCCCACATATTTTTTTTGACTGGGCCTGATTTGGGGCTTATCCGGGACCCAGCATAAACCCATCTGGGGAAACACACTTTGGGCCACCATGGAAACTGAGGACAAAATTAGCTGGACCCCAGTTGGGTTTCCCAAGTAAGCCCCAAATATTAGCCCTGCTACTCCCTATTTGGGCCCCACATATGTGTGTTGACTGGGTATTTATTTACTTGCTCGTCCTCTGTGTGACTGTTCGCATTAGCTGGTAGTTTGTGGGATTTTAAACACGTTTCTGTCCATCTCGTGGGCAGATGATGGAACATCAGCACTCGTAACATAGCTGAAGGGTGTTTCTCCCATCTCTTTTCGAGACTGGCGTGTACAGTGCAGTTTTATAGTCCACATTAGACTTTATGTAACCATCCATACTACAGAGGTAACCCCTCATTTAGGAACAAGTGCCTTGATTTGTCTTTACTGATCCTTCTGTTATTCAGAGCTTCCTAGTTTTGTCTCACCTGTACTCACTGAGTTGATATTCACATGTGTGCCTGCATCCATGTGTTGCTGCATAAGATTGAGCACCATCACCAAACGAGGAAAACATATTGCAGTAAACAGTGTATTTTGCAACACCATGAAATAAAGGATAGAGCATGAACGACAGAGATGAAAAGGTTTTCATTTCATCATCTTTTATATATTGTCATATTGCACAGCTCTAATTCACACAGAATATGTAAAGCACATTAAGATACCGGTTCTACGGCAACAGTAAACCTTTGCTTTGTAATAAGAGCGCATACACAGCAAGACCTTTTGTTTCTTTTGTGTCATTTTTTTTTTTTTTTTTTTTTTTTAAATGACATCAGAAACAGCAGTATGCGACATTACGTGATGGCAGAGCTTCAGTTCATCCTTTGTCATTTTTTTTTTTTTTTTTTAATAAATAGGACAGGGGGAATGAATGAGAGAAAGAGGGGGAGAGAAAGAAAGAAAACCAAAGGGGAGAAGAGACGGTGAGAAGGGGGGGAAGAGAGAGAAAAAAAAAAAAAGAACTCCTGGGTCACCTGTATGGAGAAAAAAAACAAACAAACAAACAAAAGAAACAAACAGAGGAGACAGCAAACAACAAAGAGTAACATAATAATAGAGAAAACAAAGCACCATCACAATAAACTAGCTAGTCATAGATATCAATATTTACTAAATAATAAACGATATTGTACAGCACGCAAGATAGACAGCGCACAGTGTGCTTTGAGGCAGCAGCCAAGAAAGCTTTAGTCCGCGTCTGTGAATACCCATGTGTGCATACCTGTGTGGATCAGCATGCTTGCATTCCAAAGGTTTCTCCATGTAATGATCTGCTAGGGAGTGTGGGGGGGCCACAGCCCCGTCCTCCAGGGTGTGAAGCGGGTATGGAGGAGATCAAAACTCCAGACATCCAGAGGCCCCCAGAACACAAGAGACCATGGAAGACCAACAGAGGGGCAGCCGCGCCACTGTTCTTTTGTGTCATTACTCGTGTCCGTGCCCGGAGAGGTCAGAGCTGTCTTTGCAGCATAAGGGAGTCCTAAAAAATATTAAGGAAGGGATGTTAATATTGTGTGTTTGTGTAGTTGTGTAGACAGTGAGGCAAAAAAGAAGCACAGAGAGATCTAGTGGTAAAGTTTTACAGGTGGGCTTGCCGTCCATGCTCCATTTTTAAGAGACTAATGATGTTTCCACTGGTGACCAGTCCGGTTCACCCACCAGGGGAGATGAGACTTGCAGGACTCATTTCAGTCTCACCCCTTTGCCAATTATATCGTCACTTTGCTCTTTGGTCTCACCTCAGATGCGTCACAGCTTCTGAATCACAGTTCTGCAGAGTAAAAAATATCCAAATGAGGTGCATTGCGTTTGTTCTAGCCGTTGGTCTCCCTGCAGATCGTTGGCCATTAATGATGTATCTTGGAGGAGTGTGTCATTTACACCCCAGGCGTAGGCGAAGGTCGTGATGATTCAGACCAGGTGCACCCTGGGTAAACAACACACACCAATGAGGTATATTTTCTCTTTAAATAAGACTTTTGCTCCGAGTGTGAACACATGCACAACACAAAGCTATTATGCATTGTGTGCTGTGACATTTG
This sequence comes from Aulonocara stuartgranti, assembly GCF_965226115.1. NCBI lineage: Eukaryota > Metazoa > Chordata > Actinopteri > Cichliformes > Cichlidae > Aulonocara > Aulonocara stuartgranti. The sequence goes on along the minus strand of NC_138950.1, from coordinate 13,620,478 downwards.
ATTTGAAAAGGGCCGTTTATGTTGAGGTCTGAGACAAAGCAAGCCATTAATGCTACTGTTCATAGCTTGAGAAAGCTGCCTTAAGCTACTGGAATTAATTTCCGGGCAGTTTCTGCAATTCAACACAAACACTGAAAGGATTTTGAAATGTTATTGTTTGTATCTTCTTTTAACCATTTGAACATAAAAAAAAAACCTTTTTAACTTCTTCAGCATTTTAAAATCTTTGCTTTTATTAAAAGATTGATTTTTTTTTATCTTTAAAACCGCTCGTTTGTTAAGAAATGATACCTTTTTTTCTCTTGACTTGGTAGTGGAGGTAGGAAATGGCCTGTCTGATGGCAGGAGATGAGTTTTGCACTAAGATGCTTGAAGATTATAGTCCGGTTTGACTATCATAGTAAAGCAAAATTAAACTGGATGTTTTTGGTGTCGGTAATACATTAATTTTAAAATTGTGGTGACAGCCCTGTAAAGCTGCTGTGTGGTCCGTGTGAAAGCAGCAGGGTTTTTGTCTGAGGAGAGCGTCCTTTGTGCCTTTTCTGTTGTTGCTCGATTGTCTCGGCAGATGGAGGGGAAGTTCGTTGTGGCCAGATTAACGCTGTCATCTGGTTTGAGGTGTAACCTGGCATTGCACCCTACGGGCGTGGCTATGTGAGGCTAAAGAAGGTTCCAGAGGTCAATCCCACCATAGCGAGGCAACTCACAGGCTGCTGTTATTCCGCCTTACAAATTAAACCTGCATTACGCTGCGCCTCTGTAATGTTACGCTTGTTCATGTAATGCGTTCTTGAAGGAAAGCGTTCCTCTTTTTCACTGAAAAGTGTGATGTTTAGTGTGTGTGGGATTTTGTAGCATCACCGTAAAGTTAAACATATGTGGTTTAGTGTGAAAATGAAGTGCACTGTATAACAGAAACATGTGTAACCCTGAGCGGGCTCCCTTCTAGCAGCACAGGGCTGGCAGAGTTGAGCCTTAATCCCAGTGATCGTAGTCATCATTTTAGTAACACAACAAAATTTAACAGACCTTTATACAACAGAAGTCAGATAGGTGCATTAAGTGTGTTTTAAACTCTTGGAGGTTTTTAACATTACACAGCAGCTGACAGTGTGCTGCTCCTGTGACAATCATGCATGCGGGATATGCCCATGGTACTCCAATATTCTCTTATTACTTATTTGCAAAGTTCAGGGTTATCAAAGTTAAAGCAGAAATTACGTATAAAAAGGAGACGTGTCAGTCAGAGAGTCATGAGTAAAAACCTATAGAAGTCTGTCTGTGTGTAGATTTTGGGCAGCAAGCTCCGTGCTGTGGCTCCAAGTTTGTATTTTTTTAAAATATGTCACACACTCTGACCTGAACAGCCTGCTGGTTTGTTCGCTGAACCATCTGAGCAGTCTGTCACCTTCCAATATTGAAAATCACTGACAAGATAAATCGCTGCCCGACGATGTGCCTGCATGTGTCAATCACAGATGTTCCCTGCACTGCGAACAGCTGTGAGCATGATAGAGTGCAGTTACATACTACAGATAACAGACAGTCACACACATACACAGCAGAAGTCAAAGTGATGTTAACAGAGAACATATCATATGCAGAAAGCGCTCTTGAGTTTTGTTTACACCACAGAGGAAGACAGTTAACCTATTCAACCACATGAAAACGCACCACTAACTGGAGTATCATGATCATCAAGCAGTGGTTGGTCATGGGAATTATCAAACGTTAGCTCTAACATCTACAAAGTGAGGCTGTGCAGCAAGTCTGCAAATCCGTCTGGCTCACAAAGACACTGGAATCACCAATGAAGGTGCATCCCATCTGGCATTGCATTACAAGTGTCCAATAAACAGTAAAAGTAATAAAGACTTATGGAAACTTGTCAATTTATTGGATAAACATGTGTTATCCCCTAACAGTGGTGTCTATTCTTGTGCTGTGTGCATACACTGGAGAGGAAATAGAGAGGGATCCCACAGCTGCCGAGTACTTTGCTTTGAGTTTTATTCATATCCGTCATGCAGGTACAATTAATGTAATAAAAGGACTTTTAGGGGATGCATTTATCTGCAAAAAATGCTAAAATATACAGGAATGAAGAAGAGTGTAAAAATAAAAGCAATATCGTGTGTATTTTATTTTTCGAAAAGTTTTGGTCAAATATTTTATTTATATTTTTCAGAAGAATCCTCAGAAATAATTGTTAACTCGGTATTTATTAAAGTGGTTATGATCATCCTTTTAGCCATAATCACGCACCGATAGAGCAGCTTCCTGTTCATATTATATAGTGATTGGCCTGTGGTTCCAGAATCCTCTTTTTACTTTAAATATTAAGTGGTGGGCAGCTGATTTGAATCTTAAATCATCCTGTTAGTTTCCACTTTGCACTGAGGCTCCTTGCCTCACTTCCAAAGCTCAAATGTTCACCAACTATTGGATTGTTAACCCTCTAACAAGGAACGTGAGCGGGGTTAATCCGTTGTGAGACAGGTTAGTTTTACCCTGTTGTTGCAATAGTATTCCTACTTAGTACAGCAGGAAGTGTGGGTTCTTTATGATTTTTACCAGAAATCGTCAGCCTTATATTACTGCAAAGAAAACAAAAACAAATTAACACAAAATAAACTAACAACCTAAAAATACTCATTTGAAAAATATCAGCATAAACAAAATGTTTTAGTTTTAAGATCATGGTCCTTGACCTGCTCTCTGTGTATGTTAGAGTAAATCCTCGTAAAACAGGCGTTGTTGTTTCCATAAATCCTCACTTTGCTTTCTAGCCCTCAAGTGTTTAGTGCAGCTCTAACATCAATTTAGGTTGTGGATAAAATTTTCACTGTGTTTTGTGCTTCCAGGGATGGTGAAGCAATTGCCATTAGAATTAGTACCTCAGGCTGGTTATGCTCAAAATAGGAACAACCTAGCAAGCAGAATATAAAGCCAAACAGTAGATTATAATCTCAGTGATCTGTCAAACCCTAGAATAATTGGCTCTTTGGGATGACTGAGAATTGAAGTCAGAGGCAGCGTAATGACTTTACTTGAAGTAACACTCCTGTCTATAAGCCTCGCTAGGTTTCATTAGTGTGATCAGGAAGGTTTGATAAGAGGGATTTCTCCTCGGCACCATCAGGAGGGCCTGTAAGACTGACCAGAAGAGATTCCTTATTACAGCATCACATAAGTAATCTTTATTCTGCTCCAGGGGAAAAAACACTGCTTGTTAATTTTCACCGTTAGTGAGGAGCAGACCTGCAGTGCACTTATTTCTGTTGTCGACATTTAGCTCAAATGAAAAAGGATTTGCATTCAGCGTCAAACTGCTGCAGTTAATAGAAGTTCAGTGAATTGAAACGTTACTTTGCTTGGACTTCCCTCCCAGTTAAGGCTGTTGTTAGTGAGTCTAGGTCAAGATTCAAGGGAATAGATTCTCCTCAGTAGGAAAAGTATTTTAATTGAACCCCCCCCTCCCTTTTTTTTTTTTTTTGTAAATGTCAGCCATGTTCACAGCAGCCATATCAGTATTAATTTCTGAGTCAATTATCTGCTGTTGTTCAGTGGATGGTGCTTGGTGCGTTCTGTGGGACTATCTGCAGACACACAGTGTTTCAGCTCTTTTACTAATGATTTGTGCCACAGCTCTGCTGCTTATTCATTGATAAAGAATGCAGAGTAAGGAGCTTTTGATGGTTGATACGTCAGTACGGTATGTAACCCAGTCAGTAAACTACTCATATACCATTATGTAAGGTCAAATAATGTTATATGGGTGTTTCAGGACAACATACGTAACAAGAAGAATGTACTAGACTACTACTACATCATTGCACACAACTGAATCATTCCCTTTTTGCGAGCCGTCAATGCACAAATAACCTATCCTAATTTGTAGGGGTGCAACGATATTCGTATCGATATTGAACCGTTCGATACAGTGCTTTCGGTTCGGTACGCGTATGTATCGAACAATACAACATTTGTAATTTATTTTATCAACTTTCCTTCTGACGATGCTGTCTGTGTGGAGCGCTCAGTGAATCTGCGTTCGACTACTCCGCCTAGGCTGCACTGTCGAGCGCAGATCCACTGAGCGCTCCACACAGACAGCATAGACAGAAGGAAGAGCGCAGGGCACCTCCCCCACCCTCATTCAGATCTGGCGTTTGGAATTATTTTGGTTTTCATGTGACGTATGACCCTGAAGGTAAGCGAGTCATGGACTAAAGTAAAACAGTATGTTGGATGTGCCATGCAATGCTCAATTACATGGGTGGGAACTAGTGTGTTAGCGCAGTTAGCTCGTTAACGTGTTGGCCGTCTAGCCCCATGCACGGGGCGATCGGCGGTAGCTCGTTAACGGAGATTTGCTGTGTTGTGGCGTTAAGGTCATTTCTTTTTTTTTTTTTTTTTTTTTTTTAAATGACATCAGAAACAGCAGTATGCGACATTACGTGATGGCAGAGCTTCAGTTCATCCTTTGTCATTTTTTTTTTTTTTTTTTTTTTTTAATAAATAGGACAGGGGGAATGAATGAGAGAGAGAGGGGGAGAGAAAGAAAGAAAACCCAAGGGGAGAAGAGACGGTGAGAAGGGGGGGGAAGAGAGACAAAAAAAAAAAAAAAAAAAAAAAAAAAAAACTCCTGGGTCACCTGTATGGAGAAAAAACAAACAAACAAACAAACAGAGGAGACAGCAAACAACAAAGAGCAACATAATAATAGAGAAAACAAAGCACCATCACAATAAACTAGCTAGTCATAGATATCAGTATTTACTAAGTAATAAACGATATTGTGCAGCACGCAAGATAGACAGCGCACAGTGTGCTTTGAGGCAGCAGCCAAGAAAGCTTTAGTCCGCGTCTGTGAATACCCATGTGTGCATACCTGTGTGGATCAGCATGCTTGCATTCCAAAGGTTTCTCCATGTAATGATCTGCTAGGGAGTGTGGGGGGGCCACAGCCCCGTCCTCCAGGGTGTGAAGCGGGTATGGAGGAGATCAAAACTCCAGACATCCAGAGGCCCCCAGAACACAAGAGACCATGGAAGACCAACAGAGGGGCAGCCGCGCCACTGTTCCAGTAAGAACTGAGGAGAGTCCCAGATGAGGGCTCACTCAGCAGCCGCGGAGCAGAAGCCAGGGGGGGTTGCAGTGACGCGCCCGTGAGCTCCGCCGGCCCCCAGCTGTGCCTGAGTGACCGAGCCCCAGGCCGAGAGGCCGGGGGCACCCCACCTCCAAAGGGGCCCGAGCGAGCCCCAGGCCCCAGGCCCCGACAAGCGGCCGCCAAGGAGTGAGCCGGTGTGTACCCGGACGCCCACCCCCAGACACAAAGAACCACCAACACACCGACACCTGAGGGAGTCCGCCACCGGCAGGGGAAGTGGTGGTGGGTGGAGATAGGCCTCCAAACCTTGGAGGGCCTGAGGTGTCCCCAGAGAGGTGGCGTCTGATACCCAACCTGACATATAGACACAGACATACAGGCACACACAGACACAAACATCCATTCCCACCCTCATGCTCTCATATGCACTCACTCCACACTCAACCAACGTGGAGACAGACATAAAGAGACGCTGTACACACAATCACACTCCCCAAGCGTACTCTACAAACCGGGTCTAGGTACCCTTGCCCCTGGAGGGGGGAATTGCACCCAGACCCAGGTGGTGTTACCCTTTTCCCTGCGGTGGGGAGAGGCAGACCACCCCGACTCCGCAGCAGCAGGGAGGCCCCACACCCCAGACCGCAGTCGGACGGCCAACTCCTCCTACTAGCCCTCCCGCTCCAGCAGGCCGCAGAGAATGGGGGTGGGAGAAGACTAAGGTCATTTCAACGAGATTAACCTGAAAGCACTAGTGGGAACACAACGAATATGACTGCACATTTACGCCGACATCATCCTAGTGCAAAGACAAAAACAACAAGCATGCTACTAACTTTAGCCGAGTCATTTAGACAGCTGTTAGCACATGATTCTCCTTATGCTGCTGAGAATATAACCCAGAAGAAGCGGATAGTATAGCTTTTATTTTGGAAAGAGACATTTCTCTGTAATAAACTCTCTTTTCCAAAGATGCATGATTCCTCAATCAGATACAGGGCTTGCAATATCGCTAGCCCGACGTCCTGGGGCTAGCGATCTTTCCAGTCGGGCTACCAAAATCTATCTCTTCCCTGCCCGTCGGGCTATTGTAAGAAGGAAAAATATATGTCAATGCTTCTGCATTCTTTCAGAAATGTAGCTGGGTAATTATGTCATTGGCATCGGTGAGCCACTGTCAATATGTGACATATTGAAATCGCGTTTGAATTTGCGCTTGTTTTTTTGCTTTCACTTTGCAATCGTGCGAACTGTGTATAGAGAGCGACAGCACTGATCTGTGAGTGATGATAATTTGTGCACCAATTCCTCTGACATCGTCTTATTAATCGTTAGCTTACTATGCAAACATGACAAGTGAAATCTCCCGCAGCTTAAACATGTGAGAGGTTGATCGCGCAGAGAATCGCTGAGCTTATGTGAGTCCGTGTGTAAAAGCAGCAGGATTTATATTTGACTACGATGACCTGGATGACTGAGAACCTTCACAGACAGATATATATTTTAGTTCTGCTGAGCCAAATAAGACAGGTCAGGGTGAAGAAGTGACAGCCAAAGAAAAGCTTACCACAAAACAGAGAAGTTATGACAAATCAGACTATAAGGCAAAAAGAAAGTGCAGCTTTATGGTTTCATGGACAAAATAATTTCTGTGGCTGCAATATGACGAGCTAAATAACCAGGGCTGCACATAAGTGGTCCGCAGGTGCGCATTCGCTGTCAAAATAAAAAACACGCACAAGGGTTAGGGTTAAATTTAAAAACTGTACTTTTGAGTTAAAATATATATTTATAATTTTAATAAATGACAAATTAAAAATGCATGAACATTTTTTTTGTATCGAAAAAATATCGAACCGTGACACCAAAGTATCGAACCGAACCGAACCGTGAATTTTGTGTATCGTTGCACCCCTACTAATTTGATATGTGCAAGATATGCACTTTTTTCCAGAAGCCTTCTTTCAGTAGTGTTTATTAGCTTATAAAGAGAACAGGAGGTTTCTTTCAACATGTCTGACGGTTGCCTCAAAGCTCTGAAGCACTGCCAGCTGTCCCAAGAGGCTAAGCCATCACACAATGGCTTTTGTGTCCCCAGGTTGTTCTGTTTGAACTGTAGTCTCACACTGAACATCTTTTACAGAAAACTTCAGGACAGCACCTCACATGTACCCCTGATGTATTCCAATATGCGTCTCTTTAAGATCATATTGAGTCACATTTACCCTGAAGTGGCTCCTGAAAGCCCACTGAAGTTAAATCGGCTGCTTTGAGGCTTAACTTTATGCCGACACAGCTTTAATGATTAAGATTTTGCATTTATTGCCTAATGAGAATTTTTCAGTTAAAAGAAGTTTGGAACTAGAACATTCTAAATTACTAATAAAAACATTTCAGTTCAGTATCAGCTTTGTAGCTGTTCTGAAATAGTCATGCAACTGTGAAACGTAGGATAATATCAAGCGGGCCTAAAATTACACTAGCCTAAAAACATGACCTGCTTTGTTTAGCTCTCTCCTGTGACTCTGTCAGCAAAGTGGCAGCAGGGAGTCATGCATTAAATTACATATATTAGAATCTATAGAGTCTAACCTGTATAGATTTTTTTCAGAGGGGGAATTTACTCATTTCTATTTCAAGCCCAGGGGTTGGTTGGTCTTCTAAATTGATCTGGCGAACACAGCTGCTTCTAAGAAGCCTGCTCCAACCTGATAAGCCCAGTAACCATGGCACCTTTACTGGCATAGCTTAGACATCAAATATGCTTCATTTCAGATGGGAAGGTGAAGTCATGAACCTCCTCAGGTATCAAGTCTGCCCCCAGAAAGGCAGAAATGATTCTGACACCTGTGAGACACAGGAGAAATTTTTCAGCCCCGAGAACTGCCCTCCAGTGTGTTCAGTAGCTGCAGCTGCAGAACAGAAACAACCACATTCGCTGTCCATTCGTAGTCTTTTTGACTGGTTTTGAATCTCCATTAAGAGAAGTACAAGATAAATATAATCTATCCTTTGATCTCTTTAAAAGAGCACGCTGCGTTACAAAGCTCTTACAGTGACTAGTGACATTTTCAAACCAACCAGATCCATTCACACCAAAACAACCCAGGAGCTGAACTGAGTCATTTTGAATGAGTACGCTGGTAGCCTTCAGCAGTCCAGAAGAAAATCTCCATCAAATAAAATGAAATAATAGCAGTGGTTAGAGCCTGACCTTAATAACCCAATAAACTATCAAGTGTGTGCAGGGTGTAAATAGACATAGGTGGGATTTCATCATAGGCAAACAGAAAGTGACAATATTTGTTTCATAGACATTTCAGGCACTGTTTAATTATTTATTGGTGAACATACACACAAGCAGGCTCATTGAATCCAAAAACTCTTATAGAGGTGTGCAGGTTCAGTTTGATGTGCATTTACAACTTCCTGCCTTCATCTGTGTGTTGACCCGCTCTGCTGGAAGGATTAATCGTTTCAGCCATAGTAAAGGGAAAATCATCTCTAACTATACTCGCCCCATGTACTGAGGGATCGATTCCACTCCAGCCCATGTGCTACACGTCTTTTCCCTGCGCTCTCTTTGACTGCCTTGAATGTTCAGCAGTCACTTCATTTTTCAAGCAGACATGTTTCGTGACTTGCTTTATGTAAGCGCTGCTTAAATGTTTGGACAAAGACATCTGATCATATGATCTGAAGTTATTCTGAAATAACAAGATACTTGGTAGGTTGATAAAAGGTGAAACCAATCCTTAGTACAAAATATCAATAAATTAACCTACAGTGACACCACCACCTCTGTGGTTTAAGCAAGTTGAAAGAAATATTAAAAACTAAAGTTCAGACTCCTCTGTAGTCCTGTCCCCTTAGTCTGTTGCACAGTATCAAATAATTTATAATAATGAAACATATTAAAATTTCAGTTTTATTTGTGGTTGTATGTCCACATTTTAGAAAATTAAGCTTGCTTAATTGCCTATGAAAAGCTCATTTTTACTTTTCTTAGGCCTCACATGTGCTCTTTGTTATGAGGTTGTGTGTGTGTTTGTCTTAGAGTTTTTAAGATTTCTGCAGCATTAGAGTAATCCAGTGATTATAGACAGTACTTCTGCTGCTACACTGCAAAAAGTGACTGCGAACAGTTGGGTCGGAAAACTTCATTTTCTAAATTGTAAACAAATACACCATAAAACAGCATTTATGCTGCTCCTAAAGTGCATCACAGAGGGTGTAGCGTCACCGTTTTTCGAAAGTGACCAATCAGACTGGGCCCTTTCTTTCATTGGGCTCTGCCCCCCAAACTTTTAAAAGCTGATTGATTCGAGCGAGCAGAATTCATCTCTAGGAGTGGGTTTTGATTATCGATTTATCGATTAAAATCGATTCTAGCTTGGATAACGTGATATCGATTCATTAAAATCCTGAATCGATTTTTTTAATATAAATGTACTTTACGCCAGAATCTCAGTTACAGCTAAAACAGTAAATGAGAGCAGGTACACGGATTCTGCACAAAGACGTAAACACAAAATGCGGATCAGAATCAGTGAGCTGTCGCCTTTCTCACCCGACGGCACGGACAGCTCACAGCTCGCTGATTCCGATGTTTCGGCGGGTCCGCGCTTTGTGTTTACGCCCTTTTTGCGCTGATTCTGAAGCTGCAGGTTTTTATCTCTCTCCAAACTATTTAACTGAACCAGCAGCAAAAGAAGATCCAAGCTACGCTTCACATAAACATCGTCTTGAATTCCCTCTTACTTTCGCTGTTTTGCTTCCACCATGATAAAATCCCACTTCATGCACAGCTCTCTCTCTCTCTCTCTCTCTCTCTCTCTCTCTCTCTCTCTCTCAGTGTACTTCAAGAACAGTTTCCCGTCTAAAAATCTGTTTTCTGCATTAGTCGCTTGCTTGTTAAGCACAAGTCTACAGTTGTTTACAGCGCTGTCGGACGCTGTTGTTTTTCCTTTTACTTACTTCCGAAAAGAAGTAAGTAAAACATAAGGCAAAGCCAGTGGAGAGCCACGAGTCACGTCCCCTCAGGTCTGGGTGGGAATTAATTGCAGTCTCTTTCTGAACAATTTCATACAGGCAACCTTTGATAAAAGTGAATCGGAATCGAATCGATTCTAGAAATCAGTGATGACACCCAGCCCTATTCATCTCAGAGAGCAGAGCTGCGTGGCTGTTTTGTGCACTTTGCTGCTGAGTTCTGCGTGCGGAGGTTGTTGAACTTAAATTTAATTGCATGAGTGGCAATGAATACCAACAACTGTGAAATTTAATTATTTCCTCATGATTATGTTCTATCTTGTGCACAGTTTTTGGCATGAACATAATAATGCTATAGTTGAGATTTCCTTGCCTTATAAGCACTTACTTATAAAAACTGCTTATTGCTGACATACCATTAGACCTGAACACATTTTTACTATGATAACCCCAAAACTCTCTTGTAAACTGTTTTGTAAATATAGCTGTCGTGACTTTTATTGTACTTACAGCTTGTTGAAAATAAGCCTTCAAACTAAAGAAGATAAAAGGTTATTTTCCGCATCTGTTTTTAGCTTTTTGGCTTTGTGCTATTAGAGCGGCGTCACCTTGAAACGCACACCCTCTTTTTGTATCATTTAAAGATGACTGAAAACAAAGCAGGGATTAACAGCTCCTTTTAAGAGCTTGTGAGAATAATTGTGAGCCGCTACAAATAATTTCCTCACAGAGATGCATTTATATTCTATGTTCAGGCAAAAAAAAGCAATTTATTAGCTCTAAAATAACACTGCTCTGTTTTCACACAGCCTTGACTCATATGCAATTTGTGATAAATCAATGGTGCCAGCCGAAACATTTCCTGGTTTTGTGGCATTTACGGCTTTATTTCATTATTCATCTATTCCTCCCCGCACTGAAAAGTGACTAATTACCCAAAAGACGAACAAAATACGGACAGAGGTCCTGCTGGAGTTTTCTTTGAAATCTTCTAGTGGAGATGACCGCCGTGCATTTTGATCTTCTAATCAGCGCACTTGTACATCTTCACTGCCTCCAAATGAGAACATTAGTGTGACGGCTGCAGTCACAGAAGTAGAGCTACAGCATTAAAGGACATTCAGCTTTCAAAGTGTTTCTATATTGAAGACATGGAACTTAAAAAGAAAGTTGTGGAACGTAACATTTTGTAGTTAAACTTTATTATCATTTTGTTCAAGAGGGTCAAGAGTTCATCATTATTTACTGACTCAGATATATATATATATATATATATATATATATATATATATATATATATATATATATATATATATATATATATATATATCCATAGGTCCCTCATCCCATCCGGACAATACCTACAACCACGGTTACCGACACTAACAAGCTGATCTACAATACGGCAGCAGTGATCAGTGAGATGCTTGGCTACAAGTTGAACAGCCACAAGGGGCAGTACCCTCCATGGAGAAGGAGGCTAGAGGGCAAGATCAAAGTAGCACGGAGGGAGGTTAGCCAACTAACGGAGTTGCAGAAAGGTGCGACAAAGAAGGTGCATAAGAAATACAGCAAGCTGTCCATACCCGAGGCCTTGGAAACTGCCAAGCAAAGACTCACAGCCTTGGCCAGCCGCTTGAGGAGGTACACCAGAGAGATAGAAGGCAGGAGAATAAACCAGCTGTTCTCCACAGAACCAGCAAAGGTGTACTCTCAGTGGCAAGGGAACAATAAGAGAACAGCACCACCAAGGCTGGAGACGGAGCAATACTGGAAGAGCATATGGGAGAAGGATGCAACCCATAACGGCAATGCTCAGTGGCTAGAGGATCTGAGGGCAGACCACAGCGACCTCCCTGAACAGGGTCCAGTAACCATCACAGTGGCAGATATCCAAGAAAGGGTTTCCAGTATGAAGAGTTGGACAGCACCAGGGCCCGACATGGTTCACACCTACTGGCTGAAGAAGCTGACTGCACTCCACGAGCGTCTGGCAGCACAAATGAACCAGCTGCTAGTTAACGAAAGACACCCGGAATGGCTAACTGAAGGCCGGACGGTCCTGATCCCCAAGGACCCCAAGAAGGGACCGGTCCCCTCCAACTACCGACCAATAACCTGCCTCAGTACTACATGGAAGCTCCTGTCAGGTATCATATCGGCTAAGATGAACAGGCACATGGGTCAATACATGAGCGGGACACAGAAAGGAATTGGCAAGAATACCAGAGGTGCAAAACACCAGCTACTGGTAGACAGAACAATCAGCCGAGACTGCAAGACCAGACTGACCAACCTGTGCACTGCCTGGATTGATTACAAGAAGGCCTATGACTCAATGCCCCACAGCTGGATACTGGAATGCCTAGAATTGTACAAGATCAATGGGACCCTAAGAGCCTTCATCAGGAACTCAATGGGGATGTGGCGTACCACACTAGAGGCCAACTCCAAGCCCATAGCACAAGTTACCATCAAGTGCGGGATCTACCAAGGAGATGCTCTGTCCCCACTGCTGTTCTGCATAGGCCTGAACCCCCTCAGTGAGATCATTAACAAGACTGGCTACGGATACCGACTACGGAACGGAGCAGTTGTCAGCCACCTCCTGTACATGGATGACATCAAGCTGTATGCCAAGAGTGAACGAGACATCGATTCACTGATCCACACTACCAGGCTATACAGCAATGACATTGGAATGTCGTTCGGACTGGAGAAGTGTAGTCGGATGGTATCAAAGAGAGGGAAGGTAGTCAGAACTGAGGGGATTGAACTACCAGAAGGCAACATTGCAGACATAGAGGACAGTTACAAGTACCTGGGGATCCCGCAGGCAAATGGGAACCATGAAGAGGCCGCTAGAAAGGCTGCAACCACCAAGTACCTGCAGAGGGTCAGGCAAGTCCTGAGGAGTCAGCTGAATGGTAAGAACAAGATCCGGGCCATCAACACATACGCCCTGCCCGTGATCAGGTACCCTGCTGGGGTAATAAGCTGGCCAAAGGAGGAGATAGAAGCCACTGACATAAAGACAAGAAAGCTCCTTACCATGCATGGAGGGTTTCACCCCAAGTCCAGCACCCTGAGGCTGTACGCTAAGCGGAAGGAAGGGGGCCGGGGACTGGTGAGTGTCAGCACCACAGTCCAGGATGAGACAAGGAACATCCAAGAATACATTGGGAAGATGGCCCCAACTGACCGAGTGCTCAGTGAATACCTCAGGCAGCAGAAACCCAAGAAAGAGGATGGAGACGAGGAACCATCATGGAAGGACAGGCCCCTGCACGGTATGTACCACCGGCAGATAGAGGAGGTGGCTGATATCCAGAAATCCTACCAGTGGCTGGACAAAGCTGGACTGAAAGACAGCACAGAGGCACTAATCATGGCAGCACAAGAACAAGCTCTGAGCACAAGATCCATAGAGGCTGGGGTCTATCACACCAGGCAAGACCCCAGGTGCAGGCTGTGTAAAGATGCCCCAGAGACAATCCAGCACATAACAGCAGGGTGCAAGATGCTAGCAGGCAAGGCATACATGGAACGCCATAACCAAGTAGCCGGCATAGTGTACAGGAACATCTGTGCTGAGTACAACCTGGAAGTCCCGAGGTCAAAATGGGAGATGCCCCCAAGGGTGGTGGAGAATGACCGAGCTAAGATCCTGTGGGACTTCCAGATACAGACGGACAAAATGGTGGTGGCTAACCAACCGGACATAGTGGTGGTAGACAAACAGAAGAAGGCGGCCGTAGTGATCGATGTAGCGGTTCCGAATGACAGCAATATCAGGAAGAAGGAACACGAGAAGCTGGAGAAATACCAAGGGCTCAGAGAAGAGCTCGAGAGGATGTGGAGGGTGAAGGTAACGGTGGTCCCCGTGGTAATCGGAGCACTAGGTGCGGTGACTCCCAAGCTAGGCGAGTGGCTCCAGCAGATCCCGGGAACAACATCGGAAATCTCTGTCCAGAAGAGCGCAGTCCTGGGAACAGCTAAGATACTGCGCAGGACCCTCAAGCTCCCAGGCCTCTGGTAGAGGACCCGAGCTTGAAGGATAAACCGCCCGCAGGGGCGTGCTGGGTGTTTTTTTTTTTATATATATATATATATATATATATATATATATTAGGGGTGCAACGATACACAAAATTCACGGTTCGGTTCGGTTCGATACTTTGGTGTCACGGTTTGATATTTTTTCGATACAAAAAAATGTTCATGCATTTTTAATTTGTCATTTATTAAAATTATAAATATATATTTTAACTCAAAAGTACAGTTTTTAAATTTAACCCTAACCCTTGTGCGTGTTTTTTATTTTGACAGCGAATGCGCACCTGCGGACCACTTATGTGCAGCCCTGGTTATTTAGCTCATCATATTGCAGCCACAGAAGTTCTTTTGTCCATGAAACCATAAAGCTGCACTTTCTTTTTGCCTTATAGTCTGATTTATCATAACTTCTCCGTTTTGTGGTAAGCTTTTCTTTGGCTGTCACTTCTTCACCCTGACCTGTCTTATTTGGCTCAGCAGAACTGAAATGCTTTTACACATGCACTCACATAAGCTCAGCGATTCTCTGCGCGATCAACCTCTCACATGTTTAAGCTTGCTGCGGGAGATTTCACTTGTCATGTTTTTTAGATTAGATAGAACTTTATTAATCCCTCGGGTGGGTTCCTCTGGGAAATTCGATTTGCATAGTTTGCATAGTAAGCTAACGATTAATAAGACGATGTCAGAGGAATTGGTGCACAAATTATCATCACTCACAGATCAGTGCTGTCGCTCTCTATACACAGTTCGCACGATTGCAAAGTGAAAGCAAAAAAACAAGCGCAAATTCAAACGCGACTTCAATATGTCACATATTGACAGTGGCTCACCGATGCCAATGACATAATGACCCAGCTACATTTCTGAAAGAATGCAAAAGCATTGACATATATTTTTCCTACAATAGCCCGACGGGCAGGGCAGAGATAGATTTTGGTAGCCCGACTGAAAAAATCGCTAGCTCCGGGACGTCGGGCTAGCGATATTGCAAGCCCTGTATCTGATTGAGGAATCACTCATCTTTGGAAAAGAGAGTTTATTACAGAGAAATGGCTCTTTCCAAAATAAAAGCTATACTATCCGCTTCTTCTGGGCTATATTCTCAGCAGCATAAGGAGAATCATGTGCTAACAGCTGTCTAAATGGCTCGGCTAAAGTTAGTAGCATGCTTGCTTTTTTTTGTCTGCTTCCACTTGTCTTTCCACTAGGATGATGTCGGCGTAAATGTGCAGTCATATTCGTTGTGTTCCCACTAGTGCTTTCAGGTTAATCTCGTTGAAATGACCTTAACGCCACAACACGGCAAATCTCCGTTAACGAGCTACCGCCGATCGCTCCGTGCATGGGGCTAGACGGCCAACACGTTAACGAGCTAACTGCGCTAACACACTAGTTCACACCAACTAGTTGAGCATTGCATGGCACATCCAACATACTGTTTTACTTTAGTCCATGACTCGCTTACCTTCAGGGTCATACGTCACATGAAAACCAAAATAATTCCAAACGCCAGATCTGAATGAGGTTCAACTTGCCTGTTGCAAGGAGAGCTTAACTTCTGTCTCGCTAGCTTGCCCTGCGCTCTTCCTTCTGACTATGCTGTCTGTGTTGAGCGCTCAGTGGATCTGCGCTCGACAGTGCAGCCTAGGCGGAGTAGTCGAACACAGATTCACTGAGCGCTCAACACAGACAGCATCGTCAGAAGGAAAATTGATAAAATAAATTACAAATGTTGTATTGTTCGATACATATGCGTACCGAACCGAAAGCACTGTATCGAACGGTTCAATATCGATACAAATATCGTTGCACCCCTAATAAAAAAAACACCCAGCACGCCCCTGCGGGCGGTTTATCCTTCAAGCTCGGGTCCTCTACCAGAGGCCTGGGAGCTTGAGGGTCCTGCGCAGTATCTTAGCTGTTCCCAGGACTGCGCTCTTCTGGACAGAGATCTCCGATGTTGTTCCTGGGATCTGCTGGAGCCACTCGCCTAGCTTGGGAGTCACCGCACCTAGTGCTCCGATTACCACGGGGACCACCGTTACCTTCACCCTCCACATCCTCTCGAGCTCTTCTCTGAGCCCTTGGTATTTCTCCAGCTTCTCGTGTTCCTTCTTCCTGATATTGCTGTCATTCGGAACCGCTACATCGATCACTACGGCCATCTTCTTCTGTTTGTCTACCACCACTATGTCCGGTTGGTTAGCCACCACCATTTTGTCCGTCTGTATCTGGAAGTCCCACAGGATCTTAGCTCGGTCATTCTCCACCACCCTTGGGGGCATCTCCCATTTTGACCTCGGGACTTCCAGGTTATACTCGGCACAGATGTTCCTGTACACTATGCCGGCCACTTGGTTATGGCGTTCCATGTATGCCTTGCCTGCTAGCATCTTGCACCCTGCTGTTATGTGCTGGATTGTCTCTGGGGCATCTTTACACAGCCTGCACCTGGGGTCTTGCCTGGTGTGATAGACCCCAGCCTCTATGGATCTTGTGCTCAGAGCTTGTTCTTGTGCTGCCATGATTAGTGCCTCTGTGCTGTCTTTCAGTCCAGCTTTGTCCAGCCACTGGTAGGATTTCTGGATATCAGCCACCTCCTCTATCTGCCGTTGGTACATACCGTGCAGGGGCCTGTCCTTCCATGATGGTTCCTCGTCTCCCTCCTCTTTCTTGGGTTTCTGCTGCCTGAGGTATTCACTGAGCACTCGGTCAGTTGGGGCCATCTTCCTAATGTATTCTTGGATGTTCGTTGTCTCATCCTGGACTGTGGTGCTGACAC
Organism: Aulonocara stuartgranti; assembly: GCF_965226115.1. NCBI lineage: Eukaryota > Metazoa > Chordata > Actinopteri > Cichliformes > Cichlidae > Aulonocara > Aulonocara stuartgranti. The sequence goes on along the minus strand of NC_138950.1, from coordinate 13,603,532 downwards.
TCACCAGTCCCCGGCCCCCTTCCTTCCGCTTAGCGTACAGCCTCAGGGTGCTGGATTTGGGGTGAAACCCTCCATGCATGGTAAGGAGCTTTCTTGTCTTTATGTCAGTGGCTTCTATCTCCTCCTTTGGCCAGCCTATTACCCCAGCAGGGTACCTGATCACGGGCAGGGCGTACGTGTTGATGGCCCGGATCTTGTTCTTACCATTCAGCTGACTCCTCAGGACTTGCCTGACCCTCTGCAGGTACTTGGTGGTTGCAGCTTTTCTAGCGGCCTCTTCATGGTTCCCATTCGCCTGCGGGATCCCCAAGTACTTGTAACTGTCCTCTATGTCTGCAATGTTGCCTTCTGGTAGTTCAATCCCCTCAGTTCTGACTACCTTCCCTCTCTTTGTTACCATCCGACTACACTTCTCCAGTCCGAACGACATTCCAATGTCATTGCTGTATAGCCTGGTAGTGTGGATCAGTGAATCGATGTCTCGTTCACTCTTGGCATACAGCTTGATGTCATCCATGTACAGGAGGTGGCTGACAACTGCTCCATTCTGTAGTCGGTATCCGTAGCCAGTCTTGTTAATGATCTCACTGAGGGGGTTCAGGCCTATGCAGAACAGCAGTGGGGACAGAGCATCTCCTTGGTAGATCCCGCACTTGATGGTGACTTGTGCTATGGGCTTGGAGTTGGCCTCTAGTGTTGTATGCCACATCCCCATTGAGTTCCTGATGAAGGCTCTTAGGGTCCCATTGATCTTGTGGGGCATTGAGTCATAGGCCTTCTTGTAATCAATCCAGGCAGTGCACAGGTTGGTCAGTCTGGTCTTGCAGTCTCGGCTGATTGTTCTGTCTACCAGTAGCTGGTGTTTTGCGCCTCTGGTATTCTTGCCAATTCCTTTCTGTGTCCCGCTCATGTATTGACCCATGTGCCTGTTCATCTTAGCCGATATGATGCCTGACAGGAGCTTCCATGTAGTACTGAGGCAGGTTATTGGTCGGTAGTTGGAGGGGACCGGTCCCTTCTTGGGGTCCTTGGGGATCAGGACCGTCCGGCCTTCAGTTAGCTATTCCGGGTGTCTCTCGTTAACTAGCAGCTGGTTCATTTGTGCTGCCAGACGCTCGTGGAGTGCAGTCAGCTTCTTCAGCCAGTAGGCGTGAACCATGTCGGGCCCTGGTGCTGTCCAACTCTTCATACTGGAGACCCTTTCTTGGATATCTGCCACTGTGATGGTTACTGGACCCTGTTCAGGGAGGTCGCTGTGGTCAGCCCTCAGATCCTCTAGCCACTGAGCATTGCCGTTATGGGTTGCATCCTTCTCCCATATGCTCTTCCAGTATTGCTCCGTCTCCAGCCTTGGTGGTGCTGTTCTCTTATTGTTCCCTTGCCACTGAGAGTACACCTTTGCTGGTTCTGTGGAGAACAGCTGGTTTATTCTCCTGCCTTCTATCTCTCTGGTGTACCTCCTCAAGCGGCTGGCCAAGGCTGTGAGTCTTTGCTTGGCAGTTTCCAAGGCCTCAGGTATGGACAGCTTGCTGTATTTCTTAGGCACCTTATTTGTCGCACCTTTCTGCAACTCCGTTAGTTGGCTAACCTCCCTCCGTGCTACTTTGATCTTGCCCTCTAGCCTCCTTCTCCATGGAGGGTACTGCCCCTTGTCGCTGTTCAACTTGTAGCCAAGCATCTCACTGATCACTGCTGCCGTATTGTAGATGAGCTTGTTAGTGTCGGTAATCATGGTTGTAGGTATTGTCCGTAGTGCTGCATTAACATCATCTAGCAGACCTTCTGAGGGAACTTCACGTAATCTTGGTAACCGGCTACGCGGGATCCAGGTTTCAAGCTTGGCCATGATCCTATTTTTCAGGTCAGTTCCTCTCGCACTCAACGATCCTTCTCCTATCGCACTTGGGGCTATGTACCCAATCTCGGGTGGGGGTGATGATATCTCCCCCCTGACCTGGCGTCCTGACTCCTCCTTGCCGTAGCATTTGTGTTGTACCTCGTCAATCTCTAGCTGTGAGAGCAGTCCCTTCTTTCGAATGTTGGAACACTGAGCTACTAGTTGTTTCGCCGTCATTGTGGATGTTGGGTATCGAAGAATCCATAGGTCCCTCATCCTATTCATGTAGCCCCTTCCGCCGGGGTTACTTGCATAGTAGCATTCCAACAACGCCCTGTTTTCGTCTCTTGCCCACCGATGCCTTCTTGTTCCAGTAGCCCACTTTTCGTCAGGGTGCCCTGGTTCCTCAACACCTGACGCGGACCTTGTTGATCCGGGCGACGTCCGAGCCGGCATGCCTTCATATTTATCTGTCTCGCTCATGTCTGCGGTAGGCTTGCTTAGCATAAGGGGTCTAGCCTTAGGACCCTTACTGGATACAGACGCCCCAGGCAGGAATCGAACTTGCGATCCTCTGTTCCAAAGGCGTGTAGTCTAACCACTACGCTATCCAGCTGATATATATATATATATATATATATATATATATATTAATATATATATTAATTAAAATGTAATAAAAGGCTAAATAATTTGTTACATTCTCAGCCTAGGGATAACCTAGACATATAATGCTCTAAGCAAGGAAGGGTCAGCAACACAAGACTAACGAAAAAAAAGGTCCTAGTGTTCCCTGCTGTTCTCTAATCGAAAACAAAAGGTAAACAAAAGACAGTACACTAACCTATGCTCCAATCCAACAAAGAAGAAGAAAAAGGTTACATCAGAACAGGCTTCTAACTCTTTATTACCTGCTGCAGCTCTCAATACATACAGTGGATAATTATTCACAATTTCTAATTACTAAACTATTTACAATGATACAAGGAGTACAAATGAAATCACACTATTCATTAAGGACTCTCAGTCACACCTCACGTTCATTCAAAATCATCATGCATTCCCTTCTTTTGCTTTCCATCCGTCCGTTTTCTTAACCCCTTACCCAAATAAGGATCGTGATGGAAATCAGAAATAAACAGGCTCCAAGGTGTATTTTTATATTATTTAGTCAAGACAGAATAAGGTCTGTGAGTGTCTGATGATCTGATGACAAAGAAATGGAAACTCTTAACCTTTAAAACATGCTTATCACATTTACAGCATGTCTGCAGTTCATCAGTGATAAAAGTAGGTCTAGTAAAGGATACCACAGAAGCTATAAATCAGATTCTTCTCCCTAAAAGCTCACACAGAATTTGCAGCTGTGAAAAAGGTTTAGCTGCAAATGTTACGGTTACACAAACAACAAAGAAGACTGCTACATATAAGCAAATTACACGTGTAGACCATTCTACAATGATGATGCTGGAGAGGCATTAGAATAGAATAGAATAGAATTCAACTTTATTGTCATTGCACATGTCACAAGTACAAGGAAACAAAATGCAGTTTGCATCCATCCAGAAAGTGCTTTAGCCATAATATAGATATATTACAGAAATGGGTCTGTTATAGGTATGAGGGTACAAAATATGGGTCTATTATGGGTATGTTGCAATGTGCACGGTATGAAGGTATGTTATGAATATGCTATAAGTATGTACAGGCTGTAGTGAGTGTACAAGCTATGTACAGGATATAAATTTGAAAACTATACAGAAATATGAACTATGCAAGCTATAAACAGTTGTAAACGGTTGTAGAATTATGATTATCATATTGTACAGAATGATTCTTTATACAGAATTATACAGTAGTGCAGTTAAGATAAGTGAAATATGTGAATAATTTCTGAGTAACTTTGTACTTTCTTCAGAGATAATATGCATGTACCTTCCCATACCATAGTCAGTAACTAAAACCCAAGTTAGCAGTGGCGACCGCTTGGAAAAAAAAGAAGCAGTCGAAAGTACCTTAGTTATCTCTTAGAGAAGCTAATGTGAAGAATGCAGCTACATAGTTAGCTAATGTATTTATTGAAGTTTGTTAAACCTCTGTTTTTGTTGTTTTTATTTTCAGCAGAACAAAATTACGTTGTAAAAAAAGTTAGAAGTGAAGTTGTGTGACAGCATCATTTTCTCAGAAAAACATTGTTGATGAGTTTATGGTCTCAGTCTCTAGTTTTCAGTCATATTAAATATGTTTTTAAAAATCTAGCATTAGGGGGGCTTAGTTTGTAATTGACAAGTACATTTTCTATTAACCAATGGGCTACATCCAGTTTATGGGCTTCCATCGTTTATATGCAGTCTATGCACGATAACTTTATATTTTTATGAAATATGCACATTTCCACTATACTTCAAATTTCACACTGTAAAAATGTTTTTGGTCACATTCTCAGAAATACAGAAATTTCTGCTCATGCTTTTTGTCCCACACTATTGAATTTTTTGTCATGGAAGTTGTAGGTTTTCAGTTCAGCGTCTTGTGAAAACTAATTTCTGAGTTCCATAATCTGTTGATGATGCATCCCATAACACTTCAGCTTTTGTTGTCGTTGTTGGTTTTTGTAGCACATGGAATCAACATGGAGGAAAATTCACATAAGACAAGGTCAGTGGAGAGCCACGAGTCACGTCCCCTCAGGTGTGGGTGGGAATTAATTGCAGTCTCTTTCTGGACAATTTCATACAGGCAACCTTTGATAAAAGAGATTGAAATGTGTTAATACCTGGTGTAAAAGCAATTATGCTGTGTTATACAGAAAAATAGAGCGATATTGTGCCATGCAATATTGATTTCTCTCCATCTTTTACAGAAAAAGATTATCGATCTGTGCATAATCTTACAGGAGTCAGTGCCTCTCCTTTTCTCCTTTTTCTACTATAATTGACTCTCAATTCAAAGGAGAGTGTTCATGCATGCTACAATGTGTCTTTTGTGTACAACTTTTGCCAATCCCATCTCCCTCCCTGCTAAAGCCAGCTTGGCCTGATAATAAGATTAGAGTGTGGAGAGGCAGCTTAGTGACCTGGTCTAAGAAACAGTGATTGATTATCTGTAAAGCTGCTGCAGAAAGGCAAGGCTGGGAAAGGGGTCTCAGAGCAGAGGGTGGACGTGAGGCTGCGGAGGTGAAAGGGCAACAAGTGCTATTCATATAGCACTGCACGAATGTGTCCAAAAAACCAGTATCAGAGGTTTTGCATAAAAAAAGAACGGTAACTTAACATATTTTAAGGTCAAAGGTATTTTAAGGTCATTTTAAGGCAAAGTGGCAGGAACACATAACTCTAGAAACAGTGGGTCAGACTTTTTGTAAAAGAAATGATGTAATACAGGACTTCTTCCACCATTCATCTTCTCCTCTGTGATTATTCACCTGCATGAATACAACAAAGTAAAGGCTTCAGTATGTTATAGTAGTTTTGGGTTTCTGACAGTTGTGCATTTTGTTAAAATAATACAGGAATATAGTGGTTAGCACTGTCATCTACCAACAAGCAGGTCCTGGTTTCAAATCCACTGATCTGTGTGGAGTTTGCATGTTCGCTCTGGGTACTCTGGTTCCCTCCCACAGGGGTTAGGTCAGTGGGCAATTCTAAATTGATCCTGAGTGTGAACGTTTCTTTCTCCTGATGTGTTGACCCTCTAACACATTGCCAACCTGTCCGGGTTGTACCCTGCTTGTCTCCCTATGATACCATGGAGGGACAGTCTTCACCTCCATGTGACACTGAGTTGATAAGGAGAAGAAAATAAATGATATATATAATATACTCACAAAGTTTGGGTTGAGGAAATGCATGCCGTGAATGCTACTGAAAATCATTTTAAAACCAAACACAGATAAAGTACATGCAGGAGATCATGGTCTCTGTATTCACACTTAAATCTATACAAAATGCCTAAAAAGTCTAACTCTTGACATTAAAACACAATGAAAGGAGGCAGGATGCCCCATGGACACTTACTGGGTGACGCATAGTAGACACATCCAGCTGAGAGGAGGCGTCTGGGGCCAAAAGCCAGAAATGTATCCTGCTCTCTTTCTGCATTTCTGCATCATACTTGTTGAGGTATGACAGAGGAACTGAATCCTGTTTCACTATACATTACAATTTAGGTGCACTTTACAATAATTTCACCAGTTTTGATTTAATCCTCACATTTGAATGAATGCCAGCTGGCATGTACTGAGGCACCAGCTTTTTATTTATCAACTTTGTTTCAGCGAAAAGCAAAGAAGCTCAGGAGGATTACACAAACACCACAATAAATCTCTTTCATGTCTTTGACCATAACACAGAGACACCACAACGAGAATCTCAAGGGAGCAACTGTTCTCCATCTAATCCCAAAAAAGGAGGGAGCACACGTACAAAAGCACAGTTTATAATGCATTCACAGCCAGACCCCCGAGAGGCTTTAAAAGCTTCTCTCGCTTAATCTATCATGTCAGGGTGTGGGGGCCATCGAATCCTTTTCACTTTGATATAATCCAAGCTGATTACAGTCCTCTCACCTCCCTTAAATTACTGCTGTTCTTAATTGTGTTGAGTGCAAGTCGACGTCGACTTTGCCTCCGTGTTGTGTACTGTCTTTTTTCTATGTGTGTGCAAAAAATCATTTAATTCTCCTGGAAATAGAAAGGCTGAGGTTATGGCTGAATTATAATGTCTACCATGCTGCAGCAATTTTTCTGTGCGTGTGTGCTTATGGATCTATTTGTGATTTTCTGTGGATCTGTTGGTGGTTGAAATAAAAGCCTTTTTCAGGTCTTTGAACTTAATCACTCAGTATGTCCTGCTGTCACACGCTGGTAATCTTTCTGTGTCGGTAATCTGCACTTCAGATTGCTGTCAAATTAAAGGACATGTGAAGACTTGACAATCTTGGACTATTCACCCCTAGCAGTCTGCTGAATGTTTGCTAACCAGCTGACTGACTTTAAGGAAATAGTGAAAAAACAGTTCTCCAGAAGTTGATTCTGTTCATCTGGACGTAGCGTTTTGTGGGAGAAACGTTTCGTCACTCATCCAAGTGACTTCTTCAGTCTCAGCTGACTGCAGGTTTCCCCAATCTTATAAACAGTACATTTGCATAATGACTGAAATCAGCCCACTGAAGGAACAATGGGCTGGGAGGACAGTTCCTTAATCGTAATTATGCAAATTCTCATGACCATTGATCAACAACCACTGACCAAAACCTACTGATCAAAGACCACTGATCAATGGCCGTGAGTACCATTCACAGAGAGTTGGGGAATGGCTGCAATCACAGCATTGTAAGATGGCAAAAGATCTACCCTTAGGCCCCCTCCTCGATTCAGAGATGGTCTTTCCCTTTTCACGTAAATGGCCTCCTCAAACCAGCGTTCCTCCCTGTCCAGGATGTGTACATCCTCATCCTTGAAAGAGTGTCCACTGGCTTGTAGGTGTAAATAGACTGCAGAGTCCTGGCCTGACGAGGTAGCTCTTCTGTGTTGTGCCATCCGCTTCGCCAGAGGTTGTTTGGTTTTCCCGATGTATAAATCCTGGCAATCCTCCTGGCACTTAACAGCGTACACTATGTTACTCTGTTTGTGTCGGGGGACCCGATCCTTGGGGTGGACCAATTTTTGGCGCAGCGTGTTTTGGGGTTTGAAAGCCACAGAGACCCGGTGTTTAGAAAAAATGTGTCTCAACTGCTCCGATACTCCTGACACATATGGGATCACTACAGGTTTTTGCTTGGGCAGCGGTTGTTCTGCAGTCAGCTGAGACTGAAGAAGTCACTTGGATGAGCGACGAAACGTTTCTCCCACAAAACGCTACGTCCAGATGAACAGAATCAACTTTTGGAGATTTACTTTCCTGGATGATTGAGAACGCATCAAGATGAAAAAACAGTTGTCTTAAGCCATAGCTGATATCATGACACAGCTATTTTGTCTTATTGTTTATTTGGCTTCAAAAACCAATATTTAAAAAAACGACAAAACCAGTGTTTAGCTTTGTGCATTTATTGGCTTAAAAAAGGCTGCCAGCAGTACAAAAAAAAAGATTATCAGTGTCATGGTCCCAGGACCTAGCATTTTGAGTTTGGGGATATTTTCCATTTTGTTGTGGTCTCATGAGTCTTTGTTCTGAATCAAGAGATGATTCTACTTCAAACATTGTACTGTTTAGTCTTGAGTTAGTTTTTTCCAAGTGCCTCTTAGGCCTCTATCTATGTTTGTGGTTCATGGTTTCTTGTGTGATATTGTTAGTTCCCTTTGTGTCCTAGTTTTGTCTCTGTCTTGTTCTGAGCATCTCCTGTGGAAGTCAGTCCTGTCTTATTTTTTCTAAATCTCTTAGCCCATGTCTTAGTCCTGGTCTCATTGTTTGTTACTTCCTGTTTTATTTTGATAGGCCCTTGTCTTTGTGTGTTTTTAGTTTTGCTTTCCCTTAGTTAGTTTGTCAGATTTCATTCAGCTTTGTTCCCTGGTGTTTCTCATCTCCTTACTTTACTGGTGTATAAATATTATCTGAGTCTTCCTTTGTTCTCCATTCTCCTGTGTTTTCTAGGAAGAATTTTGAGTTTGGATTGACCTGACCTGCTTATCTTTGTATTTTTGTTAGTCTGCAAAAAAGCTATTTAGAGTTTTACTTGGTGCTTTTGGAGTTTAACTCTGCCAGCCACATAGCCAATGTGACAGCCGGTTAATTGAGGGATTAATAATTAATCAAAGACACCTTTTGGGCTCTTTATATGGTAATTGCCTGAGTTAATGTGGCCTGAAGCAGGCAGCTAGTGAAAAAAAGCAACATAAATCTACAATAGCGTGCAAAAAAGTCAAAAGCCACCCCTCATTTCTGTATATTTTGTTAGGAAAATGGGAAATAGGTGTTGTAGATTTTTTTTCTGTTCTCAAATATTTAAGAACACACTGGACATCATGCTGAGCTCTGAAAATTTCTTAGCTAATAGCTCTTTGGGAATCACTTTGTTGGTGCAAAAATACAATTATATCTGTAAAACTATGTTATCTTTGACATTTTTCATAGATTCAACTAAGGAAATGGGAATTAGTGATTTTTGTAACATGCTGCTGGAAACAAAGTGCTTAAAGATATTTAAAATCGGTTCTTTATTAAGTTATGTACACACCAGAGACAACACTAGTTCATCCCTAGAGTTATGCGTTTTGCATGCTTGAATGAGTCATCCCATATGGAAAAGAAATAGTAAAAACCTATATGTGATTACTCATGAAAGTGGCCACTTTCTCATTACTTTCATACATTGTTTTAGTATGTATCCAAAACATACAAGTTTCATTATATAATTTTTCAAGGGATCTTATATCTGTTTTCACTCTTATATGCTTTTCATACAAGTTTCACACAAGACAGATACAAACTTTATAAGATTTATATATATCTTTTCCATATGGGATAGGTCAGCCTTAAGTGGCTAAACAAACAAACAAAAAAATTGCCCTAAATAAGGTCAAGCATAAGGACTGGAGTGTGTTAACTCTCATTCAACCACAGGCTCCGGGTTTAACATGACAGCATCTTTACCAGCAGCAGGGCTGCTCTCCCATTACTGACCCTGCACTTAGGCCATTCCTTGAAGAGAAAATGTCTCTACGGGGATCAATACTGTGTCACATTAGTACAGTAATGCACAGCAGGGAAGTAAAGCAAGATTTGAATTAGCTGTACAAATTACAGGGGCCAAGGTAATTGTGCCTGTGATTGATGAGGATGTCAAACAGATGATAATGAGTCACGTCACACGGCAGTACTGCCTGCAATACCCTGTGAACTCAAACAACTGACTATAATATTTTATTTTTATGTTATGAAAGCACTGTTTCTGAGAAGTATTGTTCCCACTCAAGTAAAGACTGTTCTTAATTACATTTCAAGGAAACCACATTTTCCTCTCCTGTGAAATACTTAAGGAGGTAGATGGGGTGGAGAATACTGGGGGTAGAGAATTCACTTAAAACAATTGTTGTACACTACAATTGATGAATAACAAGATATTTAGCTGTAAATTAGACACTGATGGACATTACCATTGGTATGACTGGCTAATGTACTTTCATGTTCTATCCAAGTTCTATCCAAGTTCTTGCTGAGGAAGCTGAGGCAGTAGACCAGGTCATCTACTAATTAACAGGTTGGTGGTTCCATCCCTGGCTGCTCCAGTCTGCATGCCAAAGTATCCTTGGGCAAAATACTGAACCTATTGTTGCTCTTTCATGTGTTCATCAGAGCGCGAATGTTAGATAGAAAAGCACTTAGGCATAGAAAACAAAGCTTGTCTGAATGTGTGTGAATGGGGAAATGAGATGGAAATGACCATCTGATCCTGTCTCTTCTTGATGCCTGTCTCTTTGAAGCTTTATATAATGATTTCATTATATATTCAAGTCCAGTTCGTTGTTAAAAGCTACAGACTTTATACACACTTTTGTTGTGAAATAATAAACTACTTCAAACTTTGACTCATGTGTGCTCTACGGGAATGCATGAAGTGATTTATATTACCTATCTCCTAGATACATGTTAAAATAGCATGCTATAATTAGGATTTTTTAAAATATAGATTCAGCCTATGTAATGGCATGTCCATCAGGTGTTAATTATTGATCACTTCATTTATATGCTTAAGGTAAAGATAGACATTGAGATATAGGGCGTATTAGCATATTTCAAATGGGACTTTGATCCTCAAAAGGATAGTTGTGTGGTGTGATAGTTTAGCGATTTTACAGAGGTTGGATTTTTTTTATTAAAGGTTTCGTATGATATGAAATTACTTTCATTTTTTCCACCAAATGTACAGGTCAAAACTGAAATAAATAATATTTGCATAGTATTGATGGATCAAAGAAATGTTTTCCCAGCTTCCCAGTTTTAGAGAGCTTAATTGGCTTTAGCTCATTTTATGTGGCACAACTGTTTTGGTCACTACAGTACACTACATGGTACCTACAAAGAACTAAGATTAGTATTTAGAAAATGAATATAGCAGTTCACTATAATGATCTAAAGAGCCAGAGCTAAAATAAGCGAGAATACTGGACTTTGGTTTGTCATATTTTCAGACATAATGCCATAAACTGTGTGTGGAGCAGGCAGGATTGGACCGAAAAGCAGACTCGCCAGGCAGGATTTAACACAAGAACTCAGATTTATGGCTGGACTGTCAAAGAAATGCAAAACTAATCTAAACTGTGAAGCTTGAAACCTGAACTAACACATAGAAATACACAGTTAGGAATGAGGGAGAACACGACACTGGACTGAGGGAATCCCTGAACATGGAACGAAGACCTTCACAATAAAACAGGAAATGAAGGAATGCAAGAATCACAGGGAATGAACACAGAGGATGAATACAGACGAGGAATACAGGCAGGCACACACTATAAATACACAGAGGGACACTGGGAAATCACACACAGGTGGGAGACACAGCTGGACCTGATTAACCTGACGAGACAGGGGAACACTAACACCAGGGGCCAACAGAGGGAGCACAAGCCCAGAAACCCAGTATCCAAAACCCCAAAATACAAACCATCCCAAAACAGTCCACAAATAATAATAATAATAATAACAACATCAATAAATACACTAAACACAAAATCACTGAGTCACGGACCATGACAGTTACTCATTCAAACTAGTCCAGAAAACTACAAGGTTCATTGACATCTGCAGATACGTGGTCGTACATTGATTGAGGGAGCGCTTGGTTTGCTTTTGCTTTTGCTTTGTCTTCTTTTGGTGGCGTGCATATTTTCAGTGTCACTCGATCATCTTCACTTGTGGGAAGCTGAAATTGTTATTGCGATTAATATGAATTGTGCGACCCTTGTCTGCAAAGACTTGGCAGTTACTCACCGAGTGGCAGTAAAACATGAAAAAGTGCAATGCAAACAGGAAACAAAGACTGTTTGCCTTCAAAGTAAGAGTTGCACCTTTTGAAACCTTATGGTGGAAGTGGTACGACATTTTAAAAAAACTTGTGTTGAACTTTTTCAAATTTCACTAGCGTTTGGTTGTAGTTAACCACTTTTTGGAGATAAGTTTACATCTTTCATGCAAACAACAGTGAATTCAGCAATCTACTATCAACAAAAGGAGGATTCTGGTGCAGTACCTTCTTTGTGGCTGATTTCACCTAGCAACAGAAAACAACCACTTGCCAGTCGGCTTTTTTCCTTAGCAACTGAAGATTGACAGTGAGTTGCCAACTGGTCTCTAGGCCTGTGTGGCTGATAGCCACAACATTTGTTAAATGCGTGCTTTACACGTCTGTTAAAGGCACATATTAAAGGCAGAAGATGTGAAGGCAGATGTGGTCTGTGCATCAGTTAAAAGGCTCCATCCTGCTGATCACATTGATTAGGAACTTCAAAGTCACATATATCGATTGGATTGCACTTCAAAAAAAACCCTGTGGTTAAGATTTGACACTTGCCCTAAGTCTGTCTGGTAAAAGTTGAATTCAGGACATCTTTTTTTCTGTTTATACCATGGCCTTCTGAGTCTTAAATCCTGCTTTCAGGTTGACATCTTAAAATCTGGGAGAATTTTAAACACAGACCTTTGGTGTCTGGGGTCTCTGAGGAACCACTGTAGCATAGGCTTATTATGCTTTGTCAAGAAATTCTGTGATCATTACTAACTGTAAACCTGTAATAACCTGTAAATACATCAGCTACATCTATAAGTGACCATATTGACACATCTGTATTTAAGCTGATACGAAGAGATTCATCTAAATAGTGTTAGTGCTAAAAAACTCAAACTGTTCCTTAATAAACAGACACGAGAAAGACGACTGTTCCAGTCTCCAGAAAGTGAAAGCAGCATCTAATTTACTTCTCACCCTGCACGTCCTCCTGTGATGAACTTGTGAGGCATCTGATGTTGTATACAGATTATGAGCCTCATCCTGTAATTCCTCTCAGCCGAGTGCTCAGTGGAAATCTGAAATCAGATCACTCAGCTTCTTAATTACAGTCTGACTGCATTAAGCCCTCCCCGTGTCCCACAGGCAGTAAAGTGGCAAGAGGGGGCCTTAGCCGTCATGTTCGACCCTGGACTTGTTCAGCAGAGGCCCTTTCAGCCCTCACCCTGTCACTCTTGTCAGCACAGCTCGCCTTGTGCATGGTAACACATGACAGATCTGGGAGATAGAACAGCCAAGCCTCACCCTGCTGCCACACTAATGGTTTATAAATATCTTCTTCAAAGAGCCGAGATGGTGTGAGGGGTAGCATGGTGGTTATGGGCTCTGTTGTGGTGTAACATTGCAGACCCATTTAAGCTCTCAGCTTGCCTTTCATTCCCTGCCACGAGGACCCAAGAGCTGGCTGGAAGAGGGGTTAGGAAGTGCACTGCGGGACTCGAGATGGACAGCTGGGATGAAAAGGCTTCTGGCTGGCATCCGCTAATTCAAATCAGACAAACCAAGTCACCACAACAGCTACTGTGGTCATATTCAGCTAATTTTTTTACCAGTTTGGAACATTTATACAAGTGATACATTAATGCCAACATGTACAGATGTTACCCTTTTTTTTCAGTTCAACTTGCATAAGTCACAGAAGTTGTCCTACAATAGAAGTCTTTGTTTTCCCACATAAACACCTATATCCCCTGTGTGAGCGGTATTTGCATGTGATCAAAGCCTCAGCCCACTGCACCCTCCTTCTTTCTCTGACTATAGAAAACTGTTCCTCTGCTTCCCAGTTTCTTGTATTGCGCTGTGTTCACAAAAAAGAGCATTGCGGTTAAATTTTCTGTATGTCAGGGCTGTAAGAAGACATGTAGGGCTTTCAGGATAAGAGTCAAAGGACAAAAAGCCAAGCGTGTGCAACGGTTCTCTGACTGACCTGTTGTTACACTCCTTAAGAGAGGAGGGGAAAGAAGAGAAGTAGTACGGTGAAAATTTACTGATCTCTATTTAGTTTTCACTGATGCGAGCTTTGTGAATAATGATTATTATCAAAGGTTGTAATGGTAGTAATCTCATTTTAGATGATTTAAGCGTACAATATATCACGCAGCGTTTGCCTCAGTGCTTTAGAGGCAACTGATCCTCGTATTTACCTTTGTGTTGGCAGAATGCAGTGTCAGAGAGGACATGAAGGGTCATGGCTCTCCGGTTTTTATTGCTTCTCATGTTTATGTTTAAAGGAGTCTTTTTTCAACTGATACTGACACCCACTGGCTACGTTATTACGTACAGCTTGCTACACTAAATGGATCAAATTCCTTGGCCAACTACACATTACACCTACAGGAGCTTTTTAAAGTTTTTGTGCTGACGTTAATGCCAGAGCAGGTTTGGAACTCGGCAGTTACTGAGTCAAAAGTTAAAATAGAAAAAGTCATTAATAGAAATCATAACGCCACAGATGTCTTTTACCCCGTCGAGTCAATTACCAGCCAAACTGGGAAACATACAAGTATGACAGTGTGGTGGCGGGAATATAGTTACGTAGGTTTTTCTTGATAACCATAATGAGAAATGATCCAGAGCCACATTCTTTGAATTAAGAACATATTTAAAAATGGTATGTAAAAATCTGTGACTTGTTGAACTCGGGTCTGCCATAAGTTGTAGAATGACTGATGCTCCACCGCCTGTCACTCTAATGTCATAACGCAGACTTTTCGTCCCTCTTAAAAGTGGAAAATAGCGCTCAATAATTTGGATTAAAATAAACGTAACTGTGGTTTTTCTGACTGATTTAAATTTACAATTTAATCTTTTAAAGTCAAACCCAGTTTAATCCTCAGTTCAACAGCTTTACATGAGATGGCGCATACCACAAGATAACATAAAAAGATGGTGATAATCACTTAAACTTTAACTTAACATTAGGTTGGGTTAAAGTTAACCAGAAAACTTTAATACCATTTTAACTCTTTGGTCAGCCTGGCAGTTAGCTTAGCTTAGCCTAGCCTAGCTTAGCTTCCGCCTGCTTTAAATATATGGTTAATGCTCTAATTACAGTGGATACTTTAATCATAGTGGACAGTATTATTTCTGTGTACATGGGTCACAATCAGTATGTAGAGGTTTCTCATGTGATATCATGTGGAATTTGTTCGAGAACTAGTTAGGAAAAACCAGAAACCTCGCTAAGTGAAAGTGATAGCAAAGCGCACACTGCATCAAAATCCTTCTTTTCATTGTTTTGGTCACTATCAGATTGTTGTGGTTGCCTGATTATCAGAAACAGAAAACATAGGCCTTAAGTAAAAGCCCTGCAGCGCTGTAGCCAACAAAAAGTGCAGCATTTCCTTTTAAGGTACCTAGTCTCTGTTTCTGGTTTTCATCATACTTTTCAAAGTTTCACTCAAAGTAGAGGATGCAGTTATTGTTGGCTACCAAAGCAATTGCAAAAAGGTTTTCCTGATCCAGTGGGGGCAGTTTGACCAGTTTGGTTGCCAGATTGTGACAGACTGGTTTCTAGGCCTGTGTTAATGTTTACTTTCACCCGAATATTTCCACATTCACTCAAACTAAATTTAGTCCAGTGGGAAACAATGCTGCATGTTCTCAGCTGCCACCTTTCTAATGTGAGTGGGCCGCTGCTTCTGCTACGACCTCAAGGTGATACTGTAAAAACAGTCTTCAGTTTTGCATGTGTGTGTGTATATTTGTGTGTGTGTGCATGACTACACATGTGTCTGCTTTTGCATGTGAGAGTAAAACGACTTTGCTGTGAGAACCAGAGGGAGGTTGTGGGAGTTGGGAGCCATGTGTGCGAGGAGAATCAATTTAAACACAATCAAAAGTTAAGAGGGATTAAAGCTACTGTGATGAGATAGCACACTCAAAATGGTTTAAAATAGCTGCAGAGATTACACTAATGTAATCCAATTTAAAGGAGCCTTCCCCAAATATTTATTATTGAAGCACCATCTGCTTGAAGCCTGTAGGGTCAGTCCAGTATGCAGTTTTACACCAACAAGGCTATTTTGTTGTCCTACATTCCTGCTGGTCCTGTCTGTCAAAAGACAAAATCAGAGAATAACCCATTTTTTTCTGGCTCCGCTTTAATCTTTGTTCATGTTTGTCCTTGTTTGACTTTTAAAAAAAAATCTGGAAAATCACTTTGCAATGGCTTTCTCACTTGCTGAACTTCTCGATAAAAGTAAAGCTCAAGGTCATTGAGATCTGTTAATCAGCCAGTGTGATGAAAGATTGTAATGAGCAAAATGAGTCTGGTGTTTTTAATTATTTATGTTCAGACCAGCTGTGAGTGCAAACATATGATCTCCATTTTAATTAAACATGTGGCGTAAAATATATCACGCTATACATTGGGAAATGATGGAAATTTGTCAGCTGTCACTGATTTTTTCATGTGGCTTTTGATTAAGATACTTGTGTTTGTTTATTCCCCAAAACATGATTTTTAAGCAGTTTTCCAGAAGGTTTTGCTTGGTATATTATTAGTATAATATATGTACAGTAACATAAAACTGCATACATAAAAATGAAAGACTCATTTTAATCTTGTTTTCTCTTTTCAGGTAGTATCAGGTATAAAAGGAGTTGTTATTATGTATTTTTCTGTTTCTGAGAAACACCTGTGGTTATATCACCTCCACTATGGCAAATCTGAGTAACACACACAATGTCACGGTCTGGCTGGCAGACCGTGGGGATGTGGGGAAGGAGGACCCAGGCGCGGAGCTCAAAGTTCAAGCAGTGTGTTTATTTACAGAGTGGAACAAAAACAACAATAAATCCCCGTGTTCTCCCAGACTCCCGTGTCGTGTCTCTGCGTGAATAGTTCGTGTCTCTGTGCTCTCCGCTCCCGTGTCAGCACCCCCCGGTGCTCGCTGCTCTTCGTGCCTTCCACGCTCCTCCTGCGGGAAACAATAGACGCAGCCGTCAGGACACAAATAACCGCGGGCATACACTTACACACATTAACTCAATTCAATGGGACGACTAACGTGGAGTCTCAAGGAAATGATCCCGCGTCGGTGGGAGCTCCAACTCTCTCCTAAGTAGCTCCCCCGACGAGGCCTGATCAGCAGCAGGTGTGTGACTTCGGGTGTGGCCAGTCCTTCCGCAGGGCCACACCCCTCAGGCCTGCAGGTGGCTGAGCTCCATCCTCCAAGCATACCCGCAGACACACACACACACACACACACTCACATCTACAAGCATGGAGAAGAGCAGCAGCAACACCAAAATACATATAATAATAATCATATAATTCATAACTGCTCAGGGATCCTGGGTTGCTCAGACCCAGGACCCTGACACACAAACAGTCTTTGAGATGTTTAGTCAACTGGCTTTTGGTGTCTTACAGTTGTCCTTTTCAGCTGAGTGTATAGAGAAGGTCTACTGACTAAGATCTTGTTGACTCTTCACTGTGGGTATAAATAAAATAGGAATATGACTCTTGAAGACTTTCCAAACGCTGTTCTGGATTAAATTCTGAAAATTACTGAAAGTCACTTCACAGATTTCAAACTAACCATATTACAGCCGCTCCTTCTCAGATAATCATTTGTGGGAGAATGATGGCAATATGTATCACATAATATAATAAGAAATTATAATGGAATTTGGACACTTCCCTTAGATTACTGTATACACTCACTAGACACTTATTACTATGCCTTACTAGTATCAGGTTGGGCCCCTTTTGCCGTATAATTCTCCATAGAGCTGTGTGGTGTGAATAAGGCACGGCGGGACCACGGGTTGTTGCTTTGAGCCATTTTTATTCGCGCCAGCTGCAGCTCACAGGCTGGCAGCCGCACATCACACCACAACACAATCCTCCACCAACCCATGAGTCCCCATGTTTTAACAGGCGGGTGTGATTGCGGATGCCATGGAGGTGCGTCCGCACGGCACCACCGACCACGCCTCACCACAGGGCTGTGTGTCTCTTCCGGGGGCCGGCCACACCTCCAGTGGTGGCAGCGACGCTGGTCCGGAGGCCGGCCACCTGACAAGCCGGCACGACCCTGCAGACACAGTCGTGAGCCCCTGCTCTCGGGCGGCTGGACCAGCATCCGTTGCTCCGGGGCAGTCCGTGCCTCAACCTCGCACCCGGATCGAGCAGGCTCCACTGGCGCGGGGACCTCCGTCTCCCCACATGGTTCTTCCACCGCTCCCAGCTGGAGCGGACCCTCGTACACCTCCATCTCTGGCTGGAGCGGCTCCTCCACCTCCAGCGGGCACGGACCCTCTGGCACCTTGTCCACCACTGGCTGGAGCGGCGCCTCCACTGCTCCTGACCCGCTCCCGTCCCCGTGTTTTAACAGGCGGGCATGATTGCGGATGCCGCGCAGGTGCGTCCGTACGGCACCACCGACCACGCCTCACCACAAGCAGATTCAACCATGTGCTGGAGACATTCCTCAGATTTTGGTCCATATTGACATGACAGCATCACACAGTTACTGCAGATCTCCTGTTCCCAAAGTAACTCTATTGGATTGAGATCTGGTGACTGTGGAGGCCGTTTGAGTACAGTGAACTCATTATCATGTTCAGTACACCACTTGGAGATGATTTGAGCTTTGTGACATACTATGTTATCTTGCTGGAAGCAGCCATCAGAAGATGAATAGGTATGCTGTGGTGTTTAAAAAATGCCCAGTTGATATGACGGGGCCATAACTGTACCAATAAAGCATCCCTAGCATCCTCTTTGGCCACACTAGTCATCTGCATGCCTTCTATTGGCGACTGTCAAGCCTTTGAGTCGCCGAGCAGCTGAATAGGGGAATAATGTTGACACGCTCGCTGTTTAAAACGTTAGTCAAAGTTCTCCTTTATTTGTTATCAAATCCTTAAAATCCGTAGAAAAACAGTGATGAAAAACCTTCCAAGCTTGAGCGGTCAGCAAAAGTCGACTTCCCCCATCACCCACTCATTCACAAAATTTCCCTCGGGCCGTGAACAGGTGATATAGCAATCACTATTACTGACACCACGTGACCCAAAACTACGCCTATCCACAACACCTTCTATTGGATTCAATCCAGTCAATCTTTGGATGGACTGAAGTGGCCTTCGTCTTTTCCTCCTGCCTGGCAGCTCCGTCTTCAACATCCTTTGTCTCATAAATCCATTATTTCTCCTCTGCACATGTCCAAACTTTCTCACCCTTGCCTCTGTAACTTGTCTCCCAACTGCTCAACTTGAGCTGTCCTTCTGATGTACTCATTTTTAGTCCTGTCCATGCCGATCATTCCCAGTGGAAATCTTAACATCTTCAACTCTTCCATCTCCAGCTCAGCCTCCTGTTTTTTCCATTTTTTTTTTATCACCGCCGTATCTAAACCATACATCACAGCAGGTCTCACTACTATCTTGTAAACCTTCCCTTTCATTCCTGGTTCTCTCAGTCTGTCACAAATCACTCTTGACATTCATCTCCACCCACACCTCTCTGCCTGCACTCTCTTCTTCACCTCTCTTATACGCTTGTCTCTCACTTAGGATGCTTGACCCCAGGTCTTTAAAATCATCCACCTTCTTTGCCTCCCACCTCTCCCAATTTCATTTATTCACTTGCCTCCTCTTCATTTACATACATGAAGTGCTCGCAGATTCAGCACCATATGACCTTCGATTTTCTGTTTTGTGTTGCTTCAGGGCATTTTCAGTGGTTTTATGGTTTTAATGAATGTAAATGAAAGAAACAACAGATTAAACTAAATATGTAAGAAGGTCAGTGGTTCTGACTGACTCCTCCAGTTTTCTATAGATAAGAGTTGTACACATTAAATAGGTGGTTTAAAAATGTGCTTGTGTGAGTTGATGAATGTAACCTACAGCATAAAAGCTCGTTGAATGGTTAATAACATTGGAATAGTGATTAAAAAAGGTCATGAAAATGTGAGATTGTGTTTACCGTCTAATTAAAATTCAAATATATTGTTTGTTAGGTCATTTTACAGCTAAAGCCCCGCTCTGCTGTTTTGATTATGAAAAAAGGGGGGGGGAAGAGGTGGAAATCAAGAGTTAATATCAGCCTCAGCTAAACCTTTAGCTCCAGAGAGAGACTCACATGAGGGAAAGACATGGGTGGAAGCAGAGATTACTCGGAGAGATAGAGTAAGGCTGGTTAAAGAGGATCAGTTTATCTTCACACAGGCCTACATGGCTACCTGAGGGCTTGGAGGTGGAAGGCGGGGGGGCGACTTTTAATCCTTCATTTGTTCATAACACAGCAAAACTAGGTTTGGATGCCCTGTTAGACATGCTAATTACACATATCTGAGTAAGTGAGGCACTAGTTTGTGTATTTTTAGACACTTGCCGAGGCTGCTTTTTCAACATTTCATTTTTATATAAGTCTGTGATTACTTACTTACTGCGTTGCATCTGTTTACAGTTATTTATTCATCTGCTGGGACTTAAATTTAGCTGCTCTGGCGAAATGATGGTTTCCACTGGGGTTTTAGCTACCATCAGAGGATCTCTGGTTTCATATGAAAGTGCTTCCCCCTATGGACGACTGTCGGTACTACAGGAAACACATTTGGTCTCCTAATTGTGCTCCAGCTCCAGCATGCGTGATATGGTTGACTGGGCTTGTTGTTCTATTCTGTTTTGTTAGTACAGTTTCGTTGCCATCTGAAATGCTTTTGCAGCTGAGAATCCACCAAGATGCCCCTCAGGAAAAATAATAATATTATATATTTTTTTAAATGTTGTTTATTCATAAAGGAAAGAATCCTATTAGCAGAATCAAAGCGTGGCTAGGCTGAACAATAGCCTTTAGGAAAATATAATTAGGGCAAGGTTAGCTGAGGCTACCTAGTCTCATTTCCTCCAGTATCCTCTTTTATTAGTAGCTTTTCCAGATTTTTTACCTCTGGTGAGGGATTTAAGTTGATTTATATCCATATCCACATGTTGAATAGCCTTTGTATCTGAGTCTACTGACATACACATACAGACAAACACACACACACATACGCACATGCACACACACAGACTCATCCCAGATGGAGACAGGCACAGATTAGTGAAGATTTTACTTCATTTAATAAACAATTGAATGACACAGTTCTGAGGATAAACCTGCTCAAAGAAGCACAAGAATAGTCTGGACTTAGAAGACTACAGGTTATTATCGCGCTTCATCACAAAATCTCCGTGTATCATTCAGAAATGCTGTTTGCATGCACTGCTTCTGCAAGCTCTCTGCAGAAATTCATAGCGAAAAGCGACCTGCAGAAAAAAGCTGGTCCTCTCTAATTGGGCCTTTTGTACACGCTGTATTTTGATCAGCATACACTGAGCATGTGACCATTTAGAGAAGTCGGAGATACGCCACACAGCTGCATCACAAACAAGACCATTTATGCAATAATATTACACAATTGTTGCAGCATGTACATATTGCTTTATTGATGGGCATGACAGTAAAGACGATAGCTGGTGGAAATGAAATAAGATAAGATAAGATAAGATAAGATAAGATAGAACTTTATTAATCCCTCGGGTGGGTTCCTCTGGGAAATTCGACTTCCAAAAAGCACAGCAACGACCGAAGTTACAGTTACAGAATTGTTATATATATATATATATACACACACACACACACACACACACACACACACACACACACACACACACACACACACACATATATAAATACAGAGACAAATATAAAATAAAATATACAAAGGGGATAAATAGAATAAATAGGAATAAAAAATAAAAAATACAAGTGAATTGCACATTTCAAGTATTGAGTCTATTGCACTGTTGACTATTTACAAAAAGTATTGCACAAGGTATTGTACAGTGAGGTGAAGAGGCACTACAGCTTAGTTGTTCCCCCCTCCTTTGTCCTCCTGTTTCCCCTCCCTCTCCCCTCCAGAGAGGAGTTAAACAGTCTGATGGCGTGTGGGACAAAGGAGTTTTTAAGTCTGTTAGTTCTTGTCTTGGGGAGAAGCAACCTGTCACTGAACAGACTCTTCTGGTTGTTTATGGCCGTGTGCAGAGGATGCCCAGCATTGTTCATAATGTCCATCAGTTTCTTTAATGTCCTTTTCTCTGCCACTGTCACCAGAGTGTCCAGCTTCATGCCGACCACAGAGCTAGCCTTCCTGATCAGTTTCTCCAGCCTGGATGAGTCCCTCTTTGCTGTGCTGCTCCCCCAGCACACCACAGCATAGAAAAGTACTCCAGCAACCACCGACTGGTAAAACATCCTCAGGAGCTTCCTGCAGATGTTAAAAGACCTCAGCCTCCTGAGGAAGTACAGTCGGCTTTGGGCTTTTTTATACAGGTGCTCTGTGTTGCATGACCAGTCCAGTTTATTGTCCACCCACAGCCCGAGGTAATCAGAGAGCTAACAGGATTTGCGAGGGAAAAATCTATGTTTCAGATCTGAAAATAGATGATTTCGCTGCACCCTGGGCTGCTGTACATTACCAATCAAAAACAGGCTGATCTGACGGCTGATATGGGCATGGCGGTGGTGATGATGATGGCGATAAAGATATTAATCTCATGCACACATGCCCAATAGATGGCTTTACTCCTCAACATGGCTGGCACGAGCAAATGAGGAACAAACAGGAAGAATGTTTTCCTTTCGTTTACATGTCACAGTATAAATCACAGCTTTTGACATCTTTACATGTGTTGATGAAAAATAAAAGCAGGGTAGATCTCCCCTCAGTTGGTGACGTCCCTTTTATCTACAACCAACACTGTGTCCGCATTTTAGCATTCAATATTTATGCGATTAGATGCCAACAGATGATGAGCTTCAGTTTGAGTATGAATGAGCAGCTCTGCTACATCTACTAATTGTAAGCGTGCCTCTGTAGGATTGATACATTTAAGGGTCTTATTAGTTTCAGTACAGCCTACTGAAAGGTCAAGGTTCACCTGTGTATTTGCACATTCACCCAAAGGGAGATCAAACTGCACTGCCCCTCATGTGCACCACGTGATCGCAATCCAAAAAATCCACCCGACATAAGAGGTGTTAGGGTTGGATGCAGGAGTCAAGTTGCTTTCTGCCTTGAAAAATATTTTTTAGATAATTTTCTTCTATCTAATGTTTCTGATTGCATCATTTGCAAACAGGTTCAGCTGAGGTCACCCTAACCCCGTAACCACCCCACAGTTTTGTAATTGAAAAGCCTACATGTTGCTGTGATGATCGTGACCCTGGTATTGGTGGGAGAAATGATCGTGTGTTACATCATATCTGTGTACAGCTGAGCTCTTTTGCTCACATGAGGTGAGAGGATTGAGTCTGAGATTGTTGAGGGATTAGTCAGAAGGACTTACCAGATTCAGAGATTGAGAAATTAAGGGATAGGAGCACCACACTTGCGGGGTCACATTGTCCCAGGAGGAAAAAGAAAGCACTGAGTCACTGCAGGAAAAAGTGCATGTGAAAAAACCCCAAAAACAAGTTCTGTTTCATTTTTTGGTGCTTTATACATGCACACACACTTTCCTCCTTTCCATCTGTGCCCACACCACCACCCTCTGACTAATTCTCCTGCCCCTGCATGGCTTCACTGTGGGAGAGAAGGAAGGCGTGTCTGCATGAACAGATCTGGGGATCTCAGCTGGATGTCTATGGATCATAACGCTGCCTCCCATTCCTCTCTGCTACGCCCTGCCATCCATTTGAGCGCAGGAGGGACACTTTTCACTGTTTCATTTGCAGCATTTAAAGGATATAGCAGCAGTGGGTCTTTTTCACGTCCTTGGCTTTAGTTTTTAAAGCAAGCTCCAAACTGGAGACTCAGACGGAGACCAGCTGCTGGGATCAGTTGATCCAGCTTCAGGTGTCTGGTTCGGGTGACTGGGCACCCTGTGAGTTCAAAAAGATCTCTTTCGTGTTATCGTTTCCCACAACCTGTCTTCATATCACCATGACTGCTTCATTATCATCATTCCACCTCCGTCGTTTCGTCTTTGGTTTCTTTTCTATGTGCAAATGTATTTAAGAGTTTAAGAGGAAGCATTTTCCAACCACATCAGCTTCATCCGAATGTTAACAGTAGTGAGATAGTGGACACTTGTAAATATGACTTTTGGTTGATGAAATTAGTTTGAGATAAGCCAAAATTCTACTTTCTTTACCTCTTAAACCTGTATCAGATGCAGATGAAGAACCAAATATAGCGTTTTAATTTGCATCTTAACAATGAAACATTGCTGGGGGGGGGGGGGGGATCAAACGAGTGAAAAGAAAAGCGTTAATATCCTCCAATAAAAATAAAGAGTTACAATTTTCATGTATTGATACGAAGGGTTAAGTTTGTTTTTCTCCTTCACCATTTGCTCGTTTCCCATGCAGAACAGTAGAGACTTAATCTACTGTAGTGTAAATCTTTTATGAAGGCTAAATTTGAGAATTTAGAGGCTGGGTGTGTGGTGATTTAGATCTTTGTTGATTTGGCAGCACTAATGTCCGCTTGTTTTGCCATAGATAATAACTTAAGAGATACTGATTTAAATTAAAATTGTCAAGAGTGCTCAGATCAGAGAAACTAGAGTAGTAATCTCCACCTTCTGCAATGTTATCATTGAGTTTTTACTACATATGAAGATGTTACAATGAAGCCATTAAGTCATTTGACAATTTTAGTTATTGTTTTTGTGCTGTTCAAAAGTTTTTATGCCGCTAATTTTGGTTCATCCAGTTTAAAGAACGATGAGCATACGCCACTTATGCCACCGTTTACTAGTCCTCCTGTTCTAGTCGTGGCCAGATTTTAGTGAAACTTACTTAAAAATACACAAGTTGTGTTCAAGGTCAACTCACATTTGTCATATGACGGGCAATAACCTGGGAATTGTGAAGGATCATGAGATGGATGAGCTGCTACGTCTCTGATGTTCTGGTTTCCTGAGTAGTTCTTTTCATATTGCAGATCAAAACAATTGCTGCGAAAAAAGATGGTTAAAATCACTCAACTAATATCTCTTACATGGCCATGATGATGGCAGACATTTACAGAACAAAAACAAAAGAAAACGGATTATTGATATTCAGACAACTTAAAATAGAATCAGGGTGATTTTTATACCAAAGTATTATTAAAAATTATTGCTTCAGCTCCTTATATCAGTGAAAGTCAGTGCTGCTTCTCTCTCCCTAATATTATTATGTGAATATCTTTGATATCTTCCATGACTGCAAAATAATGATCTCTTGTTGGAGCCCTGCAAAAAATGGATTCAATCTAATCCCCAGAAATAAGTCGAATAAAACAAACGCAAAAGTTAAACTGACTTATTGTGTTGCCATAGCAACCTGGCTTTCTGCAAAAAGCAGTCAAGGCTGCTGTTCAGCTGCTCCGTCGAGGTCATGATAAGAAGTGCTTTTTAAACCCTTGTTATCACTGTTTTGGTTCCAGGTGACACAAAGAAGGTGGAGTTCCCCAGAAAAGAGATGGAGGTGGTACAAGGCCAGATGGTGGTGTTACAAGCGTGGTACAGCCCCAGCGCAGACATTTCCAAAAACTCTGTCATTTGGTACTTCTCTGGGAACGAGTCCAAGCAGGTGAGAAGGGAACAGCCGAAGCAGTGTAACGTTGTGCTGAATAGCTGCTCTGACCTCTGGTGCAAAGACAATCGAGAGCCTCTTTAAAGGGATTAGAGTAAAGTACGGTTTGCTGGTTGGTTCTCTGGCAAGCGCTACAGAAGCTTTACATCTAATGCAAAAACTATTAGAGCTCAAACAACGAACTGAACTACTTTGCGTAGATTATTTTCTATCATACAATATCAGTTTAAAGACTGTATTTAAAGCTGTGTTTAGATCTTCTTATTGTTTAATTTAAGCAAGAGGAAGAGAGTAATGTTGCATTGCATGACAATGTTACATTCTGACTCACCCATAGAGATTTTTAAAACATGTTGATATGTAGAGATTAGGATTTTTTCTAAAGCCACTGTCTAATTCATAGTGGAAGGAAGAAGGGGAGGGCGTTAGGAAGGACAATATGCCTCTAATGACACTTGAGCCCTACATTGTGCTGTACCTCTCTTACATAGCACACGCTGCTAGTGAACTTGCACATGCCTGCACATGCACTATGTTTGTGTGTGTTTATATGATTAATATTATCTAAACAGTTTCCAATGCCTGTGAGATTATCTCAAACAGAAAATCAGGCTGAAATTCAACATCCACCATCTGTAGATGCCAGGATTATCTTTATGAAGGACATGGTAATCTGCACATCTTAATATCAGGCAGAATTCAAAAAAATGTTCATTTGAATGAAATAATCCATATCGATGTAGTGATGTCTGTGTTTCTGTGGACGTGTTCTCTCCGTGCAGGTGATAAACTTTAGCTCAGGTGAGGTCGGACACGGTCAGAACGAGTTCACAAAAAGAGTGGGCTTCAGTGTGGCCATGCCCTCGGCCAACCTCTCCATCTACATCAATAACACCCAGGAATCCGACTCTGGTCGCTACACGTGTATTATCATCATCTCCGGAGCTCCTGGCATTTCTGGGGAGATGAGCCTTAATGTCAAAGGTAATGGTCCGCAGCGTCAGAGGAATTTCAAAGGTTAGATGTAATCAGAAAGTCTGCAGTGCAGCTCACACACTTCCTCGGATTTGGAAGTTCAGGCGA
Organism: Aulonocara stuartgranti; assembly: GCF_965226115.1. Classification (NCBI taxonomy): domain Eukaryota; kingdom Metazoa; phylum Chordata; class Actinopteri; order Cichliformes; family Cichlidae; genus Aulonocara; species Aulonocara stuartgranti. Next base: position 13,577,022 of record NC_138950.1, on the reverse strand, counting down.
AGTAAATGCTAAGCATATTTTAAAGGATTTAGGATTAGACCAGTCTGTCAAAAATCATATATTTATATGAGAAAGCACTGTCCACATAAAACTCATCTGCTGTTTAGGGATTCGCTGGGCTCTCAGGTTGTTATGTCATCCTCCAGCAGCAGATTGAAACGTACTTTTTTTTTGCGGCGTGGCTACTGCCCTGAGACATTTCCACATCGCTGGCGCTGCATTACAACTACCATAGAAGTTCACTAAATGGGGCTGCTGGTGTAGCTTCTTATCACACATGTTTTAAATCACTAACATTATCTGTCCCTCTGCCCAGTCCCTCCTTCTCCCCCAGTGTGCACCATGACAGGGAACCCAGTGGTGAAGGGCAATGTGACTCTGAGCTGTAAGTCCAGTCATGGAAAGCCTGTCCCTCAGTACAAATGGACCAAGGCTGCACCCATGTCTGAGGTCTTCTTCTCTCCAGTGCAGAGTAAGTATTTTCCCAGCACGCAATGCCTAAACTTAAATTACTCGTCCCCCCTCCTGCCTGCAAAAACAACTCTCCACCCACTCCATATTTGCTCACTTGGTGTCATGTTCATCCTTTCAGGTTATGTTTGCCCAGGTTTTGCATCAGCACTGAAAAAAAAGTCCCCATCGAGCAGTGTGCTCTGGTGATTATACAAAGACTGTAAGGACCTGTTTCACAGGCGTCATACTGTGGCAGGAAAAAGCACACCGATCATTTCAGGTTCCTGCTGTTGTTGCTAGTTTGCTGTGGTGTTTCACTGATGCAACTGATGGAACAAAGCCATCCTTAAAGAAGCTGGTTTCACTTTGGCTTTACCTCAGCAACATGGGTTCAGAATGTCTCCCATTAAAGATGAATGTCTCAGAGGTAAACATGGTAATACCTGAGCAAAAGTGTTTTTATTTCTATTATTCATTAACTTAGTGTTTCACAACAGGAAGAGTTATTCAAACTAATTTCCAGAAAGAGTTATCATACTGAGAATACAATAGGATAGCGGAAACTCTTCCAGTATGTTGGACCAGGTCACTTTCCATATTCCGCTTAATTTTCTGACTGTAAATCTCTATATGCGTTTTCATGCTGTGTCAAAAATGAAAGACCAGCTATAAGATATAAATTCAAGACCTTGAAACTTCACATATTACATCTGCTTTGTTTCATGAAATAACAAGAAATCAGCCATAAAACCGCTTGATGGAATTGATGGAACTATTTTAAGCCTCTGAAAATAGTAGACTATGTATAAAAATGGCTGTAATTCCTGAAAAGTTCATGCTAAATTTGTTGTGCAACCCTTTAAATTAAAGCGGAAAGTCTGCACTTCCGTCACATCTTAACCGTTTGATTTTAAATCCTCTGAAGAGGCAAAAGTACAAAAATGTTGTCTTTAATTATGGAACTAACTGTATCTTTTAAAAAAGGGCCACCAGTTGTTATTATGGTCACATACTTAGTTAATCAAGTTTCAAAGTTTAGCAAAATCACACATTTAAAAATAACAACTAGGAAAAAAATAACCCGCTAACAGAAATAACAGAAACCTTGCTCGTCTCAGTTTATCCACAAAAAACACATAGATGACAACTTGAATATGCAAGAACCAAATCACATAATCCTGCTGAGTTCAGAGAATTGTTTTATTGAAGTGATGAAAGTGAATTGGAACACATGGTCAAAGCCTGCCAAAAAGACCATAAGACGTGGAGATTTGGTACTCTGTTACAGAGCAAAGCATCTTAGATCGTTGGAAGAAAGCTGTACTTTCTTAATGATGAGTTTTTCTGGGAAGGGGGTGACCCCAGCACTTCTAAATGTTAAAACACTGGTTCAGGAAACATGTCCCCGGATTTAAATCCCTTTTAAAATCATCAGTGAGATTTAAGCAAAACAGCTGCAGCACAAAAGGAAAGGAATATTAGTGAATTCAATATTAGTGAATATGAGAATATTAGGAGCAGAACACAAAAGACAGGAACGTTTGTCAGAAACTATCAGAAATGTATATTAATCATTATAGCAAAATGCACTGCTTGATCGTCACAGTATTGCACACAGTCCGTTAAACCTCGGGCATATCAGTCTGTCCAGTTAGGACTGATAGATCATTATGAATACATTTAGTGCAAATGAAAGAGGGTTTTACTTGTAGTGGCCACAGATTGTTGCTCTCTCCTTATCCCTCCTGATTGAGTTTGCTCTAGTTTTGTTTTGTGTTGGTGCCCTCTTCACTACTGGCCAACAGAGTTATTTGCATCTCCCATGACAGTCTATCAGTCATTACATGAGGACATAGACAGAGCCGTAGAAGTGCATCAACCAGGAGGACTGGTATATGCTCCTTTGTGCCAGGAGGAACAGAAGGACCGCTGACAGAGCCCTACAGAATGACCTCCAATGGGCCGCGTATGTGCATGTTTCTGACCAAACTGTCAGAATCAGACTGCGTGAGGGCAGCATTAGTCCCAAATGTTCTTTAGAAGAACCTGTCCTCTGTGCATCTGCCAAAGAACAGCAGAACTGGTAGGACTTTTCTCTCAAAATATGACAATAGGTTCACACTGAGCAGATATGGATGGTGTGAAAGAGTCGGAAGACGCTGTGGCGAATATTATAATGCTTCCAACATCATCTGTGAAATGAATGGGGCACCAGTGATCGACCTGCCAGTTCTAGTGTTCGGCTGCGTGATGTCAGTCTGTGAACACATGCTGCACTAAAGGATGCCGATCCCTATCATCTATCACCTCCTGCTACTCCTCGTACAAAGGAGCAGATACCAGTAATGCAGCTCTCCTCCTTGTATCCATTTCCTAGTATCTCCTCCACACTCTTGAGGCTGTTCTGGGAGACACAGCAAAGCTTCTTGCAATGGTACACATGAATGGGGATGTGCTCTCCTGGACAAGCTGGACTACATGTGCAACCTGAATGGACTGCAGGTACTGTCTCATGCAAAAGTAGCAGCAAGATTACTAAGAAAAAGCAAAATTGCAGAAAAGTCATTCAGAGTGTATAAAGAGAGAGTAATGGTCTGTGGCTACCACATGCAAAACCATTCCACTGTTGTGATCCTCTCCAGCACACCTGTTGTCACTTTCATCTGAACCACAGCAGGTGAAATGGATTCACAGTGATTCATGATTCCCAACTGAACAGATTGACCCTGTCAAAGTTTAATTATTTGAAGCTGTTTTGTCTTTGTTCACTACAGTATAGTGAATAAATAAATGATTCCCTTGAGTTTTATTGTTTACACCAGCAGGATAAAGGGGTTGAATAATTTTGACTGCAGCTGTAAATGTTTCAAATGGACTTCAGAGGAAGATCCTCGATCGTGGCATGACGCACAGTGTGAAATCCTCTTTACTGAATGAGACACGTAGCATTCTCCTTTCAACGTGCTGCACAAGCGCAAGAGAGAAAACAGGAATTTCTTGCATTATTTTTCACAAAGAAAAAAAAGACGCCATCTGTTTCTGAGCAGTAGGACTTTGGCTGATTGATTGAGTATTGACTTAACTGTTCTGATCTCTGGCCTTCATCTCTTTAAGTCCTCAAACTCATAACATGAAAACTACTCCCTCTGATTATGCATCCTCTCACATGCTTTCAACACTCGAGCTCCAACCCTGCGCGCATCTTTTTATGCACACTGATATATGCCAACTCTGTGACACTTGAACTTTACTCTGCCCATCACTGCTTATCCCTTTCAGCAGTCTCTCTCTCTCTCTCCCTCTCTGTTTTTTCCTCTCTCTCTGCTGATCCTCTCGCCGCACTTCTCATTTCCTGTTGGCCTAGGTACCTAATCTAACAAGCCCCATGTCATTACTTGATCAGCCCCTCTAAGAAGCATAAGTTGGATTTGGGACAGAGAGTGCAGCACATCTTGCTACCCCTCCCTTCAATTTCTACCATTCCCTCTCTACCTTTCATTTAAGCTCACTCTCTTTTTCATCTTTTTGTAAAAAAATAATTGAAAGAGTGGAGAGCCTGCCCCCAGACCATGCTTGTCCTTGGGTTCATGGGTAAGGGCTTTCAGTCATACGTTTTTCAGTTATTCCCCATACTCTTTCTCACCTCTACCTGCAAGAATAATTATGTTTGTAGAGTCAACATGGCACTCCTTAAGCTCTAAGAAAGCTTTAAAGGAAAAGACAAATCAACCCCATTTGTAATAATGCTTATAATAGTATTTTCAAAAATTTGAAATAAAAAGACTAGATTCAAACTCTATAAATATTAATTATAAAACCACTCAGTTGTCTTTATTTTAACCATTTGGAATTGTGAACCAGTGTTTTATGCTGTAATCTTTCCTGACTATTTCCATGACAAGCAGGGGTTAAAGTGGGCTGGAACAATCTGGAACAGCACGAGTAATTAAATCTGACAGACAGGTTATTGTACAGTGGTGAACAAATCTTTTCCCCTTTCCAGATTTCCTGTTTTTTTGGTGTGTTTGTCAAACTTAAATGTTTCAGATCATCAAAGAAATGTAAATATTATACAAATATAATGCAGGTAAAGAAAAAATGCATTTTCTACATGAAGCTGTTTATTATTTAGGCAAAAAAATAATTATCTAAATCTACATGGCCCTGTGTGAAAAAATAAGAAATAATGTAATTGAGATCTCTTAGTCTGGTAAAGTTTATAAAGCCATTTCTAAAGCTGTGGTACTACAGTGAGAGCCATTATCTACAAATGGTGAAAACATGGAACAGTACCCTAAGAGCACAAGGACGACTCATCCAAGACTTTAAAAAGACCCCAGAACAACACCCAAAGAACTGCAGGCCTCACTTGGCTGAGTTATGGTCAGGTGTTCGTGACTCTTTAGTAAGAAAGAGACTGGGCAAAAATGACCTACAAGGCCAAGTTCCAAGACGAAAACCTCTGCTGAGCAAAAGGAACATAATGGCTCAACTCAGTTTTGGAAGAAAACATCTTGATGATCCCCAAAACATTTGGGAAGATGCTCTGTGGACTGACAAGACAAAATTTGAACAGTTTGGGACATGTGTGTCCCATTACATCTAGTGTAAAAGTAACACCACATTTCAGAAAAAGCAGAAAAGGAGACTGTCGGGCCATCTGCTTCTGACCTCAAGCACACTTTGGTTCTGCAGCAGGACAATGATCCAAAAAACACCACCAGAAATGAAGCCTTCGGAGTGGCCTAGAATTCGATTCTAGCATGTGGCATGACCTTAAAAAGGTGGTTCATGCTCGAAAACTCTCCAGTGTGGCTGAATTACAACAATTCTGCAAAGATGATTCTGCCAGAATTCCTCCACAGTGCTGTAAACTCAGTTATTGCAAACGCTTGATTACAGTTGTTGCTGCTAAGGGTGTGCCAACCAGTTATTAGGTTTAGGGGCCATTTACTTTTTCACACAGGGTCATTTTTTTCACTTAATAATAAAGGCTTTCATTTAAAAACAGGATTTTGTGTTAACTTGTGTTATCTTTCTCTAATATTTACATTTGTTTGATGATCTGAAACACTCAAGTGTGACAAACAGAAAAAAAGAGGAAAATCGGGAATGGGGCAGCACTGTATATCACTATTGAATGAGTTCATTCTTCATGTGCTGCAGGCTGTGGTGGCTGCCAGGGGCAGCTTGGTGGTACTTACTCAGTAACAAGAAAAAAACTGACATCCCAAGGCCCACTTACACTTTCAACACATCCCTCTTTTTATTGTTGCTGTGATGCGTTCATGGTGCAGAAGTAAATTTGTTGTGGTACTTAGCAACTGGGTAGCTACTGAAGTAAGCATAACAGAGTAACATTTTTTTTTAAATGGCAGGTAGTTTTAAATGCAACATTTTAATCAACTTAACAAATGTCACCAAACACACACAACTGTTTCCGTGCAGTTTTTCAAAAAGTGGACAGTTTCTGTATTTCCCAGGGGGAAAAATGTTAATGTGTGACATTGACAGAGAAAGAAAGGGAAGAAAGGAAAGGAAGATCAAAGGTTATTTTCAACAGTAATCATTGCTCAGCGTGTGACATTTTTATGGACTAGTAAGTTAAAATTTATGTGTAATTTTCTGATTCATTTTAGAGTGCTTAATTAAAATTTTGGATCTATAGGTGATGTGTTGCTAAATTATGTTTTTGTGAAATGTCTTCCAAAAACAAATTTAAGTCATTTAAATTTTAAGAATATACTGTTCAGGCTAGTGCAGGGTACACTGGTTAGTTTACAGTAATGCAGTGCGCTTGACTGGTTACAGCTAGGGCAATGTTACCAGATTACATCAAAGGTAGCAGACATCAAGGTATAAACCTTTTATACTAGCTTTATTGTATCTAGTTAGGGGGTTGGAAATCGGCCATATAGCCTGTGTAACATCTGCTTTAGATATTGTTGAATTCAGTTGGTTGCATCATCAGACAGAGCAATGAATATTAGAGTAGAAACCCAGGTCAGCAGATCACAGGTTGTACACAAGGACAAACCTACTGGAGCTTACAAAACAATGTCTTATGTGCCCTTTTTCTAAGTGATTCTTAAGACTAAGACTTGATCTTGGTGTTCCCCACCTGCCAAATCCCACTTTAACCCCTCATGACAAGGACTTTTAAACTTCCAAGCCTCATTAATATTAAGCGGAAGGGTTGACTTTGTCCTTTAAATCTTTGCAGTATGTTGTGTTAGATTTAGCTGTCATCCCATTGCAGTTTTTAACTGTGTACTATAAGATTATGTTAATTTATTATTGTGTAGTTAAGCTATGATGTGGGTTAATAAATAAATATGAATATAGTCAATAATAACCCTAAATTGTATAAATTTAATATGCTTTCATATTTTATTACTTATATATGAATATTTCACATGTGAAAAACATGAATATGATTTTCTTGCAGATATGGATAAAAATATCTGTAACCCTTTCAGTCACTTTTTAGCTTTCATGGTTAGCGAGTTAGCACACAGAATAACTGACTTAATCCAAGAGGACCTAAATATCACACAATAAAGTTTAAACTTTAAAAAAAAAACACAGCAAGCAATGTTTAAACCATATATTGAAAAAAATCTTATACAGTCATTGATTTAAAAAATAGTTAATGTTTGCTAGCTAGCTAGTAGCTAATTAGCTTTAGCTTGATGTGCTAGAAATTTGTTCAGCAGCTAGTTTGAAGTAACTGTAAAACTCAAAGGAATTGTTCAACTGTTTAAACTCATTAACTTGATATATAAACTTTGTAACAATGCTATACAATTTGCAGTTTAGTGTGCTATAAATAAATGTTTATTAATAGCAAAATATAAAATTAGTAGGCTACAATACGAGTAATTAACAGTTTCTGCTGGTAATAGTTTTACTTATTTAGCTAAGTAAAACTATTATTATTATTACTAATATTACTGTTATTATTATTATTATTATGATTACATATTGTCTGTTCACTGTAGCTTTTTACAGCATATATGCTGTGTAAAAGTCTCAAGCCAACACTCATTTAAAAAAGAAAAAAAAAATTGCCTCCAAGGAGTCAGATGTTCTAAGTTCTCCAGGCTTTATAAAGGGTTTAATAAAAAATATATATATATATTATAATTTTATAAAAAATAATAATTTTGACCACCTTTTTAGCTATTTAACACTAACCTATGACTTATTCAAGCATAAAAGAGGCACCTAAAGTCAAGGAGATTTATGGTGCAGAGTGCAAAGATGTCAGAATAAATTATGTTATTGTAAAAACCTATTTTTTTTTTGCCCTATATACTGTATCTGTTTTAATATTGTTACTGCAGCCCAAAAACTCTTGAGACACTCCTCATACTAAGGATATCATTTAAACATAGGCATGAAATTAATAGATTTATGAGTGAATAAACAGGGAAAGGTGTCTTTTATGCTTCTGTTTTAGTTGTGCTTCTTACTTACTCGAAATTTTATCAGCTTATGGCTGTTTAGCCCTTTAGGTCAGAATTAATGTTATACCCTTTACTGACATCCAAACTAAACATGTTTGCTTACATTGCTGTGCAAACTAATCCTGCATTCGATGGGCACATATGCCATGTGAGGTAGCTGACTATACTATTAGCTGCAAAGTCTGCCAGTTTCCATGAGTCACATGTCATGTGTCAAGGCTTTGACAAATGCTGCTCATTGACCTTGCAGTGATGGCAGCATAACATGAGTAATGGTCCCATCTTGACATGAAGTCGCACTTACTGTAACATCAGATCCCTGCAGCTCTGTTGCCACGGGGATCTGTGATCACTGTGCAGGCTTGAAATCGCTCCAAACGAGTCAGCTGATACGCGGCTAATCTGTCACAATTAGGTTGGGGCCTTCACAGCTGTTTTTTAGGCCCAGGGATTAAATAATCACAGCAGGACAGGTGCATATCACCCTTATCCACAACTGTTTTTCTTGGGTTTATTTTGATTTCTCACGCATAATGTTAACACGCTGGTCTTAAGCTTAATAAGCATAGGCATAATTTATTTCTACTTTTGATTTCAATGTTTTTTTAAGACCTAGAGGGGCAGGATATATGTCAGCAGCTTCTTCTTCTTCTGTATTTATTGAAAACACAACAGATTTAGAAATTATTACATCTGCCTACCTTAGCCCTCCTTGTAGTAGTGAAACAGGAGAGACAAAACAAAGCTCAGTCCAGCCTTTGCCCAACCAAAACTTTGGGATTAGAGCAGTTTGGGAATAATTATTAAAGATTTTGCTCACACCTTTCCACTAAATCTACTTCTTTTGCCCTTTGTGACTGACTCAATGCTTTACAGTCACTTTTTCAGGGGAGGGTTTCCAGTAAAATCAAACACACCTACTCTCAGTTGCCGCCATGAATCAAAATGAGATCAGATGAAGGCGTGCTGCGATATGACGTCTCAGATTGGATTTCAGAGGATTTGCTGTGATAAATCCAGCATGAAGCTTGTTTATTTTTCGACAGCCTATGTCTGCAACATAGTATTTTAAGATCAGATGTGCTAAGAGGAACAGATTGTGAGACTGATGCACATGCTCTCACTGCATGTGTGAGAAAATATGAAAACAAAAACTCATGTCCAGCATCAACAGACTAGTGTTGTTAGATTGCAGCAATGTAACATTTCTTTTCCTCCACTAAGTAATGGAAACCAGCCAATAATGGCCAGCCAATAATTATATTCTGTATTAACACTGCAATGATATGTTGAATACATTAGTCTTAGCATGATATAAAAAAACAACAAAAATAAATAAAGTGATACTAACATAATACTTGTGATACTGATAGAAAGAATCCCATGTTTAAGTTTAAAAGAGAAAACTAAGTTGCAAACGAACAAACTTTTTATTTTTAATAAATATAAATCCAGTTATAGTCAATTGTAATTGTGTATATATAGTAAGTCTGTTACTTCGTACTGTAGTAAGTTCATGTGTTTAGTTCCCTTGACGTTTTTCTTCTTCCTGGCTCAGATCACATAAATATGTGATTGTGAAGAGTGTGTAACTACAGTTGTTTTTTTCAGATGAGAGACACGGTACCCTCAGGCTGAGCAACCTCACTAAAAGCATGTCAGGGAAGTACATCTGTCGAGCCAGCAACACCGCCGGCTCCGACAGCTGCTCCATTAACCTGGAGGTTTTCACCTGTATGTACACAGCATGAACTCTGTTTTTATTCTCCTTCACCCCAGAGTATTTAAAAGTTTGTTTGGGAAATCACCACTCCATCTTTGTTACGTTTCTCAGCTTCCAACGCAGGTGTGATTACAGCAGCTACTCTGGGGTCAGTGGTGGGACTGGTGGCCATGGTGCTGTTTCTCATATTCATACTGAGGAGGAGAGGGGACACAGAGGAGGAGATAGCCAATGAAATCAAGTGAGTTTCACTGTCTGTAGAGTGGGCACTTTGTCACATTAAATCCTCTTTTATGCCTCTACAAGATCACAGTGACGCCATGCGTGGCTTATTATATTCTAATAAAAACATCATTAAACAAATTGCTGATGAGTTTAATATGTTATTCCCTTGTTTTAGGACATGTTGAACAGTAAAATTATGTCAGTTTTGTAAATTTTGGTCATTCCATGTAATCCAAAAGGAGGATTAGCCTGGATTTTCTCATTGGTTAATCACTTGTGATCAACAAGTCATTGGCCAATAAGCATCCAGTTTCCCTTCTCCAGTTTAAAAACACCACATAAAGGTTAAAATGCTCATCTCATGTCTTCAAACAGAAGTTTACCATTAAAAGGCTTATATCACCGGAGCTAAGGCTTTATACAGTCTATGTGTACATCATGTATTTCTTGACAGCTGTCAGAAATGTGGAGTAGTGAGATGTAATTTCTGTGTCCAAAAAATGATGATGATACAAATGGAAAGTAGAGTGTGTCGTCTCTGAGCACGACGTGACAGTAAAGTCATCCTATTCATCCTAAAGAGGCCATTTGGAGTCGAAGAGGGTAGATCCTGTTTTTTCTCATTATTTTGAATCCAGTTGTTTGGAGCAGGGCTTTAAATTGACTTTTGCTCAGTGTGAAATGTGCAGTGTTGCACATCATCCAACCAGAACCCCTGCACTAAGATATGGTAAGCGCCATAATGTGTGCCCTCCACCTCACGATGTAATGTACCCACAAATTTTCCAAAAAAAAACAAACAAGCCTTCTGCTTCTAAGAGTCCGTTTACAGTAATGCAAAGCAGTGATTCAGCAAGTATGTGTTATCTGTGTTTTCATGCTATCCTAGTTTTTGTGCATTTTTGAACATTTAACCTTTGTAACTGATACTGTGTAAGTAGAGCATCGTTTACACTAAATCAGTAGTTTACAAGCGCGTGATTGTTAGGAGATCACGTGAGTATAAAATACTGTCACTCAATGTGTTTTGTTGACAGTATTGCAGCTGCAGTGTCCGTTATCGTTTTACTTGAAGCACTTCACTTCTGTTTTGTTTTCTGTCTCCTTTTTAATGATTTTTCTTTCACCCTCTTTCCTTGCTTTTTACCGCAGGGAGGACGCTCAGGCACCAAAGCGAGTGTCATGGGCAAAGAGCAACACAGGCTCAGATGGTATGTCCAAGAATGGCACGTTATCCTCCATAGCCACCAGCCCTCAACCACGAGACCCCCATCAGCCCAACTTCCACTATCCGTACTCCCCGATATCAGCTTCAGACGCGAGCTCAGTGATCAACGCCTACCAGCTGCGCCCTGGAGAAGCCAATACCTTACAAGGGCTTCCTGGCTACAACATCGGAGGCACGCCGTCGCGTAAACACAGGCGGCCTCCGAGTGCAAACGGGGCTCCTTCGCAGGTTCTCAGGAGCCCTGCGGTCACCAACCCCAAAAGAACTGAGGGGGCGCAGCCTCAGATGGCACCTCCACCCACTGTGTCCCCACAAGTTAGTTCCTCCACTCTGACATGCATGGGAGCTGTTGCTGTCATGGTGCCTGCTCAAAGCCAGGCTGGATCACTGGTGTAACGGCGTGGGAAGCAAAGGACAGAGAATCCCTCGCAATGAAGCGCCCTTTCTCGGTGAAGGCCTGATAGGTTGAGAGAGAAGGAAAAAAACGTGCTTCACTGGAACAAACTCTTCCTTCGGTTTGTTGACGAACCAGTGCAGCGTTCTTCATTTCAGTTTTCTTTTAAATGCTGCGATCAGGCTCATTAAAGAGAAATATATTTTTATTTCCATGCTTAGAACGAAAAGAAGTGTTGATTTTACGTAGCAGCATACAGTGATATTGTAAACCGTAGCAAGCAGGATGGTTTACTTGCGATTGTCGTGCAATGTTTTGGCTACATTTCTATGATTTCTACAACTTCATTGTAAAGAGATTTTTCTAATTTCATTTTTATGTTATTTTACCTGGATGTGTAAAGTTCACTTTTCTCAGGCTAACTGCACTCGTTCAGAGCAAAAACACACAATTCAGACACTGAAAATAGTTTCTAGAGTTTCACATTTCTGGCCCACATTCATGTTCACATCAAGAAACAGTTTCAGTGTGGGTTGAAGACTGATAAGGACTCAAAACGTGATGATTTTGCTTGTTATGGTAGCTGGAATGTAACCAAAGTAGTGAGTATAAGTGTTAAAGGCGATGGTTTCTGACTATTTTGCTTAAAATTGTTGAGTATAACAAGATTACTGCAAACATATGGCAGAGCCAGTAGTGGAGACCGCTCAAGAAAGCGTCCATCCTCGATATCTGACCAATGTTTTCTGCTTGTTTGTTTTCATGATTTCAATTACACTGAACTCTGGAGATAACGATGCAATGATGTTCTGATGTTGAAATACTACATGTAGCACTTTTAATGCAGTTCTGACTGTTGATGGAATTTTGTTTTTCAATAAAATGTTCTGCAGTATTTGACTAAATATTGATCAGTTCCATATTTAATGGAAACAAAAACCTAAAGGTGCTAAACTGCAAATGAAGTCCAATTTAAGAAAGCTTTATTTGGAGTGTAACATTTCATTATATAACCTTCACAGCACCTGTGACATATTTCTGTAATTCTGCAAAAAGCAAAGAAAAGGATGAAATACAGTAAAATTGCAATAACCATGAATATACATAAGGATTGAAAGACCACTTTAGGGACAGTGATGCTGGGATTTTATGAACTGTTACTTTTTCTTATTACTTTTTCCTCTGTCATCTCTCCGTCGCTGGTGGATGAGTTTAATTACCTGGGGTAAACCCTTCAAAGCAACAGACGGAGTGCCAGCAGGGTGGAGCAGTTGGAGACGAGTGTCAAGGGTGATTTGTGACAGAAGGATTGAAAAAACTACACTGAAGTTGGTTGTGCTAACTTACATTACATCTGATGTGGCGTACACATTCAAACATGGAGTCTAAAGGGTTTATTTATGACAATGATGCTGATTTGCGAGGGTTATTAGATGGAGGGTGGGTGGATGAACATACACTCAAGTCAGGAAACATTCATTGAAACTATGATGTGCAGGGCAGCACCAGTCATACTGTAACAAACCAGATATGAAGACCATAACAACATGGTCAGTTTAAATCCAGAGGACGAGCTTTATCACGACTCTGACAGCAGATTTCGGGAAATGATCATCCTCATCACTTCATTGGTTCCTTTAAGGGAAACAAAAGCAGGAAACAGCTGGTGAAAAACAGCATCACAGTTGCCTTACATGAAACCAAAGGAGCCACACTAAAATATGACAAAAGACAAACAAAAAGGCTAAAGAGAGAGAAAAAACCTCACCTTCTAGGATCTGGTGGACTCTGATGTCCCGGACAAACTGCTGCACTGCGTAGTCTTTAAGGTAACCGTACCCACCGTGCATCTGAAGAGCCTGGTTGCAGATCTGTTGAATACAAGCAGGAAAAAACATAAAAGATCACTTAATATAGTTAATTTCATGCTTTTTAGCCAAATACTGTTAATCCTCCTTAGCACTGCTCACATTAAAGCACTCGTCTGTGGCAAAGAGCTTGGCCATGGAGCAGATGGCAACAGCATCGGGGCGGTCCTCCTGCAACGCCTGCGCTGCTTCACGTATCAAAAGGCGAGACGCAACCAACTTGGTGGCCATTTCTGCCAGTTTGAACTGAAGAAACTACCATATTAAAAGAGAGGGGGGGGGGGGGGGGGGGGGCGTGAATAACAGTGGCAGGACAAGTATTCTGTTTCACTGAGTTTTCACTAAATAAACTGAAAACAGGGGAACCTGCTTACCTGGTTGTTTGAGAGTGTTTCTCCAAACTGCTTGCGCACTAACAGGTGATCCCTCGCCAGCTGCACAGAAGCATGCGCCGCCCCAAGAGAACAGGAAGCTGGCGGCAGAGTATTTAGAGGAAAACCAGTGAGTAAGTTGTTTGGCTTTGTTTTAAACGCCTTCATGTCAATGCCAAATACTGTGTGACCACAAATACTGACGGTTTGAGCTGAGTTATTACTGAGCAAACCACTGCTACTGGTCATAACCAAGGGCATGCTCATTTATAAAAGTGTGTTAATCCAAATCTACTGAAACCATTCGTCATGCCTTAACCAACTCAAGGTTTCTTTAAAAGCACGCTGCACGCAATTTATGCACAAATCTGTTTCCCCCGAAGCTCGTTGAAGCCCAATTATGATGCAGATTACATACTGTTACTTCTAGCTTTAAAAAAAAAAAAAAGATTTACATTGGATTGTAAGTATAAAAGACACAGTTTTTGGATGCTTGGCTACTTGGGTGGTGTTTTCCTCCTTACCAATATTAATTCTGCCTCCATTCAGGCCTTTCATTGCGAAGTTGAAGCCCTGTCCTTCCTCACCGAGCCGGTTCGCCACTGGAACCGCACAGTCCTCAAATATCACGGCCCTGGTCGGCTGAGAGTTCCAGCCCACCTGGAGGACAGATTGTTTTTAACAGCTGATTGGCTCAATTCTGCCATCTAGTGGTTGAACACCAAAGTGGCGCAACTGTGAAGTCGTACTTTTTTTTCTTTTTTGCCAAAACTGAGGCCGGGGGTTCCCTTCTCCACCACCAGACATGAGATACCTTTAGGTCCTTTACCTCCAGTTCTGCACATCACGACGTAGACATCTGTGTCTCCTCCTCCACTGATGAAGGCCTAAAAAGTGCCGAATAAATTAGAGGAGCTTGCATTTCTACAGACCTTAAATGACATGAGCGTACAGACAGGTCTGAGTTACCTTTGAGCCATTCAAGACGTAATGGTCGCCTTTCCGCTGAGCAGAGGTCAGAAGAGAAGCAGCATCGCTGCCGCTGCCTAAAACAAAGATCGCAGGTTGAACTTTAACTAAAGTACTCACATGTGTGGAAGAACAACATACATGTGAAACGAATTTCTCACATAGACAGCTGTGAATAATTTTACACAAAGAACTCTGCTGTCTTTTCGCATGCAGACTCACCTGGTTCAGTGAGACAATAGGAGGCAAACTTCTCCATAGAACAGAGATCAGGACAAAACTTTTCCCTTTGCTCTTTATTGCCATAGCTGTCTATCATCCAGGCACACATGCTGCAAAGATAAGGAGGACAGAGGAGATTAACATGCAAATAAATAAATAACATACACTCTCTGGCCACTTTGTTAGGCATACCACTTCAACTGTTTGTTAACACAAATATCTGATCAGCCAATCACATGACAGCAACTCAGTGCATTTAGACATGAAGACACAGTCGAGTCGACCCAGTGATGTTCAAACTGAGCATCAGATTGGAAGAAATGTGATTTAATGATGGTGTTGGTAGAATACGTGCTGGTCTGAGTACACAGAGTACCACTCCTGTCAGCTAAGTACAGCAAACTGAGGCTAGGATTCGCACGAGTTCACCAAAATTGGATACTAGAGATATGTTGCCTGGTCTGTTGAGTCTCGATTTCAGCTTCAACATTTGACATGAACAACATGAAAGCATGGATCCATCCTGCCTTGTATTAACAGTTCAGCCTGCTGAAGTACCAATTATTTAAATGCTAAAGTGAACCTGAGTATTGTTACCGACCACGTTCATCCCTTCATGGCCACAGTGTACCCATCTTCCTGTATGTATAATCCAGACAAACTGACACCTGCTGTAAATATGGCGTCTTTTAAAAATGCTCCCAACCAAAATAATCTTATTATTCATACTTGTGGATGCTGATGTAGGCTGTGGTGCTCACACATCCCGTGGACAAAGCCTCAAAGATGATCGACGTGTCCAGCCGAGAAAGGCCAGATCCTCCAACATCTGGCTGAACGTAAATCCCACCGAAACCCAGCTGGGCCGCTTTACGCATGGTCTCCACTGGAAAGATTTCCTGAGTGGGGAAGAAACATCTAACCATTAGCACACCCTGCCTAGTGCTGTTACTAGTTACTTATTGCCTAATACTTATTTTTACTTTTTTTTTCTCCTGATCAGGACTTTGGATTGATACAAAAGATTGCCTTTATATGAGCAAACATGGTTTTGAACCCCTCACATCTGTTGCTTTCACGTTTGATTAATAACAGTGTTTTAAGCCTCCTAGCTCATACCTTTTGGTCCCACTCTGCCATGTGTGGGGCCATTTCATTGGCTGCAAAGTCAAAGGCCACTTTTTGAAACTCCTTCTGTTCATCTGTGAGTCCGTGGGAAGCTGCAGACAAAGAGCGGAGGACATTAAATACAGAAACTGCTCTGTGTGCTTTTAACCATTACATACTGTTCATATTTCATGTCTTCACAGTCTGGCTCAGGTCACGTTGAACCCAGGCTAAGAATTCCCTCATAAGTGTCTACAGCATATTGTTAAACAGAGATTCATTTAGAGTATATAAATAGTCACCTTTTTTACTCACTATGTATTTATAAACCTATATTAATCTCTAGCTCTCTTCCACAGTCTTTGTCCTGTCTTTGTCCCTCAACCCCAGCCAGCTGTGGCAGATGGACGCCCCTCCCCGAGTCTGGTTCTGCTGGAGGTTTCGTCCTCCTTCTAGTTTTTCCTTCCTAGTGCTGCCAAAGCGCTTGCTCACAAGAGGTCATATGAGTGCTGGGTTTTTTCTGTTTTCTTTGTATTATTGTAGGATCCTTACCTTACAATACAAAGTGCCTTGAGGCAAATGGTGTTGTGATATGGTGCTATATAAATAAAATATAATTGAACTGAACTGAAAAACATCTAATATCATAGAGTATTATGTCCTGTTATACCTAACACATTACAACATAACAGCTACGATGATTTAAATAACATCTAGGTGTTGAATAATCCGAAAGAGAGGGGCGGTGCTAAGGAGAGGCGTGCAGCTTTCTCTGCCTTCCGACTGGAACTGAGATCTAACAAACCAACCAATGACAGTCGGCTGCGATAAATAAGTAAATAAAAGCGCTGAATATGTGTAGCATAAGCTTCTTTTTTTAAAAATCTTAATCAGCAGTCACGTTTGTTTGCTACAAAGCTGTGTGACTACTTAACATATCGCTGGTTCATTTCATTGCTTCAGGTCCAATGAGGTAAATGAAAGAAACAGAGTTTTTAGAGCTACTTGTATTACTTAAAGCTAGTAGATCTCGTTTTCTGGTACTTACGGTCGATGCATGCGGCTATTCCTCTTCTCTGTGAGTTTCCGCTTAATGTTACACGATTTTTACATATTCTGGAGCCCAGCCGGGCTATTCTCGACAGAGCTCCTACAGCAGCCATGTTTACCTCTACAGTGGTGAGTCACTCGGCAGCGGGACTGCTGGTTATTGTAGTTTGTAGTCGCACTTCCGGCTTGTATTACGCATTTAAAGGTGCCATATTGAAACGGGGTTCGTTTCAATTAAACGAAATGTTGAAAGTAAATATTTTAAACATTTATACATGTTTAGAAATTTTACTTTGATTTGTTTAATCACATGAAGTAATTCATTTATGCTAGATAACACAAGTGAGTATTGATATTATGCTTATGAAAAAGTTTTTGAACTACCACGGCATTTATTTGCTGTTATTTATTCAGATGTATGACATGACCAGTTTGATTATTACACTACAGTGTAGGGTCCATAACATTATTTTTTTAATTGTATATCTTTTTAAATAATGATATTTAAATTGTGAAATGTAAATGATGGAAGCTTGTGTCTACCACTGATTTATTTTTTATTTTTTTCTTTTGTTAACGTATTCACTTATTTTGCCATCTGTAAGTGAATATTTCAGGTTCACATCTCAGAATTCAACTTGAGAAGTTAATATTTTGTCTTAATAAATCAATAACATCTCAAGTTAATTAAAAATTTTTACAATTTACACTCTGCCTGGCAAAACTTATTTTGGAAACAAGCTTCCATAAAATTGTGAAGCTTGCATAAATGAATAAATGTATATAGCTTTGAGAATCCTTTTAACCTTTATACATTAATACCAACAATTCTGTAGGCTTTAACACATAACATAACACTTTGTAACCTCATATTTACTT
This sequence comes from Aulonocara stuartgranti, assembly GCF_965226115.1. Taxonomy (NCBI): domain Eukaryota; kingdom Metazoa; phylum Chordata; class Actinopteri; order Cichliformes; family Cichlidae; genus Aulonocara; species Aulonocara stuartgranti. The sequence continues at coordinate 13,559,064 of NC_138950.1, read as the reverse complement.
TCTTTATCACATATTCTCAGACTATTTATTTTATTTTGGATTCACTTTAGTCGTTTCCATGTGTATCCTGTACACACTGAAAACTTACAATAAAGTTGACTTTGACTTAACTTACACCCTGTTTATTTGTAGGTTATAATAATAATAATAATATATTAATAATAATAATAATAATAATAATAATAATAATAATAAAAATAAAGGGGGTGTTATTGTCATAAAAACTGAAGTAAACAGGCAAACGAAAAATAAATAGACAATAAAATCCGATTAATTTAATTCCTAATAAACCAAAAGGCCTGAAAATAGTCACGTGTTCCCCGTACCAATATGGCGGCAGTGCTTCTACAGCGGACACACGGCAGTGGCTGGAGAATAAATCGAGTGCACCTATACGGTTTTTAGGTCACGTGTTGCAGTTTTTTCCGCGGGATTGATGGCTGGAGCTGTGCGGAGCTGAAGGTACGACTCCATGACTGATTATTACCGAGTTTATCTCCGGACAGTACGTTACGTCTAGTTTGCACGCATTCCTGATGCTTCTGTGTTTCTGCTGCTTGTTAGTGTCTAAGCAGTTTACACATGTAAATAAGAGCACTTATTCAGAAAACATTTAATAATACCAGCATTAATATTGTTAACTAGTGCAGTATGTTTTTCTTTAGTTACAGCAAGCACTTGAGTCACACCAAATACAATTTGTGGTTGTGTTATTTAAGTTGAGGTGTTTCTAACCTTCAGTCTGCCACTACTGATGTAAACTGTGGTTATTAAAAATATATGTTAATAACACTTCTCAAATTAAAGCTTCCTACATGAAGAAGATAATCACGGCTCATTGGAAGACTGCTGTGCTTACCAACATTAATTGCGGCTGGACGCAACTACCGGTAAATAAAGCCAAATTTATGTGATCTTGGACTCATTTTGAATGATTTTTAGAGTAGTCCGTTTGGGATTACATAAAGAGACAAGACACTGACCCAACCTAATGTTCTTCAGTTAACAACACTTTGTATGAACTTTAGAAAAGTATAAATGGATATAAATATAAGGGATGGAAATCATTAGTGGATAAAAAGGAAAAAATGCTGATTGTCTGAGTTCTTGGTGGGAGAGCTACCAGAGTACAAGTTATACCTAAAACTTCTTGTGTTTTTGCCCTCACAAGCTTTACAGAAACAAACCATCCAAACCTTTTGTGGATCTTTACAGAGTCAAAGAGATGCCACCAAAGAAAAAGGCCAGAGTCAGTAAAAGGAATACAGGTTCAGGTAGGTAAATCAAATCACAGAAGAAAATCACCTGTCTGATATTAGAAGGTTAATACACTCATCCTGGGCATGAATCTCAGAGTAATTTCAGGATTTCTAAGGAGTTTCCAGGGTAGAATATTTTATAGCTACATCTTTAATTAATTAACCAAAACCATTGGGTGCACAAGTGTGAATTTATTTTGAATTTAGTCTCAATTTTATATAATGAGTCAAGTGCATTCAAACACCCCCACTAATATTTGGTTGACTGTCCTTTAGCAAGCTGCACGTCAACCACACACTTTGGGTGGGCATCAACAAACTTCATGCATAATTCTGGCTGCATGTTTGACCACTCTTTTTTTGAAGAATTGGTAGGGTTCATTCAAATAGTCCAAAAATGTTCAATAGGGTTTAGGTTGGGGCTTTGGGAAGGCCATCCCAGAAGCTTAATGTTAACCTGCTTTATCAATTACAAAACCAGATTTCACATGTGTTTGGCATCATTGTCTGATTGAAACACTCAATTGTGTCCAGGTTGATTTGAGGTGAAGTTGAACAATTTGGACATAGTTCTCCTCCTTCATTATTCCATCTACTTTGTGCCCATGATGCTACCACCACCATGCTTGACAGTTAGTCCATGGCACTGTAAAACTAACTTCACTGTAGACAGTTTTCCTGTTGTTCCATTAGTTTCCCGTTCATGCTAGGCTTGAACCTTTTTGGTCCTTTAGTTGTTCCTGAACATCTGAACCAATTTCTGCTCATGCGAGGGTGACAGTGTGGGTCTTCTTCTAGAACCCCGGAAAGTTGTGTTTGCACTGATTATTTTGGAATCTGCATTTCTAAGAGACATTCCCAACTTGTGTTAATCTACAATTCTATTTATTAGATGTTTACTAAGTTCCTTCGATTTTTCCATTGTTCTGAGTATTGGTCAATCCAATGGGTGCTGCCAAAGAAATAACAACATTGCAGAACCTCCAGTGCCGCTTATTATTATAACTTAAGCGCTTGTTCTTGTTTTTTAAAGTCATCACAGATTTATGCTGTACAATCACTCCACCCTGGAAAAAGAACGGTTCAAAGAAATCATTAAAAACACCAAATTATTGTGACATTCAACCCCTCGGAGAGTGCGTGTAAACACAGTTTTAACTAAAGAGTGCTTCCAAACCACAGGCAAAGATGATGACAGGGAGCCAGTGTCCCCAGCTTTGAAGAAGAGGAAAGCTGCAACTTCTGGTGGAAAAACTGACGAGAGCTCGGCGTCTTCTGGTTCTCCACAGTACAGTCGCTGGCTGATGAAGTCTGAGCCCGAGAGCCGCTTTGAGAATGGCATCGACGTAAAGGTATGGAGCAGCACCAGCTTTGTCAGCGCATTTTAAAGTGTGAGCTGGTCTCACTTGTCTGATGCTTCCTGTTCACTCTACAGTTTGGCATCGAGGACCTGAAGGCTCTGCCTGATCAGACCAGCTGCTGGGATGGCGTTCGTAATTATCAGGTAGAGTTGCAGCACAGAGTCCTGCAAAAAGAAGATGTTTATCTGAAAAAAGGAGCAATGCGCTGCTACTCCTGAAAGGGCTTTTCTGTCTCTGCTCACTGCACCACTGTGCAAATTATTTTTGAATTTGCTATGCTTATCTTCTGCAGGCACGCAATTTCATGAGGCAGATGAAAGAGGGGCAGCTGGCTTTCTTTTACCACAGCAACTGCAAGGAGCCGGGGATAGCAGGACTCATGAAAGTGAGTCGCTCTTCTATATTTAGGTAAAGCTCGAGACGGGCCCGATGTTCAGCTTCATTTCCTCTTTCTAGGTTGTGAAGGAAGCTTATGTGGACCACACTCAGTTTGACAGGAAAGATGTGCATTATGATGCAACCAGCAAACCAGACGACCCCAAGTGGAGCATGGTAAGCTGAACGCATTAAGCGCAGTTAATGATAAGACTCAAGCTTGAAGGCTGAGCTCGTTCTCTTCTCCCTCAGGTAGACGTCCAGTATCAAAGGATGATGAAGCGTTTTCTTCCTCTGTCGGAGCTTAAAAAGCACCACCTGCAGCATCGCGCTAAGGGGGGGCCCCTCAAGGACATGGCGCTTTTTACAAGGGCTAGGCTCTCTGTGCAGCCTCTCAACACCGGTATGACAGAAGCGGAAAGAAAAAAGTAAATAAATAAACAAATAAAAGAGAAATAGCTGTGAACACTGTTTCTTTCTTCGCAGAGGAGTTTGACTTCATCTTGAGTCTGGAGGACAAAGAGCCACTGTAAGGATTGACTTCACAACGCAGCAAAATCATCACAAGTACCATTGCTTCACTGTAACTGTTAACGTTTATTAAAGATATTAAATATTTTTATTAGACATCATAGTCCAGATTCAATCTGTGAAAACACAAACATGTGGTTATGACTTGAGTTTCTTGGAACTGGATGGAAAGCAGTGCCTCTTTATAAAGTATAAACAGAAGCAGCATTAATTATGGCTGGCCTTTGCTCTCAGAGTAGCGTCAAGCATCATTTTATTGACGTTATTTAATTCATAATTTATAAACGGCAGCATATTTTACGACTCCTGATACCCTTTCAACGCTCGTGTTATCACATGGGAATAACTTGACATTGTGTGCTCAACTGCTGCCCGGTGATGACAGAGTGAGTGGGAAAATAAAACCCGCAAACAGCCTATGTGGCATGGCCTTCCAGGTATTTGCTTAATTGCAAAAAAACAAAACAACAACAACAACATGCAAAGGGCTCTTGGTAAATTTTCCTTTTTGTAGACTGTGGGGGACCCACATTAAATGAATTTAATGTGCTGAATGCTGAAAAGTACCTTATATAACCTCTGATGAGATGCTGGTTTGGAAGTATTAATGCTGTTGCTGCAGCCCGATGCCACAACAACAACTCCCGTATTATATGTCAGAGTCAGTCAGATGGTGTAGCACCATTTATCTCCTAACTGACATCACTGTTATTTAAATAGTTTTTATTAACTATTTCCAATTGATTTACTTGAATAATTGTGTATGCTGATGCAAAATAGCTACTTCGAACAGCAGTGGCTGAAAAAGCCCAGCCTGCTTTGGAACCCGAGCCCTGGGGCACACTGTGTGTTTCCACTCATGAAGTGTGGCCCAGGGCTCAGGTCACAAAGCTCCAGAGCGCTAATGACTGAATCAGTGTGTTGATATCTTCTGTGGTCTTTTCCACAGTCATAGTTTTATGAAACATTGTCTCCTTCGCTCTGGTTGTCACATTAGGATAACATCACCTTTAAGTTTTAAGCCTCGTCTTTAGTTGAGACCTTTCTCTTTACGTGTTTAAATTACACCTCAAAGCACATGCATGCATGTCCTCTTTCACCTGATGTTACTGTTGTTAAGATAAAACTTATAATTTTGACACGGATCTCCTAAGAACCCACCAGAACGTAGAAACCTGTTATAAAACCGATATACAGACAAAGTCTTTTGTGGAAATGTCCTTATAATGAATATGTGGTCCAGCAGAAGTTGCTGTGGCTTGCTTGCACCGTTGCCTCAGAAGGTCCTGAGTTCGCCTCCAACATCTAGCCAGGGCTTCTGTGCGTGGTTTGTATGTTCTCCCCATGTTTGCATAAGGTCTCTGGTTTAACCTAACCCTACCCTGCCCCACCCCATGTTTTAAAGACATGCAGTTGGTAGGGTTAGATTAATTTGTTGTTCTAAATTGCCCTGCATCAGACTGGTGACCTGTCCGGGGTATACCCTGACTCTTGCCCTATGATAGTTGGGATAGATCCAGCCCTGATGAGAAAAAGTGGAAGAGAATGGATGGAAGGACATTTTCCTATGAGAAATTCAAAATAAAAATCTACTAATTTTGCAACTCATGAGAACTTAAAAATCAAACTGTACAGTCATGATGTGTATGTGAAAAACTGAAGTATATCATATCATTCAGTAGCTTGTAAAACCACCTTCAGCACCAATAAACTGATTGTCTGTATCCCTGTATTAGTCTCTCACATTGTAGAGGGATTTTGGCTCACTCTTCTTTACAGCATTGCTTCAGTTTATTTAGGTTTGCAGGGAGTCATTTATGCACAGCTCTTAGAGAGGTTAAAGTCTGGAGTTTGATGGGGCCACTGCAGCACCTTGATCCCCCCCTCCCCTCCCCTCAGTCACTCTGTTGCAGATCTGCTCACTACTCTATAGCAGTTGAATGTTAAATAAATAAAACTACATTAGCTGTAAGTACATTTTAATGAATGCTCAGGTTCATTAAGTCAACACATTCATTCATTTTCACAACAAAACCACAGAGAATTAAATTCATTTGGCATCAATTTATTAGACTTTTGGGAACAAGGAGTAATCGAGTAGCATTTTGCAAAAGATAGTTCTACTGTAACTTTCTCTGGTTAAAAGACTAAAATTATGTTAGAGGCAGGAGGATTCAATTAGCTTGATACACGTAGGCACAACTTTTAAGTCTCTAATAAAGAGGATACAGAAGACTTCATACTATCAGACCTCAAGACAAACACTTTGACATCCTTTCCTAACACCACTGGAATGCTGAGGTAAAGCTTATGGACATGAAACGTCATTTTGTAGCACTGTGTACTAGATAGTCTGTGTACACGAGCTGGAAACAGGATAACAGGTTTAACTGGCCTTATTTACAGGGTTAAAAACAAACGTGTGGATTAATACTTTAGCTCTCTCACTCAAACAGCAGCGAGAGATTAGAGTTTCCACTTCCATCCTTTTTTTGTGCAAACACACAAACACAGAAAAATGTGTTCAGCAAGGTAAAGCAGTGCAAAGTTATCTTGGATTTCTTGACCTTAGAACAATGTTAGGAATGCATTCATTAAACGTGGAATGTTGGAGATGCACTTGATGAGCATTCGTTTGAAATAATTATGAGATTAGAAATCAATTGATCCCAAAAGTGTTAGAACGTAACAAACAGAAGGCTTAAAAATTCTATTTCACATGGTTTTACCCAGCGAACAATAAGACATGGGTTTACTTTGATTCCCAAAAAGAACCCCCCCCCCCCCAAAAAAAATGCATTAATGAGGAAGGATAGGACCAGCAGCCTGAAGCCCATTTGAATGCCTCATGCAAACTGTTTCATAGTTCACACAGTTTTACCGTATGTCGGTCTCCCTTCTTTCTTTACTAGAAGCAGCAGCTACAAGTAAAGCAGCTGCCTCTCCAGATGTTGTACAGTTCACATGTACCCCCCACCACCCCAGTGCAGACCCTTTGTGAGTCCCGTGAGAGGAGAGCTGCAGCTCTACCCGCTCTCCTCTTTTGCAGCCTGTTCCAGTGCGCTCTCTGAAGCGGCTGATCCTTCGAACCTCTGAGAGGCGATGGCAGCCTGGTGAGACATGCTTTTCCTCACCACGTCCCCTTTTCTCCACAGTGTGATTTCCTGGAGGGGAGAGAAATCAAAGACAAATGTAAGGTGATGACATGAAGAACACCTCAGCCCATGACCTGTAAATGAAAGAAAAGGTACCAAACTGAGCACAGAGTTTTCCTAGCTCTCAAATGTGACTGATAAATGATTTTAGCCTTTTAGAACCAGTCAGTGGGACATCAACCAATAAAAGCACCACTACTTCTTATTCGCTGTCAGACTTGTTTTCTAGTGCAACATTTTCACTATCTAACACAGAAAAAAAGCAGAGCTCCACAATAGCACCTGTGTTTAAGAATTGCTATTGATAAGGTTTTACTGATGGTGTTCAGTTTCGAGGTTTCAAGCAGATTCTTTATTGATTATTGATCGATTTTCACCTACATAGGATTTCGTTTTTTGGGGGGGGTTTTAGTGCCAGTGCAGCAGGTCTATTATCTCTTCAGCTCCACTGCCATGAAAAAAAAGACATAAATAAATAAAACATGCCAGCACTAATAAAAGGCACTGATAAGCTGGGGGGCATAAGCTTTGGATGGAGTACAATTCAGAACAGAACCAGTTGGAACCTGCTCTCAGTTCCCACCTCTGATTATTCAGTAGCGCTAGCTGTAACTACAGTCAGAATCGCTACACACTCACAGCTCTATCATAGCCTGTACCCCCACATTTAGAAAGCAAACAACAGGAGGATGTTCGCCAGCTTTCTTAGTGAAACAGGGTTCAGCTGCCATTACATCCTGGCTGTAGGCACACTTCAGTTATTACAGTTACGGCTGTGACACAACAGGATGTAGCACTGATTGACTACATGCAGGCGGCTTTGTGTGCCTACAGTGGTAGTTGGAGGCTGAGCCTCCTCTTGAAGCCACACTGTCCTTTCACTCTGACACAATCGAAATACAGAGGCAGTCAAAATCAGAACCACATCCAGCCACAGCTGCACTAACGTCAGCCAGGCAGAGCATCTGCAGCTGTGCCCACATCCACCAGCTGGATACTGTTTGAGAGCTGCCCTTCATATAGACTAATAAGCACTAAAAATCACATTCACATGGATAGTTTTAAACTAGTGAAGTAGAAGATTCAGAAAAATGTAAAAACGCTGTCTGATGTTTTGCTTCCAGTCGTACCTGCTGTTTGAAGTAACGTCTCTCCTCCTCGTCAATCAAAACCAGGTTCAGGTAGTAGCGCACCGAGAACTTCTTGTTGATGTCTCGCATGGTGGGGGTCAGATCATATCCAGCCAGAAATAATCGGATGGGGATGGACTCTCCTGCAATGTTAAACACACTCTCAGAGGCTGAGCAGTGTTTGCATTGTGTGACTTGTTGAAACTGTAAATAACTTTTGTTTACCTCTGACCGGCGCTCCATCCATGATCTCGTACTTGGCAATAGTGTCATTTTCGTGGTAAACGCTTGGGCCTGTGCCTGTTGTCTCACGTTTGATGATGTCAATCTCCATGTGTTTAATCTTAATTCTCACCAGCAGAAAATAGATTTTTCCCACAATTACATCTTTCAGATGGTACCTGGAGAAAAAGAAAAGAAAAGCACAGGCGACAACTGCGAATGAGATCTACAGTTTAGTCACTAACAAGCACAATGTTCAGTACATGCTTTTCATTTAAACTGATAATAAATCAATCATTGTTTCAGCTACTGGTTCAGTTTCTAAATAAATAAATGCATCTTTCACTTAAAAAGAGATGGTTTTGCTGATACTGTATAAAACTATTTCACTCTTAAACACAGCATAACAAGGGAAAAAAGTGAATGATAGTGGTTTGCTGCAGCCCTGCAAGCCTTACTTGGATTTGTTATACTCAAACTCGATGTGGAGGCAGTCCTCAATTCCAACTTCCATTTTAATGGAGGAGTTGAGCTCAGGATAGGTGCTCAGTGTGTGGACCACAATGTCCATCTCTTTAGTGATGTCATTTAGTCTTCTTATCACCGTGGCACGAAGAAAATATCTGAAAATAAAGCACACAAGCAATGAAAAAAGTGCCATTTCCTCCTTAGTAGAAAGTCACAACTACACACTAATTGACCATAATGTCAAATCCACCTGCCTATCCTATCGTTTACTGCTCCACTTCATGACAAAGACTCAACCAGATGTCTGGTTGCAACACTGAAATGCATATTCATAATGCTGCCACCTCTTACACTGGTAAAAGCCTACCTTCTCCCAGTGCCCTTCCAGCTATGACGCTGTCGCATTCATCTGTAGGAACCTTTGGTGGTGGACAGGGCTCACCATGGTCAATCTGACTAGTCTGACACCTTCAAGTCAAGTTTAAAGCGTTTTCTGTTCATTCAATTAACAGAGTCCAACCCTATTACCCATTCACCTTGGATACGTTTTGATAGGTACTTATCACTGCATACAAAGAATACCCCAAAAGATCTGCAGCTGTCTTCAAGCATTCACAGTCTAGCCCTTGTCCAACATTTGCAACACATATTAAGTCGTCACAGTTCACTTTTCACCCCTCGATTGTTGACACTGTAATGATTTAACGTTACTCACTTCCACCGTCATTGGTCTGAGCAGCGTGCATGTACTGCAAGTCAAATGTGGGCAACATCAAGCTTGAAAACTGCTCAGTTTAAGTGCAACCACATGACAGGCAGGTTAACAAGTAACGCGCTCACTGTACTGCTGACAAAACGACAGTGAAGGATCAAACTTACCTTAGCTTGACATTCTGGCCTGTGTAGGACTCGTAAGGTTTCTCAACATGAGTGAACTCAAAGTCAAAGGTCTGGGACTGAGTTATTTCACCAGGTCTTGCGAGATCTTTCACCAGGGAAACAAATTCATGATGGTTTCCTCTGTCGTAATACAACTCTAGAACAAGAGGAAAGATAGTATTAAAAAAAACAAACTATACTGTGCACGATTTTGGATACAACTGAGCTCTTGAACTCGTAATTGATTTTAGTGGCCAGAAAGCCATACCATGTGAATTTTACTTTAACATGTGAATTTCACTTCTTAAAATCTATTTATGTGTCCAAGTTTTCACACAGCTCTTTCACAAATGTAACACTCAAGCAGGGATTGTCTGTGTTGCTTACAATTTCACTGCTGGAACTTTTAACAGTCCAGCTGCAGCAGATTAAGGACACTAGAGTGCAGCTTACAGGTGATCTGAAACAGGTCTACACAGGTGTAATATGTGGCCCCCTGTGTTTCCTTTCATGTCTAATATAAAGTTGAAAACTGAAGCATCTGTTTGTTTCACTGTTGAGGGATGCCTCCATGTTTCTTCACCCCACAGTCTATCACTCGCTGCTATTTTTACATACCTATTTGTCCCACAAATTCAATTTTGATGCCGTGGTGCTCCAGCCTCTTTCCGGGGTTCTTCAGCGTCACATTCACCTTTCCACTGACAGTCTCGCCGTCGTAGAAAAGAAAATATTTGTCTTTCTTCCCATCTTCAGTTTTGTGTTCAACCTTCTTCCTCGTTTCGGCGTCATTCAGGACAACATCGATTTCTGCGCTTTGACCAAAACTAAAGAAACTCATTATAATGCTGCGTCCTCGCTAACTCTTTATCTTATCTAAGTGCGAGTTAACTGACTTGTTAGCACGCTGCACCGAACCTGCTAACGTTTCAAAGTAGAAAACAAGTGCACGCTAAGGCCTGCGGAGTGCGCGAGCTTGGCTGCTTCTCGTAGCACGAATTACACCGACTGACATTAAAAAGTCTCAAGATATGTCACAGAAACCTCCACACGAGCTACATGTCAAGCAAATTAGCGCTTCGATGCTAAAACACACAGTATTGTGAATAGCCGTTTTCTTTTTTTCTGCTCTCCGTTGCTGAGCCTGGATCTCACCGATAAACAGCCCGAAGCAGCGACGGATGGGTCTGCTGTTCACACAGAGCTCGCCGCGTAAATGTATCTTACATGTTTGTTTTCTGGGGATAAAACGACGAACGCTGTCAAACGACCAGGATGTAACACCAGCTTTCTTTACCTGCGTTAGCTGAACTACTTCCGGGTGGCGTTTTTTCACAGTAAAAGCGGAAAGAAAGGCGCGGAAGTCGCTAGGCACTAGCGATTATGCTTGAACTACAGCGTGTTTAAGACCTGCAAGTGTTAAAAGGAAAAGAAATATAAATAAATTGCATTACAATACTACACTCATGCAAACAATATAAACATTTATAAGCACTTTCAAACCATTAGCAAAAATTATGAAAATACTTAAATTATCAGAAGTTAATAATAATAACAATAACAATAACAATAATAATAATAATAATAATAATTATTATTATTATTATTATTATTATTATTATTATTATTATGTACAGCGTATGTAGTATGTATGAATGCTATTATATTTACACTGGCACTGGAGGCAAAATGTGAACACAACTCCAACACAGCTGTCATCTTTCGCACGCAGCAACTCACTACACAAGAGTTCTACGTCATCAGTATGTGCGATCTACACACACTTTCAGCAGCGACGCTTAGAATTCTATGCCCATAGACTTACTATTATGCTATATTGTAATGTACATAAATGAAATGTGTATACTGTAAATACACTATTTCATCTTTCTGTATAACTTATAGTACACTACTGTAGAGGATTTGAATTGGATTTCATGAAAAGGACCCATGAATATAATTTCATAGATGAAGCAGGATTCAATCTGGCAAAAAGGAGGTGGAGAGGCAGGAACATAATTGGTCAACATGCCATTATTGAAGTCCCTGGCCAGCATGGTGGCAAAGTAACTGCGGGCCTCTCCACTGTCATGCAAACCTGGGGCCATATAACACTGCACATCTCCTTACATTTCTGGGTCATCTACAGGATTTCATGGTTGCACGTGAACAGCTGGATCAACAAGCAGTGCAACCTGTATATGTCATTGTTTGGGACAATGTGAACTTTCACTGTGCTGTCCTGATACATGAATGGTTCACAAACAACCAGCGCTTTATAAACATTTCCCTTCCACCTTACAGCCCCATCCTGAATCCAACAGAAGAGTTTTTCTCTGCGTGGAGGTGGAAGGTCTATGACCGGCAGCCCTACACTGGGGAAACTTTACTGGAGGCAATAGAACACACCTGTGATGGGACAACTTTGGAGTCTAGTCAATGCTGGTTTCTGCACTCAAGAAGGTTTTTCTTATGTTGCCTGGCATGGGAGAATATTGCCTGTGATGTGGATGATGTGGATGAAGTCCTCTGGACTGGCCCCACACAAAGACATGATGATGTTGAATGAATCTGTGAATTACAGAAATGTGCTTTTAATTTAGTTTTATTTTTAATTAATTCATTTTTGTTATCTACATTCAGCACTTCATATCATTCTAATTATGGTCATTTGTTAAATACACTTAAATATTTCCTGTTAACTACATGCCCTGAATGCCGTATCTTCAATTATCTGATGTAGTGTCTAACGAATATTCTGTGGTGAATATATTTTTACTTGTTGTGTAAAAACTGATTTTGAAGTGATAGTTTGATTCTGACAGAAGAATCTGAGGTTTTGTAAATGTAGTTCTGTTTAAGGTTTTGAGAAAATGGGTGGAGGTTTCAGCAAATGTGTTTTAGCAATTCAGAAAAACTGGAATAATAATAATTACAACTTGCCTAATGAAGCGTTGATTGGCGCTTCAATGAAACTCTGGATGTCTACAAAACTATGAGCCAACTGATTTCAAAAAGCTTTTTCATTTTACTGTAATACCTGCACTAATTTTCCTCCACTCTGGATTTTTTGACTTGCATATATAATTTGTGTGTTGTCATGTGTTGTGATGGTAGTGAGACGGCGGCCGTAAAAACAACACAGGAGGTTGAGCCGGAGATGGTGAAGATTTTCGCTGATTTACCAGGAGGCACAGGATTAAAATGAGTATCAGAGGGATTGAGTTCAGGTTGAGAGGTTTGGAAACAAAGTTAAAGCGGCAAGGGTGAGATTGTGCTGCCAGGCAGGAGAGTCTCTTCCAGAGAGAGCTGCAATAGGAGGACCACAAAAAACATTTCTGGATTGAGTCAACATGGACAAGCTATGTTTGTGTTTGTGCGTGATTTCCCCCTCACTACACAGAAACCTTGTTTGTCTGTGTATCTATATATTTCACTTTAATCATCTGGACAAAATCCACCAAAACATTTGAGACTCCAAAAATTCAGCTGAAATATATTTAATAGTAACAAAATAACATTAACGTATAACATTAATATCAAATGAACAGTGGACATTGTACAACAGTTCCTGAGTTGTTACACACATCTTTGACACTAATGTCTAAAATGACACACTGTTGTTACTGACAGGCTCAACACTGCAGATACACACTGAACAGTGAATACTGTAAATGTATTTCCAATAAACAGTTTATTGCAATATTTACAATAAGGTATGGAGTGCTACGCATTCAAATGAAAAGCTCCAAAAAGTATATGCATGTATGTACATTTATAATACTGAGTCAAACCTGGACAATATGTCCAATACTCACAAAATAATTAGTAAAGCACAAAAGGTCACTTATACACAGAAACAGCACTCCAAGAAATCATCAACACCACCTTTATAGTACATATTGAGTTTGCAGCATATTGGAATATATGGTGTTAAAATTCACACTTTATTCTGTACTTGTACATGTTTGTTTTCATTTGTAAATATAGTCATAGGCTATTAAATTGTGCCTTCTAGTCAGCTCATGAGCCTTTTGCAGCCTGCTACTTATTGCCTGTTTAACTACAGTATGTACAAAAACATGTTTCGTCCTCTGCATGTGAAACAAACTAAGAACAAGGATGAAGTAAACAATTTACGTCCACTGTAAAAAATTGAAGAGCTATAAAAGAGGATTTGTCCAAAAACAGTGAGGGAATGTAGTTTACAGTAACCTTTGTGATGACACTGTGATATAAACATCGACCTCCACAGCTTTGAAATCGTTTTATTGTACAGTAGCTTTATGTTGAGTATAAAATGAGAAAAATATGTAAAAACCAAATATTTTCATGGAATTTAATATTAATAAACAACAACAAAAAAATCTGTGGCATTGCAAAACTCAACCAAGTGCCACAAAATGATATTAAAATTACTTTGGCAAGTCGGCTGATTTGATTTTGATGTGCATCAGAGAATAATGTGCCATGTTAGACTCCAAACTTTACCAAGTGGAGCATCATTGTTGCAAGTTTACTTCGTCGTGGTTACATCGCGTCCTCTGTGTCGGCTGTCAAATAACGAAGGAAGACTTGTGGCGGAAATGACCCTATGAAAAACAGGAAGTAGGAAGTTACCTTAGATTTTCTTTTTTTTGGATTTGACTTCCAACGAATGCGGTGTGCTTTGTAAGTTTACCTCATCCGCGTCTCCATACTCAACACTGCTATTCTGTGCAGGCCAGTTGTAGCTGAAATAAAGTGAAACAGAATGCATTAAAAAAAAAAAAAGTCAGGATTTTGTATCCTTTCATCAGAGCTGCAGACTGTACTCACTTATTTTCATTGTGGCCTTTTTTGTGGAAGCATCCACGTCTGAAGGAATGACAAATGGAAACCGCCAAGCATAAGAACGCAACCACAGCACCAAACACCTTGAGGAAAATCCCCAGGATGTCAACGTCATCTGCAACAGGGCACAGAGAAGTGCTCTTGAGAGAGTTACGTGGCCTGAGACATATCGATAGCCTTTAACCATGACTTATATCATTGCTGCATTTTCATTTTTATGTATATCTTGTGTAATTGCCACACTCCTAAAATCCTCACTTAATTGTTATTGGCTTCGATGAAAATAAGAAGAATTTCATGTTCATTAAATACACCAACTCAAGATACCAAACAATGAAACAAATAAAAACAAACTTTGTCTGCTTATCACATTAAATAAGAAGAATTCAGATGATGTACAGTAACAAATTTTGACATTTAATAATAAATGTGATAAAAATAACGAATTAGATTTTTTACATGAATTATGGTGAATGTCTTTTGTTTGTTTTTTCCATTATTTTTTCTATAAAAATGTTCAAATGTTCAAAAATGAACAACTCCTACAACAAAATGAATGCCTATAGTGTGCAAAAACACTTTAACTGTGTGGACAGCTGCTTGATCCTTTCTGCTTCATGTTCTGGCTGCAGAATACGCTGTCATGGGCATGTTAGCATATCAGGGGCGTGGGTGTCTGAAACTGTTGCTTCCCAGCGAGGTGCTGGGATCAGACTGACCTGGACAGCCGGAGCTTTCCTGCATCCAGTTCGTTGCAAAGGGATGACGCTCAGCAGAGGGAATTAGTTTCCCTTAGCTGCCTTCAAATGGCAGTTATAAGCACAAAGTATGCTTGGCCTTCAAATAGTTTATATAATATTTAGTGGGAACAGTGGTGCTTGGGGTAAAATTAATGAAAAATATTGATGTTTGCTTTGAGATAAAGTTTATTTCATTCCTACATGTGAAGTCGCGCCTGTCTTGTCCTCTCTGTGTTCATATGTTTTAGCTTCCTTCTGTTATTTCACACTTTTTCTCTTTGCCGTGTTAACTTGAAACTTGAGAGTGAACGTGTCTGATTTTGCTTTTGGCTTAAAGTGCTGTCAAAAGACCTGCTTGGCTGGTGTGAATGTCACTCACAGACTTCCATTATTTGCGTGGGACACTGTGCATGCCCCGCATCATTCTTTGCCTGGCAGTAGTACTCCCCCGCGTCCTCCTTCCTGACCCTTCGAAATTTCTGTGGAGACATTTTTAGAAAACTGTCAGTGCACTGACACGCAGACGAACTGTCAACAATAGGATGTCTGGCTGTGGTTGAATATAACGACATTTTGGCCTTCAGATGGATTTACGGGCTGCTTTTAATACTGCTGTAAGATTTTAGATTAGAGGGCATCGCTCTATGTTTTATAACATGGTTAAATTTCTGCCAGATGTTAAACTTTTACCTGGAAACACATCAGTTTGGCTTTAAATGCAACATTATCCTTGTTCCATATGCCAGGTTTTGGATAAGTGTTCTTACTGGCTCTTTTTACACACAAGGGTTAATCCTGTTCTTAGTCATATAATGCTTAAGGTTTTATTTAGATTAAGCGGGTAACATTTACATTAGATAAGCTCTGACAGAGAATACCCGGCACTAATGAATCCTGTCTACAAACAGAACAGACAGGCAGGGAGAAGAAGTTTACATCTGTTCATTTAACAATAATAATAGTAAATACTGAGTGCTGCCGTGCCTCAAGAGATATTTTGCACAGACAATAGGAACTGAAATGATAAAGCCATAAATGTAGCAACAACAGGATGCTTGTCATTTTTGTACCAGGCCTCCGGTGTCGGGGTTGATGCTGTAGGAAGAGTTGGCAAACTTTGCGCTGTTTTTGGGATCCTGTGGAAGCTCTTCATTGTTGTGAAACCAACGGTACTGAGGAGCGGGAAAGCCCTCATTTTCCAGACATCGCAGCTCTGTTGATGTTCCCACTGTGACGGCCTCTGGCACGCTGCACCGTGGTACAACAGGTTTCACTACACACAAAAAGCACAGATTCACATCAGGCTGCTGAATGTTGTGTAGCATTTACACACTGCTGAAAGCGATACTTTTACTTACTAAATGGCTAAAGGATAACATTTCATCATTTCATCTGTAACAACATACTTTGCTGGCCAGGATTTAAAAGTAGCAAATACGTCCATAAAATTAATCAGGAAACTGTTGACTGAGCTCAAAGACCAAGTAGGTGATTTCCTCATTGACTCCCACACAATCTGTTTGCAACCAGAGGTGTTGCCACCTGCTGGTCACTATAAAGAATGCAGGTTTAAAGAGCATCCACACTGGCTTCACTTTTCAGACACACAGGGTTATTGTCCATAAAGTCCATAGTGGTGCACAATTTATATACAGGCAGTGGTTATGCCACATACAGCAAACACTGCTGGCACTCGTTTTTTGTGTTTCTCTGTGTGCAGGCCAGGGTCTGCAACAGGCTCCGTGTCTAAAGACAAGTCTGCGACTCCCTGAGGTGAAGTGTGTTCTCAGCCACTGTATGGTGACAAAGAGAACTGTCATCAAGTGATACGTAAGGTTAAAGTTGGAATTGTTATAACGTCGCCACAAGCCCCAGATATCCCGAGTGATTTATGTAAGTGGGTGTTAAATGGTTGTGATTGCTGTCCCAGCAGGCCACTAGCTTAATCTACCAGCACCTCAAAGGCAACGGTTAGATGCATGGCAACCTCACAGTGACAGCAATCATGATGTAGCTTTATATTTCAGAAGTAAATTGAGTGTAAAATGTATAAACTGCCACATAATCTTAATATCTATTCGATCATAAGAACAAAGTGTGATTAGAACTTTAGAGGGTTGACGATATAGACATGCAGTGACTTTTAGCTCTGCTCTCCATACCTCTTACTGCAAGACTAATAAGTATTTCATCAAAGTCCCTTTGATCATCGATGGCGGCCACCTCGCAGCGGTACTCTGCTGTGTCTGATCGAGTGGCGTTGAAGATCAGAATGTTGGCCGGCTCTCTGAGCTGAGCTCTGCTCTCCAAGTCCCCTTTTGGAGAACGACAGAAAGAGAGAGAGATGGGGGGGTGAAAAACACTTTACAATTGCTCATTCAAATACACAGCGTGACTTCACGGCTTAAAAACAGAATTCTGAGCCAAGGTCTTTCAAGGTAGCATTCACTCAGCTAAGCTTTGAGTGCTGCGACTTTGCTTTGAAACACTGTGCTCTACTGGTTTCTCTAAAAGACAGTTTCCAAGAGGTTTACCTGCTATCTTGTTTTGAAAGTACACATAACTGGGAACACCATTTTTAATCTTTTTCCACTCGATCCTTGGGTTGTTTGTCGAGATGGACTCTATTAAGCAGGTCAGTTCGATGGCTGGGAAGAAAACAGAACGCATGACAGCATGAGAGAGAGGCAGGCTAAATCTGGAAAAAAGAAACGGTACTTTGGTTAAATAGGTTAGTGTGATTTTCGAGCAACTCACGCTCAAACTCATTTGCCCAAACAATCTTGTCCGTGGTCCGGAGGATTACCCCAAGTGATGATGGAATGTGACCTGTGGAGAAAAAAAAACACAGGCAGTAAACGCTGAGTAACCCCGATTGGACACGCGAGCATTTTCATTAGCAGACATTATAAACCGGGCATGTTGCCTAATAAACACTGGATTAGACCGACAAATATAGCTGACATAAGTGTGCCACATATTTTTAATGAACTCCTTGTAGAAATATACTGTCATTAACATTTAACTTGAATTATTTGTGGCGTTTAATTGGATAATAACGTGACTTATGATGAGTCGATGGAAGAGACCAGGGCTAGTTGTAAATGATAATGAAAGAAAACAGAGATTTGACACGAAGGACTCTGTAAATATTTGGATAGTGACCCATTTTTTGTTGTTGCTGTTGTTGTCAGCTTTAATACTGCGCAAGATGAAATCCAGACCGAGAATGCAGCAGACAATGTAAGTAAGCGTGCAGACAAGAGCCAAAGTCACTTTAGCTCAGTTACTAAGGATCAGCAATGCTCTTGTAATAAGTTGCAGGACAGAATAAAAGGATTTGTGTTTAGTACTGCAGCACAGCCGGCTCAGACCAAGTAAATGACACACAGGCTTTAGCCATTAGCAAACATGACAGTTGCTATATTGACTTTATTTCACACTGCTTGTTTTATAACAGAAAGGCTCCAAACATTAACTGTATATAGAAGATGGATGTTGCCACTGTAACCTCACTGAATTCCTATGTTGTAGTCTCAAGCTACACACTCACATGCAGTAGTAACTAAGGATGCTCCTGGTAACTAATTTGCTAGTTATTTAAACAAGAGAAAAAGTCAACCCTCAGAGAACATTCAGAACTGAAGTGAAGTGATGAGGTTAAATATTAGCCATACAATAACTGCACATGTATTTGAGAGCTATTTGAAGCCGCTAATCACATGTCTTGATAATCAAGTTGAGTTTTAAATGTAAATCTGTTGGACACTGTGCCATATATAATAGTCACAGTACTTAATGTCACAGTACCAACAAACCACAGCCCTGGTTTGTGGCTGGTGGCGTCACAACATTTCTCACCGGGATGGAGCTGCCACTGCTTATTAATAAAAACCAAATAAGTAACTTAGCTAACTAGTATCTTTGGTACCAACTAGCAAGAGGCAGAACATTTTAATGTGTAATCAAGTAGTCGCATGCATCCCTAGTAGCAACTTGGTAACTGCAAAAGCAAGCCTAACTTGTTCTTTTGTTTTCAAAAGGATGTGAAACTGACACAGAACATTCAGGAAAGTGTTTACTGAGGTCATAGGTCAGTGAAGTCCAGTAATTTTACTTTCTTTTTGCAACAAGGAGAAAAACCCGGAGAAAGAATGGAAGCAGATTTGAAGCAGATTTTCCTCTGGCCTCACTTTTCCAGCCTGGAGCTTATGTTCAAATTTTATGCACAGCCTGCTGTTCCCATCTTCTGTGTGTGCTTCTCTTGCACAGTACCCTCACCTGCATGTCACGTTACCAGGTTAACCAGCGATTTTTAACTGGCTGCAAGTTTGAGTGTGGTTGGCCCTCCAAATGTTTACCCCCCAGCTCATCACCAGCAACAGGGATGTCCTTTAGCCATTAGAAGTGAGTGTAGTTAATGCACATATGGTTATATTAGTTGATCATAATAAGACACACATAACAGAGTTTTCTTCCTGTTCTCTCTTTCCACAGTCACATGCTCGATCAAAGAGTGTTGTTTAATTGTTGGGGTTTCCTCTGTATTATTGTGGAGTCTTTACCTTACAACAGGTGACTGCTGTTGTGATTTGGTGCTATATAAATACAATTTAATTGAACTGAATGCAAGTTTTTAATTTCTTTTTTTAAGCGACCGTTACACTGGAAACCATTCTGGGGACATTAACTATTAAAAAAGGGGGAGTTAGAGATGATATCTTTATATTGATTTCTGACAAAAACACAGCTGCAGAGATAGTTTGCATCACTAGTTATGTTAGATATTATGGATGACGATGCGCCCCTGAGGAATAGCTGGAAATGGTCAATGATGTGTCACCCAGTAGACCAGAAAGCCCCCAAGTCATTTCAGTATTTGGTGCAGTGTACTATTAAAGCGTTTACTCACTGAAGAAAAAAAATACTGGTTTAGAGAAGGGGTGCGCAGTTCATCCACTTTTACACATCGTTTAAAAACCATACACACTAAAATATTACTAGAATTACATTATATTATTATAATGTACATCTAGTATATAGTATATTATATTACTAGAAGTACATGTACATTTTTTTGTATTTTTTCAGGGCTAGCTCCTTTGCTAAATCATAATACTAATTCATACTGAGGTTGCAAAATAAATCATTTATCAAGATCCCCAAACAAATCAAATCAGAAGCACAAGAATAACTTCACAGCGGGAATGAGCTCACATTTGAACCATACTTAATCAACCATCTTCGTTTCCCTCTGGCACAAACACAACACATGAGACGCGCTTATTTTAAGTTCAGTGCTTGAGCGAAACGCTGAAAGCAATCAGTGTTATTTTGCAAATGTCAGATTATAACGGCGAGAGGCGTAATTCACAAGTTTTGTTCAATTTGGGTCCGCCGAATGCCAATTTAAGTGGAAAATACGTGAATCTGGGGACGAGACGGGTGTGCAGTGTGACATCGAATTAAGGAAATGTGAAAATTACTGCTCGGCAAACACAAATAATTCAACAGTCTTTGCTAAGGCTAAATAAGTAGGTTTCTACCTTCCCTTGGTACCCTATAGTCAACATTTTTTTGTTCCAAATGCAGTAATTACTGAGTACACGCACAACGAACAGCACCCATGCTGAGTAATGAAGGCAATCACGCTCCCAGTGGGGGCAGTAGTTAGGGTTTCAAATAGAGGCTGAAATTAGACAATAATAATCTGAGCCGCCCCTGAATACGACAAGACATCCCTCCTGTTTTCCCGAGGCAGCGTGCACTCTGACTAACTCCGAGGGATTTGAGCAGCCTTGTTAGGACACGGGCGTCCCTGAGTTGTACATTGTGACTGGGAGCCAAAGGGAGAGCGAGCATATAGCCTTCAAGTGATGAAAACATGGGTCCAACCAAAGCATCCGCTCTTATAAGCACAGCTGCGGACAGTGATGAGATCTGACTCGCAGGTCTCAGCTTCCGTCTCTGCTGCTGACTTTCCCACCCTGTACATCAAGGGCTATTTTTACCACAGCAGTGACTGGACATCCCGAGAGACGCGACGAAGGCCCGTCCAACTGAAGCTCCCTCGACATACGCACGTACTGACCCTTCAAAATGCCCTTTGAACTGCTTCTTCCAGATCTGCGAGGTACTCGTTTTGAGGAACGATATTTTTGAAAAAAAGAAAGAAAGAAAGAAAAACAAAAGCTCTTTCAAATACTGGAATGTTTAATTAAATCTGCAGCTGCAATCACACTGCAGACTCAAAGTATCACGTAAGAGAAAACAACTGCTTTCGCAGTGTTATGGGTTGCAACACGGCCGTGTGTGATGTGCTTTTCAAAGTTTACAGGAAACAGATCTGCTCGAGTTCATCTGTTTTCATAAGTATGTTGTAACGCTGACAAAATCTCCTTAGAGGATACATCTCCCGTGTTCATCTGAACAAAAACCATGGAGAAAAACAAGTTTTTAGCCTTTATTATCTGGGGCGAACAAAATCTAGAATCAGTGCGCACCGGTTGTACAAGCAGGAACGGCGTTAACAGGATGTTATTAAAGGTTTTTCTCATCTCTCTTCCAAATAATGCAAAATGTAGGACGTGGGAAAGAGTAACCACAGTCAATTAACATGACAATGTATAACTAATTACTAATGCGAGCTTAAAATAAAAGCACGCAGACAACAATGTTTGGTAGCCTCCCTTCCCCCGTGACACGGTGCAGGCTGAAGAGAAGACAATGTTTCTGAATTATGAAAATAATCTCAGCGCTTGCTGGAAAGCAAACAGGGGCTCATTTTTAATCCCTCTGTCATTCTAATGCAAAGACAAAGTAGGTCTATAGTCAGTTCTGAGAGAAACTGGCTTTTAAATAGCCACATTCAGCAATCCTCTTACGCTCTAAATATGAAAACAACCACCCATCCCTGTCCCTGCAACAAAAAGTTGTTGATCCAGTGAATCTATAAAAAGCTTTTTCCCAGACATTCCAGTGCAGTCGCAGCAAATATGCCGAAGACAGTGGATGGAGCGAGGAGGCCCACTGGGATTTACAGCATACTGGAGTGACTGCGTAACAGAACAACTCAACGCTCAAGCAGATTTGATTAAGTTGGTTATGTTGTTATAAGAACTGGGAGGAAATAAACTGTTCATTCAAGCTACGCACGTGACACAATGACTGCAGCACCTCAGACAGATGAAATATAAATGAAGTCCCAATAAAGCACAAGGCCGATAAAATATAACTCATTTTTCGCAACCTATAACAACGCAGCTTAAATTACATAAAACAGCAACGCCAACAATGTTCATATTTGATAGAGCGTGTGTTAAACACTAAAATACCAGATATCCTCTGGTTCCTGCCTCTCATATGTGAATATATGATTGTAAACTTTATGAACTTGGAAAAAGCAATTTGAATACATTTTTGTGGTGTGTGGGAAATGGGACTCTAGCAGTTTTTTATCATCTATTGACAGAAAAATGTATCAATTGCTCCTGAACAATCATTCAAGACAATTAGCATTTAATGAAATCCTAACACAAAAACTCAACGGCCAATTCATTAGGTACGCTTTGCTCATACCAGGTTGGACCTTTTTTACTTTTAGGAATGCTTTAATTCTTCAAGGCATATGTTCAACAAGGTGGGGGAATCAGATATTTTGGACCATGCTGACATGATAGCATCACGCAGTTGCCGTGATCTGTACCTCCCGTTCCGCCACATGCCAAAGGCATTCATTGAGACAAGCTCTTGATATCTGGTGAGTGCAGAGGCCATTTAAGTATGGTGAAGTCATTGTCATGTTCAAGAAGCCGGTTTGAGAAGATGAGTACACTGTGGTCATGAAGGGTGGACATTGTTAAAACTACACAGGCAGGCTGAGGCATTTAAATCACGCAAACTTGGTATTAAGCAGCCAAAACTGAGCCCAGAAAACATCTCCAACACCATTACACCAACAGCAGCAGCCTGAATAGTGATATAAGGATGGATCCATGCTTCCTGGTTGCTTACACCAAATTCAGACTCTACCATCATCAGATCAAATCAGTAAACATTTTTCCAAGCTTCTCCTGTACAGTTTTGGTGAGCACATCTGTTTCCTGTTCTTAGCTGACAGGGGTGGCACATGGTGTGATCTTCTGCTGCTGTAGTCCATCTGCTTTGAGGTTCAACATGTTTTGCATTCAGAATGCTCTTCTGCGTGTCCTCATTACTTACTTATATTTATCTTCTTATCAACTCAAAGCAGTTTGGCCATTCTCCTCTGACCTCTGGCATCAACAAAGCATTTTCAACCAGAGAACTGCTGCTTACTGGATATCTTATCTTTCATAGTAAACCCCAGAGGTGGTTTCATGGGAGATTTCCAGTGGATCAACAGTTTCTGAAATACTCAGACAAACCCGTCAGCCATCAACAATGATGTCGCAGTTCAGTTTAAACTTCAGCATGTTGTCTTGACCATTTCTACATGCATAAATAGACTGTGCCATGTGACTGGCTAAATAGCTATTTGAGTTACCTGTTGTACCTAACAAAGTGGCTGATGAGCAAATGATTACAGATTTTTATTTTTGATGCAAAGTCTCATTCATAATGTCCAAAGCCCAATTCTGAGTCCGGAAAATCTCAGAAATAGCATTTCTTTTTTTTAACTTTTCAATTTTCTTGCAGCATAAAGGAAAAAAAAATTAACAACGTAAGAATTACATCCAATTTTCTGCACATCAGAATCACAAGAAGGCATCTATTTTTACCTTAACTTAAAATAATTCAGCTTTACACATCAGTGCGTTCCAGTTATATGCAGCATGAATCACAATATGCTAAATGCAAAACGTTTGAATAATGATTCATTTTCATTATTCAAACATGACAGCACCCTAAAGCTCAAGGTCAGAACATAAACCAAATCGTGAGCTACATTCACACACAGCTCGGAGTTTTTACAACCAAAACTTGAGAGCATAACAAATGAACCTCTGCCTGTCATCTCCGCTTAGTCATTTGATTTACTGCTTGCAGAGCACCTGGGTGAAAAGTTCAACACTTAGTGGTGCACCCACCCGCAGCCAATTAGCCGACGCAACCATCCAGCATCAGCTGATCGCCACAAATCTCTAGCTGTTGCTGCTGCACATCATCTTGTCACCGCTGCCCTCGACCTGCCTCACTCATGGCACCCCACTCACCATCACTATCGATCAATCACCACGTGATCAGGAGAGGTCAAACTACAATAAAATGAAATTCAAGCAGCCTCAAATGTATATGATGCATATACATATATGCAACAACCAAAAAGACAAAGCATTTTAAATATATATTATTCACAGGCCCGTGTTTCTGTGTACCACAGGTCTCCACCATGTGGCTGCCGTCTTTTTATACTAAAGTAACGTTTGCATTGTTTGTATTCTGGAAATTTCTTTAGAAATTAGTCGACAAGTGAGCGTGCAATATGTATGATTTCTAGGCTAGGTTACACGTTTTTAAAATCACGTAAAAAAAAAAAAAATTCAAAACGTCAAGGGTGCTCTGACAACTACGTCATTTTCCAGCTCGGATGTGAGGTTTGCTCAAGCGTAAAACAATCAAATACAATCTTCAATCGATAATGAACAGACTGTTAAAACGCCACAAAACACAACAAAAACGTTTTTCTGACATTTCCCAGCCCGTTTACACGTCAAGCTAACGTTAAAAAACGTCCTTGTCGGCTCGTAGCGCTGACAGAACCGCTACAGCTCGGATTTAACTTGACTGTAGTCGCACCTCGCCGCCTCCGATATGATAATAGCTTTGTGAATAAGCGGGGGAAAACTCACCTAGGCTGCTGTAAAGCACAAAACAGGCTACGAGTCGCGCAATCGCCATCTTGCAGCGTATCATTTATCGGTTACAGCTGCACACACTCAGCACCTCTGAGAGGTAAGAGGAGGATGAGGGCACAAAAGACTGGTGGATGTTGCCATCGACGAGTTTCCATAGCTACAAGGGCTGCTGTGTGGGGTTGCGCCCTGAACGTAGTCTGACAGGCGGTAGGCGGTGCCAAACATGCCCTCCACCTCCTCCTCCACACACACGCACAATTCTGACCGTATGTTCTCGTGGGAAAGTGGCGACCTACACCCTCTAGTGGTTATTTTTCTTTTTGGGACCTTAAAAGACCATAATAGGGAAGATTTTTTCCCCTTTATTAAAAGAAACATATAACAGCTGAAAATCAAGCAGCATTTTGAGATCTCTTGCTCACGCTGACAGACAGACTGGATATAATCTTTTACGGATGATGCTTTGTTTTGTTCTCCCCAGTTCAGTGTGAATAAGAAGTACAACTCATGCTAAAGTCTCCAGTGAGCTGACACTGTAATTGGTGTTTGAACTGAATCAGAGAGGAGAGGGAACAAGGCAATCATTGCATCAGAGTCTTGTAAATAAACATGTAACGCTGCTCTCTTCTGTATGCTCGGGAGGACTGTCCCTCTTTTTCATATAAGATAAAATGGTGAGAAATGCATAATCAGGATGATTTAAGATGGATGTAGGTCAGTGTTTTGATCATCAAAAGTGGATGAGAAACTGATTTATTTCTATGAAAAAAAAAAAAATTCTCTATTTAATTTCCTTGATACAGTAGGTGTGAGTATATTTATGACAATCAGTTTCAATGTTAAGAGTATTAAAGATGTTGAGTATGTCGTCTGGATATTTGAATACAGTGAACTGATTCTTCTGTTTTATGCATGGAATAGACATCGAAACTGGAATGAGAAATAAAATAAAGTCATTTAAAGGTCCATCCACTATAGCGTCAACTATCAGTTTGACTTCTCACACTTTCATTTAGCTTCCATGACACATTTTTTACATTTTTAAAGAACCGTTATGATGGAAACCTGAGACGCATACATGTGAAAAAGAGAGTTTTTACAGGCCTAAAGGGACTTGTGGAGGAACTTTGGCACACTCTTCATTACAACATTGCTTCAGTTCTTTGAGGTTTATGGGCATTTGTTTATGCACAGCTCTCTTAAGGTCCAACCACAGCATTTGATTGCAGCACCTTGGTTCTTTTGTTTTTGGGCCATTCTCTTTTAGATCTTCTTCTGTGCTTGGGATCACTGTCCTGTTGCATGACCCAAATTGTGCCCAAGCTTTAGCTGCCAGGCAGAAGGCCGGACTGAATATACAGAGTTCATGACTAGATGGTCTGGTTCTGTGGGAGCAAAACAAGCCCAAATCATGATCGCTCCACCACCATGCTTGACAGTTAGAATGAGATTTCTATGCATGCAGTAGTGATCTGCAAACAGTCTGAGAAAACGTTCTATCTATCTATCTATCTATCTATCTATCTATCTATCTATCTATCTATCTATCTATCTATCTATCTATCTATCTATCTATCTGAAAACAGTTGCCTGTAAGACCCCGCTGAGGTCTTCGGCAATAATTAATCAACACCACAAGGGCATAAAGGCAGAGGATCCCCCCCCCCCCCCCCCCCCCCCAAAGGAATCCTCACCAAAACAAATATAACAAAAATCACTGATGATGCAACATTTATTAAGAAAGAACCTTGTGCTTTTTTATCTTTATTTCAATTTCAAAAGATTGCAGCGTCCTCTATAAATTGTTTTATATTCCCGACATCAAAGTGTCCTATAAAGATTCTATTAATATGATTTTTATAGAGTTGTATTTCCTATAATTGTTTTGACAAATATCAGCTTCTTGGATTCCTGGAAAAAGCAGTAGATGGCAGTGTGAAACCAGAAATAATAATCTGCCAATACATCTCACTCATCCAAAGATCAACAGCATGTATGTAGACATAAGGTCTATAATTAGGTATGCATATATTATATTTTGCATTTCCACAATTTCACAGTCACATGATGTGAAACTCTTCTGATGCAGTTAAGGTTTAGCCCACTGAATACAACCGTGTAGTCCACCCACTACAAGAAAAAGAAAGAAAGAAAAAAAAGACATAAAAAGGCAACATATTACAGATGAACTTGTTGCCCTCTTTGAATACTCATGCTCCATCAGACCATGCTGCCCTGCTTTCACTGTTGGTAGTGTTGCTAGGCAATGGTTCCTCTGTTGAGAAGCTCTTCGTGGCTGCCCTTTTGTTGCAGCTCAGACAAAACTGTACATTTTGATTGTTTTACAAAGAAATATCCAGGTTTGTCATCTTCCTTTTTGAGAAAAAATGTGAAGACTTCATTTTTCTGAGTGAAATGCAAAAAATATGTGCCATGCTTCAACTAATTAAAGAGCCAAATTAGCCAGAGCATCACAGTGTGACAGTGAGTCATATTACAGGTGTTGCTCATTGGCACCTGCATTTGTGCTATGTAGCTGTTGTACAAGGCGGTGGCTGTTTGCTTGAGCCATCGTGCATCATTTGCACAGTGATTATATATCTTCCAAGCTATGAATAATGCACTGCAGTTGGATTTAATATCCACCCAGTCTTTCCAGTCTCAAACCCGCAAGCCCTCTTCGTGCAAGCTTGATAGGCAGGTCTAACACCAACTAAGCTATTTAAGGGGTTGAAATAAGCGCAGGATATTAAAGCATATCAGCAGGTAAAACCTACAGTGAATTAAAGGAGCAAATTTCTTTCTCTAGTTCGTGCTTTGCGCTCCTTCCTGTGAGTTTTGACATTTTGCAGTATATCATGAAAAACAGAAACTGCTGCTGAATGGATAAACGCCTGATAAACACATTCTGGAGTTTAAACATTTTGATTATACTCTGAAGCCTCAGGGTTTTTATATTTTATTTGTAGTACAGCGAAAATTCTGTAAAGACTCTTCATCTGTGAGGCCAAATTGACCAACCTTGGCCTTTGTGAATAAGAGACAAAATTCTGAACTACAATAAGCCTTTTGTTATTGACTGTTGTCTGCATCTCTCAGCTACAACTCCACTAGATTCAATGCAACAGAAATAAAGCACAAGAAACATCACATCTTTTTAGTTAGTCCCCTTAGTCAATGTGCCATGCACTATAACCTTTAATAATGGTTGATCCGCATTAATCTGCATGCAGTACATCTTAACTGCACTACTGTATAGCTCTGTGTAAATAATCATTCTGTACATTCGATAATCTTTAATCCTACAACTGTTTACAACTTGCATAGTTCCCATTTCTGTATAGCTGTATATCCCAGATTCTGTAAAGTTATTTATTTCATATTCTGTATAGTTTTTCATATTTATATCCTGTTCATATCCTGTACATAGCTTGTACTCACTACAGCCTGTACATACTTATAGTTATAGAATATTCACAACATACTTCATACCGTGTACATTATAACATACCATAATAGACCCATTTCTGTAATATACTCACATATCTATATTATTGCTAATATATATTGTAATATATCTATATCACTAAAGCACTTCTGGATGGATGCAAACTGCATTTCGTTGCCCTGTACCTGTGCATGTGCAATGACAATAAAGTTGAATTCTATTCTATTCTATTCTATAATGTATTTTACTGTTTACTACTTTGTCCATGATTTCTATTTTTTCTTACAAGACTTAAATGGTTAGTCAAATGGAGGCACTTTAGTCCCTCAAGTGTAAATACTGTATATAATAACAGCTTCCTTATAGCAGCTTCTAAAACCAGTGTTACAATGTGCCTTAATATTAGAAAACAATAAAAACAGAGATACAGGAAACATGGTAAAATAGCTGTAATTGTACTTTTCTTGCTAGAGATTTAAACTTGAACACAGCTTAAAATATAGTCTTGATTCTGGCTTGGAAAAGCTATAAAACCATTCAGTAACAATCTTAAAATCAATCTCTTACAAAATTAAAAGCCCACGTGGCAATTCTCAGCGTGGTGTGATCTCTTTTCCTGGTTTTAGTTGCAATTTTAAACGTTCCCTTCAGAGTCATGTGATTTATTTCTGAAATCTTAGCAGTCATGAGACGAAGGTAAGTAGGGCATCTTCTGACTCTTTCGACTGGACCAACCATGGAGAGATTATTCAGGTGTTTTAAAAGACTTGCTCATGACCGAAACATTTGCCCTTCTTTGCCAAAGCAGTCACATATTTCACTTGCAGCATATCATCTCTAAACTGCCGGATTCATCAGTCAGTTACTGCGAAATACACAGCGAGCTGTGTTCTGCAGCGAGAGAGTTCTGCAGGTTATTCACAGCAGATACTTTCTGTTTATTTCATTTAAAAAAATCAGGGCAGAAGTGAAAGAACATACCAGGTCGCTGTCTTGCACAACGGCAGTAACGCGCTGTTATGCTGTGCAGAGACGCATCATTATAAACCTGCTCAAGATAATGGCCATCCATATCCAAACTTTAGACCTTATACACTTATTATATTGTGTATATAAATGCCTTATATGCAGTTCAGTGCCCAGTACTTTTACATACTGCTGTTTCTCATGCTTTTCACACTGAAAACAAATTATACATATGTTGGATAGATGAAGGCACTCCACATCTTAAGGGATTTAAAGAAATGCTAATGTAGACTATCTCTGGCTTTATATTGGTCATAACTGTCACACTTTCTTTGATGGATATTCTAATCTCTAAGTAACCTTCTGTGAGAGTCAGAAACCTGCTCTTTAAAGATTCCCATAAAGCCTGCCATCCCCCTCCATGCAGCCATCATTAGTGTGTGTGTGTGTGTGTGTGTGTGTGTGTGTGTGTGTCTGTGTGTGTCTTTTTCTCTTCCAAATATTTCTGCTGCATATTGTTCCTGTTCTAACTGTATAATGTAAGTACATTTAAGCTGCATTGTGCTTTTTAAAACTGCGAGATTCCTGAGGCTGTGTAGCTTGCGCTGCTTTTGATCTTTCATTTTAAATGTAACATTTTTCTGATTGCAGCTGACACACATTCGGATGGAGCTTTCATTAAAAAGCTGCAGCCAGAAGAGTCGGTGGGACTTTAAGGTGCAGCTCAAAGTCCCAGACACAATGATCAGATAGAAAAGGCAGGAAAAGGAACAAATGCTGGGGAGGTTAAAGTTTCACATCATGTCAGATTGAAGGAGGCAAATGGGTTCGTTAAGGAGGGATTCAGCGTCCTTCTGCGGCATTATGTAACTATTCACTTAAATTAAATTATCTCTATATAATCTTAATGCTTCAGCTCATTGTGACATTTATGGATATCCTGATAACTGTTTATTTGTGCCCTTTATAGCATGATTAGTTACCACACAGCAAGAAGCCAGGGGCATTTCTGTGTGGGTTTCCTACAGCTGCTCCAGTTTTTTCCCCACAATCCAGAGACATGCAGCTTAGATCAACTGGTGATTCAAAAATATACCGTAGATGTAAACTGGTTGTCGGTCTCTCTGCATTAGATCAGTGACCTGCCCAGGGCGTACCCTGCCGCTCTATCCATGACAGCCAGGAAAGGCTCCAACCCAACTGCAATCCTGAACTGGATAAGTGGAGGAAAATGGAGGGATGCATTATTTATCTGCACTTTCTCTAAAGCTGCAGTTTTCTAATGTCATTCATTAGAAATTACAAATGATCTCTGTATAAAATTTCAATATCTCAGCCAATAGAAGAGCTGAATTATAGATCAGGTTATGAAACTGAAATTACAAACTTAAAATAAAATAGCTTCTTATTTTACATCTGCTTCCCCTGTAAAAGCAAAACAAAACAAAAAACATAATGTGTAAAAGTACAGTACAATTTACTGAAGGAATTTTCCATGTTAATTTTTATGGATTTGTTTAACCACACATTGAAATGTACCATTTATGATATAAGAAGGACAGAATAACAGGTTACCTTTTGTGATATTGATTTCACATATGAATCATGTGATCAGGATAAGGAAAATACAAGATAGCCCCAGTGTTGTTAAAGGTTTGCAGATGTAAAATCTTGAAAATCAATCAAATCAGCTGTGCCTTCATTGCATTTGTATGATCGTTGTCATTAGAAAAAGGCAGAAGTTGACTAAAGCTCTAAAATCACCTGTGAGGATATAAAGCTTATTTTAACTGTTGTGCAGAACAGTAACAGATTCTTGAACCAATTCTCTGAAGCCACTGACCCCTTTCATCCAGTAACTTTACTGAGTGTGTCAAAGTGAACATACATTATCTGCTTTACACTCCAGGCCACATTTGTCAAGATGATGCTGAATGTGATGTGAATGATGTCTTGTAGCCTGATCCTCAAGGAACAAAAGATTTAGCTGAGTTTTTGTTTTCTCACTGAGGTTTTTCAAGAAAATTAAATGAAAAGTTGTGTGGTAGAGAGATGTCTTTAGAATAAATACTGAATAACTCCATATTTTGCATATACTTGAATACTTCTACACATCTGTGCTTACAGTACTTTTTTAAAAACAAAAAGTTCACTGAATTGTTTCAGCTAGTGATGGGTAATAGTTTAAATTCTTCTGTAAAAAAAGGAATAAACCATAGCAGTATTAAACACTGGGAACAGACTGCACTGTTCAGCTTGTAGCACTGTAAAGTTTGTCTGCTGGTTGCAAATGGGATTAACTTTACAAAAGTTATGAGAAAAGTCAAAAGCAGTAGGCGAGTTCTTTGTGTTCATTGTGTTTTGCTCACGTGCAGAGATTCCCGCCGTTGGCCACAACAGCTTGAACTCCTTCATCAACTGAGCCTCGCCCACAGTGAAGCTGATCACATTCAGAGAGGCTAAATGGCACCGTGATGCTGCACAGATCAAGAGTGTAGAATTAGACAGCGCTGCATCTACAGCTCTTTTTGCACTGTGGTATTTATAGATTTCACAAATGAGCTGGAAAATAGTGCGATGCACAGGAGAAAAAACACAGATGTTTAGAGGCTTATTGATTTTAGGTTGAACTTCAAATTTCTGCTTTTCTTCCACACCCTGGTCTTTTGCTTTATAATGATAATAGCTGGGTGTGTTTTCATTAAGAGGAGCTATTTCTGGAAGCACTGTACACCTTTACAAACATGCAAAACCATGGCAACTACACTTAGCTAAATGTGTTTTAATATAACTGTCATCAAAAAGCTGAGTGCAGGGCTTTTGATGGGTGTGGAGATGCTGCGTGCGGGTAGTTATATAGACTCACTGCAAATCAAGACTGAAAAAAACGTTAAAATTAAATTATTTAACCTTCTGAGCTAAGCTGAAAGACACATGTGAAGGATAGTGCTGTGATTCGGTGCGCTGAGAAAAGCAAAGCGTGGCGCTTCGCTACTGCCGTATTTTCCCCACAGATACACAATTTGGGCGGGCTGTTCACAGACTCTACTGATGACCACTGAACATGACAAGTGATTCTCATCTGAGGAGCACTGCAGAGAATCAAAGTGACTTTGAGGCCCTAAGCCCTCCTGCCAACACAATGGATTTGTCAGTCACATCTGCTGCTTCATAGACAAACAGAGACAAAGGACACAAAGATATCAAATTGTTTTTGGATCCTGCTTTTAAAGGTTATGTTTAGCATTTACGCCTACTTTTAATTGTTCTCATTGATACAATAATTTCTGTGAAATGCTGCAGTGTGTCTGCGTCGGGCAAAAAACTGAAAAAAAAATTGTTCGAAAATAATTCACTTTATTTTTTCTCTGGGTTATAAAAGTTATATGAGATTTTTCTGAGACACTACAAGGCTTACTTAAGGATTATTTCTTTGCCTCGCACTAAATCCAAATGGCCCACATGTTAATTCACACAGTCCACAAAGTCAAGCTCAGCACAGTAGATCAGCTGATCTCAATGCCAGCCCACATGAGCTGAGAGCTCAGCTGATGCCCTTAGTTAATTTCAGGTATGGCACACTAATTAAGCTAATTATCCTTATACATGCTTATACAGTTGCAGCACATCTGCAGGCCACTTCGCAGCCATCCTCCACCTTTTATTCTTTCTCTTAATTAGTGTCATGGCAACTTGATGCATTTTGAAGGTGCAGATATGGTCAACATTGAAGTTCAAGCTGAGCTTCAGAATGGGAAAGAAAAGTGATTTAAGTTAGTCTGAAGGTGAAACAGTTGCAGACAGGCCGGTAGGAGTATTTTAGAAAATGTTGAACTACTGGGATTTTCCCATATAACCATCTTTAGAGTTTATAGAGAATGGCCTGGAAAAGAGAAAATATCCAGCTGTCTGGGTGAAAATGTCTGGTTGATGATACGTTGAAACCAAGCACACCATTGTTTTTCTTGTGACATTACCAATAAGTTTGATGTGTCACGTGGCCCTCTTCCTATTGAAAAAACAAAAGTTGTATCCAAGATGGCCGACTTCTAAATGGCCACCATGGTCACCACCAATCTTGAGGAGTTTGCCCCCTCACATATACTAATGTGCCACAAACAGGACTTTAATATCACCAACCATTCCCATGTTATTACGGTGTATCCATATAAATGGCCCATCCTGTAGTAGGAGCACTATGAGGTAATGCAACACACCATCTATTGATAATGACTGTTTCGTCAGACATATGAAAGGGAAAGTGAACTACAAGCTAATCAATACTCTGAACTTGTAAAACTCATAGTGAGAGCTGATTCATATTTTGAAAAATTAATGCCACATTTTTTTTTGCACAAACACAAAAATAAACCATCCGTCCATCCATCCATCCATCTTCATCCGCTTTATCCGAGGCCGGGTCGCGGGGGCAGCAGCCTAAGCAAAGAGGTCCAGACCTCCCTCTCCCCAGCCACCTCCTCCAGCTTATCCGGGGGAATACCAAGGCGTTCCCAGGCCAGCCGAGAGATATAATCTCTCCAGCGTGTCCTGGGTCTGCCCCGGGGCCTCCTCCTGGTGGGACATGCCTGGAACACCTCACCCAGGAGGCGCCCAGGGGCATCCTTGTCAGATGCCCGAACCACCTCAGCTGGCTCCTTTCGATGTGGAGCAGCAGCTGCTCTACTCTGAGCCCCTCCCGGATGGCCGAACTTCTCACCCTATCTCTAAGGGAGAGGCCAGCCACCCTTCGGAGGAAGCTCATTTCTGCCGCTTGTATCCGCGATCTCATTCTTTCGGTCACTACCCACAGCTCGTGGCCATAGGTGAGGGTAGGGACGTAGATCGACCGGTAAATTGAGAGCTTTGCTTTTACACTCAGCTCCCTCTTCACCACGACGGACCGGTGCAGCGTCCGCATTACTGCAGCTGCAGCCCCAATCCGTCTGTCGATCTCAGGCTCCCTTCTCCCATCACTCGCGAACAAGACCCCGAGATACTTGAACTCCTCCACTTGGGGCAGGAACTCATCCCCGACCCGGAGTGGGCACTCCACCCTTTTCCGGCTGAGAACCATGGCCTCAGATTTGGAGGTGCTGATCCTCATTCCCGCTGCTTCACACTCGGCTGCGAACCGTTCCAGTGCGAGCTGGAGGCCCTCACCCGATGAAGCCAACAGAACCACATCATCCGCAAAAATCAGAGATGAGATTCTGAGGCCACCAAAGCGAAAGCCCTCCGCCACTTGGCTGTGCCTAGAAATCCTGTCCATAAAAATTATGAACAGAACCGGAGACAAAGGGCAGCCCTGGCGGAGCCCATCACCCACCAGGAACGAGTCCAACTTATTGCCGGCAATGCGAACCAAGCTCTTGCAACGGTTGTATAGGGATCGAATGGCCCGTAGCAATGGGCCAGACACCCCATACTCCCGCAACACCTCCCACAGGACACCCCGAGGGACACGGTCGAATGCCTTCTCCAAGTCCACAAAACACATGTAGACTGGTTGGGCAAACTCCCCCTCAAGTATCCTCGAGAGGATAAAGAGCTGGTCCAAAAATAAACCAGCAACTAAAAATAAAAGTTGAAAAGCAGGGCTATTCTGTTGTGTAAAACACTGCTGACCACTAATGGCCAAAAGTGTGAATTATTCTTAGAAACAGTCTGAAATGATTGTGACCTACAGAGCTTTTAAAAACACCATAAACAGACATGCAGCAGAACATCTGCTCAGCAGTCGACGTCCTTGACATCTTGCTTGGTGCAAGCAGGTTAGCGAGCTGCAGCCTGACTGACTGATGCTGGATGGGGCCCTCAGTGTACACACCCATATGTCTCTGTCACTAAAGCATCCGAGTCTGTGGGAGCATTTGAGCCTATGCATATTGCACTGGATTTTAAACACACTACAATAAAGGAACAGAGCCAGGATTTGCTGTGGGTTTTGTTTGAAAATTGTGGATTAAGGACACTATAACTGTATTCTTTTCCAGTTTTTAGAGTAATCTTGTGGAGGACATGGAAAAAAAAACTTGTCTGCTCACAGTGGCGACAGATTGAGATGATCCCACCGGATGATCACCCTAAAAATAAGCAAGTGTACAGGACTTGGTGGTAGTGGAGTGATATAATCTTTTATTCAAGCACAAAAAAACCCCACGTAATAAGCCTCCCTTACATGTAGAAATCCAGCAGATGCAACATGCAGCAACGTGACCTTGAATGATCAAAATCAGAAATGCTGCACCAAAATTGTACTGATACACTTTAAAGCATTCTGCAGCAAGGATGTGGTGAAACCGAAATCTGATTAATGATGCCTTCATTAAAAGAAATTACTGTTTTCCACAAAAAAAATCCCTGAAATTATTTTCCAGACAGCACGACTGGTTCGCACTATATTTAAAAATATAGACTTTTTTATGTTCCCTTGCTCCATTTGGTAATAACTATCCTCAGCCTCCTCGATTGGAGCTGTAAAACTAATAGAAGTGGTGTTACATAAGAGATTATCCTAACTCTTATCTTTTCTTTGCCATTCGTTATAGAAAATCAAGTTCTCCATAGAAATTACAACAACAACAAAAAAGGCTCTCCTGTGGTCTTTTGAAGCAAATGTCATGTTTGTCCCCGTGGAAACAAGCTCATCAAAGGCTCGGGATATTCAAGGTATAGGCCTATAATGTGTCCTGGTGTTGTGTCAGCACTTCTGTAACTTTAGGTGAAGGTTGGAGAGGGAAGGGGGGTCTGGCGGTAATATGACCTTGTTTTGCCATGCAGCAGCCACAGCACAACGCTGCACAACTCCACCGGCAGCAATTGTGAGAATCTGACGGATGCTCCACCTTCCAAATGGCTCGAGCTGCATTGCTAACACTTCTTCCGTGCAGCTCTCTCTGCGGAGTTTAAATGTAGGGGCATGACTAAACAAGAGCTTCCTGCCACACTGCTATTGATAATTAGGACTCATAATTTATGACTCACAACTTGCATTGTATATGCCATTGAGCCTGCTGCTGAGTAAAGCCTTCCTTCCAGCAGCAGCAGCAGCAGCAGCATTCAGGCTGTTCTCTTACTGGCACAACATGAGCTCAGGGAGGCTTTCTTTAGCATCCTGCACTGGGTCTCACACCTATAAGAGCTGCACCGAAACATGTATGCAGCATGCTACAGCTTGCTGTGAGGGAGGAGCAGATGCTACCTCTAACTCATATTTGCACGAAGTTTGATTCATTTGAACACTTTTTAGAGGCTTGGTACTGCAAAGCTCTGTGGAATTTCACAATAAAGGTATATTCAATATAAATTATTATTTTACTTACTTCCTGTCTTATAAATCCTTAACCCCTCATCTTGTGTGAGCCCATGCGAAGGCTGGAAGCAAGTAACATAGAGCGGGTGAAAGAAAAAGAATCTGAATGGGGGTAAATGCTTGCTTACAGCATAACAATAAGTGGAAGGTTTCATAAGATTATCTGAATCATGGCAAGCGGCATGGTGGAGCTGTGGTTAGCACAGTTGCCTCACAGCAAGAAGGTCCTGCATGGGTTCAAATCCACCCTCTGGCTGGGGCCTTTCTATTTGGAGTTTGCATATTGCACAGGTTCTCTCCTTCAGTCTATAGAGATGAAGGTAGTGGGGTTAGGTTAACTAGTAATTTGAAGTTGCCAATAGATGTGATGTGAGTGCAAATGGTTTTCTGCCTCCATGTGTTAGCCCTGCAACAGACGGGTGACCTGTCCAAGGCGTACCCTGCCTCTCGCCCTGTTGCAGCTGCGATGGGCTCCAGCCACACTACCACCCTGAAGAGGATGCGTGGATCACAGCTTTGGTCTTGAAAGTAACCACACCTGAACCTGACACCTTTATGAGAATTTAAGTTGACATTAGTGCAGCACCACCATCACCAAATCAAAGAATGGGCAATTATCTTTTGTTTGAATATTCCATCAAAATGTCCCACATCTGAGATAAAGTGCAACTCATCTCGAAGATGAGTTAGAGACTGTGTTCTGTATGATACTTCAGTATGCCTGTCCCTTTTAAATGCTACTGCATTTAACACATATGCCCGAGTTTATGTGGAGGAGGCTTAATGCTTGAGGTTTAATCCCAGTAAAACCTGAGCCCTATAGTGGATTTCAAATGTGTGCTAAAATATTCAAATGCGTTATGACAATATCATTTCACTGCATGGTTTCCAGACAAAAAAAAAAAAGGGGGGGGGGGGTGTCTTTGATTTTTTTTTTTTGGTCACATTTGTAGATTTTTCTTTGATTTCACGCAGGAGCAAAAAAAGAAAAAAAGGAGGGAGGGATGAGACAGACAGACAAGACAGACAGAAATGTCGAGGCAAAAATGAGACAAATTCGGCTGCAAGACTTTGCTAAAATGATAGATCACCCACATGTTTATCTTCAGTAACAAGGCAGCAGCGGCGGCGGCAGCAGGAGCGTGTAAGGAGTGTAGTTTGTGCGCGATCTGAGCTGATGTGGAGCAGCCAGAGACGCACAGGCGTTCTGAATCCTCTGTGGTCATGCATGTAGAAAAACAGAGGGGGTGAATCTGAGGCACCCTTATCAGTGGCAACCATGTGTACGCAGTGGGCAGCATGATGGAGCTGCATCCTCACGCTCGCGGCCATCGAGGAAAAAATAGTGGAAAACGCTCTCGCATGTGTCGCCACACCCAGCAAATAAAGCCAGACACGGCACAGTAGCGAAACCCCCCAAACCCCTAAAAAAACGAGTGTTTTAAACCGGCAACAGCGACATGACAGCTACCGACGGCTGTGGAGGAGCCACAGATGAGTCACACAGCTCCACCAGCGTCCCCCATTTTCATTACACACACAGTCAACCTGCAACCTATGTAGCGGGATTGGGGGGGGGGAGGTTGCCAGTATTGATATGAGGAATAATGCAAAAGGCAAGTGGGTGGATGAATGGATGGCGTGCGGTGATGGTGCACGTGGGGACACTTTAGGAGAGGTGTTCAAAGATGTGGACACGGGCTCTCTTGTCAATGCGCATGATACTGCGGTTCCACTACTACGGCACGCTCCAACTCACCTTGAATCGGCGCACGGCCGATTCTCCTGTCATTCGGGTGCGGGGCGTAAGGAGAACCAATACACGCCCCAAAGACTCAATCAGCAGCCAATCCAGTGACAGGAGAGGCGGACCTGTGGCTGCATTCTCACACTTGGTTTCACTATGCGCTCGTAAAACGGCTCCGTCTACTACAAACGGTGCAGGTGCTCTGTCTCTTCGGGAGAGGATGCGGATGGAAGGACGGGGGAGGGAAGGGATGAAGGGAAACGCCACGAGGAAAGAAAATAGGATATGAAAAGGGGCTTGTGCTAAGAGACCGCGAGGTGCAAGGTCGAATATGAGAGATTGGTTGAACGGGGCACTTTGCGTGGTAATAGCTGGTCGGCAATAGTACTATGATTTGGTATGTGGCCACTCTGATAGCAAGTGTATTCAGCACCAGAGGAACGGCCGCTCAAGGTGAGTTGAAGTGCAATATATCTTGTGCCGCACATAGCTTTTGATTTCTGCTGTCTTCGCGTGCTCTTGGTGCTGCTTGTTCTGATCGCAAGAGATTTTTTTTTGCCTCCCCCCCCTCCCTCCTTCTTCTTCTGTATGTTAGGTCATATGAACTGTGGGGCAATTTGATTCTAACAAATGGCTGCATATCTCATATGTCACGTGAAAGTTTAGCCCTGGTTAAAGGCTGTCAGGAAAACAAAAATTGCCTTGAAAACGGCCTGGCTCATTTACATGGTTACCTGAAATGAGATAGCCTAATTCTGATAACACATCCATGTGTCCACGATGACTGATCACGGCAAAGATAGCTCTATTAATGTGGCTGGTGGGTTTGGCCCGTGTATGTGAAATATGTGAGGCTCATTTGGGTGATAAAGCAGCGAGCAGATTGGAAGATAACGTCCCTGCTGCTGCTGCTGAGGGGAAATGTGTGCATTGTAGGCTATCATAGCAAGCAGTCCCATTTGAGTTCTCCAGAGAGGGGTGTGACCGTCTCAGCCCTCAAGATGGAAAAGTAACTAAATAATGCATCACGTGTCAGATAAAATGCACTCTTGGATTTGATAGAGCCCGCTGCAGCATGCATGGGATTCGTATGCTGAATTTCACATTGCACATGGATGGAGGGAGGGAGGGAGGGGGGTCACGGTGCTGTATGTGATGCACTAAGCACCCAGGCTGCAAGACTCGCCTTGTGCTGATCTAAGAGCTTCGTAAACTAGTCATTCCTACAGTTACAACCTGCACAATCTCCCTTTTGTTCATATTTATTTATTTATTTTTACCAGCACTCTGTATTGACCCATGTACTTACTTAACCTTGCTTTTCCACTTGTGTCCAGAGGAGGGAGACATCTGCCAAGTTGTCCCCTAGTACTTATCCCAATGACCCCCACATACCCAGTCAAAACTGGTCTGCTCACAGGTCTGACTCCTCCTGTGATGTCAGCCAAGGCCAAGATAAGCCCAATATGAAATCTTGAGCCAATGTAGTGAAACGAGTTTGATTTAGGAAGAGAAACCGCTCAGAGGGTTTTTTTTAAACACTCATCATCTGCCTTACATAGATGGGGATCTTAATCATATCGATTCAAAGGTGTTGTCTGATATAGTCACTGCACAGAAGGTGATTTAAGCCTCACAGGCTGCATGAGAGAATCACAAATCATGACATAGGCTATTAGTGACTACAAATGAGAGGCGGTCTACTTGAAATATTACAGGGACCCTAAATATACCATCTGATTGTAGCCTGCTACCACGAAAAATCACTGACAAAGCATGAAAACACCAACTGTGCCTTTTCTTGACTGTTCGTGAACTACAGCGCACACTGACCTGTGCTCAGAGTTTAAGGATTTCTGGCAATAAATGAAGTGTTTTGATGTAATTTTTGGTTAATAGAGAACAAGAAACGACGTGTTA
Organism: Aulonocara stuartgranti; assembly: GCF_965226115.1. Classification (NCBI taxonomy): domain Eukaryota; kingdom Metazoa; phylum Chordata; class Actinopteri; order Cichliformes; family Cichlidae; genus Aulonocara; species Aulonocara stuartgranti. The sequence goes on along the minus strand of NC_138950.1, from coordinate 13,518,882 downwards.
AGTATCAGTATAGGTACAGTTGAAAATAGTTGAAAATGTAGCATACTGCTAAAACATTAACATCAGTATTTACTCTGGCAGCTAATTATTTGGAAGAACATTACTACTTTCATGTGTGTCCATTAATTGAGAATCTACACCCTGCCGCTATTTAGCCTAGCTTAGCATATGCACTGTAGGCAAGGTGAAACAACTACCCTGCTATTAAAATGTTATATTTTTCATAAAGTTTGATGGATTTGCCACTGCAGATTATGTCATTTATTCTTGATCATTGCTTCCATGTATGGAGGCTTCAGGTCCAATTTTTATATTCCAATGGACAAAACAAATGGCCAGAAACTTACTTGCTCCAAAGAAAGAGAATCAAAGTTGGATCTCAGATGAGCTGAGACTTGGCTCATTTTCCATGGCTGGGTTTTTGTTGTATGTGCACTTTGCTCAGTGTTAGGGATTAATAAATGACCGTGAGCCTGCAGCAAAATGATGACATGTTTCAAACTTAAATTCATGATGTCTGGTGACTTGTCTCAGAAATAGTTGCACATATATATTTTATTGCATAAATGGAGAATGTTTTGTGTAATGAGATATAATTATTATTCTTTCGTATACTATCAAATTTATATAATTAATTTTTTTAAGCTACATTCAGTTGTTTTTCAGGTTATTTAATGGGGAAAAATATTCTTTTTTTTTACTTATTAATATACATTGACTGTGGGATTGTGTCTTCCAAAAATAAATTAAATTCTCATAAACCTAGACTTAATCAATTAAAAATGCATAGGAGCAGACATTGGTTTGATGTAGTGGCTGTGATCCCCCGCCTTCTTGAATATACTGGTTGAGATAGTTTGATTACATTCTCACATTGTATGAGAATTCATTCACTAAGTGTCCAAGTCCAACGATGTTAAATCCACTTTAATGAATGTTGTAACAGAGGCTAAGAGCAGCAAACGGAGGCTAACGGAGGCTAACGGAGGCTAACAGCAGCTAATACCACAAAAGCAGCAGCACTAACTGACAGAAAAGTTCTCAGCCTCAGCACCTCAGTATGACTGTCATTTGAGAGAAGTGAGCTTCACTGACTCATCAACTCGTATTGGACTCCTTTTAAGTTTTACAGCCTCCTCCACCAGAAATGGTTGTAGACACATATTGACAGGGTAAACAGCAGACTGACAGCCTACACTCACTATAGATGAATGGTGACCAGAGTTTTTTGTCCTACAGTGGCTACTGTAGCTAGGATTGTGCACCTAAATTGGGAGGGATAAAAACATATAGAGGTAAGATTTTACACAATGTAACTTTCAGATGAGATTGTATGTTAATATTTGATAATGTATTAAAATAAATCACATTTAGATATTTGGATAAACGCTACAAGATAAGAATTTTAGGAAAGAAAGTTCTAATTGAACACATACAGGATAGACATACAGGATAGCCTCAGAAAGAAAATCAAAATATAATATACTGATACACCTGCAGTGACAATAAAACTGATTTTTGGACTAGAATTGTCTTAAAACACTAAGTTGTGTTAATGGTACAACAGGGTTTTGCACAGGCTTTACGCCTCCTTTATAGGGACTTAAAGTGCATTTTGAGATGTAGACGAGGCATCATCTGCAAACGTGTTTGCTGTAATACACTGTGAGGCATGCACAGAGCTTATAAAATTACAATGAGTAGTTTAGAAACCCTTCTGAATAGGTTCTGATCCTTCATGGGTTGATAAGTCTTAAACAGTTCTTGGCAAAAATTTGGATTTCCATCTGAAAGAGACGTGATTCCTGGAGTGTGACCAGGACTCTCGAGTAAAGCAGCACTGAGTTATAAGAAAGTAGTCCCATAATTCGTTAATTGAGTCTACTGCTGTCATTTAGGTAAGGATTACTTTGTATTGTCATTTTCAAGAGTTGTAAAACCACTCCTCAAAGTATTCTGCAGGAGGTCTCTTCCTGTTAAAAGGGAACTTTTTCCTTCCCACTGTTACCAAGTGTATATTCATAGGTGGTTGTTTGATTGTTGGGCTTTTCTCTGTATTATTGTAGGGTCCTTACCTTACAATATAAAGCACCTTGAGGCTACTCTTGTGATTTTTGCACTATGTGAATAAAACAAAAAAAATCAAGAAGACTCAAGAAGAATCAAGAATCATTGAATGGAATTATTGTAAAGTGTAGGAAAGTTTCTGATAAGACTTCAAACTCATTCAATTATCATGCAAACTAATATTTTATGATCTATCTTATTTGATCATCTAACGGCTATCTCAAAAAGTAGCATATTAGTGAACCACTAGGTAATCATCAGTTTGTAGTCATTCTTGTTTTTTAATTAGTAGCTCCCCTCAAGTCCTCATTAACCTGCACCATTAACTGAGCCACACACAACGGTAACTACTCATTTGTTACTGATTATTTCCAACATTTGTTACTCTTTTTCTTTTGCCCCAAGTAGCGACACACCACAGAAAGAAGGTGTTTAGTAGGATTTAAGGACTGTTACTTGTTGTTTCTGTGTCTCCAAAAGCAAACAGAGACATTATTTATAGTTAAGCTTCAGCGTCCTCTTTATAACCTCTTCACCAAATGTAATCAACAGTTTCAACATATTTTTCTGATTCGGTGAACAATCAGTCACAGGAACTAGACATTTCTTATTTTTTATTTTTGCCAAGTGTCCATTGGGGAGACGGCATATGGTGAGGGACAGCTGAGGTTAGCTCAGCAAAGTCAACAGTGACTTGGCAACCAATGAAGGTGAAGCGTGAGGGACACTGACGGCAATACAGAAGTAATTAATTGTCATTGGCCATTGTTGGGAAGTGGTACACTTGAAGGACTATTTTCAGAGTCACTGATGGCTTACTGATCTCCTCCCTGGTCCTCTGCTGGGACTCTCTGTTTTTTAAGAGTTTGTCGAGCTGGCTTTTGGCCAGATGGTATTCATCTGTATTTGTCTTCTTGTGAACCACCTCCTTGATGTTTCACTGGATCCGGAACTCCCTCATGAGCCATGGCTTGGCATGCTTGCTCTTAAATGAGCTGGATATACAGATGCAGATGGGATTTATGAAGGTGTCAGAAATGTCACTCACATATCTGAGGGCTCCCTGAAGCACGGAGGCACCGTCTGAAAACCCTCCTACTGCGTCTGTGGGTCCTGATTCAGATTGTCGTTCAGATAAATGGGTCTGCCTTCGGTTTTTGTCTGGATGCTAGAACTGTCTGGGACATTAAGTGAGGCTGCAGTTCGTGATATGGTTGAAATACTGTTTTGACAGCAGAGTTTTAATTTGTCTGACATCCACTGTGGCTTCTTTCTTTAAACTTCCTCTACAGTTGGGTTTAATGATGTTTTATGTGTTGACTGAATAGGAACTGTGATTTTTCTATAAGATCTAATCTTTGTGAACAGCAGTCAAAAATTAGGTTTAGGTAAGCAAGGCTAATCTGGTGATAGTTTCACAATTTATTTAAAATGACTAAAAACACAACAAATAAAGAGTTAAATTTGGTTTAGATTTAATTTATGGTTTAATGTGATTAGAGATTTAATATGATCCATGTTTGATTTTTTTCTTCACTTTTAATTGAGAATTAAAACTGTTTTTACTTAATGAATGTGACAAACACCTGCACACACACATGCAAAATCAGATAATGACTGTTGAATTGTTTTTTTCTGGTTTTGATTTGTTGAAACCTGATTTTGATATTTTATGCATCCAATTTCCATGATTGTCTGACTTCTGTGTCAGACAATCTGCACTTAATGAGCACACAGTTCACTGGGGGAAAACAAGCTGGAATAACCAAAATTACTTTAGGGACTGGGTGCCAGTGCATCTGCATTAGAGCTCTTTGGCGTTGACACCATGGCCTCACTGGACCCAAAAGCCAATTTAATTAAAGATTTCAGATTTTCTTTGTTGTCAGTAGTTTGGATTCGATAGTCTTTACTATCCTCCAGGGAAAATATAGTTTGGAAACTGCACTTAGCCAAGAGGCCAATAATTCACATCATAAAATGAGTTAAGAACATAAATAAATACATATGTATACAGTCTGGACTCACAGCAGTTCATAATATAGTCATGACCTTCTATCTATTGATTCGTGCTGGAGGACATGAATTTTCCATTTTTTCTTTGTGCCCCTGAACATGACTTTTGAAATGTACTGATTAAAAGGGAGCAAAAAAATCCAGCTACTTAGGGTGGAACGGGGTGGAAGAGAAATAAGTCATCTTGACTTGCATACCAGAGGCCCAAATACAACTCATACATGTCACAGCTTCAGTTTTGTTTTTTAAATGCATTATAAATTTCAATTAAGTTACTTTATTAGAAACTACTGAGTTAGATTTACAAAATTATCATGATGTAGGTTAAAATACTGGCTGCCGTGTCTTTTTTCCTGGTTGCCACAGTGACAACTTCCTGCTTTCTCTACAAAAAACGCCATGTTTTTGACATGAAATACATTTCCTATTTAAATGCTTTGCTTACAAATTCATACTCATAACAGCTCGTGTGCATGAACACAAAAAATTGGATTCATTTTTTGTGACTGTTTCACAAACTGTCACGTGACCCGGCTGATATATCACATGTACATCATAATAAAAACATGCAGCAAACTTCTTTCAGACACACAAAACATAAACAGATTTCGCTAACATTTGTTGTGTGTAGTTATTTATTTAATAGTTTACACTCTCTCAGTGACTCTGATCAGATCAGCTGCTCCTGTGTTTGTGGCCCTCCAAACACATATGTGGCCAATGGGGAAGTTGTAGTGGGCAAACTATGAAACATCAACACTCATAACGTGGTTAAAGGTTTTTTTCTCCCATCACTTCTTTTTAGGTTTTCATTATATTTGTTGATACTATGAGCCCAACAGTTTAGTTTCTCAGAATAAGAAGCTTTCCATTATTTAATCGCCTGACTGAATTAAGTTGATTGGTAATAGAGACAGTAGCTTCTGGCCCACACAAACTGGCTAGTTCAAGTCATGTGAAGTCCTTGATTTTTCTTTCCTCTTGTCAAGTTGAGCATAAAGTTACAAGTACATAAACCTTTTTTCAGTTTTGGGTTCTCAGTTAAGAATTAAGAAGCATTGATTAATCACTTATTATTCATTTCATATCAGTTTAAACTTGAAATATTTGTCCAGTGTGACTTTGCTTTATATGTCTGCCAAACAGTTCTGCAGTGATCCCCTCCTGATTCTGTCCAACCAATCGTTTTTCTGCAGACATACTGTACAAACTCTTTCTCTCACTCTCTCAGTTTTTCTCTGCGCCTTACGTTGTCGCTCGCTGTCGTGAGAGTAAAGCTTAGTAAGCTTAGGAGAGGGGCCGTGCTCAAGCTGTGGATGGCAGACTTTCAGTACTGGGCATGTGCCAGCTCTTTCTGCTGATGCCCCCTCCCTTCTCTACTCCTCCTTCAGCCAGTCCAGTCCCAGCGGAGTCTCCAAACAAAGCCTGCAGCATTCTGGGAAAGCCAGTTTTTCAGAATATGTGGTTCTCGTTGGATGGACTGACACCTGCAGCCTCATCTCTCTCGAAGCATGTAGCAGTTCACTGCTTGCAGTGATAAGAATAATATAATGTGCCTCAGTATGTCAGGTTTAGTGATATGTACAAGTTGTCAAGTCGGCATTTCTTCACATGTGGCTAAAAAGTAAATAAAATGTGAATTTGATTAAAAAGGCAGTCGATCAAAAAATGTACTTAAAGATTAATCAGGGATTTAAACTGAGAGGAAATGAACAATAAGTGGGTCACTAATTCAGTTAGGTGTGGGTGATACAGCTTCAAAATTCTATCATGATATTTCAAGCAAACTTGTGATAGCGCTATTTCTGACAATATAGAAAAAATACTGAACAGTGTTTCACTGATGCGTGCATCTTACAGACAGAAACATTTATTCGTGTAAGGAAATGCATTTTCCATTAGTCAAATGGAAGCAAATGGTAATATAACGTGTTTCAGAAGTGTTTTTCCTTCACAGTACCTTAGTTACTTTGGTTTAACGGTAACTAAAGTAACAACATTGTAAGTCTTCAGGAGCTGGGGATGGGAATTGATAAGAATGTAAACCGGCACAAAAAAGCGAATGTTTCTGCTTTCGAAACGTGAACAGGTAGCCCGACTGCTCATCTGCTTGTTACCTGTTGAAGTTAAGGGTCTGGTTGTTTGGGTCGGCATTCACTCAGCTTTCACTCTGGGTTCTTAGCTAGCTTAGCGTTAGCATTTTTTCACCAGATATCCTCTCAAGTTTTTGCTTTCACCTTTAGTGGGCATATTTTATTTTTTGCATATTTTGCAAAGTTTTGTGCTTTTTTGGAGGTTGTTGACAAAGCTTTGTTTTTAGATACTAAATCATGATCCTAGGCTGACATGCTGCTCTCGCTCTGCTTTGGCTGGTTCGGTTCGATACTTTGGTGTCACGGTTCGATATTTTTTCGATACAAAAAAATGTTCATGCCTTTTTAATTTGTCATTTATTAAAATTATAAATATATATTTTAACTCAAAAGTACAGTTTTTAAATTTAATGTTGCTGAAACAACAAAATAATTTAAAAATACATCTATCTGATCGAGAAATCACTCATCTTTGGAAAAGAGAGTTTATTACAGAGAAATGGCTCTTTCTAAAATAAAAGCTATACTATACGCTTCTTCTGGGCTATATTCTCAGCAGCATATTAAACATATCAGGTCCGCATAAGGAGAATCATGTGCTAACGGCTGTCTAAATGACTCGGGTAAAGTTTGTAGCATGCGTGCTTGTTGTTTTTGTCTGCTTTCACTTGTCTTTGCACTAGGATGATGTCGGCGTAAATGTGCAGTCATATTTGTTGTGTTCCCACTAGTGCTGTCAGCGATAATAACGTTAAAATGACATTAACGCCATAACGCGGCAAATCTCCGTTAACGAGTTACCACGGATCGCCCCGTGCGTGGGGCTGGACGGCGTCAACACGTTAACAAGCAAACTGCGCTAACGCACTAGTTCCCACCAATTGAGCATTGCGTGGCACATCCGACATACTGTTTTGCTTTTGTCCATGACGCGCTTACCATCAGGATAGATAGAAGATAGTTCCAAACGCCAGATCTGAATGAGGGTGGGGGAGGTTCAATTTCGGGTAGCACTGAGGCAGTTGCCATGTTGCAATGAGCTTAGCTTCTGTCTTGCTAGCTTGCGCTGCGCTCAGTGGATCTGAACTCGACAGTGCAGCCTAGGCGGAGTAGTCGAGCATTTGCATACAATGGATAACAGAAAGCCCGGTTTATTTTATCCATATTTCATATATTTTACATGCAAATGCTCCTATTCTGTTACTGATCTGATGACTTATGATGAAGAAATCCTCAAACTATTAGCAATAAAATGTATGAGTTAATTTCTTATTCACTTCTAGTTTTGCTTTTTAGAAATGAACATTTTTTTTGGAAAACCTATGTTATATTTGAAAATATAAAATTAAAATGTTTTGCACTGTTTATTATGTTTGATGAGGTAAGTAATTGGTTGATTAACAGTTTAAATGTTAATGTTAATTGTTGTTTGTTGAAGCCTTTGACAGTGAAACAACCAGTGAGAGAACTTGAGGTCTGTTGCTTTTCCACAAAGATCTCTGATGATGTCTTTATTTTAGAATCAAAGGAAAAAACATTGGGGTTTTTGTTGAACAATACAAATAATGAGGAAACTGGATACACTGTGGTGTTCGTATATTGATATGAAAAGTCTCAGGGATGGATGCTTTTCCTGTTTCAGAAAGTACAGGCAAATACTATGTTAAAATATATGTTAACCTTGGATTGGGCATGACTTAGAAGGTTGTTGTCATTTATTCATGAGGACTTTTTGGACTGAGTTCAGTGACTGATAAAAAAAAAGAACCATATTCTGATCAGAATCAGCCGTATATGTTCGAGTAGCAGGCGCTGAATGCAAAGACAAGTCCCTGACCATGTTAGCTTTCGGTGTTGGGAGTTGTAGATAAAGATCCAGACAGACTGGGCTGGACTGAGCAGATAACACCAAGGCGCTTCATTAAAGGAGGCAGAGCGGAGTCCTCTTCATGAACATGGTCAGTTACTTGATTATACACAGTGAACTACATATAACAGAAATCAGTTTTCATTGTTTCCTTTAGTTGAGGTCAAATTAGGTTTAATTTATTTGATTAGGTCTTACAATACTGAACCCTTAAAGTCCCCACTGAAGAAGCATCCCAGCTGCAGGCTGACCTGTTTGTTTCTCTGACAGACTTTGTTCAACAGTCTCTATAGTCACTCTTCAGTAGTTCAGGCATCATTTTACAGATAATCTATATGCCATATACAGTCAGTGAGAATCCTATTAGCAGCATTTGTCCGATCAATTCTGAACCAACGCAGCGGCTCTCCCATAAATTCTGCATCTACAAAAGCTTCTTCATTTTCAGGTTTTGTTGACATTATCAGAAAGGTGATAACTCTACTTTATGCTGAGGGTGTTAGTAGAGCTGTGGTGGTGGACGACACTGCGTTATATCAACATATCTTGTCCATCTGATGTAACATAAATAGGATTGCACAGATACGGTAAAGGAGTATGAGACAGAACAGAACGCCGCTTGTAAAGCGCTTCATTATTTAGGGTGGATTGCAAAAAAAAGGGGGCATTTTGGGCAGTCAGTGTTTTCTTACTGAGCAGGACATACCTGATATAGTAGATGCATCTCTTAACTCTTGCTGGATACTCAAACATGCTGTCATAATCTAAAGTGCTGTCACTGAAAGTCTCTGTTTTTACTGCCTGTGTTTTATTGATTGCATTCTTGTGTTTATATGGTTATGGTTTCCTTTTATCATTCATGTTTCTGTCTCTTTGTGTCTAAGCTTACATGCTTTTGCAACTTAACTTGGTACTACAGCTAAAAATGAGCTTGTATGGTTGAATCTGGCATATTTGCACGATGAACTTCATGTTAATGAATGTGCAGGTTCCTTTATAAATAACTTACCATATTTGTTTTTTGAATGTTTATTATATAGATCAGTGCATAATATTGAGCAGATCCCAGTGGTAGCACCACCATGGACTTCTGGGAGTGGGGCGTCTTGGCACTGGGATGTTGGCAGTGGATCCTTTGGGTTCTGTGGGTTGCACAGTGGGGTCTCTATGGATCCTGCAGATGTTCAGTCAGATTGTGTTTTTGTGCTAATCAAGCCCTGTAGCTACATCCACTTCCCTGTTTGGGGAGGCTGTTGCCATCAGGGAGTGCTTTAACAATGAGGGTTGTGCTGGTCTGCTAGGTTAGATCAGCAGTAAAGTAGTCCCCATATAAATAGCAAACTAAAGTCTCACAGTAGAACATTGCATTGTGAAGAGGTGATCAGTGGCATTCACTTTGGCTGTCGATAGTTTGAAATTTGTGGCTAACTGGTGTGCATTTTAACAAAACAAATACTGTTTTCTTATTGTTATCAAATGAGATTTGACAAATTGTATGTGTTAATATGTATGAAAAGGACTGAAGCACAGTTTAACTGTAGTTTACGGAACAAAGTAAGGCAGGAACACAACTGCAGATACTGAATGATGATAATACAACAGTTCCTATCCTTCTAGGTCATTTACAAGACATACTCCTCCTAAGAGTTAGTCACATGTCTTACATCTTAAATGTGTGTATTCAGGAGAAACATTCACATGCATATGCATATGTCCAGCGATAGATGTGGATTCCACACTTACATCGTGCTGAACTGCAGCTTGAGTGTGACAGTCAGTGAAAGAGGAAGCAAGCTTGTGAGAGAGGGAGCGAGTGAATGAGAGGATAGGACGATATGTGCAGTTGATGTACGAGCAGCTCATATGGAATATAGAAGCTGTGTGTCGTGGTTACATATGGTTTACTGATGCAGTCTTGTGCGCAGCTTTAATTAGACAAGCCATGTGAACTCTCTAATATGTGTTATTAGCTGCAGTGTTTTTTTTTTAAACATTTATAAATCATCTAAAAATTACTGTGAGAGACTTTAAAAATGACTGAATGGTTTCTCTGGCTTACAGCTACTGCCAGAGATCCCCTATAATGTGCAGCTCTGCCAGAGCAGCGCCCAGTGATGTTGGTTTGCCCTTTGTGCCTTTGGCAAGCCAAGCTCATTTCACACATCCATCTTCTTTCTCCTCTTGCTGCACGTTCAGGTGTCAGCACATCTATCGCATCCCTGACTGAGCATTGCTTGTCAGTGGAAGGGAACCTAGACATTAAAGAGGACTAAATAATGAAGAGATCTATATCAGATTGTTCCTGTACCGAAGAACAGAGTAGACACAAGGTGCAGCTTTAATTTATGTGCCTTTTTAGATTTCCCCAAAATCAAAAAAACAAGCAGGAACTTAAAAAGCTCACAGATATTTAACTGACAGAGACGTTTTTATTCCCATCTGAGGTGGAAAAGTTGGTAGAAGAAAGGAAGAAATTCAAAATTCTGTTTTAGATGTTTTATGCAGTGGAGTTTATTAGCAGGATGGTATACAGTAAACAGAGTATGAATCTTTGAAATTAAATGATCAAAGGCTTAAGAGAGTACAGCACATAGGAAAGCATGGAGACATGATGTGGTAAAAATGGCATCCAAACCATCTTAACATTTTAATCTGTGTCCATTCAACAAAATATAATGTTAAATTTTGAAATAAGCAGTCCACCACCATGTCAGTTATTTAAACGATAATCTTTATTTCTTAATTATGGTATCAAATTGTTTATTGAGTGGCATTACTTCTACTACATTTCTGGCATCGGGACATCCCTACACTTCACTGAAGAACCAAAGTGCGTAGAACAATGTGGAAACTACAGGTTCGTCTAAATCCAGGATTTTCTGTGTGCAGTTCTTGGGGTTCCACAATCACTTGAAATGTAATCACAATGAGTCGCAATAGCTTGACACAATTAAATGAAACTGATTGAGTGATACTGAAAATGCGTGCTCTGCCGACAGAACGCAAAGCAAGCGTTCCATAAATCACTGCCTGACAACCTGTCTGTATGTGCCAATCACAGCTGGTCCCTGCACCCCTCAGCTTGAAGTCGAGTCTGGAGAGACACCAACATGTTAAAAGACAACTACACCAAACAATTCAAATTTCTGGCACCGTAGAAGGTTAAGAGTTTGTCCTTCGAAGCGGATTATCATTCGTTATTAGGAACTGCTTTGGATTTAGTGAAAGTGATATTAACCACGAACAAATCATATCCAAGCAACACAGCTGACTTATTCAGCCGCTTGCAGAGAGACTATAAACTAATCTGTACTCAATGTTTGAAGGCCAAAAAAAGTGCAGTGGTTGCTAGTAGAGCTGGGCGATAGAACGATAACGATATGTATCGCGATATAACTTTTACTCGATAGAGAAATTAAACTATCGCGATAGACTTCGCCGCTCTTGTCCTCTTAAAAAAAAAAAAAAAAAGGTCAGCCAATCCAAATTAAGTAGCACAGAGCCGAACCAATCACAGCCGCAGCGTCACGTCGCGTGACTTGTTACGTACAGCACAAGTGCCAAGCCGCACGTGTGTTTGTTTGGGAAGCAGCCAGCGGGTAATGGAGCCAGCGCGTAATGGAGGAAATGAGTGTGCCGACTAGAAAAATCAACCGAGCGTGACCGAAGAGAAAACAGATGATGGTTCCAACGCCGGAGAGATTGTCGAACGGAAGAGCCATAGAAGTTCCGTAGTGTGAAGGTATTTCGGCTATTTCAAGTCTGACAAAAAACAGAGTAGCGTGCACTGTAAATTGTGCCGAAAGCAAGTCTGGAAATACAATAAACTGGTGCATGCGTCACACTGCGCCACGTTATTGTTTCGGTGAAATGAATTTCTACAATACTGTTACTGTTAATTCTACTCTCTGCAGTGTTTAAATGCTTACATATACACACAGTTACTGTCCCTCCACACATACGACTCGGTTCTGCTTCTATGCCCCAGCTTTGTTTACTTTTTCCCACCGAGGCTTCTAGACTTCTGATTGGCCAACATTTCTGCACGGTTAGGAATCTAGCGCCACCTGCTGCTTTGGCATGTTCATAGCAGCGTTTTCCTTCATTTCTGCCTTTATGTGTGGACGGGATTATTTTTTTAAACGAAAATGGAAAATCTCAGTTTTCAAAAATACCCGTGTACGCGTGGACGTAGCCTCAGTCTCTGACTGGAAGCGCTAATTCGTCATTCGGCTTTTGTCAGACTAAAGTAACTGTTAAAACTGTTTGAAAAGCTAAGGAGAGATTGAGAATTTCCTTTTAGTTCTCAGTTTATTTGATATTGACAAAAGTTAGTCAATTTTGTCTGTTCTTCTGTAAAACAAACTAAGATTTATTTTTAGAATTAATATTTTGTTTCTAAGTGGAATTGACAATTTAGTCTGTTTCGTTTGTTCTATTTTGAAACTTAAACGCTTTAGCGGCTGCCTTTTGTGTAGTTTGTAATATTTGCCTTTATTTATCTGAAAAAGTCTCATGTTCCTTAAGTACATCTACCCTGTTGAACTTATTATGGGAAATAAATATTTAAATAAAAACAAGCTGCTGATTATTTCACATTTTACTTGTGAGCAACGGCACATTTAAATCTTACAAATATAGTTATTTGGCTTATATCGTGATAGATATCGTTATCGCCTGAAATGAAAAAAACATATCGTGATATGAAAAAATCTCATATCGCCCAGCTCTAGTTGCTAGCATGAATCATCCAACATCGACTCAGATTTCAATGAAAATGAACCTGTACATTGTGTCAGTGTCCCCATCCAACCCATAAAGACAGACTAAAATCACCAACAGAATCACCAGGAGATACAGTTAACAAAAAAGACTTCAGGAAAGTAGTCAACAACAAAAGATATGTTATTGCTTTGCACAGTTATTTTTTCAGAGTGGTCAAAACTATATAAAACTATATAACACCAAGATGGTAACACAATACACAGAAACTTGGATTTTGAAACATAAAACAGCAAATCTTGGCACACAATAGAAATAAGTTTTTTTTGCTAAATTTGCACCACTTATAGAAGATTGTTCAACTCTGAACCCAAACACACATCTTTCTGCCCTGGTTTGATGCATAAATTCTTTTCTACATTTACTCAATATGAAACTTTGAGTATTCATGGTTTAAGTGGTACAATAACTGAAGCAAAAACTAGCAAGGAAAACTGCCAATAATTCACAAGTTCGTTTCATGACACACATCTTTATTTGAAATGTTTGTACCATATAGGATTTAAAGGTCTTGCACACACAACCTTTAGTTTATTCCACAGTAACTTGGAAGTTTTAGATATTACTGGCAAAAATTAACTCAGTCCAACACAACTTTTTAAATCACACAATGAACCTTCACAGACATCACACAATGACATTTTTTGATTTTAGAGCATTTCCATCTCATCTCATGACTCACACGGTCATCTTGTAAAGCCATTGTCCTTTCCTGTTTTGTTTTTCGTTTTTACTACACTTCCTTCCATCCCTGTTTTAACCCTTGATCTGTGTTCTGCTAAAGCTAACTTTCAAATCACTGATTACCCCGAATCCCCCACCCCATCTTCCATTTTTCCTTTCGCTTTCACTTTTGATACCAAAACATATGTCAGTACCCATGAAATTATGACTGTCGAGCTAATACTGCATGTGTGTAGTGATGAACTCGGGTCGTACCAGTCTATTACATTAAGAGTTTTGGATCCTTAATTCAGTGCATTGCTACCAGTCATAAAATGTTAGTGACTTACCGGTGCTCTTCCTTACTTTTTAAATTAGACTTTGTGACAATGAAAGCTGCTAATATAATTATACTCTTATATGCACTGCTATAGTTATAATTGTAGTGTAGGCAGCTATATAGATAAATATAGCATGCTAACTACAAATAAACGCCTTGCTTTTTCTTTGCTAATACAGTATAATATTTTGGACCAAAGTTTCCTGTTTCTTTATAATAATTTCCAAATAATTTGTTCCCATGTTGCACATTTCTCTGTAATACATTCTTTGTTTCCATCAATGTCATTATTTTATTATATTTTTACATTATTATTTACAATATATAGTAGTGTTTTATTTTCAGCAAATATTTCCTAAATAGTTATTTCCTATTCTGACTTGTGTTATTCTTCTGAGATAAAGGCCTTAATCCATATACTATATCTGACCTTTGGTAATCAATTAACAAAGTCTGATTAAATCCTCTTTTACACATCAGATTATAGGCTTTTCTATACACAACCCATACACCTACACTCTGTTTATCTGTGCATTTTTGAAATTCCTCTCAAATAAGAAGGTTTTAAATAAGCAACTTAAATGTAGTTTATGTTACTCATTATTATACTGACACCAATTATAATCCATTGAAGTTTTAAAGTATTTTTGTTAATTCTTTAAAAAAAAGTTTTTTTTTTAACTTTCTGCTGCATCTTTCCTTGAGTGGAATAGTTTGTATTCTGTTGTAGTTTAGGTGCTGCATGTTTTAATTGTGCAGGCCCAGATTAGCGCAGTAACACAGATATGTATAGGCACACACAGACTCAGGCTATTTGCTGATGTGACCTTCAGCACATGCAGGCTGGCATTCAATTACCGCCCTGTCAGTGGCCCCTCCAGCCCAGTGGCTGCATGTCCTTGAGATTCTCTCTCCAGCCTCTGTCCAGTCTATATTCCATTACATCCTCCACATCAGGAGCTCTGTCCAGCATAAAGCGCCATTCAGCTCCCCATCACTGAGAAGCACGCACACATGCACCCACCCACCCACACAGCATTTTAACGTTTGATGTATCCCTTACAAAATCTCTGACTGCAGTGAGCAATGGTTATCCTCGCTCATGTGCTGAATCAAATCCAAGCACGAGGTAAGTATTAGATTTTAGTTTTACTGCCTGAAATATTGCTCCAGTTTCAAAAACAAGGTTTAGGCAGCCTAGATCAGAAATCTGAGCAGAGTTAATCAAAAATTGTCTCTCACTGAACTCCCTTTATTTTCATATTTTGTGTTATTGGGCCTTATTACTATCAAAACATTTTCGCAACTCCTCTCTGCCTGATTGTTGCCCAAAATTGCCTTGAGAGGCTATTCACGTTACAAATCTGGGACCATTACTGAAAGTACACTGTAGTGTTCTTTTTGTGTGAAGAGCCATTTTAACCCACTGCCATTTGAAAAACGCTTTGAGTTTAAATCTGTGGCAGATTTGACCCTGCGTGCCACTGCTGTTCTGTTGCGATGATTCACGTGCTGGTCTGGTTGACCAACAGCCGCTATTTTATTGATTTATGGTGTTTATTACATTGCTGAATCATGTGAAAGCTTGTTTCCAGCATTGAAAAGATATTTTTTGCTATCCATAAGTCAAAGTTTTGGGTCAATATTCATTATATATCTCAAAATTGCGACTTAATAATGCAAAATTTTAAGATAATAACCTGGGGGTGTGTATATATACATACACACACACACACACACACACATATATAAAAAAAAAACACCCAGCACGCCCCTGCGGGCGGTTTATCCTTCAAGCTCGGGTCCTCTACCAGAGGCCTGGGAGCTTGAGGGTCCTGCGCAGTATCTTAGCTGTTCCCAGGACTGCGCTCTTCTGGACAGAGATCTCCGATGTTGTTCCCGGGATCTGCTGGAGCCACTCGCCTATCTTGGGAGTCACCGCACCTAGTGCTCCGATTACCACGGGGACCACCGTTACCTTCACCCTCCACATCCTCTCGAGCTCTTCTCTGAGCCCTTGGTATTTCTCCAGCTTCTCGTGTTCCTTCTTCCTGATATTGCTGTCATTGGGAACCGCTACATCGATCACTATGGCCGTCTTCTTCTGTTTGTCTACCACCACTATGTCCGGTTGGTTAGCCACCACCATTTTGTCCGTCTGTATCTGGAAGTCCCACAGGATCTTAGCTCGGTCATTCTCCACCACCCTTGGGGGCATCTCCCATTTTGACCTCGGGACTTCCAGGTTATACTCCGCACAGATGTTCCTGTACACTATGCCGGCCACTTGGTTATGGCGTTCCATGTATGCCTTGCCTGCTAGCATCTTGCACCCTGCTGTTATGTGCTGGATTGTCTCTGGGGCATCTTTACACAGCCTGCACCTGGGGTCTTGCCTGGTGTGATAGACCCCAGCCTCTATGGATCTTGTGCTCAGAGCTTGTTCTTGTGCTGCCATGATTAGTGCCTCTGTGCTGTCTTTCAGTCCAGCTTTGTCCAGCCACTGGTAGGATTTCTGGATATCAGCCACCTCCTCTATCTGCCGGTGGTACATACCGTGCAGGGGCCTGTCCTTCCATGATGGTTCCTCGTTTCCCTCCTCTTTCTTGGGTTTCTGCTGCCTGAGGTATTCACTGAGCACTCGGTCAGTTGGGGCCATCTTCCCAATGTATTCTTGGATGTTCGTTGTCTCATCCTGGACTGTGGTGCTGACACTCACCAGTCCCCGGCCCCCTTCCTTCCGCTTAGCGTACAGCCTCAGGGTGCTGGACTTGGGGTGAAACCCTCCATGCATGGTAAGGAGCTTTCTTGTCTTTATGTCAGTGGCTTCTATCTCCTCCTTTGGCCAGCCTATTACCCCAGCAGGGTACCTGATCACGGGCAGGGCGTACGTGTTGATGGCCCGGATCTTGTTCTTACCATTCAGCTGACTCCTCAGGACTTGCCTGACCCTCTGCAGGTACTTGGTGGTTGCAGCTTTTCTAGCGGCCTCTTCATGGTTCCCATTCGCCTGCGGGATCCCCAAGTACTTGTAACTGTCCTCTATGTCTGCAATGTTGCCTTCTGGTAGTTCAATCCCCTCAGTTCTGACTACCTTCCCTCTCTTTGTTACCATCCGACTACACTTCTCCAGTCCGAACGACATTCCAATGTCATTGCTGTATAGCCTGGTAGTGTGGATCAGTGAATCGATGTCTCGTTCACTCTTGGCATACAGCTTGATGTCATCCATGTACAGGAGGTGGCTGACAACTGCTTCGTTCCGTAGTCGGTATCCGTAGCCAGTCTTGTTAATGATCTCACTGAGGGGGTTCAGGCCTATGCAGAACAGCAGTGGGGACAGAGCATCTCCTTGGTAGATCCCGCACTTGATGGTGACTTGTGCTATGGGCTTGGAGTTGGCCTCTAGTGTTGTACGCCACATCCCCATTGAGTTCCTGATGAAGGCTCTTAGGGTCCCATTGATCTTGTACAATTCTAGGCATTCCAGTATCCAGCTGTGGGGCATTGAGTCATAGGCCTTCTTGTAATCAATCCAGGCAGTGCACAGGTTGGTCAGTCTGGTCTTGCAGTCTCGGCTGATTGTTCTGTCTACCAGTAGCTGGTGTTTTGCGCCTCTGGTATTCTTGCCAATTCCTTTCTGTGTCCCGCTCATGTATTGACCCATGTGCCTGTTCATCTTAGCCGATATGATGCCTGACAGGAGCTTCCATGTAGTACTGAGGCAGGTTATTGGTCGGTAGTTGGAGGGGACCGGTCCCTTCTTGGGGTCCTTGGGGATCAGGACCGTCCGGCCTTCAGTTAGCCATTCCGGGTGTCTCTCGTTAACTAGCAGCTGGTTCATTTGTGCTGCCAGACGCTCGTGGAGTGCAGTCAGCTTCTTCAGCCAGTAGGCGTGAACCATGTCGGGCCCTGGTGCTGTCCAACTCTTCATACTGGAGACCCTTTCTTGGATATCTGCCACTGTGATGGTTACTGGACCCTGTTCAGGGAGGTCGCTGTGGTCTGCCCTCAGATCCTCTAGCCACTGAGCATTGCCGTTATGGGTTGCGTCCTTCTCCCATATGCTCTTCCAGTATTGCTCCGTCTCCAGCCTTGGTGGTGCTGTTCTCTTATTGTTCCCTTGCCACTGAGAGTACACCTTTGCTGGTTCTGTGGAGAACAGCTGGTTTATTCTCCTGCCTTCTATCTCTCTGGTGTACCTCCTCAAGCGGCTGGCCAAGGCTGTGAGTCTTTGCTTGGCAGTTTCCAAGGCCTCAGGTATGGACAGCTTGCTGTATTTCTTAGGCACCTTATTCGTCGCACCTTTCTGCAACTCCGTTAGTTGGCTAACCTCTCTCCGTGCTACTTTGATCTTGCCCTCTAGCCTCCTTCTCCATGGAGGGTACTGCCCCTTGTGGCTGTTCAACTTGTAGCCAAGCATCTCACTGATTGTAGATCAGCTTGTTAGTGTCGGTAATCGTGGTTGTAGGTATTGCCCGTAGTGCTGCATTAACATCATCTAGCAGACCTTCTGAGGGTACTTCACGTAATCTTGGTAACCGGCTACGGGGGATCCAGGTTTCAAGCTTGGCCATGATCCTATTTTTCAGGTCAGTTCCTCTGGCACTCAACGATCCTTCTCCTATCGCACTTGGGGCTATGTACCCAATCTCGGGTGGGGGTGATGATATCTCCCCCCTGACCTGGCGTCCTGACTCCTCCTTGCCGTAGCATTTGTGTTGTACCTCGTCAATCTCTAGCTGTGAGAGCAGTCCCTTCTTTCGAATGTTGGAACACTGAGCTACTAGTTGTTTCGCCGTCATTGTGGATGTTGGGTATCGAAGAATCCATAGGTCCCTCATCCTATTCATGTAGCCCCTTCCGCCGGGGTTACTTGCGTAGTAGCATTCCAACAACGCCCTGTTTTCGTCCCTTGCCCACCGATGCCTTCTTGTTCCAGTAGCCCACTTTTCGTCAGGGTGCCCTGGTTCCTCAACACCTGACGCGGACCTTGTTGATCCGGGCGACGTCCGAGCCGGCATGCCTTCATATTTATCTGTCTCGCTCATGTCTGCGGTAGGCTTGCTTAGCATAGGGGGTCTAGCCTTAGGACCCTTACTGGATACAGACGCCCCAGGCAGGAATCGAACTTGCGATCCTCTGTTCCAAAGGCGTGTAGTCTAACCACTACGCTATCCAGCTGCTATAATATATATATATATATATATATATATATAATATACCATATATATATATATATGTATATATATGGTACTCACCTTGTGCTGCTAAAAGTGCAATAGATACAGCGACAGTGTAAAAAAATCCTCAAGCCTCGTTATGAACATTTTCATACTATACTATTTTCTTCATACCACATCAGAACCACTGACTGTGTCCCTCTGCAGGAGGAAATGTTTGCATTTACCAATAATGAGAGTCTTGTGCTTATGAAAAAAAGCTACAATTATTGGCATAACTACTCACCTGAGCTATATTGTTAGCTACCTGCATGTTGTCTTTTTTGGCGAGTGAAATTTGGAAAAATAAATGAATGAATCCTTTTTTTGTTGTTGAACTACTGGCCAGAGGAAGAACTTGTGTTTGATTTTGGTGTTAATTGTCTCTTTAAGGGGTTACAAGACACAAAGAGGTTGATTCAGTCAACTGGATTTTGTTGCTGTTGGCTTGAGGTTTGGGGAAAAAAAATAAATGTTGGAAATGTCCAAACGGGCATATTTCAATATCTTCTAACATTTTGTTACCCAAATGATTCATTGACAAAATGATTTGAGGATATAGAAAAGTCAAAGTCAAAACTAGTATCTAGTTCATACTCCGACTTACTCCCTCTGTATTTTGCTTTTGTTCCTCAACTACTGCCCGTATAGCGGATATATCTTGACAGGTAACTGAATTGTTACCCTTCAGAAATTCATGATCTTAGCAGTAAATCCACTTCAGGCTGAGGACAGAAACGTAAAACATAATAGTCTGCAGGATTTATTAGGTGTCTGATTTATGCAGATCTTACTCAACAGATTTCTACCTCTTTGAATAGTTTCACTGTACAACTTGGGTTCAGCTGACATTTACAATGCCAAAGCAATAACTAGTTGCAACCATCCTAACTGCATTGATTCCTTTATATCTACAGCACTCTTTATTTGAAAGATCTTAAGCATGGACCCTTGTATCACATTTATGAGTTGTTGAGCGCATAAATATTTCCCCTGAATAAGCCCCTATATAAACCCTATTGGGTCGCTGTGTCTCCATTAAGGAAATGAAAGTGGTGACCAAGCCTGTGCTGATTGTTCCCTCATGAGGATCTCATAAAAGAACTTGAGAATTATTGGCCCTGCCATATATTATCTCAAGCCCTGAAAGCCTATTCTGTGTCCAAGGCATGCTCTCTCTGCCACATAGATCCAAAAATAATGTGAGTTAGAAATCTGAGCTGCTAAACTCCTGCAACCTCAACTGTCTGCAGAGAAAACAATGGATTTCAGCAGCATGCACTGCTGTTCCACCGGGTTTGAGTGTGTGCTTTATGTCAAGTGACTCTACTTACTCAAACCAAACAATGTATCCACTGTGCTTCATTATGGATAGGAACTTGTGTTTTTTTTCCTCTGAAAGCCTCGAAGTACAAATGCTGGACACTGTTTTACACCCGAAACACTCACTGCGTTCACCCCCCCAAAAAGAAAGCAAAATATTATTTTATGATCACCCAAAGTTAAGTCTTTGGCTAGGTTTGTTACACTTTTATCGTTCGTCATCTAAGAAAATTTACTATTAGACAAAGATAACCTGAGTAAATACAAAATGCAGTTTTTAGACAACGATTACATTGATTAAGGGAAAAAAGTTATCCAAACCTGCCTAGCCTTTTATGAAAAAGTAATTTCACACTAATAACTGGTTGTGCCACTCTTGGCAGTAAGAATTGCAGTCAAGCATTCATAACTGGCATGAGTCTTTAACATCACTAGAGGAATTTTGGCCCATTCCTCTCTGCAAAATTCAGCTATATTAAGGGGTTTTTAAGCATGGACGGCCTGTTTAAGGGCATGCCAAAGCACCAAAGTCTCCGCTTTGATTAGGCCGCTCTGAAAGCTTCATTTAGTTTTGAACTTGCTGATGTGTTTCAGTTCTTCTGCGTAACAAGGGTCCACCTGAAATTTAGGGCACAAAAAGATGGTCAAATCTTCTCCTTCACAATTTTCTGTTTAAGAGTAGAATTCACGATTCCTTCAAAACTATATCAAGTCATACAGGTCCTAAAACACCAAAGCCATCACCAACACACTACCACCATCATGTTTGACTGTTGGTATTGTATTAGTTTTATGTAAGGAGGCTCAAACTTTCCAAAAAGTTAAACTTAGGTCTAAGCAGTTCACAGAATATTTTACCCAGAGTCTTGAGAAAATCAAATCAAATCAAGATGTTTTCTGGTAAATGTTAATAAGCCTTTGTGGGGGGTTTTGATCAGTAGTGGTTGCAGAGTAACTTGCAGAGTCTCTTTCTTATTATTGAGTCATGAACACAGACCTTAGCTAAGGCAAGTGAGGACTGAAGTTCTTCAGATGTTGTTCTGCGCTTTTTTTGACCTCATGGATAAGTTAGTGTCCTTCTGGTAGTCCAGCCACTATTGTCACTAACCCGTTTAGATTGGGAACACAAGGAAACTACTAGCCTGTCTTTGTTTGGAGGTAACACAATCCATCTACTAACATGGATTATAAGGACCTTTACTGTTCCAATGGTGTGTGCAGGATTAAACATTTATCAAGTCAGTGCATGTGCAACTAATCCCAAAAGGTCAACCTGTGGACACACACAATTTAATTCTACTCTCGAGTTTGTATGATGCCATAGAGAGGCCACTTGTTTTGTACGGCTGTCTAAGGCACACAGCTCTGGCTGTGAGTATAGAAAGCCCCAATCTATTGTTAAAGTCTTCTGCTTGTGAGGGGCAGCCAATCAGGTAGCTAAAGCAGCTTCTTTCGGACAATGTTTTATGTGTAAAATTATTTTAAACAGTGAATCACACCAAGCTGCTCTAGTAGAGTCCAAGGGAAAAAAAATGGATCTGAAAATAATGATCATAATTCACCCTCCAATAATTATAGCAGTACAAGAAATATGGTTAAAAAAAAGTGTATTTGGCTGCATTTTCTGGACCAGTCCAGCTCTTAGTGTTTTGGTGACAAACAGTTTTCAAGAATGCCAGTATGTCTATTTTCTACATTTTTTGAACCGAGAGCTTTAAGGCACTCTGGGATTCACTGAACTAGAATTACTCTTTCATCCTTTTTTAAATAGAATTTAACAGCTGAATGTTGTGTGATATGCCCCAGCACAATCACCTGATGGGCGTTGAGGGGGTTATTATAATCGTTGTGAAAGTGTTATAAATGAGCCTGCAATGGAGCATGTTCAGGTGTGAATTCCAGACTTTTGGCGAGCCTGAAAGGATTAGTATAGCAGATTTCTGATTTTGTTGCGCTGATATGGACTGGACAGGTTTCTACAGAAGCTCATTAAAAGGCTTGTATCACTTGCAGGGTGGTTTTATGCCCACAGAAGCACTTTTCAACCATTAGCTCCCTTCAGTGTTCAGTCTTAGCAATCTTTGTCCATTTTGACATGCTACAGTTTACTTATTTTAGTGAATAATGTTTTATTACTAACATGATCTAGCTGGTACAAAGTGGTGTGCTTATGCTATTTCTTTCCTATATAACTTCTTTTATAGGTTTTTAAAAATTGCATCACCCCAGTTTTATGTTATAGGCCATGTTTGAATGGTTATAGGCAGTCATGCACACTTGTTTCAGTTGGTTTATGCTGCTCATTAGAGCTTAGTGTTGCACAGTATGCCTGCTTTTCCTTGTGACTAAAGAGGCACAGTAGCAAAGCAGATTCCAGCACTGAAGGCTGTAACTGGCAGACCATATCTCCACTTTAAAAAGTGTAATTTGATTAAATCTGCTCTGTTTCAGTCTAGAATCTGTGCCGGCTGAAACGAATAAAGTGGATTAACTCTGTCAAAGGATAATGCAGATTAAGCTGGTAAACACAATCACTAAGTGGTGCATATGGCCTGTAGGGGTGGAGTCAAAGCTTCATTTTTAAAAAAAATATTTTTGGTAGAGGAACTGGGCGAAGAGATTTGTTTTTTGTTTTTTTTAATGCACAGGTGAAAGGCATGTGTTCATATTTTCAATTGTGACAAGGTGGTCCAACATCATAACATACACGCATGGCCACCCACTCCCGCCCGGCGTGTAACAGCAGCTCTGCTTGAGCCCAAAATACCTCCAAGTCGTCACATATTTGTTCTTCAGTAAAAATGATCCCTGATGATGCGAACGTTACTGCTAATGAAAGTGTTAAGTTATTCAGCTGGTGTTTCTCTGGAGTGAAACGTCAGCATGTCTCTTGATCCCTGAAGCGAATTTCCCCCTGGGTGAGGGCGGGTGGTCATGCTTGCTCTGACGGTGGAGATACAGCCAGCTCAATGAAAGGCAGGGGTGGCAGCTGGAGAAAATCCATTCCCAGAGTGAGCGTTCTGCTGAGGCAGGTATGCCGACCTTTGAGTCATCTGATAGGTCAACGCTCGGCAGCGTGCCTGGACATTCATGGCTAAACGCCAAGCCTGGTGGTGCTCATAGTAAAGCTCATCTGAGCAACAGCCAGCTATGATCAATGGAACCCCTTGGCAGCTCATTTATTGTACAGTATGGCACAGCCGCAAAACACTCAACCAACAGATGCAGGTGACAGATGACGATAGGCCGATAGGATGAGGGGTTTTCACATGTGCGCGGTCACCGGTGCACTACCACCTCACTGTACAGTACAGCGCTCTTTGAATAAAATGTACTTTTAATCCATTAGTTTAGTCGATCGTGTTGAATCGCCACCCCAATTATTGTTTGTAAATTAGTCTTGAATGAAATGGGATTTTCCTGCTTAGTCTGCAGGATTTCAGTGCATGAAGATTTTCCTGTTTCTTGTTCTCCTGCATGTCACGCACCAGCTGTGCTGCGATGAACATGAAAATGACGTGTTTGCCCACAAAACGTCTTCCCTCTCCTTCCAGGTGCCCACGGAGTGAGAGAGGAGCCCCGGTTTGTGACGGCGCGCGCTGGAGAGAGCGTGATCCTGGGGTGTGACGTGTCCCCTCCCCTGGACGGCCAGCAGCCCCCCTATGTGGTGGAGTGGTTCAGGTTTGGAGTGTCTATTCCCTTCTTCATCAACTTCCGCTTCTACCCTCCTCATGTGGATCCAGAATACACTGGTAAGACAACTGTAGGTCTGGCTAAAATAAAGTAATGCAGCTACAGAGAGCAGACAAATACAGAAACATTGTGAGTAATAAGTTTTATCCATGATGGATTTAGTCTAAAACCTCTGAATTAATGTGGACTTGGATGCCTCCTGGGATAAGTGAGGATCAAAATCTTATCAACTGCCAAGCACGCTGAATCTGAGACTTTTTATTGTTGACACTGCAGCAGAAACAATGTTGACAACATAATTTCACGCTACATACAGCGGTCAAATTGAAGAACACCCCGCGGGACGAGCACACATGTTTATCTGTATGTAATATGAACCGAATTCGAGTGCATACCAAACAGTGAATGGTGCCAAAATCATAGTTAATATAGGTTAAGATATATTTACCTACTAGCACCTCTAAGACTCTTTTCATTGACATCTAGATATAATCCACACTTGATTGTGATGTATCTATCTTGAACTTCAGGTTTTTGCTCATATAAACCCAACTGTCCCCTCTCAGATGGTCATTAATGAACTTTAGAGTTGTTGATAGGTGGATTCTGCTTATTTCCTCTCCTTTAATTCTGCATTGAAATAAATCTTCCCCCACACGCCACAGTAATTCTATAAAGACAAAAAAAGATAACAAAACATCTCATTTTTTCCTCGTTTTAGTTGTTTCACCTTGTTTCGGTAAAGACGTCTTCGATCAACCTGTCAAGTCAGCCCCCGATCTTGTGGCTCATGGCTATAGTAATGATATATTAGTACAGAAACATTGCAATGTTTAGCTCCAAGGGTCCTGCATAACTATAATCATTCGGTAAACATTTCTATGATTGCGCAGGATATAGATTTTCCTGCACTGCTGCAGACCTTATTATGAGCTTTTGGCTGAGAGCGGGACCATTTCAAACAGATTGTAGTGCAAATGTGCTGTGCACATGTGTAACTCTCAGTCGTATTTCATTGAGAAGATTGACCTGCAATTTCAGCTTGATCCACAGTGTTTTCCCCTCAGAATCGTACTTCTGCTGTTTGAGCATCAGGCGAGTGGCTCATCGCGCACCGAGGCTTTTATGCGGCTCGAGAACGACTGGGTGTTCAGAGCTGTGCAGGAAAAGCAGAAAAAAACATTCACAATAATTGAATAGTGCATTGAACATGTAGGCCTTCCCACACACTCATAAAATATACAGAGCACATAAAGTACAGAGTCAGTAAAGTATATTAAAAAAGCCCCCACATGTACATGTAGAAAAAGAAAAGTAATCTCATGTTAGTAAACCCTAACAATCTTTGCTTTTATAGAGATGTAACTGGAGTTTAGAATGATTTAGATGAATGTGCCTAATGTGTGAAGCTGCATCCTTTTAATGGGGGATTTATTGCAAGTCTGTTTTTATTTAAGCAGATGTGCAGACGGGGAGCAACATGAGCATCATTCTGTTTTTACTTTGCTTGTTTTTTGGTCTACCAGCTCCTGAAAGAATAACCTGGCTGTTAAATGCATTTCTATGATCACTACCTGTGTCTTAACCGTGTCTGTGTGCTGTCTGGTGCCGGCACAGTACTTAACACTGGGATTTTTCTAAACTCAGCTGACGGTTGAGGCCAAAGTGATGTCCTAAAGCAGTGAGAGTGAACAAAAACAATAAAGCCGTGCGCTGTAAAATTAAAACTACGATGTCGCAGAGCTCCGCAGAGTCGAAATTGAACCGCAGAGTCGGGCAACCACTTTTACATTTGATCCTCTGTTAATATAAAATTATTGATTATAGCTGCTTTAAGGTTAGGGTACAAAATGTGTTTACCTCACATTCATCACAGCGTAACACAAGTCAAGACAGTATGTCTGCAGCAGGCTCTGTGCTGAGTGCTTACAGCAGGAAATTGGTTCTTCTGATGTTGCCTCAGCGGCTGTGATAAGATGGTGAGTTGTCAGAACGAGGTCAGATTTAGCCCTTCCCTTTTCTCACCTCTTTAGAAGCACAAAGCTTCTGGCTGACCTGGTAATAGGCTGTGAAATAAATGAAGACGTGACTTCCCGAAGAAGCCGAGGATTTACCTCCTCAGCTTGAGTGTCCTAAATGTGGACGTGAAAGAGTTTTCTGCTTTTATTTATATGAATCATGTAAAGCCTGTAAATAATACAGCAATCACTGGAATTCTTCCCAGTGGGCTTTTAATGCAGGATCTTCACGGCAAAGAAGCCTAATGGCAGTGACTCACTGTCTCGGGAGCGCCCCTTTTTATTATACAGTGGCTACAGTAGACGTTGCAGCTGCTGAAGCGTTTCACTGTTTAGGCTCGTGACTAACAGCTTTTTGTGTGAACAAACAGCACTTTTCTACACTTCACTGTGCTCACTTGGACTAGTGGGCCTTCGCCATGTGGCATTAGGTCCACTGTTGAGGAATTACCAGTGAACAGATGCAACTTGAATATAGCCAGTCTCATTACATAGATTAAAGTGTTTCTGGGGATTGCATGTGCATGGTGACAGCGTAATAATGACACTGGACTGCAGTTTATGAGATGCTCCTTTGGGCGCTTAATGGGCCCGTGTGGTCTCAGAGCTCATCTGGGCTATTCCCATGAATCGTTATCACTCAGTATGAATAAAGTTGATGAATAGAGGAAATGTGTGATTATTCCATCACACAGCTGCTACCAAAACAGAGAAGATTATCCATGAATACTGTACTTACTTGCGCGCATATTTTCACTCTGATGATTGCACTTTTGATTCCAGGAATCCATTCGGGTTCAATGCATCGGTTTGTCTAGGCCTATCAGTCTTGTTAATTATCCGGTTTTAAAGACTGTTAAGAGACCTATAGCACAATCATTTCTATGTGTCATTCAAATCTAAGACGAGATGTTTTCATTGCAGCTGTGTGTGTGTGTTTTTTTGCCTCTTTAACTCGATGCAAAATGCAAAATTATACAGATCTCTCTGCTATCCTGGATCATTTTGTTTGCCAGTTTGACCTGCAGCTATATGGAAACTATAACATTAAAAAACATCTATTTTTGTGCCTGCTGTAGCAAAGACACAATCAATAATTCAGATGTGCAGCTTGTGAAATTTTAGTGTCAGATCCTGCCGCTTTGGGACAAGCTGTTGGAAAACTGAATCATATCTCTTTTGCCACCATGTTTAGCCCCAGCTTGCATGTGGATAATACGGATATGTAATAATCAGTTATCTGCAGATGGATGCAGAGATGATGCAATGTGTTGCATTTTTCTTAATATTAAAAATAAGAGGAGTTGTTTAGAGAGTTTGGTTTTGCTTGTTCAGGGCTGAGTTAGGAGCAGCCTGTTAGTAGTAATGCATCAATAGTGGATATTTTAGCATGACATAATTCAAAAAATGTAGCAAAATCGAAATTTCTGACAGCCATGCAATACGCTGGTTTTAATGTGGTAAAGCAATAAAAGTAAAATAACCACACATTCACGTTAAAAAGCAGCAAGGTGTGCTTGATCCGAAGGGAAAACCTGCATCCATGCTGCAAGCGATCCGGCGAGCTGAGATCACAGGAAATGAATGACATTTGGTGACTTCAAGCAGCCGCGAGCAAAATAACCGCTGGTGATTTGAAGCGGGCGTGACCCAAGATACATTTATCTCAGCTTCCTGGTGAGCGACTGAAGCAACATCCAATAAAAGCACGACAGCACTGTTAACTGACGTTTGAACTTGTAGTAAATATTTTAGTGGGTTACCGAGGCAACCAGAGCATAGAACCTTCTCCAGCTTCAAGGCGATGTGCCTTCAAGTCTGGACTGTGTGGTAGCTTTAGCATGAAACTAAACCAGGCGGCCTCCCTTGCTTCCAAGCCCAGCACTGTTCACAAAATGAAAACTTTCAATGGAAGAGAAATAGTCATAAGGTACAACATGGACTCTGGCTCAACCCTCAACAATCTACAAAAAAAAGGTTTCTAATTAAGCTGATTCAGGGAATTAAAAACTATACTAGCTAAAACACTTCCAAAGTTTTGCAAAAGTGCAATAAAAAGCCAGGTTTAAAGCAGGTAAAACATGAAAATCAGAAGGTCCCAATATGTTTTTTTATGATTTTGATGAAGTTGGTGCTTTGGATTTATGTGTGCCATTGTTTGCATGTTCAAATGCAAATGGGAAAAAAGATGTTGTGTAAAAAATTTATGCAATATACAATAAAATAACCGCTGGTGACAGAAAGTGTGCGTAACCTGAGATAATCTTTTCTCAACCGGTGACTGAAATATTCTCAAGTAAACAACTATCAGCTTCAAAGGAATGCACGGCAAGCGCCTAGCAGTAAGAGCGCATGTAAAGTCAATGATATTCAGTGACTTCAAGCAATGATGGATGAAATAACTGCAGTCAATGTGAAATAGGGAGCCCTGAATTCAATTTTTTAAACTGACCACCAATGAGAGTGCAGGACTGACAAATGACTGGGTAGTAAATACATAAGAGCGTTACCTAGACAACCAGTCTACTAGCAAACCACGGGGATGTTTGCTGGTGACCAACCATCGGCGACAAACCCAAAAGCAATGTGCACCAGGCTTTAGATTACTGAATTAACCACGATGTGCCATTTCACTCTATAATGGGGAAAGACTGAATTCAAATTTTTTTGTACTCTTACTACAACAACGTTTTCCTTTAGCCATATTCTTTTTACTCACATGTGAAACTCAGCTGACTTAAAATGTGTCTTTTCTCAATGTGTTTGCCAACTTTGTCACTTTGGATCTTCAGTATTTACTTTTCAAAGCTTTCCCATCTGACATAGCCTGTGATGTGATCTGAACAAGGTGTTGGCCCCTCTGTTTTCACAGCAGACAGAACCCTGTACTGTGTAAGTGGTGTATACCCAGGAGGCCCATTCTGACGTGGATACAGTGCTGTTAACTCTGTTTACAGCAGCACCCTCTCACTCCTTGACAAATAGAAGCTGAGACTGATCCCTACCCTTCATGCCACCACCCACCCCACTCAGCACTTCAAAAATAGCCCTGACTTTTTAAAGACGATCTACCTTTTTACTGCAAGACTGCAGTCCGCGCTTCTCTCGCTTCCTCTGTACTGTATTGATTTTCCACTAACAAAAAAAACGTCAGTTTTCTACCCCAGCCACGGCAGCAATCACAGGGTTGGGTATCTATCTATTGCATTTTTGTACCGGTAGAGCAATTCAGCCCGCCCTCAGCGTCGATAGATTTGCCTGACATTTAGTCTGAAGTAAGAGGAAACAGTGCTTACAGAACATCTACACATCAAAGTTAGGAAAAATGCTCCATTTCCAAACACTCGTCAGACAGAGGAGATTCGAATGTTTTAGTCTGTCGGGCTGTCAGATGCAGCCATGTGAGCAGCGGGCTGGAGGCTTGAAGACAGACAGCTTAGCAGCTGAAGATTTCACCATGCCTGGCTTCCTGAATGTCTCTCATCCCTTGTGATTTCCTCCTTTTAGAATTCCAATTTATCCTCAGCCTTGAAGTAAAAAGAGTTGGGGATGGAGAAGTTTCGTAAGAAAGATCATTTATGTGAAGTGGAAAGCTGGTCTTTTCCCACAGCGACACCAAACGCTGTATTAAAATTCAGCTAAAGGTGTGACTGGCAGTTCTAAGGATAAATCATAATACTTCGGCCCATGTGGATGCTCGTAAAAGTTGTGACATTTAATAAGTTAAAGAACTAGTTTTACATTTTGGGAATTTATATATATATATATATATATATATATATATATATATATATATATATATATATATATATATATATATATATGTGTATATATATATATGTGTGTATATATATATATGTGTGTATATATATATATGTGTGTATATATATGTATATATATATGTATATATATATGTATATGTGTGTGTGTGTGTGTGTTGGGGACACTCATAGGGATTCTGTTGTAACCCTATGAAACAGAAGTTTGGCTTTTTAAATAAGCTTAGAGAAAAGACTTCCACAAACACCTATTAGCAACAAATAAAACTTCTTGTCCACTTAGTAGTTTGTCTGATTGCTATACAGTGACATTTGGCATAAAAATCATTTGTGTCATTATTTAGAAAGAAACGGTATTGACAAGATTGCATGCAAGCTGTGGGATCTCAGAGATTTTTGTGAGTGACGTTAGCGCATAAACTGATTTACCAGCATCATTCTTAATAAATCTGGCCCATAGGCATCTTTTAAGGTCTTTTTTGTGTCTCTG
The DNA here is from genome assembly GCF_965226115.1 of Aulonocara stuartgranti. NCBI lineage: Eukaryota > Metazoa > Chordata > Actinopteri > Cichliformes > Cichlidae > Aulonocara > Aulonocara stuartgranti. The sequence continues at coordinate 13,488,529 of NC_138950.1, read as the reverse complement.
CCACTTTAAGCACATACACTCTGCTGTTTGCACTCACTGCAGTGCCTGCGAACCAGTATCGGTCCCATAATATGGGAAAAGCCTACTGGTCAGAATTTTTCTTTTGATTATAATTACGGCTGTATTCTTTTAATTGTGTATTAAGAGGACTGAAGAAATCTTCAGTTGAATCTAGGTCAGCTGTTTACAGCTGTTTGCGCTCATACATTAAACTAAAATAACCATCTCCTCTTTAAAGCGGGCTATGGGCTTGACATTCTGTCAAGACGGAAAATGTCCATATTCCCTCATAAAATCAAAACCATTCTGCTCTCAAATCGACTCTGCGTGCTGTTTATATCTGTGTGTGTTTCCTTAGAGTTCAGAGACTTAGAAGTCAGGTTGATTGAAGGCTCTAAATTGCCCGTAAGTATGACTGTACAGTAAGTGTTTGGGACTGTCTGTCTGTGTTAGCTCTACAAGAGACTGGCAGCCAGTGTTTTCCTTCCTTCCATCTAGTGCTTGGAAAGGCTCCAGTCTGATGTAGTGCCTGAATACGAGTAAGCAGTTTGAAAAAGACCTCAAAAATGAATCAGTTTGTCATACCTGACTTTGCGGATCAAAAGGCTTGAGTTTACGACGCCCTTACAAGGAAAAGGAAAATATATGAATCTTTAGTTTATCTTTATATATTATTTTTTGAACATCTGGAACATGCTTAGAAGCGTTATACGACTGTGAGCTGTGGACTACTGTCAGAGCAGAAATAAAACTCACACTCTTACAGCCACTGCCCTAAAATAAAGCACTTAACCCCCAGCTGCTATGATGGATCTTTTTGGTGACCAGCAAAGCTCTTGGGTGTGTGTATGGTGGTATCTCTAAAGATACATTTAAAGTACTGAAGTGGTTAATTCTGCTTTTTTCCCTCCCTGCTGTCTGCAGGTAGAGCCTCTCTGCATGGGAAGGCCTCCCTGCAGATTGACCCAGTGCGCTCCGAGGACCAGGGCTGGTATGAGTGCAGGGTCCTGATGCTGGAGCAGCAGTACGACACCTTCCACAACGGCAGCTGGGTGCACCTCACAGTCAATGGTGAGTCATCTGGCCAAACAGCCTACCTTCTGACCTGGAAGTGTGAGTCTGTGAAGACAAAAAAAAGAAAAAGAAAAGAGGATCGGCTTAAGCTCCGTGTGTTTTTATGATAAGGATAATCACGTAGATTTATCATTGGCATTTCAATTAAAGATGTGGGAATGGTACATTGTTATTAGAAAAAATCTATTTATTTATTTTGCTTTAAATATTTAATTTCATTCATTTTTTTATGCTAACTGGACCTTTTTTTAGTTGCTCACAGGCCTCCTTCTTTTACTCATCTTTCATTTACAGAAAAATTCAAATTTATCAGTGTATTTGAGTCAGGCACTGTTTTAGGTCACTCCTGTAGCTCCTTTATAAAAGGCCTCAAGGAAAAAAAGGGATGAGCGTCTGGTTAGAGGAGGATTGATTGTGTCTAGTTTAAGGCGGTTCCGGCAGGGATTGTCTGTGATAGTCTGAGAGCTATCAAACTGATGACCAGGCGGAAAAAAAATCTGCACCTTTGCATTTCTCAGGAATGCCCCAGCGGCGCAGAGACTCCTGTGCAAAGTGTGTCTTCACATTGCGCAGCGATGCCTTTGTACTCTGTGCGTTTCAGCCTTTTTCGGAAAGATATTCGCAGTAAGCTCCTGTTTTACAGTCGATGCTTGCTGCAGATGCACGGCGCAGCAAAGATGCAATAAAGAAACCGCGGCACACTCGTGCAGGAGACGAGATTGTGGAGTACTATCAGTCGCAATTCTTTTGTTAGCTTTTTGGTTACTGATTTTATGTGTCAGGGAATGTTTCCTAAGCAGACTTTTGGAAGAGAAACCGAAAGCGGTGAATTTCTTGCGGTAAAGCGTCACAGGACTCTAAGTTCAGAAAGCTGTAATCCTCTGTGCTGTTAGAGAGAGACTTTAGAGACAAAGTACTGTCAGGCTCATTCACATGTATATTTTTGGTCTGTGAACTTCGAGCTTGAGAGCTGTGTGAAAGTCATGCATATTTGAGTTGATCATGCATATGTTTTACAAGATGCTTTTCTCGTATTTGAATAGTGATTACACTGCACTGCGTGCAAAATTCTCTATGAAAAAAAAGATCATTTATACTGTCCAGTGCACAGCATAATCACTTTGTAAAAATGGTGATTATCGGTGCTTTGCTTTGAATTTGTGTTTTGCCACATCGGGCATCGCAAATGATTTTCTAACGCGTGCTCCATGTAACGGACGTTAACTCAAAGCTGACACGAGAGCATCCCATTTCGCGTGCTTGTGTGCGGCTGAAAGAAATCTCTGTTTGCTGGTTAATGTCGGATAGGGTGAATCAGTCATAGTGAGCGTCACCTGCGCACTCTTGTGATGTTTGGAGTTTGTGAACATCTGTAGGCGTGTGCGTATGAATGTCTTGTTGTGTAGGCATACTGCATCTCTGTAGCTGCTTCATCAATATTCACTTTCAACTGCCCCCCTCCCCTCCTTCGTGTGCTGGTCTCTACTCCTGTCAGGCCTTCCAACAGAAACAGAGCTCCTCTGGCTTCAACACATCTAATAATATCCCCGAATCTCATGTATATTTGGCATTTTATATGTCTGCATTTTGTAAGACCTCATGTATGTATGCAATGCCGCTCTCGATAGAGTGCACGCACAGCTCTACTCACAGATGGACATGTTTTGCTGGTATAAATATTTAGTTGGAGTTTTGTTATGTAAACAACAGACAGACATTCATGAAAAAATCAAAAGCTGTTTCAACGTCTAGACATCTAACAGGGGAGTTCATATGAAGCCTTTTTGCTACTGTTGTCCCTTAAATGGGGGTCTGTGAAGGAAGCAGGTGCCATTTTCGTCTGGCCTAGGCACAGACACTAAGGGCACTCATTTCCTTTGGCCGTTAGTATTTGCATATACTGCTTCTTTGAGTTCCTGTGACTGGCCTTAACTTCCTGCCAAGCGGAGAGGGAATTCATGCCCACTCAGTGGCAGGTGTCAGATGGCAAGGCCTTGTGCCCGAAAAAGACACTAAGGCTACTCTCTCTCTGTTTTCTCCCTCCCTCGTCTTCTTCTTGCCTTTGTAAGAAGCATAGTCCTCAAGCATCAGTAAGCTTTTTAAGAAAGCAAAAAGAAAGTGCCCCATCATTGTCATGTGATTTTAATTTTATCCATGCATATTTAAACTTGAAAAAAGAGACACAATCAGACCTTGCCACCATGTCACTGGGTTAGTGATGGCTTGGCATTTAGGTCCCATTTGGTCGATGCAACTGGGTCCCAAATGTCAGCTCCATTTATTACCCGTGTGTATCTGTCTTTGTCAGTCACTGTGCTGTCCACTATGGTGAGTCTGGGGTGAACAATCACCCTCCAGACTTTACGGGAGCCCAGCTTGCAAATTTAAATTAGAGGTGGGCGTACAAAATGTAATAAATACTGTGTGTGTGGTGAATAAGATGCCCCGATAAAAATGATAAGCTAAAATTAACAAATGTTTTTCTCTATTATGACTCTTGTATAACTGTGTGCTTGTATTAACCAGAACGTTAGTGATGCAGCAGCTTATCTGGCTCACAATCCATCACAATTCGCAGGTTATTATATATAAAATGACAGATTTGATTTTGACCTTGAACACAATTTGGGTGAAGACTTTAGTGAACCTTGTCTGCAAGGTTCGATCGGACGAATATATCGAGCTGATTGGACAAATATATCGACTATCGACGATATATTTGTCTAATAGAAGGAGCTAATAGAAGCAGTCAACATGAGAAAAAAAAATAATAGTGCTGTTTTAACAGCACCCTCTTTCATCTGCGAGCAAATGCAGCCTCCTCAGAGTGCGCCCAAATGCTTGTTGATGGAGCTGCAGAAGCTGGTGACAGCCTAGCAAACTTAGCCGGATGATGGACACGTACATGCGCTTGCAAGTTAGCCGTGTTTCAGTACTTTGCTCGCACTATACGTCTGCACAAGTGGCACACCGCTTTGGTTACATCCTTAGGTTTACCTTTTTCATCTGGTTTAAAGCCAAAGAAACCCCAAATTGGCGACTTTATATTTTTTTAGTGCTGTCAGCGCCGTCGTCATGACTTACGCGATTAACAATTAACCCATGTGAAGCGCAAAATCCCTGAAATGTCTCTGTCAACGCATTTCGGCAGTTTGTCCAAATTTTGTTCATTCTGCGCTCCAGATGGTTTGAGAGCGTTAAAAATTTTAATCGTGATGACCGCGTTTAAGCCGCGTTAACGCTGACAGCGTTTTTGTTTTGCTTTTTTCAACTACTTTGTCCATGTTTGGACTTCTTCTGTGTCATAAACGTGCAAATCAGTCCGTGCATGATTACATTGCTCCGCCCATCAAAAAGTCTGCGCATGCGCGAATATATCACCCATCGGCGATTCTTGGACTGACGATTGCCGATTGGAAAATTTTTACATATCGCCCAACCCTAACAGGTTGTAATTGTTGCCCTGTGGATGCTGATAGGAATTTTGGCCAATACTGATTTCTTTTTAAAAAGTCTAACTGGCAGCATACACAATCAAAGATTCACTTTTCTTCAATTTAAAATATTCACATTTCCATCGTTAAGAAAATTAATCTCAGGTTCTCATAATCTGCATTAATTGCATTAAGTATTGCAGGGTCTTCTCTTATGGGAGCAACTGAAAATAAAGTGCTCTGGTACTGGAATAAATCAGAATGAGCTGAAGCTTTACTTGACATATTTTGCCTTAGCAAACACAAGCAGGTGTAACAGATTGATATAACAAACAAATGTCAGGTATTCACATCATTTTCCAGCGTATTTGTAAATTCGCCTGACAACAGGACTTTTCTCGTTTTCACTCGTCTCCATAGTTTTCATCATAACCGAGGCTGCTATATTGTCGCTGGCTCTAAGCACAGGAAAGCTTTATCCTTAGGCTCACTGTATTTGTTAGTTGTTTCAAAATGTCCGTATTCAACTGGTTGATGATTTGAATGATTATGTTTTTTGTCACAAAGGTCTCACTGTGATGGAAATGCACAAACGTTTTAGTATTAATTTAAATGAACAGAAACTAGTCTTACAGCCATTTATTACTCAGAATTACAGTTAATGATTCAGACATTCAAATAAAATTTAGACTGTATAGTTAGTAGGGATAACTTCCAGCACAGCCTGTTCCAGAGTTAATATCAAATTTCCTAAAAGCTATGATGTATTCCAAAAACATGCCTAGAAAAGACAAATGTGGATGACTCACATCAGTTTTTCACTGTAATTAAAAACAAATCTGACAGACATAAAAGCACCCTTGTGCTCACGCAGCTCTTTCTATAAGTTGGAGGAGGAAAGCAACAAACCGAGATAAACGCACATTTGTTTTTGAAGTTAAGAGTTTATGTTAGTATGATCATCTAATCTACAAAATAACCTACGTCCACCTAAAGAAAAGAGATGGATGGGATTGTGGCAGTGAAGAAGTGAGAGGAAGTAAGTCCCATTGTTTCTCCTCTTAATTACACATGAGACGCTGTGGAGTAACTTACGTATGCTGACATTAGAAGAGGGAGGAAAGTGTCACCGAGTGCCTCTTTCTTCTCTCTGCAGCAGTTTACACTTAAACCTTTGAGACTCGTGATGTGAAATCAATGAAAATATGTACTCCAATTCTCCATATTCTCTTAGGAACAGATACAAGAAAAGGAAAACAAAAAACCCCCCAAAACAAGCAAGGAAATAAAATGCCGCAAACACAGTCTTGAGTAAATAAGCCTTCAAAAAGAACAGCCTTTACCCTGCTTCTTAGCATCCAGGCCATCTGCTGATGTGCTGCATGGCCTACAGAGAAGAACAGGGGGAGTTTGGGAACTCCAAACATCTTTTAATGTATATAATTGATGAAGAGATGCTGTAAGTAGGGCGCAGATTTAATGCTCAGCTTACTTTTTTTGTAGAGCAACTCCCAGGTTCCCCAAGTATTGTGACACTTCCTCTGTGATGAGCTGTACCTGACGGTGTGAAACAAATCCCAAGTTGACCAAAGTGCCTGCTGCTGTCACCAGCACCACCATGTATGCCACCTATTTCCTGTCAGCTGGTGCTTATTCCCTTGATAAAAGCTTTGGGATTAGAATTAATAACAGCGCTTACAGTGGAGGAGCAAGTACTCAGGTGATTCACTTAAGTGAAAGTACCAGTGCTGTAAAATTTCCACGTTACAATTAAATGTCTCACGAGTAAAAGTGCAGAAATATTACCTGCTAAATATATCCACCCATACTCTATATGTAAAAATCTTGAGCCATCCCTCATTTCCTTATATTTTGCTAGGAAAATAGATAATGCAGTATATGAAGCAAAAACAGTACAGTTCTAATTTCCTTTTCTTCAAGTAGTCTTCAGGAATAGTTCTCCAGGCGTCTTGAAGGACATTCAAAGCTCTTCTTTGGATGTTGGCTGCGTTTTGTTCCGTTCTCTGTCAAGATGATCTCGCACTGCTTCAATAATGTTGAAGACCCGGCTCTGGGGAGGCCAATCCATGGCACAGTCTTCCACTGTGTCTTTTTCTATCCCGGCATGCTTTTACTGCATTGGCATTGTGTTTGTGATCATTCTCATGGTGACAAATAAAGCCAAGGCAATCAGATGTTTTTCAGATGATATTGCATGGTGGATCAAACCCTGAAAGTACTGGATGAAATGCAATCCAAACCATGAGAGAGTCTCCACTGTGTTTTACAGATGACTGCAAAAGCTCTGTATATATTTATGCAAGTTGAACCATAAATTTCAAATTTGGATTCATCATCATGTTTTCTCACAGATTTTTTAGCACAGTTCTCATGTAACTTGACGTAGCTCAGAAATGTCTTCTGTTTTTCCCATCCTTAAGAATGGCTTATTGATGGCTAATTTCAGTGAACAGTGGATTGATTAAGTGAAGAGTCAGATTATTCTCTCAAATCTGGTGCCAGGTCTATGCTGGATTTTCTCTTCTTTCTTAAGGACACAACATTCAGATAATGTTCACCATGTTTGTAATGCAGCAGCATTGTGCTATTAATGCTGCTGCATTAGAGTGCAATCAGCATTTTTCTACTATTTACCAATATCTGGTTTTGTTGAGTGGTTTCCAACGAAGTCAGTCAGGTCAAGAAGATCACAACATAAATTGGACTTGTTGTGAGATGACTGATGAAGTAGGAAAGAGGAAACACCAGCTGTATTATTATAAATATTTCTATATTTCTCTATGAAATACTGGTATAAATTAAAGGAGAGATCTCCTCTTCAGAAACGCAAAATGTCCTGGAGCCGAAGCATGTCGCTGTTTATGAGCTTAAAGTTGCTTTTCTTGAGTAAACGTACTTGGCTGCATACATATTGCAGCCACCAGTGACAATCAGCGACATACTATACATGCAGAAACTCATAGTGAAGCAGCGGCACAGGGTTGCCTCTTAACTAAAATAATGCATCATGATCCGTTTAATGTAACCGCCGACCCATCAACTGCATGATACGTAAATCAGTCATGCATTTTATTAGAATCTCCATTAATCTGCTGTATCATATAATGTAATGAGTGTTAGGGAGCGAGAGGGCAAAATGGACGGGCAGATGTCTAAATGTGCTAATTGGCCAATTTGTTTACTCCATGCCAGGTGCTTGTGTGCAGTCTAAGCATGGCAGCACTCCCAGCGGCAAGCGGTGACCCACTTGTATAGCAGTGCCTTTTTCCCCCTATTTAACTAAACACTGTGCCACTACTTATAATCAAAATATTATGTTGAACCACTGAAAGCAGCTGGCTGAGGAAGCCACAGTTTATTGGCCTGCAGGAGCTGGTGAACAGCTCCCGTGTGACTCTTAGCGAAGCTCGGATACATCAGGTGGAAATGCAGCAGTGTTACAAAGTGGTTTTGTATTAAAAAACAAAGCAAAAAGAAGGCAGCCTGCAGGGGAGCTTGTTATCAACCCTGGTACATGTCCCACTGTGCAAGTGTTGCATCATGTCCTATCTGAGGAATGCCTGTTTGACTTAGACCCTATTTACTTCAGATTTCTGAAATGTGTCTTGGACAATTAGCACTAAATACAAGTGTAAATGACCGCCGAGACTCATTATTCTCACTCAAACAACGTGGGACACATTTGGCCTTGTATCTTTTGTACTGTAAACACTAATTTGTCCTGATGCCCAGCGAAAACACAACGGGAAAATATGTCACCAGTGTGTCGGTTTTTTGGCTTGTGTCCCGTGTCTCAAAGTCACAAATGACTTTGGCCTGACAGCTTCAACAGTTGAATCATGCGTACACATGTTCTTCTTTGCTTGACGCATTTTGGATGCGTTTTCTTAGCTAGTTCTTGCTCAGTCAAAATAACTGTGGACAAAAATCTTGGGGTCACGTGGGGTCAGCTGGAGATTGAAAACACACGATAAACACTTCTATGCACTCTCCCTAACCCTAATCCTATCCCGCACTTTGGGAGAGCAGCGCCAACCACTGCTAGCAAATGCTGCTTTGCAATATCAAACTAAAACATTTAACTGAATCCTAAATATCTATTGAGATTATCTAAAAAATAACACACATATTATGTGTATTATAATATCTAAATATCTAAAAAGCCTCAAATGGCCTGTAGTTATATAGCGCTTTTCTAGTCCCTAAGGACCCCAAAGCGCTTTACATATCCAGTCATCCACCCATTCACGCACTGGTGATGGTAAGCTACATTGTAGCCACAGCCACCCTGGGGCGCACTGACAGAGGCGAGGCTGCCAGACACTGGCGCCACCGGGCCCTCTGACCACCACCAGTAGGCAACGGGTGAAATGTCTTGCCCAAGGACACAACGACCGAGACTGTCCAAGCCGGGGCTCGAACCGGCAACCTTCCGATTACAAGGCGAACGCCCAACTCTTGAGCCACGATCGCCCCAAAGAGACTCAAAGATGTCTCCACAACATTAGCATGGTTATTTTGTTGCCTTCAGATCTGTTTTTCTGGTGTAGGACTTCCATGCAACAAACTCTCAATAAGATCCACATTTCCACTGTAAACTATTACAACAAAACCACACTTTTGACAGAAGTTGAAATGAGCCGGCGCATTTGTTGAATCCGGAGAGTTAACGTTTGTCTAGTCCAGCCTGTGCTTTGTAGTTTTGTCTGTTTGTTGTTTGAATCCTCTCTATTCTTCTCATTCCCTTTACTTTAGAATTGCTCACAGCAGATTGCTGCACCTGCTTCTGCTGGAAGTCTCTTCTTGTTGATAGGGAGTTCTTCCTCCCCACTGTCACCAAGTGCTCGCCCATTGCTGGGGTTTTCTTTGTAATATTAAAGGTGCTTAAGGATGTAAAGTGATTTCAAATTACTACAATTGCGTATTCAATGGAAATGTCCACTGGCTGTCCACTTGTGATCCTACTGCCCAACCAGCTGTAAACAGATACCCCCTAAAATGGAAAGCTGTACTACATGTGCCTGCAATACAACAGCCGTGCAGAAGAGCCCAATGGCAGAATGCCTGAAGCCATCTTGGTGCTGATTCAATGACTCTGTGTCATCTTGGAGCCTGTAGTTTGCTGTGCTATTAGGGAAATCCCTGAGTGTAACACAAATTCAACAGCACTGCAAACTACAGTACAGTTTTCCAAACTTATCCAAAATGAAAAGGGGGGAAAAAAAGGACTGCACTTATAAGTCAGCTGCCATGCTACCTCAGTAAGGTTGTTCTTAGCCATAGAGATACTTTGCTTGATGGTGTAGCCAAACACATTAAACAGGTGCTGCAAGAGTATTACTGAGGACCGGGTGCGATTCCACCCCTGGTCATTTGGTGTGTCTCTTCCACCTTTCTCCAAATAAAGGCTTATGAGGCTTATGTTAAAGTAATATGCAGGTATTTAGTGATGAACCAAAGTATTTAACATGTGATGATGATTATGAGGTAAGGCAGTCTCAAAAGTTAGAAGTAACATGTTACAAAGGTCTTTTTAACACATCATGTGGTTACCATTGAATCAATCCAATCAATCAACTGCACCAGTCAATCAATGTAAGGAAAACCTATGATTGTGCTTAAGAAGCAGTGAGGGAAAAGGGCCTATGCCAGTCCATAGAATAGCTTTTGAGATTTTTCTGTCTGGATACTGGGATGGTACCAAGAATTCCTTGTCCTATGTTCTCCCCAGCTCCACCTTCATTCACGGAGACGCCGGCGCAATACGTGGAGGCGAAGGAAGGGGGAAGCACTGCGCTAAGCTGCTCTGCCCAGGGAAATCCAAAACCAATGATCAGCTGGCTGAGGGAGGGGGAGGAGCTTGCAACCAACGCAAAATACTCGGTAAGAAAATATCATGGACATAACTCCGATTTATGATTGTGTGCAAAAATAGAAGTGGGGTTTGTGCACAGATGGCATCATCCGCTGAGCCCATCTGTACTGACAGTATGTTGTGGACTATGTCTCACTCGGGCTAATGTCAGTTTGTTCTATTGTCGAGCTGCTTCATGAGCTGTGGTTTAGTCTCTAAACCTGATGTGTTGTCCGAAGTCTGAAAAAACAGCAGAACCATCCCATCGTTTTTGTACATTTAAAACATTGCACCACAGACTTGGTGTACAAGTAGTGGAAAGCTGCAGATATTTGACTATTTAGGACACAATTATGTCATCGCTCCAGGATGACTGACAGTCAGGCTGTTCTGTCTTCCCTGTGATGTCGTTAGGAAAAATAAAAATAAACCCTGCATAATCTGAACAATTTTAAGCACAGCTTAGTGGCACACCTCACATTTCTGAGCCCTCTTTGTTGTCTGGTGATGCCTGACTGTTTTTTTAAACTCCCAAATGCAGACAGCCTGATGTCATGGCAAGGATATTTCTGGCACTGCCTCAGTGCTTGCAAACATTTAAATCAGGTTTGTAGTGTTAGTTGCAACAAATCAAAGACAGTCAACCCACGGCTCCATGACAGATGATTCAAAAGTGGCAAAAGCTTCGACGAGCGATGATGCATTAGAGCCATAGGATGTTGGATCTTGAGTGAGCGGTGCAAGTGTCACTTTCTCTGGAGTGGAGGATCGCTTGCTCTCACTATACTATGAGAAGCACTACCTGCACCTACACGTCTGACCCCCAGCAAATTCATCTCTGGAGTTAGTCTTGCAAAAGTTAAGTTAGATATGGGAGGCTGACTCAAACATCAGCTAATTGCTAAAACAAAACGCACACACACCAGACGCACAAACGCCTGTAACAGATGCAAGCAGATTGCTGATCGTGTCTAAGAAGTGTAGCAACGGTGGTAATTTTTCATACTGCTTGTAATTGTTTTTAGGATTTTTCAAAGGTTCTTTCATGCCTTCACATTCTCGTATGTGTCTGATATTGCAGTCTGCTGCAGGCGCTATCACCTTTTCACAGCTGCCTGTGTAACATACAGCAAAGGAAGTGACAGCAGCACAGAAGCGTGTCTGTTAAAGGCCTCGTTTCCTTTCATTTTCGCCTTTTTTGCCCCACCATCAGTCGCCTCTCTTTAACACCATTCCCTCAGTAAACGATTAGACAACATTCTGATGCATTATTAATCTCCCCTTTTCGGCATCAATATTACATTAGCCCTAATATGAATGTTGCACTAAAAAGGAAAATCTTTAGTGAGAGCCAAATGCCAAATTCTAATAACCTCACTTTGCATTTATCGTCTCCCCTCGTACATTCACCTGTTTCTTGCTGCATCTCCCCTAAAATACGGGAGTGCTCCTTTCTGTGCTGAGAGGAGAGCTGTGTGTGTGTGTGTGTGCGATAGGGAGCATTAGGATATGTTTGCTCACCCACATGCTCAGATCCACGGAGACGTCATGGAGAAAGGGAGGAATGTGACAGACGGGGTTAGAGAGGAGCAGAAACACTCATCCTCCACATTCTCCTCCTTCTTCACTTTCCTCATTTTTTTAAAGCCCGGAAAAAAAGATCTATTAAGTAACCAGGAAACTGAAAAAGAAGACTTAAAAAACTCAGGAAGGCAGTGGCAGCCAACCAAATATCATTCTCACTGGAGTGAAGTGCATAGGACAGAAGTTGGAATTCTGCTTACTTTCCTCACACTCACCTTGGATTGAGTTCAGCTATGGCACAGAAAGTATTGGATCAGAATGACGACCAGTGCATGTCTTTAGATTCTGTTAAGATTACTGTGTGTTAACATCACTGCTGCATTTGTGGTGTGTATGAGTTTAGTGATTTGATCTAACAGTGGTTTAGACTCTTTGGCTTTTTTAGATTCAGTGCAACAACAAATGCCAGGATTTAAAAATATGCTAGACCACGCTGTCCCCGAAACATGCTTGATAGCTAGCAATGACAAGCTAGCTAAAAATAACCTTTTGTGCATGAGTGTCTTTGTTTGTGTTACACTCAGCCTCTGACTGAACGTTTCCAGCAAACATTTCAACACTGAATGTCTGTCAGATGGCGGTCTTTTGTTGATGTCTAGTAATGGTTGAAAAATAGTTTCAAAATAAAAGTTGGGGGACCTCAATGTTGGCTAAACATACCTCTTAAATGTCACATGGATGTGGTTTGTTGGCAGATTGCCGTAGTTGCTCATCGTCTGCATAGAACATGCTGAATTGTGTACCACTGTGTGGCCATTTTCACCAAACAATAGCTAGCAACCTCCCACAGCTGCCAACTGGTTGGAGAATACACATTTTTCTTACAACCACTGGCTGACAGACAGTTGTCAAACAGTCTCTAGGCCTGTGTGCCTGAGGCTTTAGCAAAACACAAGCTACGTTTATTTCACTGTTCGGTCCAAATATAGACTGTATGTAAAAGATGGATGTAGCCACCGTTGATATTAAGCTTCATAACAAGACAAAGAGCAAAGGAACCAAAGGCTGTTTTTCCAAAGAACTCTATGTAAAGACAGGTTTTATTTACAACCCTCCTATTGGTCATTTAAAAAATAATGCAGGTTAAAGCACTTAGGAATTGGCTGCATTTAAAATTTTTATGTCTGCATTGAATCTATGTAGAGCCTACATAGATTTTGCTGCCAATGCACTAGTTAGCATTAGAATTACGAGGAAATGAGAGTACTGAGTGGGCCAGTCGCAGTTGTTATGAGCTGCCCGGGCTGCATATTCACATTTCTAGGGAGCTATACATCATGTTATGGCACTAGTTACAGTTTAGATTTTCAGAAGGGCTTACTGGTTACAATACCCCATGGCATAGATAGTTTAGAAACATAAATTCAGACCAGATCTCCAATTCTCACCTGGTATCCCAAAATACCTGAAGATTGGATGATGGGTGATGATTGGATGATTGGACTGCAATCATTCTTATATAGCATGCTCAGTTTGGCTCACCGAACAATTTTGCACTAATCACACAAAGAAAATTTTTATTTCAATTTTAGAGAGTGAATGCGGCTAACGATTAGCCTTTATATAAGCCTTGAATAAGAGAAGGTCATTTAAAGTAAATTGCATGTGAAGGAGGTGAACTGGAATTGGAAAGAGAGCATTATTTTTCTACTAAAATAAAGACAGTTTCATTCCTTCAGTCATTATTGAACCAACAAAGCAATAAATTCACCTTAAATCAGTGGTTAGTTTACACTCCTAGAACCAAGTGTGCCACACACGAGGGTGTTATCTCGCCATTAACATTGTTATGACGGCGATGCAGCTCCCCAACAACCTTGCAAAAGTTAAGCTCTGCTTTGTTTGCTCTGCTTGTACCATAAAGCATCTGAGAGACAGATGAATAGCAATAATTCTGCAGGCATAGCAGATTCTCCGCTCAGCTGTGTGAATGGACAGACTACAGCTGTGTGTGACATGAATGGACAGAGCCTCTCGCCACCTGTTGCATAATTTATGAGGTTTGGTTAATGTGTTTTTCCTCGCCGCTTATTGGTTCTCATCAGTGCCTGCACACAGGGATGTACGGTAACACTGAGTTAGACGTTACCAAGGTGACCATATGCAGGAATCACACCTGGAGCTAATAAATCAGGACACACTTGTGACTTTTAAGTCTTTTTTTTTTGCATGAAACTTTGACCTGTAGTAAAATTTAACAAACTACATGATCTGAACAGAATACATTCGAGGTACTATACAATTGTACTTCTATTCATCTATATGGTATCATTCTAATTATAACATAACAAGGGCTTTTAAGTTTTAAATTTGCCATATAAAGGCTGGATGTTTATTTCTTTCTCCTGCCCATTCATTTGCAGGTACACGATGGCAGACTAACCATCCTTGGCATCACCAGAGATGACAGAGGGGCGTACACATGCCGAGCCCACAGCGACCAGGGAGAAGTGCTCCACACTACCCGTCTGTTGGTTCAAGGTGATGTCTCCTCAGGATGAGTAAAACAGATATACAAGTTACAAATATAAAAGTCGAATCCGAATGTGTTTTGATATTTTGCCAGATTTTTCATTGAAAAGAAAAATCTTTCCCCGTCTCTACCGGAGGCATACCACTCTGATTGCATCGATATAGTAGTTAGGTTCCATTATTTATACTTAAAGGCAAAGCTCTGCACTCCTCTGGGGTACTGATGTATGTAACATACCTTCTGAGTCTGTATCGGGCAGTCAATAGCTCAGTCTGGGGCCTCTGTATGTGAATGTGTGCACAGCCATGTGTATACAACAGGATCTGTCTAAGAGTGCGTCACTGTCTGTCTCCGGTCCATTAACCAGGCTCTCTGCTAGACACAGATCAGATAGATGGTTGTGATAGCAGCCTCTCTCGGTCTCTTGATACAGCGGGGCTTGGGCGAGTTAACAGTGTGTATTTAACAAGCAACTGAGCATCTTGCTTTTAAGGTGTGTTTTAACGCTTGACTTCTGTAGGTGCAAACATAGCAGAGAAATAACTCCACTCCTTCGCAGTACAGTAAATGGAGGCACGCACACACACACACACACACACACACACACACACACACACACACTGCAAACATGGTGATTGTTTTGTAACTTACTGAAGACTTAACTGGTGGTGCATGAGATACAACTGCATTAAGGCTTCAGGCCTCTGGTGGAAGTACCAATTCGATACCTGTTCTCTCTTATCGTTATGCAAGAAGTCTCAGTCATGATATGCGTATATGATAAATGCACAGAAATCTTTCATTGTAGTTTTGTAGACATTGCAGTGTTTTTGCAATATAACAAGACCAAAACCACAAAAACAAAAAAGGTTGATGCTGTAGTTTGTTTGAATATTACCACGAATAACACCGTGAAATAAGAGACGCGATTACTTCGCAGACGCGGAGCAATAACCAGGAGACATCTGAGGAGTCATGGTTCTCAGTCTGGTGATCTGTTTTTAATTGTTATGTGAAACATCTGCACAGTGATGTAAAAGGCTGTGCATGCTCAGAAGTGAACAAACAGGAGGTTTGTATCTGGGCCTTCTCATAAAAGACAGCTTACCTTTCATGGCTTCTGCTGTTTTATTGAGCGCTAAGAGCAAATCTAGAGCACTTCAGGAGATGAAAAAGGTTACAGTGTGAAGCATGCGAAACCAGAATGCTGACTAGTATTAAGTTTACAACAGCTGGCTGCTTACTGTATTTTAAATCAGACTGTGATGATATATGCTGTAAATATTACTTAGTGTGTGCCTTTTCTCACCCTGATTTGCACCCGAAAGAACAAAGTTGGTGTGAAAGCCTCTAAATAAGATTTTTTTTAAATGAAATTTCATCAATTTTGAAAAAAATTAATAAGTTTAGGTTTTAAAGAATTAAATTATTATGTTGGGGTTGGGGTGAAGGCGATGATATATGCCTAACATTCAATAATATAATTTTTTTTAAGTAAAAATAAAACAAGAGCTTTGGGCACCACATATGTTAACTAATTTCCCACGCGTGGGACTAATAAAGGTTATCTTATCTTATGTGGTGCAAAGAACAAATCCACAGGAAGTTGTGCTTTTTAGCATCTTTGTGCTCGCTGTTTCATCCACTGTCAGCTTTACTGTATTAGTTCAAGCTTATGAAGCGACATGAAACATCTGCTACAAACCTTTCTAGACAGTGACTGTTCATCCACAAACAAAAGATGTCAAAAACCAGCTGAAACTATTAGAAAGTATTCACTGGACACTTTATTAGATACACCTTGGCTGTCTTGTGCTCCTCCACATCCCAAAGTTGCTATAAATATTTACATCGACAAGCAGTTGAACACCTATAAAAACGGCTGATGAGTGTATACTGCAAGCACTGCACTAAATATTATTGTAAAATGCCTTCTTTGGCGTTGGCAAAGCCTACACAGTATATACCTAGATAAAGACAGTGCCATCTTTCCATTTCTTTTTCTGGAAATGGGCCTGAGTCCATTTAGCAGCTAGAAAAGCTGAAATGGAGATGAAAACCAAAGCTGTAAAAAGACGGAAATTTTGAATTAACATTCATAAGGCGGATTGAAAAAAAGACTGCCTGCTTCAGCGCTTTTAACACTTTTTTCTGTTTCTTTCAGGGCCTCCATACATCGTTTCACCACCAGAAAATGTCACTGTAAACATATCCCAGAATGCACTCTTTACCTGCCAAGCAGAGGCATATCCAGGCAACCTCACCTACACCTGGTTTTGGGAAGAGGACAACGTCTACTTCAAGAAGTAAAGTTATGATCAAGTTCACTTCTGTACTGTGGCTGTTCTCGCTCTCAGTGTAGGGAAACTTGTTAGTTAAGCACTTGTGTGAGGTTAAGACTTAGTGATTTAAATCAGCACCATGCAAGCTGCATAAGGCCTTTATCCCTGAGCTTTTGTGATGTGATTGACATTGCGGGTCTCTGAGCCCTTTGCTGTGCTGCGTTTTGAGCGACTGTCCAAGGGTATTTAGTTTGTGTGTGCCATGCCCTGCTGTGACCCCAGAGGCAGTAAGAGTGGGCCTGCCGGGGTTCCGTCTGGAACGTGCCAGGCGAGTTAGTGCGCTCTGGTGACAACATCACGACTCAGGCCTTGTGTCATCATATGCCTCTCATGCGGTGATGATATGAAGCGTAGCCAGGACCTCTGCAGGCTCCCCAGAGCTGGTGTTTAGAGTCTGAGAGGCTTTTGCAGTGAGGAAGTGACAGACAGAACAAGTGGGAAGGAAGAACTAGTGAATAGGGTTTTGACTGGCGGTGAAAACAAGTGTCTGAAGGACTTTCACAGAGGAAGTTTCCATACTAATTTTAAACAGCTTTTGTAACGTCAATCTTGATTTTTTTTTTTCGTTCTTTTTTTTTTACAGGATGGGAAAGATTTAGTTGAGGGACTTTATGATGAGACAGTCAGAATTTATGCACTGATCAAACTTTTAGTGGTTGCACAACAAGAGCCTATTGCCAAGTGTTAGAAGTAAGAAACGTTTAATTTAAGCAGCTTACAGCAAACCATAGCCTTTAAGAACAGCTAGCAAATGATCACATGATTAATCACATGTGCATATATATAAACACTCTGGCTATATGTGCCATATGGTACTGAAATTTGACTTAGTGATCTTTTCCCTTTCAAAACCAGCAAGTTGTAAAGGACTTGATCTAAGTGTTTATAGACTTAGCTATCCCTGCCTCAGGTGTGTGCTCCTCTGCAGACAAATCCTCTGTTTGTTTGCCTGTGAACTAGTCCTACATGATCGGGACTTGAGCAGCCAAAATTGGCTCACAGTTACACCTTCAGCCCATGAAGATTCTTGACTACATTAGATCTTGTGATGTCACGTTTTAGCCGATTGCTACAACCACTTAGCTGTTGGCTAAAATGAACAGTTTTTAGCGTTTATGCACCTACAACAGCTTGAAAAACATCTCATTTTTATTTCACAGCTGTAACATTTCCACAAAAGTCTGATTATACATAAAATATGATTACATATGATGAATTTTAATAGTTAATTGTTGATGCCCTCATGCGTGTAACAGAACAGATCCGGTCATGTGTTCTGAGCCAAATGTTCAGCCTGTGTTATTGTAGAGAGGGCCAGTGAGATTTTTACATCTTTTAGCTCATCCAGCCGAAAGACAGATGAATTTATACCAGGGTGAGACTTCCATCGTCCATCCTGTCGTTCACAGTTCACAAGGACTCCTTCTGGATTAAACTTAAATGAAACCTGCACACAGTGATCGCCTAATGGGTATTCACCCTAACCGGTGAACTGTGACGGATCGTGAGCCAAATGAGCTGCTATGGCAGTGACCTTCTGGCGTTCTCTTGGTTTAATTCTCATTTTCACTTTTGCTGCTTGTTTGGTGTTGGAGAAAAAAGGAGAAATGAGTGAAAATACCCTTTGGCTGCTCTCTTAGTTACTAATAAATAATATATAGTCAGCATTAATGTTAATGATCCTGATTTAGTTGCAACACATAATTAAATCATTCAAACCAAAGTTATGTAACTGTTATATATGGGGTTTCTCATTTTTTTGTTGCTATTAATTTAAATGAAATTTACTGATTTACTGATGCTGATGATCATTTGTTTTTGTAAAGAACTTTTTTGTAGATGCTCAAAACTCTCATTAAGTACAAATAAGCTGAAGGCAGGAGGAAGCAGATACCAAGTCTCAACAACAATTTGCGAAGCTCAGTGTGACAAATATGTTAGTTACCAATTAAGTATTTGACAAAATAATCTTTAACAGCTCTTTTCTAGAAGTATTAATATCATCCCGTTAAATAAATGTGATAACTCATCTGTATAATAAATGATCAACCATTAACAAAGCCCTGCAGGTCTTTTTTACGTTTACTTTTTATTTAAAGGCTTTTTTTAGTTTAAAGTAATTAATTATTAAAGTACTGAGTGAGTCCTGAGTATCTGTTTAAAACAAACAAAGAAAAATAAATTAATATTGTCTGCTCTGTCATTTTTTTTTTTAATTGAAAGGGAAACCACGAGGGCCGTACCATTTGGCAGTTATGACAATTAGCAGATTTATTTGAGTCTCTCGTTTTGTACAGAGTGTTCTTTGGACCCCTCTCAGCTGGCTTCTGTTTGACTCTCTGCTGCTCTCTTATGGCACCTTGATGTAATTCAGCTCTGTAGATGTGTGCCCTGTCCTGTCGGTGTGCTTCAGTAACACGCTGTGATAAAACGTCTGTGTCTTCTTGCAGCGATCTGAAGCTCCGAGTGCGCATTCTCATCGACGGCACCCTTATCATCTTCCGGGTCAAGCCGGAGGATGCTGGGAAGTACACCTGCAGTCCGAGCAACAGTCTCGGTATCTCGCCCTCAGCATCAGCCTACCTGACTGTTCAGTGTGAGTGTTGCCATGACGACAAAGTGGGAGGGGGAGGGGCGGGGAGCTAGTACAGCGAGCCATGTGAGGAGCAGCAGCAGCAGCAGCAGTATGGAGTCTGCTCGTGCTGGAGGCTGCTGTAGTATTTGGCTGCGCTGCTCCTGTAATGCAAAGTAACCTTCTTGAATTTCAAGGTCAGGTGTTGCAGAAAGGCAGCAGAGTTTTGATTTGACCATTTTCTCACTCTCATTGGAATTTAGGAATTGGATTATAATCTATTCCGGCTCCAGCCTCATTCCTGTGCACAAACATGGAGACAAACTCGTCCTCAGACTCAATTTTTCCAGCTCTCCTTTGATTGTGGCTGTGAGTGATGAGAGAAGAACCCCCACTCCCACACACATGACGTTTCATCATAAGTCCACTGTGCAGAGCTAATTTGCTCCCAAGTTTCTGCTGGTCATTGATTATTGTGCTACACTATGAGAGGGAGCTGGGGGATTCACAGCACTGCAGGCACTGACTTCATCACTAGCCTCACATACAGCAGGCGATAAACCAATGTCCTGATGGTCCATGTAAAACAAACTCCAGCTTTATGTATGAAGCAGCTGAGAATCACTCCCAGAAGAGAGGAAAAACACTCCTAACTCAAAGTAAAAAACTTCTTGGACTAGCAAAGCAGAAATTAAACGGTGGTGCAATAGTTTTCTGGATGTTTTCTGGATTTTATATGCGAAGCCAAGTATCTTCTGTAACTTAGCAAGTCTGTATGTGCAGAAATATGTCAAAATTTCACTCACTCGGCTTAAAAAAAGAAACGATAGTACTCGAGAAAATTTGCATTGAACACTAAAAAACCTTTTGGAGGCTGTAATGCTTCACCACATCCTGTGCACGCTGCTCACACACATGCATGTGCAGTGATTATGTTGAGAACTCTCTTGCTGGCTGCTGCCTAATCTTCTCTTCCACTAATTCCCCTTTCAGCACCTCTTTTATGTTCCTTACATGTCAGGAGATTTTTTTCTACTTCTCTGATTTTTCCCAGTCCTTGAAAATGCTCCGGAGATGTTTTAATTCATCTCTTAAACATGAACAGAAACAGCTATAAGTGAAGCATTTATGAAACAGCATCTTAATACTATTTGTTGTAGTTGATGTAGATTCATGGTTTGGGAGCAGACCTTAGCAGGTCTTAAAATGATTTAAGTGCAACCTCAGGTGAACACTTATAGATGACATATAAAGCAGTGTCATGATTTGTTTCGAAGAAACCAAACCAAATCATAGGTTTGCAGAATTGCATCTGAACTAACCACAAGACGTCTGGAGGAATGTCCTTTGCAAACCAATCGCAACAATTCAGCACAAATATTCGTCCTGACTGTCGGTGCAGCGAGGAAGGGCTGGTTTATTTTGCAGCCACAGGACCTGAGCACCTTGCACTGATTGCATCCACCACAAACTCCTCTTTATACCAAAGTATTCAAAGAGTCAAATGTGAGGCCGTCTGTCTGACAGCTAAAGCTGAAAAGGCTGAAATTGGGTCATGCTACAGGACAATGATCCCAAGCACAGCAGCAACCGAATGACTGAAAAAGAAAAGAATCGAGATGCTGCAACGGTCCAGTCAGAGTCCAAACCTCGACCTCATTAAAATGCTGTTGTGAGAACTTAAAGAGAGCCGAGCAAAAGCAAATACCCGCAAACCTCAATGACCTGAAGCAACGTTGTAAAGACGAGTGGACTGAAATTCCTCCACAGCGATGTGAGAGACCGATAAAGTCCTACAGAAAAGTTATTACTTCTACAAGCTGCTGAATCATGGGGCGCACTTGTTTTTTCACGCCTTGCGTCTCCATCCTGGCTTAGTTTATATAAAATAATGAATAGAATATGTGATGTGCTGTTGTTTATCTGCATGTAAATTATTTGAAATTTAAATGTTTTTGTCCTGATATATAAAACGAGTTGTGAAGATATTAGTTTTGCCAGAAATGCCACATGCTGCAATTTTAAAAATATGTTAATGCTGATTTTACCTGCCTCTGTTTATGTGTTCCTAAATTTGGCAGTGATAGGCATTAAGAAAATTGATAAGACGCTAACACTTCTAGCTGTGAATCTTCCTAATCTGGGAAGCTTTATAAACATGTTTGATTTTTCTGTTAATCAAAACATGTTGAATCAAGCATTTTCAGAAATTAACAGTTATTTATAGTTTGTCGATTTATCACCCGACCCTTATTTGTCCAGACCCTGCCCGAGTGATCAACATGCCCCCGGTCATCTACGTCCCACGGAAACTGCCAGGCATCATCCGCTGCCCAGTGGATGCAAACCCACCTGTGACATCAGTGAAGTGGGAGAAAGATGGATACCCACTCCGAGTGGAGAAGGTGAGTCTGATCTGCTTTTTTGTTGAGATTCGTGGCAAAATAAGTCATAATTATCTTATCGGTTTAGCACAAGGGAGTCTTTGATTATGCTGAAAATTATATTTCTCAAATATTGTCCAGTAAAGATGACTTTTTTTCCCCATTTTTATTGTAAAACCCATAAAAACAGATTTTACAGAAACTCAGAGAAGTATCATCTAGTCTAATATCTTATTAGGTTTGAGGAGTTATTACGTTGTTGGACTGCTGGACTGCTTTGAAGGTTGTGTTGAAGTGTTATATTTAACAGCCCTCTGTGGATTTTTTAAATTACGAATTGGTTTTCTTTTGGGAAACAAGCATTCAAAAAGACACAACTATTGCTTATGTTTCTTGCCAATAGTTAAGTGACTGTGAGCATTTAGTCACATACTGTACTTGTGTACACATTTGGGGTCCATTAAACTACTGCTTTATACTTCTGCTTCCTCATATCTGACACATGAACTGTTACTTAAGAACTGCTCACTTTTCAGAACTGGAACATTCATTAAAACGTTGAAAGTTGATTCTGTTCATTGGGTTTGCCGTGTTTTCAGTGGGAGCAATGTTTCATCGCTCATCAAAGTGACTTTTTCTAGTCTCTTTGATGAGCGATGAAGCATTTCTCCCACTGAAAAGAGGCTGAAAAAGTCACCCAGTGAAAACACTGCATCCAACAAATTCAACTGTGCGAGATTTCCATACGTGGATTATTGAGCATGCATCGAGACGTTCATAGAAGCAAAGAATAATATGAGACGTTATTGAAAAATCAGATGTTGTTTGTATTTTGGGTCTAATTTAGGATCTCGCCATGTTTCCGATGTCTCTCATTTCCCTTTTTAAGGTTCACAAATGGTTTCCTTTGAGTAAGTTGTTGGAAGCCCAATGAGGCGAAAAGTACAAATATTTGTAGCAGATGTGTTCTTCTGTCTTGTGTTTCTCAACATTATCTCAGTACACGCTGACAAATCTAACAATAATAATAATAAAATTAACAGCAGTATTAACAATCTACTAATGTCACTCACCGGGGCATTTTTGATTTGAACATTTTTGTACATTTGCTGATAATATTTCTGTAGTTTAGCTTAAATGGGATTTTTAGTTGCTAGTTTTTACTTACTTGCAGTGTCCCTTCACTGGCTACTTTATTGGTTACATCTTGGTATTACTGGTTTGAACCCCCTTCTGCCTTTTTAATCATTGCTCAAAGATTTTGGTCCATTTTGACCTGATAGCATCACACAGTGCACATACACACTGGACAGAGATCCCGTGACTGTTGAAGCCATTTGATTAGAACAAACTCCGTGTCACGTGAAAGAAACTAGCTTGTTATTATTTGAGCTTTGTGAGATGGTGCATTATCCCGCTGGTCATCATAATACAGGTCATAAAAGGATGGACAAGGTCAGCAGCAGTACTCAGCTAAGCCGTGGTATTTAAATGGTGCTCAGTTGCTATTAGGGGGCCAAAAATGTGCCAAGAAAACACCAAGTAGATCCACAGCATCTAAAATACTCAGTCCAGACTGTCTCAGACCAGCAAGC
The DNA here is from genome assembly GCF_965226115.1 of Aulonocara stuartgranti. Classification (NCBI taxonomy): domain Eukaryota; kingdom Metazoa; phylum Chordata; class Actinopteri; order Cichliformes; family Cichlidae; genus Aulonocara; species Aulonocara stuartgranti. The sequence goes on along the minus strand of NC_138950.1, from coordinate 13,465,196 downwards.
AAGCCACTTTCTAAGTCTCTTAGATTGTCATTCTTCTCCGTTTTCTGGTGCTTGTTTGGGACTTCAGCAGGTCATCACGACTATGACTACATGCCTAAACTGACCGGGTTGCTCCCATGTCATTGCCATATTAGTAGAACCCGACTGATATAAGATTGTTAAGATGATAGTGATGCCGATATTGGACAAACGTTGCAACAAAAACACTCATAACAAGGTTGAAGCTTGTTTTTTCCACCTTTTACTTTTTAAATTTTCATATATCGGCCATTATAAATGCAGATGCGAATTCATCGGCATATAGCTAGTATCGACCGATATATTCTCCACGCCAATATATCGGTCGGGCTCTGCTGAACAAGCTTGCTCTACTTGCTCAAACAAGCAGCTGAACAAGTGTAACTAATGAAGTGGCCAGTTGGTGCATAAATTAACAAGTAAAGATTTTTTTTTGCATACACAGTACAGCAGCTGCGTACATAAATGATTTTTTTATCATTTCAAAGTGCCACCTGGGTATAGCATCTTTGTGCACAGAGCTCTCTATCTTTGCTCTGTTTTTCTTTTATCTAAAATGCTGCCAGTGTTGAGGGCAGGTCTGTATTAAATAAACATTAACTTCCATTCATCTGATTTAAAGAATCTTTGGGGATCTTTGTTTTCTCGTGCAGTTCAAAAACATTAAATGGGACCCTGAGAGTTCAGGAAAACCCCTAAAATCAAGCATTTCAGATGCCCCCTTGTCTTATAGTACCCCGGTTGGAGCCTGATGCCAGACGGAAGTATCCGGGTGGCGGAGGCCACAGAAGACTCCCTGGGCACCTACACCTGTGTGCCTTACAACGCCCTGGGTACCATGGGCATGTCCCCCCCTGCCACTTTGGTGCTAAAGGTAGATCACTGTTTAAGTTCTATATAGTCTCTCTTTTATAACTTGTGCACACTTACTTGTAAGTGTTTATGATTTGATTTCTCAAGGATCCCCCTTACTTTAATGTGAGGCCTGGGGGGGAGTACCGTCAAGAGGCTGGGAGAGAGCTAGTAATCCCCTGTGCTGCTTCTGGAGACCCTGATATACCATCTATCACCTGGAGAAAGGTGCCAAACAGCTAAACACACGCCATCGAAATTCTCTTGAAAATATGTGCTTGTTTTCACCTATAACTTGACATTTTTGCTGTGTTTAATTGTACCACTGTAATTTTCATGTCAATTGAAGGTGGGGAAGCCAAGCAGGAGTAAGCACAACATCCTACCCAGTGGCAGCTTACAGTTTGTGTCCCTCAGCAAAGAAGACCATGGAGAATGGGAGTGTGTAGCCACAAATGTGGTCACAAGCATCACTGCCAGCACGCGTATCCTAGTCATCGGTACAAACAGTCTGCACAGCGCTCTCAGCTTTCTCAGTTTCCTCAGCCACTGACCTTTCTTACTTATGTTGAGTTCACTTTGCTGTGGGATTTGCATGAAGAAGATGTCACCCTCATCCCTCAAACTCTTTGCCTTTACCCAATTTCCCTTTGGCCATCATTAAAATTTAATCTAATCTTATCTGCAGTGGCTTTATACAGTTAATTTAAAGCCTGAATGTGTAAGTACAATGTGCTGAAACACTGTCACTGCAGCCTTTGTCTGTCTAGTCATTGAACCAAGGGCATCTTTTTTACTCTTTGAATTGACTGACTGAAGTGTTGACAAAGGCAAACAGGGTTATTAAGTTTGAAACAGGCTGCTGAAAGCCTTCATGTGCATTGGTAGAGCCAGTCTTACATTGTGGATCTTCTTATTTTATTTGTATTCTGCGATCAAGTTGCAGCATTCAAACTGATCTCAACAATTTTACCTTTAAGTACCTTTTGTTGTATTCTTTGATCCAAATTGATTTCGCAACACTGACAATGCCTTTTACTTACTTAAGATGTCACAATTTCCTTATGTCTGGAATCCCAGCCATTTAAGTGGGCTGCATACTGTAGCTTCATCGATATATAACTAATATGGCAAATGAAGTTATGATGATTTGCAATTAAATTTCAGATTCTTGTCTAGACTTTGAAAACCTACTGTTGGTTAGAAGTTCAGTTTATCATAAATCAAATTCAAAAAGGTGAACTTACAGTTTCTTAGTTACAACTTATTGTCTTTCATTGAAAGTGAAATATTTCAAACTTTTTTTTGGTTTCATTTGTGTTGATTGCACCTTAATCTCAAATCTAGTATCATTTAATTTAAAATTTGAGCAGACACCATAAATACATCTCTCTCTAGTTCATGCACACAATCACAGTCACGAGGAAGACTGCTGACTATACAGATGATGATCATTCACAAGATCCTGTGTGTAATGAATAATATAATATATAAAAGTTTATATAGAAAATATCAAAACATAAAAGTTTACATTTTTAAATAAAATTATGAAATGAAATAATGATTGCTAAAAATTATTTTCTGCAGAGATAGATAGGAGGCACTGGGACAAAGATGGCCGCTCAGCTTTTCTAATGCTATCACCCCAATAAAAAAAAAAATGCTGTAAAAAATGTAAACAAAAACAATGCAATGATTCGTAAATCTGATAAAGGCCATATTTTATTCACAATATTACATTAAAAACACATTTAAATGTTTAAACTGAGAAAATGTACCATTTGAATAAAAAATGTATATTGACTTTGATGGCAGCGACATATCTTAAAACAGTTTAGCTGTTTTCCGCTGTGTAGCATCAGCCCTTCATTTAACAATGCTCCATAAACTTCCCAGCATTAAGGAGAGCAGCTGTTGAACGTTTTTGGGGAGGAATGTTGTCCCATTCTTGTCTGATATCGGATTCTAGCTGCTCAACAGTCCTGGGTCTTTTTTATCATATTAAAAATGTAATGATTTACTCATGAATATATGAAGTCATGCTGTTCTAATAGATGTAGTAATTGGTTTAGTTTTCTTTTACTGAAATATGCAAGACCTTCACTGGAAAAAGCAAATGTCCTTAAACCTGTGTGTGCAAGCTGATGGTTCATCTCCTCTTTAGTCTGAAAGATGCAATTCCCATGTTTTCTGACAAGAATTTCACATTTTAAGTCATCTGAACAGTTTTCCACTTTGCCTCAGTTCATTTTAAATGAGCTTTGTCCCAAAGAAGACAGCGACATTTCTGCATCACGGTCACATGTGGATTCCTCTCTGAATGATAGAGCTCTTATCTGCATACATGGATGGTAATGTGCTCACAAAGAGTGATTTCTGAGCCCACACAGTGATTTCCATGACAGAATCATGCCTGTTTGTAATATACTGCTGTCTGATTGGGCATCCAATATAGATTTTTGGCCTTGCACACAGAGATTTCTCCAGATTCTCTGAGTTTATTGATGATATTATACTCTCTAAGATGCTCTTTTATACCCAACCATTAGCAACCTGCAAAACATGTCTAAGCTGTTTCCTAGCTATGTGTTGCCCCCATCTCAGCTCATCTCTTTTTTAGATGTGTTGCTGCCATCAAATTCAAAACTAGCTAAAATGTTTAATAAAAAAGTTTTTAAAAAAATCAAAATATTAATGTAGTTTATCAAAGAAATGTTTAATATTTTTTAAAAACAGATGTGTACAGGTAAATCATAAATTCTGTGAACTCTCCTCTGGTGAAAGCGAGCAGATCAGTAAGACTGACACTGTGGTCCATTGGCCTATTTTCCAAGGATTCATCACAGTGTTGCACAGCTGGCAACGTTCAGCTCGCCTCCATGTGACCAGCACTAAGCTGGCAGGTGTGGCAGGGTGGTGCAGACAGCTGTGCTCCTCCGACCACCCACAGGTCTCCCTTTTATCCCAGTGAGAACTAACTGGCTTCAGGCCACACTGCACAGCTGCTAGGCCTGTTTGGTGGGATGAGATGAGCTGCAGATAGCACTGCTGCACTTGAATTGCCTGACCTTACGCTGGTCACCACCTCAGCCAGCATCACATGATTTGCATAGAGCTGGCAGATGCATGACACAGCAACATTTGGAGGGTGAAAATAGCATAAATAGCATAAATAATTTGCGTCATTTACATTATTCGACTAAAACACAAATCATAGTAATTCAGGAACAGACAGTTATATGTATAAAATGTCAAAACAGTATTAGTATTTACAGAATTTCTATAGCTTAATCACTGCAAGTGATATTAAGTGATGTGTGGGTGTAAGATGTTATATTATAAGTAAATTAGTATGTGTGCATTATGAATTTATTCCCACTCTGTCTCTGTCTCTGTAAATCACTCAGGCACCAGCCCACACGCTCCTGGCAATATCCATGTACTGCCCTTAACAACCTCTGCTAATGTGTCCTGGGAACCAGGTTATGATGGCGGCTTCGAACAGACATTCTCTGTGTGGTATGGTCCAGTGTGAGTACTCTCACTTTACTTTAAATCAATGCCAGCAGTCTGCATAGATGCAGAAACAGATGGTAGCTGGAGGTAGACGCGTACGTCCGGATTAGTCGGAGCTCTTCTTCGCAAATTCAGTCAGACGCTCACAGCGGGATTTTTTTGACTTGAGGTATTTAGTGTATATAGATATAGATGTGCATAATTCATGGTGTGCACTGAGAACTTAATGGAGTGTCACTGCAGGAACACCAGATGGCATCACAAAAATTTAGAATATTTTTCCCTGTGTGCAAATCATTTATCCTGGTGTATCAGGAAAGACATTTGTTGACTGTAAACATGAAGACAAGGACATCACAGACATGAATATGTGAGTCACAGTCTGCAGTTGTGCCTCTGTAAGCGATACTGTAATTACATACTGAGCACATTTTTTAATGTCGAGCAAAACACATTATGGCTGAGTGGAGTGCAGTATTGTGGACACAATGAATACAATAAAACACAATAAAATAGCTGTGACTTACACAAGACTTACATGATAGAGAAATACACAAAGTATGTATTAATGTATCTTTAATTAACATAATATTTATCTTTTTATGCACAAAGAGGACATTTATAGTTTTTTTTAGTCTAACAGGAAAAATATTAAGACTTTTTTGGAAAAGAGTCTAAGAAAAAAGGCAAATTTATGTTTATCTGATGTTCTTTACATTTTTATTTTAAAAATTTCCCCCAGTTTCCAAGACTCTGGAAATCCAAATATTATGTATCTCACACTATTATAAAAAGGAAAAAATTCAGGTTTCCAGTTTATATTTAGGTTTTCCTTAAAACGATGCATATCAGGAACTGTTCTGTGCATTATTAGATTAAATTCTCATTTTTTGACTGAACTAGACCAGGCATATATATTTATGGAATAGGAAAAGTTGCTTACACCTCATGGGGCTGATGATGTGAACTGTTTCAGCTGCTTTCCACTTCTCTGGCAGGCTGTTCTAACAGCTCAGAGCTTGAAATTAAAGGCTGCCTCTCCCAAAGTTTTTCTCCTACGCGTTACAGTGTTTCAAAGAGTCGAGCCTGGAGGTTTCATAAATCGTAAGCATGTTAGATTGATCCGAGTCTCTAAAACGTTATAAAAGTTACTCTGTTTGGTGCGTCGCCTTTAAATTAGATGCAGCTTGTCATGTGACTGTTTATAGTTAATTAATCATTATAGATTTTCTCCTTCATAAGTTTCTCTTTGTCTGTTTTATTTCTCTGTCCGTAGGTCAAAGAAAATAGACTTCGGTCCTCATGACTGGCATTCAATGCCAGTTTCTGGTGCTCAGACCTGGTTGGTGGTGCCAGGGCTGGAGGCTGGGACAGAGTACCAGTTCAGTGTGTTGGCTCAAAACAAACTGGGCACGGGCCCATTCAGTGAAGTTGTGACAGTCACCACTGCAGGTGGGTACTGCTAATCAAAGGATGTTCCAGCCATGTTTGCTGCTTTTTGACTTCAGAATCAACCCGCTGAGTTGCACTGAGACACTATTTCTAATTTTAGACTATAACCAGACACAGTGTGGAATATACTGCCCTCTAGTGATGGTTAAACTCATCCTGTCCTATGCTTAGTTTTATTGTTTAAATGTGAATGCTGTATTCAGATTTCCAGATGAGATACAGTCCAATGTGATTTTGTATGTTTGTATGTGCTCATCTCCATCACCTTCAAAAGCTCAGAGCAACAAATTAAATGAAGAAATGCAGCCACAGTGGCTGTGTAGGTTTATTTAAGCCCTACTTTACAGTTCTTAAGCTTACTTTATTATGTAATGCAGGCTACCTTGTTGGTAGAGGTTGTTGGACATGATGACTGCCCACTAATCTGCATTTTAGTTACTTTTAATGTTATATTAGAAACACTCTGCAGTACAAAATGCAATAGTTACTTAGTGAGACTCTTTGTATGTTTTATTGTAGAAATGAAATGTATATTGAACCCGTAAGTTTATCCGTATCATCTAATTCAGAAATAATGGAAGTTACAAGAAAGATAGAGACACACTTGTGTTGTTTACATTTAAACTGTTAACAAATTGGTGTCACAAAGTTTTTTAGGAAGATTTCCAGACTGTAAGTCATTACAGTCTGGAAACAGCTAATATGGATGTTAATTAATAAAGTTAAACATGAGATCCTTCAGACACTTTGAATGGCCAGACAGGAAATGGAAGAAAAGCCGCAGGTGGTAAAGCCTTTGATAGATGTCAGCCAGAGGCATTTTTGATCTTGTGTAATAAATGTTTGCCTAAGGAGCAGCCTGCTTGTGAATTCAGCTACATGGGGCTAGTTTGAAGAGGATCTTGACTTGAAATATAGTGTTTTTGCTTTGTTTTGTTGTGTTTTTCAATATTACCTTATTAAGTGATCAGTTTCTAAGCAGTAAAGTGTTAAATTATAACAAGACTACAGTATTACTCTAAGGGAATTGTTTCTATTTATTCGTTTAAGCCAGCGGTCTGCAACCTTAACACCCAAAGAGCCATTGGGATTTGGTTTCCAAGCAAAAGAAAACACTGGGAGCCACAAATGCTTTTTGAAATCTAAAATGAAGATAACACTGTATATATTGTTTTTTACCTTTATGCTTTGTGTGTACAACTAAGGTGTGTTGCTTATGAAATCCATGAAGTGCTACAGAGAAAATTACATTTTATTTATGTTATTAACACATTTTGAACTCTTAAAGAAATATAACAAAAGGAAAGACACCCAGCTGAACTAAAAGGATCCATGTAGCAAACAAAAACTGTTATATCGCCTTTGGGCTTTTGGAGCCTTGACCTGACTTTTAAAAAATATTTGGAAAAAAAGCACTATGCTGCTGAAAAATGAAAAATAGATATTTGCAAAATTCTGCCTAAATATGTATTTTAACTGGTTAATGTGTGTGGCAGGGCGTGGTCTGCAGTGCCGCTGCAGGGGAGGCGCCTTAACATCTGTGCTCTCTCTGCTGTTGTGTTGGTGTGTGTCGGGCTGTGAGCTGCAAAGCTACAGCCGGCTGTATGCGTACAGCAACCGTGTGTGAAAAGTGGTCAATAAAGAGATGCTAAAGAGCGTGTTCATGGAAACATCGTCGGGTCTGCCGTAGTATGTTTACAATGGGACTTCTGCTTCTGTGCAAATCGGGGCTTTACAAAGTCACTTTCATCTTTACGCAGGACTGTAAGCTGTCATCTGTGAGGCGTGAGCGGTGTTTGTTTTTAACATAGTTCACGGAGGAGAATAGCTGCTGACATAATGTGGATCCAAAGAGCCATAATTGGCCTACCTGGGGTTGAAAGTCTCGATAAATGCACGGCGTTTCGGCGGGTATACCGGCTTCAGCGAGTGTGACGCTTATTTTGAGCGATGAAAAAATAATAGAACGTAATTTTATTTTTATATTTCAATATCACAATAATCTTCCAATTTAGAACTACAAGTTAAAAAAGAACTAACATAAATAAAATACACTTCAGCTAAATACTTCTAATTTATTTTCACATTATGTGCACATACCCCTGGGTAAATGCCCATTGGATAATCCGGCCCAGATGGTGGGGGTACTTTTTGCCTCGTGAGCCCTGATTCGGCCTCACATTGCCAACTGTTTTCCTTCATTTAGCAAATGTTAAATGAGGTCTGCAAAGTTCTGACCTAATTCACACTCTCAGATGGAAACCAGTAGGCTTCTGCTGTTTAATACATTTCTCCACGACCTATAATGAAATATTTTGAGTTAACCAATCAGCTTTGATTAACCTAAGAAATGTAAGAAAAGTCAATGCTCTTTGTGTTGCTATTTCTGATTTCTTGGTAATCGTTACATCCAAAGTGTACTCTGATGCTCCATTGATGGAGGTCCCTGAATGGAGCCCATCCAGAGTTTTTATCTGGACCCTATCTAACTCTTTAAAAAAAAAAATGCGATCGCACGAGCAACACCCTGTAACTTTTTTTGTTTGTTTGATTTTTTTCCCCCATTGAATACATTTTCATAATGCATGGTTGGTTCACAGGCTCTCCTCTGGGTACCCCAGAACCACTGGTGCTTCTTACTCCACCACGGTGCCTCACAGCCAATCGCACGCAGCACGGTGTCCTCCTCACGTGGCTCCCTCCAGCCAACCACTCCTCGCCCATCGACCGTTATATCATGGAGTTTCGCCTTGGGGAGAGGTGGGAGGTTCTGGATGACTTAATCCCTTCAACTGAGACCGAGCTCATAGCCAGAGACCTTGTTCAGGTCAGTATATGGAAATTTAGCTGTGTAACGTTGAATCCTAAGGAGTAGAAAAGTAGTACTTTTTTGTCAATCCAATTAAGGAAAAGTAGCTCCTCTTTGGTATGCAAACAGTTATAAATAAGAAGCTGCTTTCAATATATCATGTGCAGCAAGACAATGCCTTATAGTCTGAGCACAATACCCTGCATTGCAGCGCATCTCTGCATCTCTCTGACAGGAGTCCTGGTATGAATTTCGAGTAATGGCCGTTATGGATGACCTGATCAGCGAGAGCAGCAATGTTGTGGGAGTTTCTAGCACAGGTGAGTGTCTTTGTGCTCGGCCCTTATGAATAATCTATTTTTAAGTTGTTACTCCATATCTCCTTTTATGCTCTCAGATCCCTTCCCTGCTCCAGAGTTGCCCGATGAGGGTTTGGCGCGACCTGTGGTGGCAGGAGTCGTGGCAACTATCTGTTTTCTGGCAGCGGCGGTACTGTTCAGCACTCTAGCAGCTTGCTTTGTCAACAAGCAACACCGTCGCAAACTCAAGCGCAAACCAGGTTAGTCTCCTCTTTCACTTAAATTTACATAGATTAGGTAAAAGTTCATGTTTGACCATGGATGGGTTTATCAATGGGCTCAGAGGCACAAAGAAAAACACAAAGCAAGCACAAAGAGATAAAAAATGACAACAAAGAGTAGCTAAGAAGTAAATTGTTTGCAGTTGTTTTTGGTCTTTTTCAGTCTGTCTTGCTTTTTGTTTTGCTGGGCGGGGGTCCTTTATCGTCTGCGCCCAGAAGCTCATTGTCTCATAATTCATCCCTGTGACTGACTTTTACCTGTGGTGTTCATTAGAGAAAATCCTAAACTTAAATGTGTTTGTCCTCTCAGATCCTCCCTTGTCGGTGACACACTTCAGGAAAAGCATTGAGTCGCCGTAAGTAAAGCTACCCCAGAGCCTCTCCTGTCTGCTAGAGGTCGCCACTACTGTTCGTCCTCTCTTACACCTGTTATAACTATCTGTACCCTTGCATGCTATGACAAGTCATACACGTTAACATTAAATAACACTCAGTTCTGACCTGTCACCTGAAAATACCTTTTGGAGCCTACTGGGAAGAATTGATTTTTACCCTCAGCATGTTTTCTCCAGTGCTTTTAAACAACAAGTCAGTATCTAACATGGTATATCTGAGGAAAGTCTTGAAAATGAACCAAAAAAAAAACCCCATTGATGACATGATTGGGCTTCTTGGTAGGTGTAAAAGAACATGAACAGTAGCAACCTCTAGCGGATCACGGGAAAAATTAAGGAGAGTTCAAAGCAGCAAAGTCTGCATTTTAAGCACATTACCCAGAGTGCTCAAGCTGCAGTATGTGTATTGATTTTTGATCCATCTGTATTCTTTAACACTGTCTGCTTTCTGCATGATTCTCAGTGTTTAATGATGCTGTTTCTTTGTACAGTATCAGCTACACGTGTGTACCTGTCTGTCTGTATATCTTGTGTACATGTATGACTGCATTTCAATCTCAAAAGAAGCTCCTTTCTGACTCTAATCTGTGTAAATCCCATTGCAGAGTAAATGTATGTTTGCTTGTGACTTTAAAACCTAAAACATCAGTATCAGATTACTTCTTTCTATTTTTTCATGAAATGGTCCAGGCTGCTCAGGGAGTTTACACTTAGTCCTTCCAGCAAGTAGCATAGTTAAAGATGAACCAGGCCCGTGTCGTTTGTTTCCCATCGCAGGCCTCCTCTCACCCCCTTGCCAGGGGTAGAGCCCTGCTGGGACGAGCCTGCCAGGAGCAGTTTCTTGCCCCCGCCGGCCAGCCCCCTGTGAGTGCCTGCCTGCACCAAAATACAGAGTGTGCTGCACTGCACTGGCTTGGCTGCATGGTTAATGCATTGCATAGAAATGATTAGCTCACAGTGATTATTTGTAGTTGTAGGGGTGCCTACTATTTGCATGCACAGACTTCCATGCACCATACAGGGATTAAATTGCACTAGCTCAGCTGCATGTACAGTACAGTACTGTGTATATGCACTCACATTCTAATTGATGTCTACCCGATGCATTCAGTGACCCAGTACAGTAAGTGTCGAGTATGCTGCTCCTGGTGTGGGCAAATGAGGCCTGGTTAGATGTCATCTGCTTTCCACACATCACCATTTGGTGCAGCATATGGAAATTGGTCTCACGTCTGCTCAAGAAGATGTAGACTCAGTAGATCTGTGATACGGTTGTCATGGTTGCGTTGTTGGCTTTTCTCTCATCCCGTCACTCTTTGGTTCATTAGCTGCAGCCCCTATCAGGAGTCTGCTGCCGCCATAAACTGGCCATTATACCGTAATGAAGTTCATTATGGCTGCCTTGATCGAGCGCTTTGGCTTTCTACTGTGTCATCTGTTTACAAACCGCAATCATATCAGTTTATTTCAAGTATCAGAGATTTTTGGGGATTTGTTTTAAAATACTCCTACCACTATCCGCTTCATCTGTTATGTGTTAAATTAAGCCGGCGTTCTGTGTCTGCATTTTTATTTTTTTTATCAGGTTATCATCGGGGAAGATAAGTCCAGAGAGCTCCCCTCCATCTCGGCCCCGTTCTCTTTCGTCGGAGGGTTCCCACGGTCCGGGCCTGTATGTCAGGAAGCTCCCGAGTCCTCAGAGAGAAAAAGAAAAAGAGCTCTCCTTCTACAAGAAAACCAAGCGTGCCATAGCCAGCAAGAAATACAGTGTGTCCAAACATGAGGCAGAGGTCACCACGCCTATTGAGCTGATAAGCCGTGGCCCCGATGGCCGCTTCGTCATGGAGACCAGCCCACCTCCCCGCCGCATCCAGGGCTTCCCCTTCGCAGAGGAGTCTGACATGTACCCTGAGTTCCGGCAGTCCGATGAGGAGAATGATTTTGACCCAGGGCCTCTGCCGCCCATCATGCCCACGCTGCGGCCCCAGCTCTCCCCAACGTCCTCGAGCCTGGAGTCAACGCAGCCCCCCACCTACAGCCCCCGCCTACACAGGCCCATGGAAGGTATGAGCTTTGCAGAGGGCAGTGCACTTCACGCCTCAGGGCAGGCCCCGGCCTCCCGCTACAGGGGCTTTCCCCAAGGCCCATTCTATGGGTATCTAGGCAGCCGCGCTGAATCAGGGATTCCACCACCATTCTACATGCCTGACATCAGCCCACGTAGCTCCGCTCTATCCTCACCCCCAGGCACCGCCGAGGGGCCCTTTGGTTACCCCTCCATCCCCGAGGAGAGTGGAGAGATGGAGCACCATCAGTACACTGCCTCTGGCCATTCTCTGTCTCACACACACAGCCCTCCTTCTCGCTCACCTGAAAGCTGGCAGCCTCATGAGTTACCCTTCCTGGGTCTAGAAGGTCCACGGTTCATATATCCACCTCACCATCCGTTACATCACCCCCAGGACCTCCCTGACCCACCCCCATATCCTCCTCACTCTCTCCCTCCCAGTCGCCTGCACCTCCCACACCTAAAGGATCCAATAAGCCCCGGACTCCTGCAGCTGGAGGTTCCTGTGGCTCCCCCAGGCAGAGACAGGCCCCCAGGGCCTCCGGTTAGGCGTTTAGCTATGCAACAGGCCCAGAGTCTTGGCCAGCTCAGACACACGGCCCACGGTGTGGGTGTACCAGTGTTGCCTTACCCTGACCCGGCAGTCCGTGCAGGGAGCCCAAGCACAGCCCCCAGTAGTAGCCCTCAGTCCTGGCTCAGCCCGAGGGCGGGGCGCCGGGCAGACCCCAGCCTACCCCCACTAGTACTCCAACCCTCCCGCCTCTCTCCACTCTCCCAGAGCCCACTTAGCACCCAGCCGGGTTCCCCAGATATTCTTGTAAGGCCTCCTCCGCGCCCCAGCATCCTCCGCACCTCTCGGTCTCTGGAGATGCCTGAGATCACCCTGCAGCCCTCGGCTACTGTCAGTTTCTCTCGGAGGTCCTCCCTGACCGCCTCTCCTACTCAGAGCCAGGGCGCCAAGCAACCCAGCCCCAGTTACCACGCCCACATGTCCTATGCCTCCACTGCAGCCAGTTACCCCTCCCAATCCCCCTCTCCCCCTCCGGAGGGCAGGGATGTTTTCGGGCAGAGGCCATCCCAGAGAAGGACAGAGGAGGAGATGCTACCCTCAGAGCCCTCCCAGCTCCAGATATCAGCCTCAGGGTAGGTGATCCATTGCAGTAGAGAATAGTCACACATTTTTTAAGGAGGAGACTTTTCGTCTGCTCGCTAAATATCCTCAGTATCACTTTGATGTTTCCATTAAGAAGTAATTAAGATGCATATTGTACTTTAATATGCAGAAGGCATGTAATTGCATTTAGCACACATTGTCTCAGTTCATTAAAAATGATCTAAACATTAACATTGAATAGCATGTGAAAGCTCAGTGTGATTTTAAGATCATGTATTTTTGTATATAGTACTGATGGCTCGTAATCAATAGAATCGATGAAATATTGATCATAATTCAAACTTAAATCAACTTTAAAAGCCATTTTTTCTGTTTCCCATGTTGAATCTAAAATCTTTGAGTTAAAGTATTTTAAAAACTGAGTATAAATTATATTAAATCGGGTCGGTTTATGAAACTAGTGTTTATAGGTTTAACCTCAACAATTTACTGTACATTTAATGAACAATTACATTTATTATTTATACCATTATTCTGTCACCTTCCAGACTATTTATTCATGGATAATAAATTGCTTACTTATTCATAACTCAACCAATATTAGAGCCAGTAGCTTATAGCCGCTTGTAGCAGAACACTTTTCTTCTTTGTTGAAGAAGATTGAAATTGTAAAAGTCTATATTGTAGCTTAGCGATGGAAAGAAAGTGTAAAACAAAGCAGTTGGTAGTTTGTACACATTTAGTAGTTGACACATACTCATTGTGTTATGTTATTCATTAACTTTCGCTTCTTGCTCATAAACTAATAAGATTGTTTTAAAAAGAATTAGTAAACAATTTATAAACAAATAATGAAGCCATAATCTCAACTTATCAATACTTTATAAGGATGGATAACAAACCATCTGGTCTATAGTTATACAGTTGGATGAGTTGTATTTATAATAGTAAAGTCATAAATAGAAGGCTCTGTGTCTGTCACTTGATCATAAAAAGTAAGATGTTAAATATATCCTGGGACTCCCACTTTTCTAGAAGGTCCAAAATTGGAGCGCTAAAGAGGCAAACGAAGTGTTTTGAGGAAGATGACTTGGCAAAATAGTTCACTTTAATCCGATGTATTGCAGAGTGATTTATTAACCATTAAATTAATATATTCAAAAATAATTAGTGTCAAGTTATAAGGCATATAACATATAATGGCTGCATTATTAGAAAGTGGCATCCGTAAGGATAAAAACCGACTAACCCGCTTAAATAGAACAATAGATTTTTTTTCTCGTAGTATTGGTAGATCAGTGGCTGAGCACATTTACTACATAAAGGAGGAAATGTTATGCTTTACACCCACATTTAAACACATCTACACCCCGTAGAGTTTCTTTACTGCACACACTCCTGTGGCCCCTCACACCCACCTCACTACCCTAGAAGCTACAATCACATGGTAGCTAAAGCCATGCAGCAGAGACTCGCTCCTGCACTATCACTGGCCTTTAAGGGAAAGTAGCTTATAGGGCTGCTGCTTTTTAGAGGGTAAGGGTCTTACCTGATTTGTTTTTGATTGATCTCAGCTATCTGGGCAGCGTTGTTGTGACCCGGTCCCCTACGCCGCAATAGGTAAGGGTCGGACCCATGTCTGAGAGGGGAGGGGTCAGCAGGGGGAGGGCTCTAATCACTCTCTCCTTTAAAGGGGAATCGCTTTGGGTTGTGCCTCTGTGCTGGATTCAAGTGAAGTGCAACTAATGGTAATAATGACTGCAGGACACATTTGTCAATACAGTTTCAAGGCAGAGTAAGCCTGCTGTGGTGTAGGCTACAGTAATTAGGCTTGTGAGCAAGCAGGAGGAGTGGTTTTGGATTGTGGAGAAGCATTTGATTTTGTCCTTTTCATTGTTTGAACGCAGACATGTTTCCCTGCACTAAAAAAAAAAAGAAAAAGCCTTGAATCAATAGAGGACGCACATGAATGATAGACTGGAGTATTCCCCTTTAAAGTTTTGTTCCATGTGCAAAATGCCATGCATGCATTCTCTAAACTTCTCTCTACAACCAAACAAATAACAACAATTCTCAAACTAAATTCTTTGTCACATTTGTTGTCCTGAGTGCTTTCGTTTTTTCTGTCATGTGACTGTTTTTAATGGCCATTTCCTCTTCCTGTCATGTGACTTGTTCTTTAACGGCCATTTCCTCTACCTGCCATCTCCTCCCGTCAGCATGGTGAAGCCTCTGTACGCAGTGTTCATGTTTCTGAAAGTGTGCTGTATAGTGTTTATGTCTATGGAAATGAGCAATATTTTAACACTGTTGCCTCGGCACACAGTTTATGTGATGATAATGGAAATGTTCTCTAACTGTCCAGGACTGTTGCAATTCTCCGATTTGTCTCCCCCTCTCTGCTAATGGCTCTCAATCTTTCTCTCCACAGTGACAAATGATGGACAGCATCTCTAAAGCTTTGTGTTCCCATGCCTTTTGAAACAATACATGTTTGGCGCGACAACCTGACTTAATGAAAGCATTAAGTCAGGTTCGACGCTGTTTGCATTCAGTTCTTTGAAAGGCAAAGAGCCAACAGTGAGCCTCGTGAACACAAGCTTAACTTTTTGTGAGGTTATTGGACTTTTTTTTATTTAACTTTATTGCATCTTTCTATGAGAGAGATGGACAACAAAAGTACAACAAGCGTATTCCAGTACGAGGTAAAACTGCTTCTAAGCAGACCACTGGAAGTGAGGATACCTTAACGTGATGTGATTACTTTGTGCTGATTAATTAATTATTTTCATTCAACTTCGCATGCATCACTCATGAAATGAAAATAGTTCTCAAGGTTTCAGGAACACCTTCCTGTGTGTTTTCTGGTTTCTGGTTTTTTGAAATGTGCAGAACTTTCATGTTAGGATGCAGAGCAATCAGAGAAATGCAGAGTACATAAATGGACTGCAGGGGTTGGCAACCTTTTTTTATGATGATAAGTTTGACCTCATCTACAATTTTATAATATTATATGCACAGTTTGGGTTGCAAAATTATAGCCATAGCTGCGATGCAGCTGACTAATAAGTAAAATACAGAAATTTTCCCAGTAATTAAGTAAGCAACAGTTAGTGTGGACAGAGGCAAGTGTTAAAGGAATTAATTAAAGCCTCTTTTATGTAATCATCTTCTCTGACTTTGAGTTGAAAACAGGGGTGTCAAGCATAAGGACTGGGGGCCAGAATCGGCCCGTTAAAGACTCCAATTTGGCCCTCTTGAGAATGTAAAGGAGTGTATAGATTTTGAACTTCTAACTGGCTTTTCCTATTGACAAAGATCTTCCCATGTCCATTCATACTGTACTAAAGCAACTAAGGAATAAATAAACATTTAAATAACAGAGAAAACTCAATTCACTTTTATTTATATAGCCCCAAATTGCAACATCAGGGAAAACTCCCTTTCAACAGGAAGAAGCATCCAGTAGAGGCAGGCTCAGGGAAAGACGGCCATCTGACGGGGTGGGGGGAGGAAGACAGGACAAAGACATGATGTGGAATAATATTAAAAATAGATTAATAATAACTAATGCAGAGTGGTGTATAAACATATAGTGAGTGGAAAAAAAGGGTGAGTGAGGAGTAACAGTCAGTGCATCATGGGAAGCCCTCAGCAACCTAGACCTATTGCAGCATAACTAAAGAAGGATTTGGGGTCGTGTGATCGAACCGTAACTATAAGTTTTATCAAAAAGAAATGTTTTAAGTCGAGCTGGTTCCACAGAAGAGGGCCTTGAAGCGGAAAGCTCTGCTCCCCATTCTGTGTTTAAATACTCACAAATAATCCAGCAGTGGAAGAACACAGTGCTGCATTCGGGTGAAATGGTACCATAAGGTCTTTAAGATAAGATTGGGCCTGATTATTCAAGACGTTGTATGTGATGAAAATTATTTTAAATTTGATTCTGGGTTTAACAGGGAGCCAATGAAGTGAAGCCAGTATGGGAGAAATATCCTGTCTCTTTCTAGTCCCTGTCAGTACTCTTGCTACAGGATAGAAATTTCTGTGAATTAACAGAAAAAAACTTTATTACATTACATTTTATAATTCCAGGGAAATGAGCTACCAGACCTTTTTCTGTAATTTTACCCATTAATTTCTTTCAATTTAAGCCCAATTTGCACTTACTAAATCAGCATTTCTGTGTCATGCACTTGAAGATATCTGAGGGACAGGGGAGGATTGTATGGCAGCCTAAAGACCTCTCAGCATGAACTGTATGGTGCTTGTAAAGTCACATTACCATGTCAGCAAGTCTTTTGCTGATTCACCAAAACAAGATAACAAGAAGCCCTTTTATTAGTAACGTTTAGCAACAGGGCAACCGCCACTTACACATTATATTTAAGGCACACATTTCTTCAGCCCACAGCTGAACACGTTTGAAAAAGTGACCCCAAATTTTGATTGGTAGTTTGTATTTTCTGAACCATTGTCCGTCTCACGGGCCACTACTTGAAAACGAGATTGTGTGCTGACGCAGGTGACGGTCAGAGGTTGCCGACCCCTGAACCTACGGTCTAGTAAAAATAGCGCTAATAGAGAATTTTGTACAATTTTTTTAGACGACTTCATTGGTACAGGAACTGTCAAGTTCCAGAAATTATTTTCATTTTATGAGTTTTATACAGCAAAGAGGCCAATATTGCTCGCATTTCTGAAGCAGTCACTATTTAAAGACCCAAATGTTAAAGCGAAAGCTTGCTGTAAACTTAGCACGTTTCTTTTATAGTTTTGTCTCTAAGACTCGATGAAATCCCAGATTTTAAAGAGTGTTATTCCACCAAAATCAGAAGAAAATGAACTGATTGAATGAATTGAATTTGAGAACAAATACACTTTAATTATAAATCCCAGAGTGGGTCTTTAACATAATGATTGTTTAAGAAAAACAAATGTATAGCCAATAATTCACCAACTCCACTGCCACCTTAAGTCAACTATTCTTTCTTTCTCTTTTTCGTTCTCTTTCTTTCTTTGTATCTAACTTTTCTCATCCATCACCGCAGATAGAAAGTGGAAATTCATCATCTTAGTGAAAGGGCTCTCAGTAGAAGTTCAAGAGCTCATCAAATCATATGATAGCACCTTCTGGAAATAGAAATGAAAGTGCCATTTTGTCTGTTCTCTCTGAGACGTGACCGAACACGACTGTTGGATTAATCCAGAACAATGTGTGCTGTGTCTTTCATCTTCTCAGGGAACCTCTAGGTGCGTCTAGCGATACTGCCGGGTCTGAGAGCTTACCAGCACTGCTACAACACTGTATTACTAAAGCCAAGGGAGTGGCTGCCAACAACAATAACAACACAACCTCCGGAAGGAGAACAGGTTTGTCTGACGATCGGAGAGCAGCTACAAAAGATTACCGATCAAACGGCCGTCCTGTGTATGAGTCCTTTGCCTCTCTTTCAGGTGCGTCTCTCTCTCAGACCCAGCAGCAATCTCAGACACCCCAAGAGGGAGAGGATCTTAACCTCCCGAGAAAGAGGAAAAAGCAAAACAAGAAGAACCCCTATCTCTATTTGACCTCCTTCCTGCGCCGCAGGCAGTTCGAGGAGGACCAGACAGGCATTCTGGCCAGTGCAGACTCAGAGGGCCCAAATTATGGGACTCTACGCTGACCCGTGTGCCCAACAAGCCATTGGACTCGACTAAACTGACCACCCCTGAGAAATCCCACCTCAGCACGTCCTGCTCTACCTAAATATCAAACGAATACCTTTCTTATAATCCTTAAAAAGTTAATCTGCGTTTCGGGGAGTGGGAAACATTGAGCTGAATACTCCGGGGTTGGAAGACAAGAACAATGGCTTTTCCGGGTTGTCACTGCAACTTGTCTTTGAGGAATTTCACTTGAAAATGCTCTGAAAATATATAATGTATATAAATAGTAAAACAAGGGAATTAAGCTTCCTCCTACAGTAATAAAAAAATGTGTTGGTTGAGTATGTCACAACACGTTCAAGATTTTTCACTCACTGGTCATTGAGGGGTCCATATCTTTAGGTTTTTCAGTGATACAGCGTACTGTTAAGCCTGGTGCGTCCTCGGACAGGGACATGAGTCTACCTTTCCTACAATACAAATAGATTCAGTATTTAAACACAGGGTTCTTACCACAAATATACCTCAGAGTAAACGCAGATTTGCTGTAATTCTTGTGGTATACTGTACGTACTTGACCTTTTTACATATGGATAAAAAGGTTTATATCACACGCCACTCTCATTCTCTCAAACGGATAATATGGCCTAACTTTATCTACTTTAGAAGCTTTTTATTACCAGTAAAAGCTAGCATATTGTGTTTGTTTTGATTTGTGACCCGATGCCAACAATTAGAGGAAGGCGTCTTCATTTTACTGCGCGATGGTTCAAGTGTGTTTACAGCACTGCGGCGCTGCGTTAAGACAAAGATCATAACCTTCACGAGATCGCTCAAACTAACTTGGGACTCAGATGCTCAGCGGAGGTTGGACTTGAAGGGTCAGAGGGACGGGGGTGACAAATTGTGAACTGTACTGTATGTATTTCATTATTAAGGAAATCATTTGTGGAACGCGGCACAGCTCGAGGTGCCTTTTTGTTTTTGCCTTGTATTTATCTGTTGTGTTTGCTTATTTTTTCGAACATAAACTGCCTTTTTCTTCGCCTTCTCACGCTTCTCTCACTGTAGGAGTGAGGGAGTCCGATAGCGTGTGTGTGTGTGTGTGTGTGTGTGGTTTTACTTTTTCTGCCAAGGACTCACGAGAGAAATCGCTACGGAAGATGCATGAACACTTGTTTTGTTTTCTTTTAACATGGGCTTGTGCTTCAACTGTGTATATCCAAATAATAGGATAGAACCAGATTAAAACCTATGAAAAACAATTTTTAAAAAAATGCGCACAGTCAGATTAGGAGGGGGAAAAGGCAAATAAATCGACACATTTTTGCACTGTACATGCAAAAGATTTGATGCAAAAATAACCAAGCAGTACAGCGAGGATGTTAATGTTTAGCAGCAGCTCTTAGAGGAGAATGTGATTGTTTCTAAAGCTGTTAACAAGCAATGGGAAATATTCAAACGACGGCCACCTTGACTGTTTATCTTTACCAACTGTAGATTACTTGCTAGCTACTTCTCTGTGTGTTTGTTGATTTTTCGACACTAACCGATACTGAATGTATGTTTTGCTGTACAGGAAATGAATGTCCCAATGTCACAGAACATTGAATGACCCGTCATTATTGCTTCTAGTGTAGCTGAGATTGGTGAGGTGACCAGTTGGCGCATCAAGTCCAAATTCCTGTATGCAGTCCCACGCGGTTTCTGAGCCAAGTCCCCGCTTTGATCTGCAGAAGAGGAAAAGCAGTTATCATCGTATTGTCACCGAGACATATCAAACAGTTCTTCTCCTAATAACGACTCAAAGGTTTCCAGCTAAAAAAAAAAATCCGCGCGAATGACTCGACTCCACGTCTGCTCGCCGAAATCTTTTGACGAGCGAGAAAGCGGCGCTTGCCTGAAGGCTAGCGCCAGAAATTGGTTTCGTGTAAGATACGAGGAAAAAAAAAATCTATATTTGTTATGTACTGTACATGGTGTGTATTGTATTTGTAAAGATGACGCAAACCATGTTTTACAGGAACACGTTCTTGTATGAGGATGTATGAAAAGGATCCCACGGAAAAAGAAATTAGATTATATATAAAAGTATTTGCTTACAGTACGGCTTTAAGTGGATAATGTTTTTAAAACATTTTAAGGTGCCTAATTTGTCATACTTTAGCAGACGTTATTTTATCTGAGAAGAAAAGAAAGGTTCATGTTAGTACCGTACAGTGTGTTATTGCCATAGCCCGCTGGCTGCACAAGTTGATTAGTATTCTCTCTGATGTATAGTACGTGAATGCCCATTGGAAAAAGCTTTAGGAGCAGAAGTGTGTTGCCCTCTACTATAATATTTCTGGAACAAAGTAATCCTGTATTTCGCCCGTTCACGAGCACACCTGTAGATTCACTCCAGATCTCTTCGCCTTCACGTGTCCAAAGCAAATAAAGTTTTTTTCTAAGAGTCGAGGACATGCTAGAGTCCTGTAAAACACGTGCTGTGGAGGAAATTGTGTTTACATTAGTTCGATGACGAAACGTGTGTTAGGGCATAGTTGCTTTGAACATTACGACTTGGTGCTATGTTTAACTTTGTGGTGCTGTAGAATAGAGGTCTGAAGATTTTTTTTTCCGTTCCCTGTTTCCACAAGCGACTCCGTCGGCCCCTGGTGTTTTTGAGCAACTAGACACTCTAGGCCCTTTTCGTTAACGGTATCATGGTGTGAAGACAGTGATAGACAATACTGGAAACTAGTAGTGTAACCTCAAATAATAGAGACTTGTGACATTCAGATGAACTCAAGACGACTTGTTTTCTATAGCGTGTTTGCAATGTCTGTCTGTGCTTCCAAGGTACCCTCTCTAAACGATGTTTGTGCTGATATTGAGACTATTAACCCAGCCTAAAAGGAGAAACATAACCTAATTTAGATTAGTACACGCCACAGGACACATGAGAAGGAATCTAAGAGCATCAGATCACGAGGGGATCTTTTCTACACACTTCCTGTAGGTCTTTGGTTAACAGCACTGTTTTTCAAGCACACGACTGCAGGGGCGCTACCGTCTCATGTCACACCGCCACCTTTTTTCAAGGTAGAATTGCTACTAGTACTGTACAGTATAGCCATGGGTAGTCACCAGTCCACATTTGTAATTATCCCCCTCGTAGAAAGGAATCGGGAAAGCTCATACATCCTCTTCCTCGTGGGTTTTTAAGAATGGATGTTGTCTTCCGGGCTTTTTTTCCCTCTCTTTTGTTTTCCTTGCATCTTCAACAGAAACATGTACAGTGTTTAAGAGGGCTGCTTTGGATGTACTGTTAGCTCATTTCTGTTTGTTTTTTGATTCGTTTGTTTTCTCTCAATTTTTCTGCTTACAGCTTTTAGTGCATCACTAGGTGCTGGTAGGATGATACTTAGAAGAGATTTGTTTTTTTCCTTTCGTTTTTTTAAATTGTATTAATCTTGCATGTAGAGACAATACAAAAACGCCTATTTAGCAATCATTCATGGACATCCGAGCTGGTTGTTATTGGACGGAAAATAGAAATATGTAGTATTTTCTATATTCTCTGTTTTTGTGTACCAGCACTGAGAACTAGAATGTATTATTATCGTAGGCTACAATAAGCACTACATCGTTGACTGTTTTAGCTAATGCTCATACTCAAGCAAACCAAGTAGTGCTTAATTAAAGGAAGAAAATTTACTACATTTCATTTCACTTCCATCCACTGAACTCTGTGCTGTACATCACATGTTTACATGCTGTATTATATGTTTTTATTTTGTTTTTTTATGTGCATAATCTGTCTCCATAATGTTCATATGTAAATAATTCAAAGCAAAAACATTTGTCTGTTTTTTTTGTTTTTGTTTTTACTTTTTCTCTTTTTAAAAAAAAAAACAACAACAATGACCTGATGTTTCTGTTTTGTTTTTGGTCAGTTTTTTAGACTTGTCTTTCTTTTCTGTCACCGCATCAGGTATTTATGCTTCACTTAACTTTTTGTGAGCAATTAACTCATACTGTATGGTGCTGTACCAAAGCCTTATGTATAATATTTGTATTACATTTTTTTCTCATTTGCCACTGCTCTCCAGTGAATTCGTCTCAGATCATGTCTTACTCACTCTTCATGTTCAACTGCCATGGATCTTGTTTCTTTATTGAGTAAAACTGAAACCTGAATGAACTATGATGTAAAAACCACCCTGGGCCGTTACCAACTGGCCTTGGATGTACAGCGGCAGTCGTTGCCATCTCAAGCCTTTATAGGGAAAACGCACAGGCTCACTTCCGGTGGCTCGTCATGACGTAGGCATGGGCTTAGCACATGCTCTATGCTCTATCTATGGCATGTCTGTGAGAATATGAAAGCAGTGTTGTGTTCATGTCACCATATCATTTCAAACGTTTAGTCCCATATGAAATTTTCCTCTCAAATTTTTGTATTTTGATATAATAAAAAAATCAAAAGAGGTCCTGTTTTTTCTGTGGTTTTGTGTGACCGGTGAAGAAGATGCTGTAGTTCATACGCTAGACACAGGGTGTAAGTGTTGGGCAGAGAGTGAGGATGGGATATGAGCAGCTTAATCAGGTCAGGGTTTTTTTTCCTTTTTGTTGTTGTTGTTGTTTTTTTATTTTAGGACACATGAGCAGGATGATTACAGGAGCGCCAGGTTTCGAATGACCTTTTTTCTTGAATTAAAAAAAAGAATAAAAGTTATCCTGTGAATGTACTCTTAGATCCGACAGACACAACCAAGGAAGATCAAAGACTCGGTTCAAATGCATGCTTGTTGTTCAATGATTAATATCCCCACCCAGACTTTGAGGAATGAATTGTCCTGCGGCTGAGCCAGAACAAGGAAGACAAATAACCTGAAAGAGGATGAGGTCTGTCACACTGACCTTTGTGCTTTTGTTCAAATTCCCTCTGGCATGCTTGGAAGCAAACAAATGCAAAGCCATCTGCATACACCTTAGGAAAATAAAAGTTCACCTAATCCGCTGGTCAAACAGACGACGTCACCTGCATTTCACAAAGATTGCTGAATAGACAGGGTTAATTGCTTTGTATCTTATTCCTGCTGTTTAAACTATGGCATTTTTTGTGTAAGTCAATAAAGCAAATGTGAGGGTGTTTTTATTTAAAGAAATGAATAAACATTATTTAACATTGAGTATTTGCCTAATAGTGGTAAATACCACAGTTTACCCGAGGCCTGGGAGCATCAGATATTCATTACAATGATACTATGATATGATGAATGATATAGCCCAAAATAAAATACAAAAAGCCCATTTTAAATAACATGTTTACATATCGGCAGTTTTCTGCCTCAGAGTTAGATGATAAGACCCAAATACATTTTGGATTTGTCTGGTAAATCCTTTAATGTGGCATACAGGATATGAGAGGGACAGGGGTGGTAAGTATAGCAGCTTTAATCGGTGAAAGGTGGCAAAATCGCCTTAATTAATTAGCACAAATTCATAAACGGTGTAACTGTACAAACAAGGTTCCACCAGGAAACCAGCTAATAAACTAAACATCAGTTTGTTTGTTTTTTTTGTTCAAATCACATTCAGAGCGACTGGACAACAGCAGAGTATCTGAAAGTTACTCCATGTTTTTGACCTTTAGAACAAAATATAGTTACTTGAATGTGAGTGAAACATTACAAGATGAACGTGAACTGAAAACACACAGCAAGTGGGTGCAAAGACAAAAACACAGACAACTCCCAAAAACATGTTAAAGCTGTGGATGCATCACTAACGGCTGCATCCTGATTAACAGGTCTAGAGAACATAAATTCATTAGGAAAGGGTTTACTGAGGAAAAACAGAGTTGGATTTTGTGCGGGACCTGTGTGGTGTTTTTGCATATTCACTTTGCTCTGAAACTTGGCATCTCTTAGAAAATAAAACCCTGGGAAAAGTTATAACTTTACTAAGTTAACATTATGAGGTACATTAACAAGGCTAACCACTGGGCCTAATGACTAAAACCCAGGTTTTGACAAAACTTTAACAGGAGTTGAAGTTTTATTGGCTTCTTACAGCAGCTTGAGCCTTTCCTGTGAGTTCACCACGCTGCATACCAGCAGCATCAGACAGCAGTAACACACATCTGTCAGGTTCTCCAAAGGGACCGACTTCAGCGGGTTTGCCCAGGTGGCCTAACAGTACTATCTTCATTTATTATTCACAACTATGAAATGTATAGCATAGGTTCAAACAGCAACTGATTTGTCACACTTTCTATAACATCTGTCCTTTTCATCTTCTACTCAACTTTAAGTCAAATGTTTTTTTTCCCCATTATTTTTGTTTCACAGGTGATGTTGTTACATATTCCAGTCTCCAGTGGATTATTTGCAGCAGTGACATTATTGTGGCTGTGGATGCAGCACTCTATGTAAATTAAGCCGAGCTGATGTTTGTGCAGGTTAGACGAGGCATTCGTTCAAGCTGCTGAAAAGGAAGGACTTGAATAATTTGTATGGTATCCTAACTAGTTACCAGGCAGTAGATTTATAATCAAAATTAATTTCCACATTTTGTCCATCTCCATCATATGCTAGCTACTTTTGGAAGAAAAATAAATAAAGAGAGAGCACAAACTGTTCACAGTATATTATGATGTTATTCAATGGTGCCAAAAATGGCTGTGCATGAAAATAGAAGCTTCTGTTAAAAAGATGGATTAGATCCTATCAATTATGCTAGCTGTATAATCGATTTTCAAAATTACAGTAGGCCAGAAATTTTAGTACAGGTTTGCAAGGACCATAAAAGGTCATCAAAAGGTCCCAGTGCTCCCACAGCCTAAAACAGAAGAGCTGAATTTCACATTACCTCCTTCAGTGGACAAGCACAATAGATGCTGTATTAGGATGAGTGACTTGCACACCAGGTTTCACTCCTCTCTGTTACCACCCACCTATTTTACAGGGTTATGTAATTCCTTACTGAGCATTACCTAATGCAGCACAACTTGCCAGACGGGGCTCTTCGGACTGGTGAATATTTCTCCAACAAGCGCTTGCAATACCCTCATGCCTGCCTCATATGTGGGTCCTTGACTTTGAAAGGTCTGGGAAGCCCTGAGGCTAAAACATCCTAGGCGCGGGCACGAGGTCAGTTCAGCAGCGCGCGCTCCCGGCACCGAGTGTGCAGATTTCCCAGCCTTTCAGTCAGTCCGGTCGCGGCTCCCGGAAAGACTCCCACACTGCCTCAGCGATGCCGCACCCGGTCAACGGTTTTCTCCGCAAAACGTCTACCTCAGATGATCAGCCGTAGCCCGAGTGTGAGTCCGAGCTGCGCATTTCTGCAGTGCGATGCTGACAACATGTTTCCTCGTCGAGGAGCCCTGCGCTGTGCAGCATAGAGGAGGCAGCAGAGTGGAGCAGCGGGTACAGTTACAGGTAGGCTGCTGTTTGAGCAGGGATCGTAACTGGCTGTGCAGACATAACCACACCGGGTTTAATGTGCTGTCAACCGCCGAAGGTGTGACCATCGCGCGTATTTTAGACCCCCCCCCCACCACCACCAAGCTGATGTGATTCTTTACATTAGAGTTGACTAATGATCGTGTGTTTATGTGTGCGCGTGTGTTACGCACGCAGCTGACCGCTGATCTGTCAGGCCCAACAGGTCAGAGTACACAGGCTGTAAAGTTTTCCCAGTGGATCCCAGGAGTCGGTTTACGGGACTGCAATATGCGCATGATTGCATCACAGGGAATTAAAACTGACTTTGTCTGTCAAGAGGATTTCGTTGCTGGTGTGTGTCTGTGAATCACTGTTGTGCAGTGCGTGGACACAGTGTAACCAAGACCCGTGTTACTGCAACAGTGCAACACTTGCCCTGCAATAAGTGTTGTGACACCTGCACTTCCTGTATTCGAATTTCTGCCATGTGTTTATTTATTAGTTAGAAAGATCTTTAGTGTTTGAAAGCTAAGAATTGTATTGTAATTTGTGAGGCTGTGTTCATTATGTAAGATATGGCAAGTGTGGTGGAGGCTTGAGTATAAAATAGCTGTAGAGTAGAAACAAACATAAAGCAACAGTTCTGAGTGAGATGCTACTGAAATATATTAAATGAACTGTTAATGTGTTAAATGTAATGTATACCAATCAAGTGAATTTCATTTGCCCAGATTCAATTAAATGTAAAATTTTACATTATACTTATGTAACAAAATCACATGTAATTACATTAGTCAAACACAGAAACAGGCAGATTTTTGAGTGAATGGTTAGTCCATCAATCCCTCAGTTAACTGAAATATGTTAACAACATTTGAGTAATCATATATATACATTTTAAATGGCTTTGTTTTTAAGACTGCAGATGCACCAGTAAAGACTTTGAGCTATTTGACATTCTGTACTAATGAACTATATTTTTATCCAGTTGATGACATTTTACACAACTCCCAGAATCCACTGGGTCCAGTTTGTCACTCGGGAACAATTATGTTTGTAATGTCTGTAGGACAAAACGTGCTATTTACAGACACTGTATTTGGCGTTAGGAGATAAATGCATTGGAGATGTCGTAAAACAAACGATTCATCGTAGAAAATATTATTTAGAAATGTGTGTTGGAGTGTGTGGGCTCGCTGTAATAATTGCATTAGTCATATTCTATGGTAATGTGTATTTTGTGTAATGTGGTCCAGTCGACTGTACAGTACAGCCTTATAAATGCATTTCCACAGAGCTGAGTCAAAACCTCCCTGACAGCTGAACATGAGCTTTACAAAGTTTGTAGCTGTTGCAGGGATTGCTGTATTAGATTGCACTAGATTGTAAAGGGAGCTGGGATCTCGTCCTCTGGCATTCCTGCATTTTTTCTTTTTTTGTCTTACACAGTAAAATGGTAAAATGTCTTTTTTTTAGACAAAGTAAACACTCGTGCTTATACTGGAAAGACCTTCATCTTACTGTAAGGGTTAGACTGTCATCCAGAGTGACAGATCAGCTTGTTGATTAAATATTTGGCTCTGTTGCATACAACTTAATCGCCCTGCTGGTCACCCCGCTCTCTGCCTGGCACCGGGGATCACTGTAACTCTGGAGGTTGCGGGGCAAAGGCCGAGCTAAATTTAATCTCACTGTGGTTTGATTTCAAGGAGATTATAAGATCAAATGACCGCTCGCCACCACCATCTCCTCCTCCTCCCTCTATGAAGTGATTTGAGCCCAAGCTTCAGTAACTACAGTTGATTTTTTATTATTTTTTTTAAACGGCATTATCAGAGAGCAGTGCCTCACCTGCTGTCTCAGTCCTGCCGTGCAGAGAAGCAACAAATAGACTTTCTGGTGATGTGTCGGAGCTTCTGGCCAAAGGTTCCTCTGAGGCATCATTTGCCTCCTTGTGCTTACCTCATCCTCAGTCTGGAGGAGCATCAAGTCACGATGGACGGGAGAGCGGTTACCATGGTAACCACAGGGCTTTCTCCTCTGCGTCTCTTGCCTGTGTTGACTGCAATCCAGAGCTCAGAATGAGAGCATGAAACCAAGTTTCCTCCATCGGCCAGCCACTTGCCTTTTGGGGGGTTCTGCAGAAAAAATAAAAGAATTTTATTAAAAGTGCAGTTTAAGCTGATACAGTCGGTATTTAATAAACTTCACAGATACCATGGCCATGTGTATGTGAAAGGGTCACATACCCAGAGACAGTTATCACTATAGACCGTATATAAGAAATGGGCATCGTATTTGGGTCTGAAAAGTAGAACCAGTGCTCAAGGGCCTTAAACCTGCTTTCTTTCTAATAGCAACTATTGGCAACTATGATATAGTCATCTTGTTTTTCCATTCATGACCTCAGTAAACACTTTGCGAATATATTTATTGTCCCAGTCACCAGTTCCAAGTCTTATTGAATCCAACACGAAGTTCATTTTGGTAATCATAGTTCCATGTAAAGTAAATAGTTTATAAAGCAGAGTATCTGATTGGCTGTCATGTGATTTAAAGTCACAAGTTTATGAGTGTGCCGTGCCCTCTCTCCTTATTCGGATTCACCCCTCACATGTGAAATGTAGTTTTAAAGGACCCTGATGTTGACGGGCAAAATGCTCCGCTCACAGATGAGTGGGTGGTGTCATGGTGACTCCTCCTCCCCATCTATGATTATCATCACACTTTGTTGTGTAACTCAGCTTCTCGGATAATTTCAGCTTTTTTCTAGCTCATTTTGGGTTTCTGACCTGCCATCTTTACTATTTTGGCTCATTCTAACCACAACAGGCCTGCAAACCTGCTTCACACAGCCCAGCTAACACTGAAATACAGACACCCAAATGTGGTGAAAACAGCAGGACAGAGTGTAGCAGATTTACACTTATCATGTAGCCAGAAGTATTTATTTAGGCAACTTCCAACAATGTGTGTTTTATCATCTGGCCAGTAAGGGATCAAATTTAAAAAGTAAAAATCAAACATTCTGCAAGCTAGCAGTGATAATTACAATGCAGCCTTATTGTTACTCTTTTTGCTCTTTCATTAGACTTCTGCTAATTCCATAATGAAGGTGTGATTACGTCATGTTACACTGTTTACTGTAGGTCCACAGAATGGGAGCGATTTTTGCATTAATATGTGTCAGTTAAATTCAATTTTTACAGAGAAAGGTAAAAAGACATTTTCATATTCCCTCTCCTTCTTCTTAGCTTCCTTCCTTCCTTGGCTTGCCTTCCTGCCTCCTCTCATATGTGATAAAGTATCTGTGACTCACTTAGACACATCTGCTGTGTGTTTGTAGCTACAAATATACAGGCAGTCATTCTTCTTGTCAGCACACATGCTGATAGCAGTTTCATAAAAAGTGTGCACGACTGTGTAGGCTGCCCTGTTTTTCCTTAAAATGCCATCTAGGCCATCAGATACCGGGGTGACATCCTTTTACACTCTCTGTTGCAGTCTCCTGACATCAGAGCAGCACTACTTTTTTTCTTTTTTTTAAGTGACAGGTAGAGGGTTTCTTTATTTGTACATCTGGATTAGGTTTGCTTAACACATTGAAAATGACTGATGGAGATGTGGTGGAAAGATGATTTCTGCTTGACGTACAGCAGCTCTGCAGTTTTAGTTACATGGGTTTGATGCCTGGTTTGGCGGGATGGTGTTTTTCTCACCTGTACGGCTGCATCAATATGTGCTACCTGTTTCATTGCCAAGATCAACTAGAGTAATGACTTTTTTTTACAGATGTGACAGCTTTATCTTTTTATAGCTCAAGCTATTTGGGGCAATTCCAAAATAGTCCTCCTGTTTTTTCCTCCATGTGTTGTGATTTTCATGATGCTGAGAGGTGTTTGGTATAGCCCTCAATCATATGTTGCTGTCGGCTATCTTCAGCTCATCCCCCACAAGTTGTCAGGCTTCTGTTTCTGTCAGGCAGCTTTAAAGCACACAGCTAGCCTGCCTCCTCTGCAGTGTGCAGTACAGCATGTTCCTATGCTTGATTCACTGTCTTATGCGGTGCCATCAGCAAGGTCAGGTATTGTACCATGTAGCACACATTTTTTTTTAAATCATGGAATGCACGATAAAGGAAATATTGTAAACAATGAAGAGATAATGCTTGGATCTTTTTGTGTTAACCTAGATTTTTAAGCTGTAAATAGAGGCACTAATTTTATTACATGTGCCTCTAGAGCCACATTAATTGGCAGCATACTGTCTTCACTTCTATATGACTTTCCAAAAAACATTCCCTCCGGTGACCCTTATGAAGCAGTGCTTGATGCAACACTTCTAAACAATAAATTAGTTTGCTGCTTGCTTGTATAGTACGTTGGCTCTCCTTTGGCAAGGTTACAGTGTCTATTAGAGAGGAGATGCAGTATGAGATGTGGATGAATTGGAGTCTGATCTGGCCCATATTCCTGTCTGCCTGCTCACATTCTGCTGAGTCAGGAGGCTTTGTAGAAGGCCGTCAACAGCAACTCAGTGAGGCTCTGGGCCAGAGGGGCTGGTGGGAAACTGCTACTACAGCAGCAGTTAGTTGGGGCTGACGAATCTACTTGTTACTCCAAACATTTCTGTGCTGATTAGCAGAGCTGCTTAGGGATGGTAAAACTGCCTTAGAGTTAAATGGAGGGATTTTTAGTGCTGGAGATTAGAGCTGGGCGATAGAACGATAACGATATGTATCGCGATATAACTTTTACTCGATAGAGAAATTAAGCTATCGCGATAGACCTCGCCGCTCTTGTCCTCTTTAAAAAAAAAAAAAAAAAAAAAGGTCAGCCGATCCAAATTCAGTAGCGCAGAGCCGAACCAATCACAGCCGCAGCGTCACGTCGCGTGACTTGTTACGTACAGCACAAGTGCCAAGCCGCACGTGTGTTTGTTTGGGAAGCAGCCAGCGGGTAATGGAGCCAGCGCGTAATGGAGGAAATGAGTGTGCCGACTAGAAAAATCAACCGAGCGTGACCGAAGAGAAAACAGATGATGGTTCCAACGCCGGAGAGATTGTCGAACGGAAGAGCCATAGAAGTTCCGTAGTGTGAAGGTATTTCGGCTATTTCAAGTCTGACAAAAAACAGAGTAGCGTGCACTGTAAATTGTGCCGAAAGCAAGTCTGGAAATACAATAAACTGGTGCATGCGTCACACTGTGCGCCACGTTATTGTTTCGGTGAAATGAATTTCTACAATACTGTTACTGTTAATTCTACTCTCTGCAGTGTTTAAATGCTTACATATACACACAGTTACTGTCCCTCCACACATACGACTCGGTTCTGCTTCTATGCCCCAGCTTTGTTTACTTTTTCCCACCGAGGCTTCTAGACTTCTGATTGGCCAACATTTCTGCACGGTTAGGAATCTAGCGCCACCTGCTGCTTTGGCATGTTCATAGCAGCGTTTTCCTTCATTTCTGCCTTTATGTGTGGATGGGATTATTTTTTAAAACGAAAACGGAAAATCTCCGTTTTCAAAAATACCCGTGTACGTGTGGACGTAGCCTCAGTCTCTGACTGGAAGCGCTAATTTGTCATTCGGCTTTTGTCAGACTAAAGTAACTGTTAAAACTGTTTGAAAAACTAAGCTATACAACAAGGAGAGATTGAGAATTTCCTTTTAGTTCTCAGTTTATTTGATATTGACAAAAGTTAGTCAGTTTTGTCTGTTCTTCTGTAAAACAAACTAAGATTTATTTTTAGAATTAATACTTTGTTTCTAAGTGGAATTGACAATTTAGTCTGTTTCGTTTGTTCTATTTTGAAACTTAAACGCTTTAGCGGCTGCCTTTTGTGTAGTTTGTAATATTTGCCTTTATTTATCTGAAAAAGTCTCATGTTCCTTAAGTACATCTACCCTGTTGAACTTATTATGGGAAATAAATATTTAAATAAAAACAAGCTGCTGATTATTTCACATTTTACTTGTGAGCAACGGCACATTTAAATCTTACAATTATAGTTATTTGGCTTATATCGTGATAGATATCGTTATCGCCTGAAATGAAAAAAACATATCGTGATATGAAAAAATCTCATATCGCCCAGCTCTACTGGAGATGAACCTCAGAGGTGTGAAAAGAGGCTTGTTTTTTCCACCCACACGCCCTTTTAACATGCACTGTTTCACAATGCACACCCACATTGGTTAGAAGCTAGTTATGGGAAGATTGTGGTGCCGAGTTTGCTTAATCAGGGCATTTCTTCTGTTTGTTTACAGTACATAAGGAGGTCAGTAGTGATACTGGATTCCATTAGACAGTAAGATAGATCAGGGCCATATTGGTATGAGCCTTTCCAAATATGATGATTCTTACGCATTCTTACACTTAAAACTTTTTAAATTTGAGTTTTGGAGTGTGAAGTTGGCATGTTCTCCTCATGTCTGTGTGGGTTCTCTCCTGGTACTCCAGCTTCCTCCCACAGTCCAAAGACATACAGTTGGTGGGATTAGGTTAACTGGTTATTCTAAGTTGCCTGTAGGATTGAATGTGAGCATGAATGGTCGTCTGTTTTCTTGTGTTGGTCCTCCGACAGCCTGGCGACCTGTCCAGGGTGTACCCCCCTTCTCGCCCTGTGGTAACTGGGATAGGCTACAGACCGTGACTTGGAGCCAAGCCGAGCACATAAGAAATAACCCCAGACCAAAATTGCACCTGGACAGCACCAGTATGAACCTTATTTAGTTGTCTGTGACTTGCAACAGAGTGAAGGTCAGTACAGGGTATACTCTATGACCTCCCAATGTGAGGTGGTGCTTTGATAGGGATAAGAAAGAAAGAAGAAAGTGTTCTTTATTGATCCCCGTGGGGAAATTCCTCTCTGCATTTAACCCATTCACTCAGTGAAGCAGTGGGCAGCCATTGGGCGCCCGGGGAGCAGTGTGTAGGGACGGTACCTTGCTCAGGGGTACCTCAGGGTGGCTGTTCAGAGGAATCGACCCCCCGACCTTCCGATCATGGGGCCACCGCTCTACCTACTGAGCTATCCCTGCCCCTAGATAACTAGAAGTAGATAATGGATGAAGTCCATATTAAGACGATAGCATTACACAGTTGCTGCAAATTTGTTGGCTGCACATCCATGATGTGAACGTCCCATTCCACCATAGATGCTCTATTTGATTGTGCAGTATACTCATTGTCATTTTAAAGGAATCAGCAATCAGAGGATCAGTACACTGTGGTCACAAATGGATGGACATGGTCAGCAACAATATTCATGTAAGCTGTAGCATTTCTAATCATGCCAGTTAACACTAAGGAGCCCCAAGTCTGTCAGGAAAAACCTCCCACACCTTTATGACACTAGCCTCAGTTTCCTGTTCTTAGGTGACTGGAGTCACACCTGGCGTGGTTTTCAGCAGCTGTAGCCCATCTGCTTCAAGGTTCAACATGTTGTCCATTCAGAGATGCTTTTGTACATAGCTTGGTTGTAATGATTGATTATTTGAGTTACTATTACCTTCCCATCAGTGTGAACTATTTTGGCCATTCTCCTCTGATGTACGAAGTCATTTTTAACCAGAGTACTGTGCTCACTGTACATTTTCTCAGTTATGGACCATCTCTGTAAACCTTACAGATGATTTTGTTGGAAAATCCCAGTGGATCAGCAGTTTCTGAAATACTCAGACCACCAACAACAATGCCATATTCAAAGTGATTTGAATCATCTCTATTAACAATTTGGATGCTCAGTTTAAACTTAAGCAGGTTGTTCTGAACATTTCTACGTGCCAAAATTTATTGAGTTGTTGCCATGTGATTAGCTGATAAGATATTTGCATTTACTAGCAGCTTAACAGTTGCACCAAACAAAATGGCCAGTGAGTGGATATCTATGAGCAAAGATAATGATGCTAAGTGAACTAATTTTATCCCGGGGCTCATACTGAAACTGCCATGACAGCCTTGACATTTTCTTGAAGGTGGATGTTTTCTCCAGCTAACTCCTGTCAGTGCAAAAATGATAAAAAAAAAAAAAAGGAAGAAAGAAAAGAAGCTGATATTCTCATGAAATCCTCTCATGAATGTGCCGTCTGACATTCTTTATATCCCTGAAGCAGCTCCTGGCACTGTAGCATGATGTCATCGCAGATTACAGTCTGGGCTATGTGAATTGTAGCCTTGAGAGTCGCGCACGCTGCAGCCTCAAGTGTGTTAACGTCTGGCGGCTTCATAGGATCGGACTCCTTCTCCCATGCTCTACTCTTACGCTCACCCACCCGCTCTGGCTTTGTCTCCCTCCCTCTCCTCCCACTCACGTTTCTCTACAGCGGACAGTTGCAGAAAAGCAGCATCATGGAGGCTGGATGCGTGGTTGCCGCGGTGATTGAGAATGCTGCCTCAGGACCCGAGGGAGAACCAGGAAGTAGTGACGTCCTTGAGAGGTGAGTTGCTCTGTTTTTTTTCTCACATCATGTCAGCTGATGTGAATCATGTAAAAACATAAAAATGTGTGGAGACAGACGTGTGCGTGCGTAGCTCTAACTATCATGTGCTTGTGTGCTCATTTACATGCGTTTTTGCATTTGAGATGCTGCATGAAGGAAAGTAAGAGCAGGACAGCGTTAAGGCTAAAACATGACCCTGTCCCCAGAGAGAGAGACAGACAGACTGTCTCTGTTTCAAGCTTCATCATGTCCAGACTTTACCATATCTCTTCTTCTCTTATGCAATTCACTGTATCCCTGTGGATCACATAAATTACACTGTGTGTCTGTGTTCCTGGCCTGGAGTCCTGATCTCATCATGCTGAATTACGCTGACAAAACCGTGCTCTGTCTCTCTCCTGGCTTTGTTGCTCATAAAAGTTGAGCTGAATGGAACCTCACCCTGCCCTCTTCAATACACTGAGTCACATTTCAAGTGACGGTTTTGTGAAGCAGTCCCTTGTGGGTGAATTGTCTTTATGGCTCACTGAATAGTCAACCTTGGCTTTCCTAAGGGCATCCAACAGACCCCAAATGTGCTACAGTTTGTTTTGTTTTGCTTTCAGATTAATCTGGATCACGGACATTTGTGCAACATATGTTTCCACCTTGACCTGATTGGATTAAACTAGTATTTTCACATATTTCCCAGTTATCATATGTGATGCAATTTAAACCTTGCAGTGCTTGTACAACATGTTTTCTGGGCCATGCTGTTGCAATGTCAGGATTTGAGACCAAGCCACACTTTATGAATTCCTCCTCACTTGCTCCCTCTGGTGTATTTTTTAAAAAAAAGTGACAAGCCTTATTTTAAAGTCTCCGTGGCACAGCAGTTGATACTGTGACATGTTATCTCTCTTTTATTTAAATTCCTGGCCTGTGTCTTCCTGTAGTGACGTGTTACCGTCTACCGAGCTGGACAAAGACGATGCCTTACCTCAAGCCACTAACAGTAATCCTCTAGAGGAGAAACAACCACAGGAGACATCCACTGTCATGGTACACACACACACACACACACACACACACACACACACACACACACACACACACACACACACACACACACACGCCTCTGACTCATCACTTATACAAGAAAACACATAAACACCAGCAGAGATGGATGTCTCCCTTCTTCCATGAGGCTGCACTGGTTCTGGAGGTTATTCACAGCATCTTGTCACCGAGGTCATATGGCGGACATGTGAAAGTCAGCTGTTATGTAAATTTGCATTTAAGGATATCTCACCAGAGACTGAGATGACATGCTTGATAGCAGCTGAGGTAAAGGTGTGATGACGGTGTCATGCCACAGACACATGATGTCATCTTTTCTCTCTGTTTGTCTTCTTTATCTATCTGAAGGGGGATTTTAAGATGTAAAATTGGTGAATTTTGTTTGTTAATTACCATCTGTCTGTTTCTATCTCTCTCTATCCATATTAATCTCTCTTAACTCTGATATCTGCACATGAATATGCAGAATCTGTTAGCAAGGGACTTGCTAGATTCTTGTTCCTGGAAGCGTTCTGGTTTCTGCTTGAAGCAGTATTAACCATTTACATCTGGTCAATGTTAGACTGCAAGCAGGGAAACAGTCCTGTGAAGAGCAAAGGTGGGTGGCTGTGGGGTAGTGTCATTACCGTGGGACAGCATGTATCTTGTGCCAATACTTCCTGTTTGATTAACCGAACATAGATGCATTTTAAAATGCAATTTAAAAAAAAAACAAAAAACTACTGACTGTATGATTATTATTTCTTATTTGCTTTTTAAAAATGTATCTACATTCTTAAACAATAACAACTACAAAAAACAGGAAGTCCTGGCACCAGATACCCGTTGTCTCATGGTTACCTCCTGAGGGATTATTAGGCAAAGTGGTCACATGACGTGTGCATTTTTTTTTTAATGTATACTGTATTTTAAAAAAAAAAAAAAAAAATTCCAAGTTTGCATTTTGATTTTCAAGCTATGTACACGTGGAGTGGGTGGAGACAAGTGTGACAGAAGGATAGTGGCAAGAGTGTTAGGGGAAGTTTGCTCAGTGGTAGAGAAACCTGCTATAATACATGTTTGGAGACGGTGGCACTTACCAAAAGTCAGGAGGCCAAGGTGGAGGTTGCAGAGTTGGCAGGATTAGAAATGAGTACATCACAGGGACGGCTCAAAGTTAGAGAGGCAAGGCTGAAATAGTTTGGACATGTGCAGAGGAGAGATGGTGGATATATTAGACAAAGAAAGTGGATTATAGAGCTGCCAGACAGGAGGAAAAGAGGAAGACTGCAGAGAAGATTCATGGATGTAGTGAAGGAGGGCATGCAGAGGGTTGGTGTGACAGAAGAGGATGCTAGGGATGATCTGCTGTGTCGACCCCTAAAGGGAACAGCTTAAAGAAGAACAAGATTACAGCTTATACTGCATTCATGCGTTCACTATTGAAAACTTGATTTCTAACTGGAAAAATTCCAATGAACTCTGCCTCAAAGTGAGCAAGTTTGCTGCACCAGTTTTCTGAGTTGTTGACATCATGGTGGTATGAAATATGCTGAATAAAGTACATTTTTGGTTCAAAGTAATGAACTTGATAACATCTGACTTGATAACAAGTCAGATAAAGCAGTATTTGTTCATTATGTACTAGAATATATATCTGTCCATTCATGTGCATGGCTTTCTAGCTCTATGGAGCACAATAGCAACGTAGTACAGTAACAGAATCCATGGAAAGAAAAGGCCTAATGCTTACAGGAATTGCTAATATTAGTGTAAATGACATTTCAACAAAACATGAACACATATATGATAACACAGTTATAGGATAGCAAAGAATGCAATACACCACAGCATATAGTAATATAACATATTAGCCTTGCATACTATGCTGTAGCATAAAACTTATTGTACTGCTTAGAGTCACTCCTTTAGTGTGTAGCACTTCAGTTGTAGCACCTTCACTCTTTCATGTGATCGACATCATTACTGTGGTCACTGCAAATGGTTCTCCATCAGCTGTCCCGTGACTGACTGACATTTATCGAAGGGTGCTGTCTCCGTTTGGCAGGCAAGGAGCGATGACATCACAGAGCACCCGGCTGAGCCCATCCTGCGTTCCTGCGTCAGCACAGCCAGCATGAAGGTCAAGAACATGAAGAAGTAGGTGTTCCTGGAGACAGTGTTGCTGCTATTATAGGCTGTAAACCAGGCCTCTTATTCAGGCCACTGAAATGAGGACCTATAAAATGACGGGTGTGACACAGACAGATAAGTGAGTCTGTTATCATGTGCAGACCTAACCTCACCCTTCTTCTTCTTCTTCTTTTATGCCAATAAACTTTGCTCTTCTCTTTTTCAGTGTTTTAAATACTGATAAGTTGCTGCGTTTGCTATATTTTTTTGTTTTTGTTTTTGTTTTTCAGGCTGACTTTTCCCAGAGGTCACTTTCCCAGATTGGCAGAGTGTGCCCATTTCCACTATGAGACAGTTGATTTTGGCAATGTTCAGGTGAGACCGGAAAATACTTACACCGTGACTTCAGCAGCAGAGTTTCTATGTTTAGTAATTGTGTCTTTGGCTCGAGTTCAGTGGCCGTTTTAGTGAATTGCTCCAGAAAGGAATCATTCTTTAAACGCAGCGTGGCAGCTGAATCGATAACCTTGTTTGCCTTTCCTGGACAGTTACTGCTCTATCCTTCTTTCTCCTTAAATGTCACAATAGAGCAAATAGTCTATTCTATCCAGGAATTGTAGGATTTTGTATGAGACAAATTTAAAATCTCAGTCTGATAAATCACATGTTACGTGTGTGAGTGTGGCTGCAGTTATAGTTGATGCAGGGGAAGAGTTAACCTAAAAGCACAGACTAAACCTTAAATCCGGCTTCATAACACAGGCCTCTGAAGTCAGTGATTGGGATTCCTTTCCTTTAACCACGTAATAAATTATTTGGACATATAGATAATTTTCTAGGTTTAAGAAAGACTTTGTTCACTGCAGTGATAATAAGAAGCAGTGAAGCCTTAGTGGCTGCTCATCCATGTGTGGAAGTGATTGTTAGTCGCCTGGTTAACCTCGGTGTAGTGCAGGTTGCTTGCCAGCAGAGTGCGTCAGTCACCTCTGATACAGGCTGCTCCAACTACAGGCTGCCAGTGTCAGCTTTAGGCTGCCAGAGCAGTGTATGCATGTATGCACACATACTTTAAGGCTGAATCCCTACATCTAGTATTAGTCAGCTACAGTGTAACAGGCTGGACGGGACTTCGATTCTTGGATGCTCTGACTCTGTTGCGCATCCTCTTGTGGTTGCCATGATTGTGATGGATGCATCAGCAGCGTGGAGGGAAGTGGAAGCAGCACAGTTCCAGTGACCTTGGAAAGCACCACAAGGAGACAAAAGGCAGAGTCAAGCTGAAATAGAAATTTGGGTGTGTGGAGACATTGCTGTGGGGTGTATTGCACGCCACAATGCAACGTGATGAATCCTCGACTTAATCTGAGAGATTAGTCTTTGTCCCGTGATGCATTTCTCATGTCTCTTCATCCACATAGTGCAGCAGCCAGGCGCTGATCAAGTCTCATATATCATGATTGCAGAATAGCACAAGGACAGCAGACTGCCTCTGTCTGCAGCCTGCCTGATTGATCCCTCTCCAGATTAGCTGCAGTCTCGCCTTGAGAGCGCAGTGAAGGAGAATTGTTTTGAAATGACAAAGGGTCATCTTTGTGTCTTGTGCCTTTGTATGATGGATGAGCTTGTGTATCTGTGTGTGCCGGCTGAGCCCATTTTACTGGCAAACCCCCTTTTGTTGCCGGAGAAAGGAAAGAGGGTTAAGAAAGAGAGAGAGAGACCGAGGGAGAGCGAGAGGAGGAGGGTGATGGAGACCGAGCGCAGGAGAGGGAGGAGGGGGAAGAGATCGAAAAAGGGATGCAGGAAGGGGGGTAACGCACACACACACACATATATACACACATACACACACACACACAGTTGGGAGCATCCTCTTTTCATATATTCTGCTTTTAGAACAGAGCATGAGCGCGCGATGATCCAAAGCACTGGAAATGAGCTTTTTGGGTAAAACGGCAGGGGACGGCAAATAGGCGAGCTGCGTTTGAGCCGCTGCTCTGAGCTAAGATTTGGCTTGTTGGAGGAGCTTGCTGAGGTCCAGGACTGCGGCTGCACACAAAGAGAGAGCCACCTCCTCCAGCTGCGGGGAATATGTGAGATGCCTTAGTGGCAGGTAACATAACCATGCGTTGACTATATATTCATCTGAGCTTCTGATGGTTGATATTCGTGAGGAAATAATGTCACGCTTGTGCATTAGCATGCTCTAGTTTGAAGAGAGGAGCCTCTGAGGTGTGAGCGTCACGGAAGAAGTGATGCTCAAGCATGCCTTCGGTGAAAACTTTGAGATTTTTGCTGTTTTATTTTTATTCAAATCTTTTAAATTGAAACCTACTTTTTTGTCTGTGATTCAGTCCATAATCCTTCTCATCATAATCTCTTTGGCTCGTTGACCCGTCCGTACCTAATTTAGCTGTTTGGTCAGGACTAGTATTTCAGATTCTCACAGTGTACAAGAGCTCTTCCATCATGAATTATTTAGATACAAATTTCTCAGACTGCGTTCGTTGTCACTGTGGTTTGCTGTATTACTGCTGAGCAGTAACTGGGTCGCTGCGTGTTGTATAACAGTGTATCTGGATGAGTTGCTAACAGATATAAATAACCAGAACTTCCCTTGGCTTCGAGGCCTTTGAAGTCGCTGCTACAGTAATGTCTATCAACAAATTCCCAAACTACAGTGAAGCTTTGATCGTTTCAGTTTTGGGGCATATTAAAAATTAGTGAGGAGGAAGAGAAAAAGAAATATTCTTTAAATCTACACCACCTCCAAGTTCTGAAATCCTAACAGCTGATCTATTATACATTTCATACTGCAGGATTTATAGTGAAGTGCTGCTGGCAGATGATATATATCCTCCTTATCCGCCAAATAACTTAACCACGAAGGCTGTCAGTCACATTTAAAGATCATTTGTCGGAATTCCTTTTTTACAAAATCTTCACATCCTCCTATATTAATGCATTATTTGCCCACAGTGCCTTGGTGCTTGATTTTCATCACACTTTTTCACTCCACTGTTCAGCGTAAAAGTGGTTTTACTATTTCATGCAGAAATGGGTCCTTACATGAAGTTCTCCTTGTATACCAGGTCATATACAGAGAGGTTGTTGTATTAAACTGATCAATTATTTAGCACGACAGCCTTCTCAGCGTTAGCTTCTTTGTCTCTCTGTAGCTGGCCTTTGCAGAGGGGCAGAGTGAAGGACCAAAGGCTGGGCTGGACTCCAAGGAGCTGGTCTTTCTGGTCCAGATCACTTGCCAGGTAACATCACTTGCTACTTTTGTGAACGAGATTAGATCGCACGATGTCGTATATTTCTTTCCATTTCCATTTATCATTTGTTCGTCCTCTCAGGGTCGAAACTGGCTGGTGAAGAGGTCTTATGAAGACTTCCGGGTGCTGGACAAGCATCTGCACTTGTGTATATACGACCGTCGTTACTCCCAGCTCACTGAGCTGCCGCGATACGACACGCTGAAGGACACCGATGAGGTATCTATGTCCATAACGTATAAGATCACAGATTTGCCTGAAGTTATCTGTTTAATGTTACAGACAGTTTGTGTTTTACAAATCTTGATCATGTGCTTCCTTCCAGTCAGTAGCCACAATGTTGGCAACCTACCTGTCCCGCTTCTCTAACATCGCTGACAATAAGATCAACTGTGGTCCGGTATTAACATGGATGGAGGTATCTGACTATCTTTTTGGTGATTTTTGTTCTGACATTTTGCTTTTGTTGCAGAAAAACGTAAGTTTTTTATTTTAATCAAGAATTAGCACAATAGCACAACAGAATTTAGAGTGTCCTGGGCAAGACTGGTAGCATTAACCCTCCACATTTCTGATGGTGAGAGAAACCAGAGCTCCAAGATCATATCAACACAAGCATGAAAGAACTTGCGGTTGTCAGTGTATTTTGTGAAGTAGTGCGTCTCCTGTAGCTCATTCGCCTATAAAGATTACATTTGATGCCCTCCCCTGTAGCCTTAATGACGATTTTGGACATTGAGGGGTTATAAACATGCTTTAATAGTTTAATAGCTTATGCTACATGCTGTGCATTGTTCAGGCTCTGCTTTAACAGGGAACGACTGATATTAAGTCAAGTTGGAGGTAAAAAGAAAATATTTTTTTCCCTCTCTTCTGCTTCCTGTCTCTGTCACTTTTACTGCAGCGACAGAGCTCCCGTTCCCTGCTTCCTGTGCTTAAGAAAAACTGGGCTAACACGTCTCTGTTGTAACACTTTTTATTTTTAGATCGACAACAAGGGGAACCATCTGCTGGTGTCTGAAGAAGCTTCAATCAATGTCCCCGCCATCGCCGCTGCCCACGTCACCAAGCGGTACACAGCCCAGGCCACAGACGAGCTAACCTTTGAGGTACCAGCTATTATAAAACATCTATGAGAAACACACTCCCATTTGTTTAACTTGTTTTTTCTTCTTTAGCTAGATTTTATTTGACCGAGTGTTTAGCATATGCAGATTTCTGATTCCATCATGATTCCTTTTTAATGGACTCACCTGTGATCAGACTCATCATCACACGCTTTGTGATCCAGGTGGGGGACATTGTTTCAGTCATCGACATGCCGCCTAAAGAAGACACAGGCTGGTGGCGAGGGAAACATGGATTTCAGGTATAATAAATGCACAAATGTCCTCTTTCTACTGTATAATAATACAGGTAAAAACAGGTAATACCTTGAATTTAATTAAAGAGAACCAGAGGTGTCCCACTTTGCATCCCTGTTCTGTTTTACCTTTTAATATTTTTGAGTCATTCTATCATCATGGGTCTTCTGCTCGACTTTCTCTGGTTTCAAAAACATTTTGTGTCTGATCCAAAAAGATCTGAATAGTTTCTAAATGGTACTCTAGTTATAACTAAGCAAATAATGTTTTTAAAATATGTTTTGTGTATTTTAATTTTCGAGTCCTACTGCCCCGGAGCAGTCTGATAATCCAGATTAAGTTTAAAATATAGTCAGAGAGACATTAAAAATGCAACAATGTAGCATTTTCATATATATTCTGGCAGTTAGCGTGTGTCCTTGCTTGCCTGCAGCAGTTGTGGCTTTAGACTTACTGTTGGAATGGGGAGTTAAGGTCTTGGAGATACCGATCTCGGCATGAGGAAACGGCAATTTGGCCTCGCGACACTTATGACAGGAAAGTTAATTATTAATCCCTTTCTTATAACTGTTAATTATTTTGCTGTGTTTGATGTATAAAAACATTTCAGGCATTTTATTGTGGATACTTTATGAGATATTCATATTCAAATATAGTTTCAGATTTCAAAGTGTGAACGAAAAACACGCTGGGAGTGGCTCAACAAACCAGAAATACAATGTATACAAAGTAATTAGCATATGAAGCCTAAATTTCACAGCAATCGTTATATCCTCAGACTTTGGACGCACAACATTTTTATGCAAATTGGAGATGGGAGAGCAGAAAATGTTTTTAAAAATTTGATGCTTTCAAATAAATGAACCATTTACAATGTCCATACAAAGTCTGTGGATATATTTAATAATAGGTTTGGCCTGCAACTCCAGGATGCCTTACCAAAGTAATCAAATGTGTTGTTGTCCCTGCTAGAGTAGAAGTAGTTGCTGCCAACAGGAGCACGTTTTGCAATGAGGATCTAGACGCAACGAGACAGACTCACAGGTTTTGTGTCTGTTTGTCACAAACAATGCCAGCCACACTATTGCAGCTGATAGCTGAGGATTTAGCGTCTGAGGCAGCGTCTCATGCTTCCTGACCTATTTCTGCACCCTCGCCGTATAACAGTCTGCTCCAGCATAAAACACCCCCTCTGGTCCTTTTAACATTCAAGCGTATCACAGTTTCTGTCTCTCCCCTTTAGTCCTCTCAGTCTCTCTTCTCTCTTCTTCCAGGTTGGTTTCTTCCCCTGTGACTGTGTTGAGCTGATAAATGACAAGATTCCCCCCAGTGTTCAAAGCTCAGTGCCAAAGCCAGGTACTTTTCAGTGTGTGTGTGTGTGTGTGTCGGTGCGTGATGATTTATTTAAGACTTGCTTCCAGGATATGAGTCAGATTGATTTCACTCGCCTGTTATATGTATGTTGGTTGTGTGTTTCATCTTAATCAGTGTGTAAGAAGCATGGAAAGCTGGTAACGTTCCTGAGGTCTTTTATGAAGTCTCGACCGCCGCCGCAGAAGCTCAGGCAGCGCGGCATCCTCCGAGAGCGTGTGTTTGGCTGTGACCTGGGGGAACATCTCCACAACTCAGGACATGAGGGTAAAATGGATTTTTATTTCTCATTTTACAGTGAATCATTTTTACCTGCTGGCTGTTCACATTTCAGTGTAAACTGCTGGAAGGTAAGAACTAATCCCAAAGCAGGGATTACCTCGTGAATCTGTGGCTCTATAGATTTTTGTAGATTTGCCAAAACTGCTTTGTGTATTTTGGGTTTTTAGGCCTTCGGGTCAATAGGTAGACAATACTCATGTGACTTTCATCATGTGTATTTTAATTTTAATTTCATACATTTCTTGCTAAATATTGTAGTAAAATCTGTTCTTCACGCTGGATAATGTAATTTCACCTGTGTTGTGACTCCTTACAATGAAGCGATGCCTACTTGTAACCT
The DNA here is from genome assembly GCF_965226115.1 of Aulonocara stuartgranti. Taxonomy (NCBI): domain Eukaryota; kingdom Metazoa; phylum Chordata; class Actinopteri; order Cichliformes; family Cichlidae; genus Aulonocara; species Aulonocara stuartgranti. Next base: position 13,421,060 of record NC_138950.1, on the reverse strand, counting down.
TTCCTCGTGGGAACACTTCAGCCAGTGAGTAATGATTCATAGAAAACAGCTGAAATAGGAAAAAATCCAGTTGTATTACAGTGTTTTTCCCTGTTGAAGGTGGGTGATGTATGTTTAAATGCTGCGTAAACACTTCACTCAAGAGTCTTAACAGCCTCAGGACTGTGTGTTTTGGATTCGCTCAAGATAAACCACAGTACCTTGTATTTACAGTGATGAATGAGCCTGTTATCCACTGCAACACATTGACTCAGTGAAATGTTTTTAATTGTTGCATAGCACAACGAGCCATGCTGTGGTACAGAGAAATACGATCCAGGTTTTCGGGCTTTGGCTGCACATGCAGTACTTCGTGGTATGATTGATTTTTGTCAGGGCGTCCCATTCAAAAATTGCTTTTGAAAGAACCGATCGAGGCATCAAAAATGTGTGCAAAATGTAACACAAGCAACGTGATATAGAAAACCTTCAACTTATAAAACACCTGAAGAAAGGATATTTTTAATGACGACTTTCAATTTGACACTAGCTATAAGCGTGTTTCAGTCTTTACTGCAAAGTAATCCATGTCTAAGGTGCGAAAATAGCAGATTATCACAAAAACACACTAAAAAAGCAGCTATTTAAATGTGACTATTGGAGTTGAAACAGAGAATGATGCGGAGATAAGCTGGACGTTTACCACTGTTACCTGCCCGTAGTCAGTGATGGCCAACCCAGTAAACAGACTGCAGTGGTTAGTAAAAGTCTTGGCTTGTAATAACATGTAGAGATGCACAGTACACCGAATCAAGACAAAACAGATGTTTTATTGTTACATCCGCCATTTTCTGTCACTTATCTGAGTCATTGGTCACAGGGCCAGCTGTCTAAGCAAATATGTTCAGGCCTCCCTCTCCCCAACCACCTCCCTAACTCATCCAATGGACCCTCTGGGGGAAGCTCATTTCTACCAGCAGGCTGTATGGAGTGCAGCTGTGCTGTAGCTGAAGCAAAAAAGGAGTTTATTGAGACCATGGTGCAAAACTTTTAGTAGACTTTGGGGCAATTGTGGCAAACCATCAGGTTTTCCAGGAGGGGAGAGCAGGGCTCTACTCACATTGTCTACAGTAAGTGTAGTGCACTGGAATAGTTAGATCCCAGTAGCACGGCTTCCACAGAAGAATCAGAGACTGGGGACCAGGGGGAAGACTTGCCCATCACTGATGGCCAGGCTCCTGGGGTGGATGAGATTCTTCTCGAATTTCTTAAGTAACCGGATGTTTCAGGGCTGTGTTAGTGGGCATGCTTTTGCAGCAAAGCACTGAACTTGAGGACAATGTCTCTGGACTGGCAGACTGTGGTAGTGGTTTCTCTTTTTAAGAAGGTGGACCGGAGAATGTGTTCCAGCTTCATGGGGATCACACTCTTCAGCCTCCTCTGTAAGATCTACGGCAGGCTGCTTGAGGAGAGTCCATTTGTTAATCAGAGGAACAATGAGTTTTGGGGTTTTTTATTCTTATGTGGTAATGCGTAGACAACTTCAGATATCCTAAAGGAATGAAGCATGTCGCTGACCATCTTTTGTCTATTGCAGTGCCCCAGGTTGTTAAGAGTTGTGCAGACTTCATAGAGAAACATGGAGTGGTGGATGGGATCTACAGGCTCTCAGGGATCTCTTCCAACATTCAGAAACTGAGGTTTGTGCCTGTTTCGCACATGCTGCAAAATCGATATATAACCCTAAACAATTCCTGAGGATTCCCAGGAAGGACCAAATTCCAAAACTGGCATCTACCTTCTAAAATATTCCCTCTAGTCTGAGTTCCCTCTGGGGTTTCAGTGTCTTTTTTTTCTTCTTTTTGCTTATTTTCTTTTTTCTTTCAAAAGCTTTTTTGGTGACTGAATTATGATAAGTAATTGGAAATATACTGAGATTCATTAAATATTATTTTCTTTTTGAGCTGCTTCTCTTGGAATCCATCAAACACAATTTGTTTCAAGCTGTGCAGCTCTGAACGGCTGTAATGGTCTTCTCATCTAGTTTATGCTTGCCAGGAGGAATTTGTGAAACAATCCCCCATCAGTACATAAATTAGGCACAGAACCTGATGGTGTTTGACAGCCAATCAAAACGTCTTTTCTCACTTAAAACTGACTGACACCACATGAAATAGTCTTTCAACATTTATGAAAACACAGGAGATAAAAAAGCAGTCGACGCTTTTCTGATAATAATCAGCAAGTTTATTAATAGATTTCCTGCATTAGATGCAAGAATGAAATTTTTTTTTAAACAAAGACACTGAAATAGTAATAATAATTATCATGTGGTAAATTAATGATTTCTGCCTCAAAAGGAGCTTATAGTCCTGTTTTTGTTGTTTGTTTTTCTCATATATTGACAGATGGGCAGTAGGATGACTCCCACACTGTTCTGCTTTCTCTTTATTTTGGTCTCCATGTAGGCATGAGTTTGACTCTGAACAGGTCCCAGACCTGAGCAGAGACGTCTACACACAGGATATCCACTCAGTGGGCTCTCTCTGCAAACTGTACTTCAGGGAGCTGCCCAACCCTCTTCTCACCTACCAGCTCTACGACAGATTCTCGGTAAGGACCACAGCACGGGTTTACACTGGGAATAGATATCAGAAAGGAAGCTGGTATTGCAACAGTGTCAAGTATTACAAGTAGGGCAAAAAAGCTGCGAGGAACCTATTTCTAGTTATTCAGTGTTGACAAAAGAACAGAGGAAATCATTTCAAAATTTCTGCTCATTTTGAAGTGCTGCTCAAAATGGGGTCAGTGCATCACGCTGAGCTTTCTAGGAACAGCGGGGGTTGTGCATGTTAAAACCCGAATAGCAGATTAAGCGAGACAAAACAGTGGCTGCTTTGAATATTTAAAAAAAGAGGGGGAAAACGAGAGCGGGGATGTTGAGGAAACTCCCTCGGCTGTGATTAACGGTCTCGAAGTCATGCGCGCTTTATCCTCTGTCTTTTTACAGGAGGCTGTGTCTGCAGCCACAGATGAGGAGAGGCTGGTCAAAATCCACAATGTCATCCAGCAGCTGCCTCCTCCACATTACAGGTCAGCTTTCAAGCTCGCTGCTGCTGCACCCTGGTGGTCTGAAGTGGAAATGGGATTTTGTAAACAGCATGTCGGACCCTGCTGAGAGCCTGATTTGGTTTATGGAAGCCGTGAGATCCCGTTTTCCTACACAAGCCGATATCTCAGTTACAAAAATGTCTCTCATATTCACCAAATACAGCAATTGAAAGTTATTTTATTTAGCTTGAGATTTGAAAAACTGATCCTACCAGTTTCAAATCTTTTTATTGGTAATAGGAAGGATAACTGTGTTGGGTTTGAGCAGATACAATAAGCTAAAGTTGTCAATTTTAAAGTCTAAAAAGAAAAAAGCTTAGATTAAAAATTTACTTTTTTTCTGCAGGACACTGGAGTTCCTCATGAGGCACCTCTCCCAACTCGCCACCTTCAGCTCCATCACTAACATGCACACAAAAAACTTAGCTATCGTCTGGGCACCTAACCTCCTCAGGTGACTATCATAGCGTCACAGCATTAGCTTTGCTGTTTCATTCTAGCCTTTCTGTGACGGTGAACTGGGGCATGTCTCAGTGGTACAGAGCTGTGAAATGGGTTGCGCTGTGCTTTGCTGTGTTTCAGGTCCAGACAGATCGAGTCGGCCTGCTTTAGCGGCACGGCCGCGTTCATGGAGGTGCGTATCCAGTCGGTGGTGGTGGAATTCATCCTCAATAATACTGAGGCTCTCTTCAGCCCCAAACTTAATTCGATCATAAGGGAAAGGACTGGTAAGTGTTTTTTTTTAAACTGTTTCCCAGTCAAGGATTATAAAAGTTCTTGTATACATTATATACCCTGTATGCATCTCTAACACACTGAACATTTCAACTTTAGGTAACAACACCTTATCCAGACCAAAGTCCCTGATGGTCTGCTCCCCATCCACTAAGTTACTGTCTATAGAGGAAGCTCAGGCTCGCACACAGGTACATCTGAGCTCCCCGGCCACCACCCCCTGCCTCACCCACAGTGACTACATCGAGGTCGGAGAGGGACCAGGAGCTCTCCTCGGCAAGTTCCACACAGTCATCGAGCTTCCGATAGAGAGGTTGGTATATGGCCGCCTTCTGTGATATATGTGAAGGAATCCTTCTGCTTCTCGAACCGCGACTCACGTGTTGTCACACCCGATCTGATCTGTTTATTGATAACAGTTAATGGATGAGCAGCATATTTGGCACTTAATTAAAAGTCATTTACAAAGCAAAGCTGCAAACTTTATAACTAAATTATTCTTTAATTAGATGCCATGAGATGAATAATCGGCCAAAACAAGTATCTGAAAATGTCAAGTTCACTTTTGGGAATTTTGCATTTTCTCTCTTTTTTTATTTTTTTATTTTTTTTAGTCCAATCAGATGACTGATGAGCCATGATGAGGCATCCGTCATCTGTCAGTCCGTTTACAGTATTGGTCACAGTTTAATCGCACTTAACGATGATCACGTAATGGGTCTTCACTCAAGTTTTACAACAATTTGGCTGAATACAAATTGTAACACATAAAAAAAGAAATGTGTGGATAAGGTCACTTACAAGGTTTTTCCATTTTCACAGTGTGACCTTCATGCACACCACTTACAAATTCTTGCTCCTGATGGGCTGAAGAATCAGTTCAAACAATTTAGTCATTCAAGTCATTAACATGAGATCCTCCATGATAATAAACATGCTTGAACAACATGAAAAAAGCTGAAAAAACAAATGACAGGAGAGTTCGAACTTTCACTTTGCCACGTGTATCCTGTTAGATGGTGATGAACATGCTCCTATTGGTCATAATCGCTGAGTCAGTGCTCGTATTACTGGTCGGGGGTTTCCTATCATCATTGTGCTAATCCGGTCCACTCTATGACATGATGATCACGCTGTTTATGGCTGTGGCAGGATCCTCTTTGAGTTTTGAATGGATTTGAATTCTAATACGTTTGTGTAATACAGCCAATGATAAGAAAACCTTTCACTCTCTTCTCATACTTCACAATATCATGCAATTTGTGATTGATCGTGAGTCATCGCTAACACTCTGGTTGTAGACTAGATAATTAATCACATCATATAATGAAAAAATAGTAACTACTAATGTCTTGTTTTTGTTCACAGCAGTTATTTCTTCTTCTTGTACTTTTAGAAACAAGCGCCAGTATTGAAAATGATGCGTTTCTGTGTTGCAGCAGCAAGCGGCCTCCTGCTAAGGCTAAGAAGTCTCCAGTGGGGAACTGGCTCTCTTTTTTCCACCTGGGAAAATCCCATTCTGTGTCCAAACGTAAACTGAAGCGACACCCCAGTGAGCCTAACGAGATAAAGAGCATTGCACTGCCAGGTCAGCTCACTGCTGCTGTTGCGCAGCCAGAAAACATGCAGCTTCTGTACCCCAAATCTTTATTGCTTCTTTTTTTGCATTTTAATTTATCGCTTTCTTATACTGATTGATGTATTTATTAGAGATGCTGATTAATTTATTAGGAATATTAATTTGATCAAATGTTTGCAGGGGGAAGAGGAGATAGTGGCACTTTGCGCTCTACCAAAAGTGAAGAATCTCTCACCTCTTTGCAAAATTTACAAGGTAATTAATGTTTAATATTGTCTATTTTTTACACTTCAAACATGCTGCCAGTGGTTTATAATATTTTTGTACAACATACTACTAAATAATCAGTATAAATATAATATGAGTATAATTTATTCCATCCCAGGGGAGCCTCCAAGTTACCGTCCTCTCAGACCTCGTTCAACTAGCGAGGCCATGTCTGCCGTCAGTAAAGACGACCTCCACAACGGCGGCAGTAAACGCGACCGCAAAACAAAACCGCCACACGAGAGTCATGCTGGTGCTGACCGTGTCAGTACTGCAGCAGGCATTTCACCTCCGCACCAGGAGGATGACCTCGACCTTTCTCCACCGGCTGCAGGCATCTCTATTTTAGACTTTGACCCCATGTCTTTTCAGTGCAGCCCACCTTCAGCAACCCCTGGACCACAACACGGTAAAGATACAAACAAGTGGAGGAAGAATGTTGGTTGTTCCAGTGAATCAGAGCTCATCTCTTCTCCTAACAACAACAACCTGGCCTGCCTACAGTCTCCAGACATTAGTCCAGTGCTCAGTAAAGGTGTGAGGAAGGTTAGCTACAAGCAGCTCTCCCCTAAACTCAGGAAGAAATCATTTAAGACGCAAGCAGATGTTCAGTCTGCATCCATGTCTCTGCCACCTCAGAAGGTTTCTTCTACCCCAGCGGATAACAGTGACGCTCCACTGGCAGATGGAAAAGGGCCCAAAGCGTCCTATCAACACTGCAGCCCACTCAGCACAGCGAGCCAGGCATCAGCTGTGACAGACCTCACTCAGTCTGCACAGAACATGTCCGATCCAGGTTAGTGCCATTGCTCTTTCACATTGCATACTTGATTTATACTGTAAAGTTAGCGGTTATTTAAATAAGAATGCCTTTCTTAGTTTCTTATGAAAGCTTTTGTGTCTTGTCCCATCATGTCTTACCATAGCTTTGTTTGTCCTGTCATACTGTAGCGTTGTTTGTCTTATCCCTCCCCAGGAACAGATAGACTTATGAGTTCAGTCTCTGTTCTCCCTCCTCACCCTCCCTTGACGAGTGCCGCACGCAAGTTGGCTCTGGCTCTGGCTGAAACTGCCCAAAAGGCCAGCAGTGGCTCCCAAAGAAGAAGCAATGTCCCTGTGCATCCGCTTCACAGACCGGAAGCATCTCACGTCCAGGACAGACCACCACGGCCCTCAGTCCTTGATCTCAAAGCATATCCCCAGGAGTACAGCGGCTCTAATGTCTCCCCTGCTTCCCAGTGGCAAACATCGGTGCACAGCCCTGCGGAGACCCACTGCTACTCTCATCCTCTTCATTTCCTGCCTCCGCACCTCTGCTCAGAGTCGCTACAGGTCACCGACGGACAGGAAAGCATGTGCAATTTCACTCCTAATGTCAGTCCGCTCGGGTCAGGGAGCTTGGATGAAGGCAGCGCTGAGAGGAGGGACTGCAGAGAGAAAAAAGAGCTTAGCGATGTCACGCAAACAGAGCACACCTATCAGAGTGTTGGAGTGTCAACACCCACTCAGCCCGTCTACTCGCCTCAGAGCCCATCGGCTTCTCCTGGATACGTCAACCCGGACTCGATAAACGTTTTTAATTTCCGCTCCGTTCTGGCAGAGACCTCCATGCCCGCATCCATCGAGGAGGTGTTTCCGCGTCCATTACAGCCCTCCTTAACGCATCATTACAGCCCAGAAGAGGAGACGCCGCTCGGCATGCTTGAGGATGTCTACAGTAATCAACATTATCATCATCATCATCATCATCATCATCATCACCGACCAGTTCAGGCAGCACGAATGCCTGCACCTCACTGCCCTCGGCCTGATGCTCTGCCGGTTCACCTTTCTGGGCCAAAAGGCTTGTACAGGCAGTCCTCCGAAGGCCGCTACAGCAGTTTAGGTTTAAGGCACCCTTTGTCACCTCAGTACAGACGATACCATAGAGATGAGCACCTTATCAGTGGCTGCCACAGGCAACAAGGCCAGTGGCAGAGGTCAGACGATAGAGTAGTCGGGCACCCGGCCATCCGGAGGGCTCGCTCCTTCCATGCCCCTCAGATTAGTCATTACGAGTTGGCAGAGACAGAAGTCCTGCCCCCTGACACCATGTTTTATGTCGAGCAGACAGCAGGCCAGGAAGCACCTTATCAGAGGCTGAATCAGACTGGTCTTCACCCTGTGCGGCCGCAGTTTGAGAACACACACGCTGACTACCACTACAGTCCCTATTCAAATGTGAACCCTGCAGATGGCTCTCGCTATTACGCAGAGCCCTGCCGGCAAAGCGGCATCCGACACAGTAAGTCTTACACCGTGCGTTCAACAAGAGAAAGCGGACAATCAGATTACTACAACTACTCTCCTCAGCGCGTCCCCCCTGTGAACAGAGAGCTTTTCATAGAAAGCAGGGACACTGTTGTTTATGAGGCGAGAGACGCAGAAGTTTTTGAAAGACTCTTATATCAACCAGTCATGCAGGAGAGTAAATCCAGACATAAAAACACATATCCAGCTGCGTCTCCTTGCGAGAGTCCCATCTCGCTTGCTGACACAAGAAGTAGAGACATCGCACACACGAGAAGCAAGTCAGACCCTGGAAATGCCTGCCTCCTTTCCGCTGACAAGATGGAAAGACAAAATGTTATGCTTACATCCCCGACTTCCCAGAGGTCCCAACCGGTAGACCCCGAGGTCACCAGGCGGCAGCGCGTTCACCGCTCAAGCGCGGACTCGGGGCCTTCCAGGCGGATTCACATCAAAGAGCGTTCCTCTCAGCAGCCACCGCTTCGCAAAGTCCCCTCGCTCCCAGAAAGAGGCTGTCCTAACTTTAAGACCGTCGAGCACAACGACAGAAGCCATACGCGAGGTCACGACCAGGATCGATTAATGATGACCAACGCTGTCAACAGCTACTCTGGTATGGTGAAACCCAGCATCCTCAGGAGACCCGGGAGGTCGCAGAGCACCAGAGAAAACCGTCACTACTACCATTACCACGCCAAATCCCAAATGGATCCCGAACATCTGGGATCCTTTTCCAACAGAAGGACTCAGAGCACTAAAGTCAGGCCCACACAATATGACCACATGGAGGGGTATTACGCAGCACCCAAGCCTAAACCCACAAGATCCGTTAAAGCCGTGGCAGGATATCTGCCTGGCCAGGGCTGCATGTCGCCCCGCGGGCACAGACTGTTGTCCCAGGCTCTGGGTCATGAGGCTTTTTATCACGCTGCTCTGAGATCAGAAGCCGGGGTCTACGAGTGATTCTGACCACTGTTTTGTTTTTTTTGTTTTTTTATCTGATTCCACATTGGGGCCAAAGGAGAACAGCACTTTATCCTCAGCCAGACCAACAGACTGTTGCTTTGAAAGTGTGTTTATTTTAACCTTCAGGAGCTGCTACAAAAAGTGTGAAGTGAGGCTGCTGCTGCTGGGGATCATACTGCCAGCGTTAGTGGTAGTTTCATATTTTCCCAGTGGCTTCCAGGGAAGCTAGAAGCCAACAAATGAATCGTATGCAGGCCTTGTATTAAATGAAAAGAGTGTAAACACTAAGACGCATGACGAGAAGAAAATGTGTTTAAAAAAGAAGAGATTTTATTTAATGTCTAAGCAACACAACAAGGGATGACAAGGTAAATTAACTGGTTTTATGAATATGATTTTAAAGTTTAGAATGTGTATAAAATAACAGTCATTTTAAACGTATATTTCTATAAATAACACATCTAACATGTGGCCAATGTACTGTACATTTGTTTTTTATTCTGGTCTGCTCAGACTTCAACAAGCACTTTTAAGGATAACTGTGTACGAAACACATTGTCTTAACGTGGTATACATGAAGCCTCTTGATATATAGCGTATCTATTTTTTTCTGTAAGAAGCAGCTTGCTCAGAATCTTTGTTTAAAATCCAAATTAGCACTTTTTGGGAGGGTCGGTAAAGCGGAAGATAACCTCATGCTTTCTAACTTTGCGCTTCTTTTTCTTTATCACACATTGTGTATTGCAAAATAACAATGAGTGCTATGATTTTTGATTTCGTATTTTCCTTTTCTTTCGTTAAGGTCGAACGCACCGCGGCAAAATATGCTCGAGATGTACATGCGAGTCAGCTCATGCGGTTCGGTGAAAGTGTATTTTGTGCGGCATCGTGCTTTGGTCGCGTAATGAAAGTTTCTTCGCTCTTCATGGGGAACTTTTAACAGTGTGGTGTTTTACATGTTTTATTCATTTAAAGATGCTCTTTTAAATTCTTAATGTAGACGAGGATATTCTGTTAAGACATGTTAATTGAGTTATTTTAGTGAGAGTAAAGAAAAAAAAATAAAGATATATTATCAATGATTACAGTGCGTCAAACTCTTATTTCGTGTATATATTTAGAGGACATGACTTAAGATACTGTATATGCATCTTTTTGCTTTACTTTACCTTCAACCCTTACTCATTAGTGTTAATGTCTAAAAATGGATGCTTAGTAACCAGAGATATTACTTTCTTCGTGCTATTTATCAATACATGGCACCTACATTACCCACAATGCAACAATAGGCCGCAGTGCTGTCGAAGAACACACTTTAATGGCTTTCATCTAAACTAATTAATTTCTAGGGGTCTCTACAGTGTTGGAAAAACAATTCTGCTTGCTACGAGATATGCCTTTTTGTAAATTTTTACCACTAATTGTTACCTTAAAAAATGCTTTTGAGGTCTAAATTGGCCTACGGTTCATACTTGGCACTTATGTTTTTGTTTCTAAGAGACAGGCAAACACAAAAAAACCAGTCTAAAACAAAATGTGTAGATGTGCACCAGTGTAACAGGTGTTTCTCTACAATGCATCCATTAGAGGGTGAGGCTACAGAGGTCTGGTAAGCTCACGTCTTTCTAGCTAAACACTTCCTGACCTTTTTGTTTTTCTTGTTTTCATACTTTTAGTTTTTCACTGAAAGCAAAGTCTGGTTTTGGTGCCATTTACAAGATTTTGCTGAGTCACAAAAGGTTTACGACATATAAATGACTTGCAAATTGACATTTTATGTGTAAAGTCAGTTTCCCAGGAATTTGGGTTATAAGCTGTGACTCCGTTATGAATCAGCAGGCTGGGTTTGGAGAAAGAAACTACAGGAGCACTAAAAAAAAAAGCATTCCAGGATTTGAGCTAATAGACTATGAAACATGAAACTTCATCCCTCCAGGTTTAATAGTCAAAACAACATTTTGTGTCAATAGTGTTCTTAAGCAAACTGGGGAATTTCAAAGCTTTTCTGTTCAGTTAAGCAGGCATTATGGAAATACAATATGAAGCGTCGTTAGTCAAATAGTCTACTAACTATCTACTTTTTTAAAAGATCTGAGATGTGAAGAAATCAAGAAATGTGATGTTATAAATCAATTTCTAAAATGCTGTGAATAAATAATGCAGTTATTTAAATAAATATGTATTTATTCCATCTTTCTTATTCTGATCCTCAGGCTGAGAGTCACAGAGCTTGGAGCAGTTTTAACAGTGGCGTGTGCTCACCACCAGGTGGCACTGCAGCACTGCAGAAACAACATAAGCTCCTACTGCATTCAGGGGAGATCACAGACTTTGATTTGCTTCTCAGACATCTCATATCTGCTCAGAAACACTGCAGAGGATCCTGACTATTTTATTGCTTGTATTGCTTTTGAATAACTGTGCAGGTTGTTAAAGAAAAATACCTGGATGTGATGTAGAAATGTGTAAAGAGCTCATTTATTGACAAAGATATGCTCTTCCAGTTAGCTGTAGTAGCGTAATTAGCTGTAGAAGACGAGCTTTAAAAGCGAGTGTGATACTATACTTATATACCTTAAGCTTGTAGCCACAGAAAGCCCATTTAAGCCATGGTTTAAAGAGAGTTGAGGGCAGTAGAATAATCAGAGGGAATCAGCCAAGGTTGTCCAAAGTGTCTGGGGAATTGTTGCATTGTTAGAAATTATTAAAGTGTTCCCCACCAGATCAAAACAGCCTCCCATTCACAGCTGACTGAAAGGCTCGGTCTTTGGCAAAAACCATTAAGAGAGCCTGCGGACTCTAGGCAATGTCTCCTGGCAGCTCTGCATTGCTCCTGGAGCAGCGAGCCATTGTTTATTCATCGCCACATTGGCATTCAAAGTGCATCCTCACTGTTCTCTTTCATAACCAACAAGTTGCAATTTTTATGCATGTGAAGGTTGAAGTCAAATTATTTATGGGAGACCGGACCTGAGGAAGGCGCACGGCCTCTAGCAAAATGGTTTACGTTGAGAGCAATCCTTTTCTATAGGCTATTGAATTCGCTGGATCATAGCAAGATATGCATGTATTATTCAGCTTTTGAGAGAAAGAATTGTTGCCCTGCTAGACTGCCATCTGCTTTTTGGACATTGTGATGCATCTGAGGCATGCTACCCTTCAGGATCAGGTTAAAGTCTTATTTTTCAGCATGGGGACAAATGAAATGAGTGGGGAAAAAAGAGGGGGCCTTTCTAGTGTCCCTCCCTCGAACTTTTCACCGCCCCTCATTGCAGCGAAGGCTTTCAAGTGCAAAATACACACACACACACACACACACACACACACACACACACACACACACACACACACATATATATATATATATATATATATATATATATATATATATATATATATATATATATATATATATATCAGAGGGGAAATTGCATGAGCATGTCTCGATGTACCCGAATTGGAAGAAAGAGGCAGAAGAAGCTGAGGTTCAGCTGCGAAGGGAAGGAACTTTCACCTGTATGAGAAATTATTCAAGAACATCTGGTGGAGTCCAGATGCAGAGATGGAATGTGTGAGGCGTGTGGTGCCAAACGCCAGCAGGTGCAAGGTGAAAGGACTCTCACCTCTCCAGGGGCAGGTGATCTGCAGGATAATAGTTACCCACTACTCTTAGGAAGACGACTCTTCAGAGTTGAACAAAATTGTGCATTACAGACTCTTTACATTCTGAGCGAACAATTTAAAATCCTTAATGGTTCTGACTGTGACTGCAGTCAGCAGATCTATTAGTAATATAGCACATGGCAGGAGCTGCGTTTCTCTGGTTCACAGCACTTTAGTGGCTCCATAAAGAACCATTTTTGGTTGTTCATTACAGTGTAATGTTCCATTACAAAACATTATTGGAACTTTATGAATGTTCACTTCCTCATTGTTTCTTTGATGGATCTTGACGGTGAAGTGCAGAGCATATTTAAATAGCAAAACACTGCAGTAGGAGCATCCACTTCAAAACAAACCAAAAAAAAAAAACAACCCTCCTTTTAGAAAGATATGCATCCAGCTGGGGCTTATTTATGAATACATATCATCAGCCTAAATAACGGAGAAGTTTTTTTTTCCCTTTTTGTGAATATGTATAAAGACGCATTGTCTTTTAACCCACTCAGGGTCAAACTAAACTTTTTATTGCTAATGCACAACCAAGTCCTGCAGTGGTACTTCTGAGTAAAAAAACTCATAAAATATGTATGTGGGGTAATCAGGTTGTTAGTTTTTAACTGTTGCAAATCGGCAACGCCTGCCTCGAGAGGGTTAAAGACCTGCTCTCTGTATATAGATAGCAGTGTGTGTGTGATGGCCTGGAATTCTGCCTTAAAATAGATGTTTTAGTGAGCACATAAAGCAGCACCTGATCTTACTCTAAGCTAAAACATCAGTTTCGGGTGCTTTCCCTTGTTCGTGCAACAGAGGAACATCTGATCCGCGTTCTGCCATTCTGGCTCGGTGCCACCTTGTCCTTCTTGGCGACAGTTTGGAGATGAGCGTCGCAGATCCGACTTTGGGTTTCTGTTGTGTTTTCAGCATCTCGCTGATTGGGAGACGCTTCCATAATCACCAGTGTACTGAACATTTTGTATACTTGTTAGCAAAACCCAGAGTATCTCATCTGATAAGAGAAAGTTCTTAGAGATCATCTTCGTCTCACTTAATTAACTAGTTAACATGACAATGGATTCGCGTTTAATTAAAGCAGCCAAGAGAACCTTGTTAGTACTTCAGATAACCAATTAGGCCCTGGCTTTGGGCAGAAATATATATTTTATTCAAGTGTATCCATGGTTTTAGAAAATGAAAATCAGACGCTTTTTAGAGGGAGTAGTGGTGGCAGGGTGGAGGGGAGCAGGGACAATGCTTAGTGATTGAATAAGTGATTAGACCTCAGGTTTACACAAAGGCTCCTCACTTGCAGTAATGGCTGCCTGTTAGGGCTTAGTTCTCTAATTTGACATTCACATGCATATCAAAAGCGACTAAGCAACTGGAAGACTGCGTGCTGGCCCATACAATGCAAGGCGCAGTTTGTGTTGCAAACAATGCTCTTGACCTTTAACTGATGAATAATAGCCTGAGAAACAGAACGTAATTATCCAAGGCAGTACGGCTGGTTCAAAAGGTAACCACTAGTTGAGTAAGCTTTAGCCATGTGAATCCACTTGGGGCGTTTATCTGTAAGCGATATATCTATTATTATGGAGCATATCTGTGCACTAGTGATTACAGTTCGATGATTTTGAATTCAACAGATTTTAAACTCATAAGGCGTCACTAATGAGGAAATGGGGACAAAAGACAAATAAGTCAACAGGTTCTGCGCTGCTGAGGAAAAGGTTTTATTCATCAGAAAAGAAGAAAAATAAAGGCCACCATCTGGATCAAGGAGCATTCAGTGTAACCATCAGATAAAAATCCAGCAAAGCATGCTCACGCTTAGTTGCATGGTTACTGTTATTGTTCCACTGCCACAGGTAGACATACCTCACTTCTGGTAAGTTATGGTTGGTCGGTGACTGTAAGTCAGATATATATCATGACATGCATGATGAAGACCTCGTAGAAAAAAAATCTATAGCTGTGCACAAGAGTAATTCCATCCATGCAGTCATTTAGCAAAGCAGAAACAGGAGCCTGCAGTGCTCCGGGCTCCACCTCCTGCAATTTCATAACCATTTAATTTATACATTTAAAAGCTGAATTTAATTTCTACATTAAGAAACAAAGCATGCTTGGGTATAATTTATCTTTCTGACATGCCCTTTCTTAAAGTGGACCAAATCAAATAGGCTTTGAGGCGGGGCAGGCAAAGGGTTTTGTTTTTCAGGTTCCAGCAACCAGCGAAATTCTTACGTAACATGTAATATGGTTAAAAGTAAACTAACTACATTATGCCTCCCTCTGCTGTTTATTTTTCCCACATAACTTACATGATATCACATTCAATATGTGGAGACCTTGTTTTCAAAACCTTATTCCTACATTAAAGGTTGGCACACAGTTCACAAAGCCTTAATATAAAATATTTTTTGCAATTAATTAAAGGTAAATAATTGAGACATAGAGCGCCTTAACTCAGAAATGTAGAAAATTACCCCAAACAACAAAATGCTGTTATTACATGTGGTGCAGGAAGTGGCAAACTACCCTGACTGGAGATATAAAGGACTTAATGATGTGTTTACAGGTAATTATCTATGTAACTGGAGTGTGTTCACGTTTGCTATAATTACTCAAGGTTTAAAATAAAACTCTCGAAAAAAACGCATTGTTCGTTGTGCTGCTACTATTCCTCAAAACACTAATTAAGTGAAGAAAAAAAAGTGTTCCATCTTGTTTCCATTAACTTGTCTCTTTTGTTCTTTCCTGTACACATTTTTCTTGTTTCACTAGCTCCATTTTCTTTGTTCACATCACAATGACTTGGTAAGAGTGCACTAACGCTGGGTGCCGAGACATCTCAAGCTCAGGCTTTCATGTCTTAAAATGAATACCCAGTGATAGCACAAGAATTATGCCTTAGATGATGGCTTCCCTCATCTTGTGGTAGTTTGTCACACAGTATGTGTGCGATCTCAACTGTTGTGTCAACATAGTTCTCAGCGTAGACGTGTAGCGATGACCGCACAGACCAACTATATAAACAGCTCTTCTCAGCAATGTTTCACCAACCGAAAGCTAAATCCTTTGCACAGCTGAACAAAGGAAACGAATTCCAAACATTTCTCTGTATTTGTCTGTGAACCTTTTTATCCACTCACTTTTAATCTGCGCTGCCAAACCAGAATAACTACTGTTGCTGACATCTTACCTCGCTAAAGTAGAAAAGATACCACAAAAGCCTGTGACTTTTGGGTGGAGTGGGGGGAGGGGGGGATCCACATAACAGTTTGTTAGACCACAAAAATAAGACAGCAGCTTATCTTAAATCATCATGGAGTACTCTTTAAGCCAACCACCTAAAAACAGTTGGTCTCTAGTGGAATTCTCTTGATTTCATTGGGAGTAAACCACCTTAAACTGTATATTTTGGATTATTTAATAAATATCTCATTTAATGGGAGGTTCTTTATTCAAATGGGGCTGTAGGAAAAAAATACAATTAGTTTGCAGATCCATGAAAATTTTAGATGCACATCTAAATGATTTGTTGTTGTTTGTTTTGTGATGATTAGCTGCAGCGAGCCTAACGATGATTAAAAGGAAGGTTTTGCAGTTCAGACACCAGTTGTGCAGTATCACTAAGCACCTCAAACTTCAAACCCTTTATGTAGAGCTGCCCGCCTTTGTGTTTCTTTACTTTTCACTTCTGATAATGAATTATTTTAGTTAGCGAGTTTGCTGTACTAAACAATTAAGGCAGTGGCTAAATCTTCAACCATAGCTCAGCTTGTTTATAAACTTGCCATGCTAAATGACAATTATTAATATAAGGACAAAAGTGCACAAACATAACCGTCATCATCATTCGTGAGGACCCAACACTAACTCTAATTCTAGGGAATATATATATATATATATATATATATATATATATATATATATATATATATATATATTCCCTAGAATTAGAGTATATATATATATATATATATATATATATATATATATATATATATATATATATATATATATATATATATATATATATATATATATACATATATATATATATATATATATAACATTTTAGCTATTTGGTCTTCGCGATCATGGAGCAAAGAAAATATTAATCCTTCTAACTGACACACATTAAAAAAATCGTTTTTTTATTTAAATGCCAATTTTGCCTTTCTATAAAATACAATGTTAGACTTGGGGATATTGGGCAGCACGGTGGCACGGTGGTTAGCACTGTTACCACACAGCAAGAAGGTCCTGAATTCAATTCCACCATGACATGAACTACTGAGCTTGGATTTACATTTTGAAACATAACTATTAGATTTTTGGCTACTGACATGTTGGCTTTTTTTGGAGCCATGTGACATTGTTTTTATTTCAGACATGGCTAACTATATCAAGGTTTGTTACATATCCATAAAGTAGAGTGCATCACACAGACACACACACACAATTAGTGCTACAAAAAGAATGCTAAAATCACATAGGTTTACTCACTAAAACTTGAGCACAAACTTCTGGAATGATCATACAGCACAGAGTAGTATTATTGTAGTATTAGTCAGATATCCCATTAAAAAAGCTCACTAAGGAACCAACAACTGCTGCTGTTCAGCTGTAGTGAGGGTCAGCAGTCAGTCTGCTGTTTACCTCAGCTAACAAGTCTATTTTGTTGGGGGTGGCTGTAGCTCAGGTGGCAGAGCAGGTCAGCCATTAATCAGAAGGTCGGTGGTTCGATCCCAGGCTGCATGGGCAAGATACTAACCCCATGTTTGCCTACTGGTGGTGGTCAGAGGGCCCGGTGACGCCTGTGTCCCGCAGCCTCGCCTCTGTCAGTGCGCCCCAGGGCAGCTGTGGCTACAATGTAGCTTGCTATCGCCTGTGTGTGAATGACTGAATGTAGTGTAAAGCGCTTTGGGGTCCTATGGACTAGAAAAGCACTATACAAATGCAGGCCATTTAATCTTTATGACAGGAGTCAGTTAAGTTCACTTCTTTCCAATGACAGCAATACTGAGGTGAGTTGACGATATCTTGAACTTTTCTGTTGGCAAGTGTGGCTGTTTTTTTAGCGGCTGTTAGCTTGTGTTAGCTGCGGTTAGCATTAGTCAATTACTTACATTGTTGGACTTGGACACTTAGTGAATAAACTCTCATATGGTTTGAAGATTTAATCAAGCTGTTTATTAGAGATAATTTTTTTGGGACTTTTAGGACACTCAAGCTTATAACCCACTGCTTTTTAGCCAGCTTGTTGTCAGCTGTCATGGGAAGGTCGCATGGCTAATCTATTGACAGTAAGTAATTGGGCCATTAAGCATGTTCATGCACACTTTTGGATGTTGGACCCCTGACTTCAGTTTAGGAGATGAGGCTTAGGAGATGTTTTATCTAGATGTCATAGTGTCTCTTTCCATCATATTTTTGTTTCTTTGGTGAAGGGGAAACTTACTCAGATGAGAAAACACAGCAATGATCCTTTATATCTTGAGTGTGAAGGTGCACAGAAACAACTAGGAGTTCTCTTCTCTGCCTTTGGTGTACGTGGATGGTCTCTATCCACATGCATACAATAGGCTTATGTCCATCTCTAGAGATGGATGGACATGGTAGCTTCCAAAAGCTGCTCCTATGTATTTTAATTGATTAATTCTGATTTAAAAAAAAACATCACCCCAATTAGAGTTATTATAAAGGCACATCTATTAACAGAAGCCAAAACCAGGCTATAAACTATAGAAATTAACTGCTTTTAGAGCCAGCGTCAAATGGCTATTAGAGGAACTGCAGGTTTTGGCATTCATTTTTCAGCCCTTGAGCTTGCCCCTAGGTAAGGGGTACCCTCTAGCTCTTGTTAAAAGTGATTTCTTTTGAATAAGCTGCCTTTAACACATGTATTTATGTATGTAACAGTTGAAATAACGGATGCTGTTCTCCCCCCTTTAAAGTCCACAACCAGAACATCTATGGCATGAAGTTTTCTGCGAAATCTTTCAAACTTTAAACCCTTTTTTCTTCAGCTTCACTCATTGCTCTTAGCATTTGTAAGACAATGCACTGTGCTACTATCTCCAAATGCTGTTCACAAAGACCGTGACTGAAATGGTTACAGAGCATGAAACAGATAATTCTTTTTTTTTTTTAAACTTATCCACATCTTCCCAAATGGGAATGAATTTAAGCTCAAGCTCATTCAAGCTGACGAACTCCATCCCACAATGCCTTTCTTTCAGGTAGGGGCCCTGTGTTAGAATTCAATGCCAATTTAATTAAAACATGTAACTTTTAATTACCTAACTAATTAATTTAATAAGTGAAAAAATAGACTCAGTGATAAATAATTGAGGTGGCAATGTTCCTGCAGCAACTCACCAGCTCCATGTGACTGACTTCAAGGCTTTGTACAGACATTTTTTTTAGGCTGTAGCAGGCTGTCCCACAAAAATAGAACGCTTTCATAAGCTGACAACAGAAACGCACACACAAAAACGTAAGCATAAAAAAAAAAAACATCCATAGAGGCATTGCAGTGTATATGAAAGGAGCTGGATGACTAAATAAATTTTGTAGGGCAACAATGGTATTTCTTTTACCCGACTATCTCTAAAAGATAATCAGAAATTAAGAATTTGCTTTAAATGAAAATTAATTATGCATCAACAATACTAAATATGATAGAAAGATTACATGCAGACATAGCAGAATAAAAGATAAGAGCAGTAGATTGGGAAATGTTTGCCTTGCTTATTGTATCAGGGTGGTGGCTATGAAGCGGAACATCAATGTAAATTTAGCAAAAGAAAACTTGGTGCCTCTGCAGAGAGGAGTCACCTTGAGATTTGGTTGAGGGAACTTCACAGGATGCTGCTTGAAGCTTAGGCTCAGCAGATAATTACAGATTTCCTGTCTGAAACACTTAACCTTTTTGGGGGAGGGGGAGCGAAGGGTAAGAAAGGCCCTTTTTTTTCATGGCTTTTTCTCATTAATAACACCTAAAACTTCAACATCAACATCCAGCACATTTCCTCCCTCTGGTAAACATCAATCTCTGATTAAGTATCAGGGCATTAAACATCAAGCAGCAACATCGCTGACATTAGAGCCTATAGTGCTGTTCGCAGCATCTTTCCGGTTCGGAGTTAATCACCTCACAAACACAAGTCTCTTCTCTCTGACACTTTCATACGGGATTAACAGGCTGGTTGTGTGTGCTTTAATTAATGCAGATTTCTCTGGGTCATACTGTAGCAGTCGGAGATAATTGTGTTGTGGTTATCACGGGCTTCAGGTGCTTGTCCTTCACCATTGTTTCAAACAGCCAGCTCATCTGTTTCATGGAGTATGACTTGGCATTTCCCCCAAAACATAAAAAAGTTATATACATTAGAGATTTTCAGTAGAAGTCAGCTGATTTATTTATTTATTTTTGCTCTACCAACCTATTTGGCATACAGTGGAGTAACTTTGTGCATTTTGGCTCCTGCACACTGCTTTCTCCTGCAACTTTTACAATGTTACTTATCTTAAAAAGCAAAACGTTGCTCTTCTATACAAAGCAGAAAACACTAAATCGCATATTGATGTCTTAAGAATACAGTCGCCTCTTGTTTGGCGCAATTCCAGTGCTTATTATGATCACTGAAAAACAGCAACATTAAGAAATGTGTAAGCAAGTAGAAATGTGGAGGGTTTGCAGTAGCTGTGAAGGAACATTTCTCTAGCCTGAACATTGAACTGATGGCTGCTGGAAAGCATCCATACATCTCAAAGAGCGGAATTCGTCATCGCTGTTGCTGTTTGAATCCGGTTTGAATAGACACACTGTTCGTATTCCTCCATCAGCTGACGTAGAGGTCGTCAATGTGACTGTGGCTGTGGTGAATGGATGTGGATATTTAATGGATTCTGATGACCCTCTGAAGCACGCAGTGGACTTGCTGCTGAATACTGTCTCTGTTTGAGCTCTGCTTCCACAAGAACAGATACAGAAGATCTTTACTTATACTGCAATATCTGCATGAATTTTAAATTAAAGCTCCTTATTATATGCCATTTAAAATCTGAGCTCATTGAGCTCGTCAGTTTTTTTGTGTTTTCTTTTAACTGAGCTCCTCCCGCGGTGTTTGTTCTGAGCTACCTTGCTTTTATGTTCTGTCTGCTGTAACATAGTAATTACCTGACATTTGGGATAAATAAAATATTCCTCAGTCTTTTTCTTCTTATTATTATAGCAACACTACCCATAGTGACAGTCACCACAACAACAGTGCATAAATCTGAAATATATGCTGCAACTGAAAGTATAAAACGTTAGAATAAATACAGGCTCTTATATTGCAATGTGAGTTATTATTTACTTTAATGTTACAATGTTAAAATGTGACTTTAGGGTACTTTTATATGATTAAAATCAACAAATTTAAAACGGTCTTGGATAAAAAGTCACTTGCGGTTTGTGGAGAACAGGAAAAATACACCAGCGGGCGAAATTACAAGTGTAAGGATTACCAGGCTGCTTTCTTTGACAGAGCATCAAATACCAAGGTGCCCTTTGGCATCTGTGCTGTGACACACAAGGTATATGGCTATAACTAAACAGGCCCTCCCTCCCAGCTTGTTATATGCAGTTTGTAAAAGACCCCCTGTGCATCACATTTAAACACAATGGGTAAGTATAAATTTAGCACATGTTTTGGATGGGGTGTGTTTTAAAAAGCTAATCAAATGATTGTGTTTTCGTTTTACCAACAAATGAAAAGGAAGTGAACAGAAAAGGAATCAGCAGGTGGAAGAAAAGCAAAGCATAGTATAAAAACCTTGAATTGCACTCTCCTGTCTTGACCCTATAATGTAGACTTTGTTGCTTCTTAAAAGAGTACAATTACCTCTCATCACCCAGCATTGGTGCCACTGGTGTACAAAGGCACAGGTGCCAAAGAACACCATGAATGTCTGTCTGCAACATGACAATGGCAGGATTTGCCTCAGTGGGAGGAGTGGGGTGTATAATACCTATCCAGTATATGGTTAAGACAAGGTGGTGAAGTCAGTCACGTTCTTTAAGTCACACCTCAAACATGTTTTCCCCCGGTTATTTATTATTCCTGCATTTCTCACTTTATTACTTTTTAATCTTTTATTTTGTGTTTCCATTTACATTATAACCAGATACTTTAGCACCAGCTTCTGCAGCTATATTCACCAAATCACCCACAGTTCTGCAGCTAATTTGAGTTAAAAGAAAAAAGAAAAGGAAAAAAAAGTTAATTCTGATCGAAAGACTATAAAATATTCACATATTGAGTCACTGCTTGTTGTGTTTCATAGTGAGGGAAAACAAATGAGTCACAGTAGACCAAACACTGCATTAAATGCTATGTTGATAGTTGTTAATACAGTAAATGGCTGAAAAAGATAAGAGATAATGCGCCGTCAATTAGCTAAAATATTAGCTGAAATATTTAGCATGATGAATAAATGGTTTATCCATTGACCAAAATGAAAATGAAAAAACAAGTAGTATAACAATATCCACTAAAACTGTTTAAAATCAGAACATGTCTCCTTCTAAAGGGCTTAAAATTACTCCTGCTCTACATAATTGCACATACGGACTCTTGCATAAATTCCACATTTTCCTTCTATGCTGTTTGCATAACCTTTAAGGAAATTAGTACAAAGGGCATTGACTCATGGGAATTCGCTACTGTTTGACAGCATTATTTAATAGTGATGATTTTATCTTAACATGATGAAAAATTGTGATGTTCTAACAAATTTCCTGCAGAATGTAAAGGGTTGATACAGCCCACAGTATATATATCTATATATCTATATATAGATATATATATGGCCTGAGTCACCTGAAGAAATGGTACAGCAGTATAAAACAGATATTGAGCTCTTTATAAGGAATTAAACAAATGCAATTGAAAGGTTTCCGTTCTGATTAGATTTGTCCTCCTGCTAATAATCTGACAAAAAAAAGTCAAAGTATTTGTGCTAAACAGGAGTGATTTACAGGGAGACAAGTGTGCAGCCTGTTGCATTTGCCTTTGTTCACCCACTATTTAATCCCACATCATTTAATTATACCTCATCCATGCCAAGTGCTACATGCCATCAATCTCAATCAATCAATTACCCAACTAAACAAGCCATGCTTAGACATTCGTTCACTCTCAATTTCCCCATTGTGCTAATTACACTTAAACATGTCATTCCAAATTAAAATTGAACATTTAAATGGGATTAGTAGCATCTAACTGAAACATCACCAAGACAACCAGCAAGCCGCCCTACCTGCCTTTAATTTAGACGGCTTAACCTCGAGAATAAATATGGAGAAAATCCCATAATCTGCTATATTTCACACAGAAAAAAATCAATACACGGCTAATGTTCTTTGAGAGAAGCATTATATTGCAGTGATTGTATGAGTAAGGGAGAAAAGTGGCTGTTTTGTAAGGTTAAACTATTCCCATTAAAATTTGAATAATGTTATTGACCTTTACCTGGGATGGATCACTTAAAGTAATGGGAAATGGTGGCACTGACAGAATTATGATGACAGAAATAGCTTATGGTTATGAATAAGGTCTTGTTCCTCAAAATGCCTATCAATTTGTCAAAATCACTAACATCCACATGCTCAGCTGGAACCCTTAACAGGGGCCCCCAAGCCTGTCGATGTCAGTCATCGTGTCATTTAAAACACTTCTCGCCTCTATCTGTGCCACGCCACGTGTGTCAGTCACTGATGGGAGATCAGATTGCTGCCACTGCTGCTGCTCACCCACGACGAATCTACATCTGTACAGTATTTTTGCCTCGACGCGAGACCTTTCTTCCTTTGTGAGTTTGACGAGTATCAGCAGCGCAGGATGAGGCAGGCAGGTTCAATCCAGCTAATGTATTCAGCATGGTAAACAGGCAGAGTGAATTTGACAACAGATACGAGTTAATAAATTCAGCGCCGTCTCCGAGCAGGACAAGACTACAAAGTGAAACCATGTTTTTTGATCAAGTCACAGCGGCACACCACTTTAAACATTGATATCTTTTTATTAAGACAAGTACTCTTCTGATTTTTTTTTTCCTTTTGTAAAAATGTTGGCGTGAACCAATACAAAATATGCATGGCCATATGAGAAACATCCTCTTCACTACACAAAAGAAAATATGCCACCTGGGAATAGAGAGAAATTTAAGATTCAACAACATAAACAACCATTGTGGGGTTATAAAACAAGCGACCCACCCACCCTGCTCCCGACCCTTCCCCACGCCGCCGCCCCAGGCTTTAAACATAAAGTTCATCCAAATATCCAAGACGTTACAGATCGTTGATAAAACTTCATGTCACAGTAAATACACCATCTTCATCTATGAATGCAAACAGATGCTTGATTGACTGTCTGTGGTCACATCCTATAATTACTAAATAACCGATACTGCATGAGCAAAATGTTACAGTGGAGGAGGAAGAAGAAGAAGAGGTTTCATGAACATCATCGTGATTTTGTTGACACTGACTGTACATCATTTTTGTCTGCTTAACAAATCTAGTTTTTCTTTCTTTGTGAACTAGGTCTATGCAAAATAATTAACGTTTACTGTAACAGTGCACCATATTAAGAACACATAAACTTGTACAACTGAGAAAAACATGTACATCCTGTGGTTTCTTTACTTTTTCGAATAGCTGTGGTACTACAGTATATACTTGGGGCCATAAATTTGCATTCTACCTGAGATGCAAAAAAACACAACTATTAACACTCATGAACCTGAGAGAGTGAAAACAAACATACTCAATATCAAGTATTTCAAAATAACAAAATCAAAAACGGAATTAGAACGATGCTTCCGGCGATCTTTTAACGTTGCCCCATTAAAAGCAGCAATCACCATTTAAGATAAATATCAAATCCCAGAAAACAAAAAGGTCATGCACATAACTGTTCCCATGACACTGTAACTACAATCCAGAAAAGTTACTTTTATTGTAGCTTATTATAGCTTTAAGTACAGTATTCCTCTCTGATAATACAGTACTACAGAGCCTTGTCCTTGAAAATATCCAAATAAATAATAAATGAAGTGAAGCTGAGATAATAACACTTTTTTTGTGGTCATTAATTAAGACAAGTACTATATCCTGGAATACAACATTCTAGTCAGTGGAAGCTGCCAATACTTTTTTTCTTTTCCAGCTTTAAACTCATTCCAGCTTTTTTATGCTGCAGGTTGTAATTGTGATGCCGCTCTATGGTGCGCGGACAGACGACTGGGATGAGTATTGGCCCTGTAAGTTAAAAAGGACGGATATATACAAGGTATACTGTAAGAGTGTACATGAGGATACTGTATGATACTAACCATATGCCTCAAAATCAAAGGAGAAGGCACTAAATTAAGTCCTTCAGTCTTTTCCTTTATAATGATAAGTATCAAGAGGTGGGTTTAAGGCAGTGGTTATCCTTTTTCATAATACATTTACAGATTTTTTTTTTCCTCCATTATTTTAGGCAATACACTGAAATCACTCGCTAATTACCAAACGGATTTTCCTCTTCTAGTCAGAGATGAAGCGCGCGCCGTGTGCACACTGCCGATTTGTGTTGTCGAACAAAAAGAGAGAAATTTCTAACAGCAGACACTTCGTCTGTGAAGGTTTGTGGCTGCAGGATGACAGTAAGAAAATTATCTTTCCCCCAAGTCTAAAGCTATCTGCAAATCTTTGATAACTTGTATGGCCAAGAGCCCTCGCAAGTTATCAAAGGTGAAATGTCTAAAAACACAGCAAGAAAATATAACTCATTCATATTTGCAGAGATACTTGTGTATGGGTAAGGGCAAAAAAAAATAAAAATAAGCTGTGAATTTTTTGTTCACGTGCTGTATTGACAGAGACGTGCCAGGATATTTTACATGGGCAGGAAACACTGAAGGCCTAACATTCTTTCTTCCCTTAGATACGGCAAATAAAAGGGTAAAACCTTGGAAAATTAATAACTCAAGGCCTTTTAACATCTCCCAGTTAACTGGCCAATATAGTGTGCCATCAAATAAAGTCAGTTATTTAGCGAGAAGCTCACTGCAAAGCTCTATGCTTTACACAAGCTATACTTGCTGTATACTGTATAAGCGCACTATAATTATTAGATTTGGTCCAAGGTAGACTACGTGGGTGGTATGAAAAGGTGACAAATGTCATATTTAAAACAAAAGCGAACAGACACATGGCAGGGTATACCAACAGCTAATGAATACCATTAAATAAAATGTTACGATCAGTGTAGCAGGACCTATTTTGTGTAAGGCGTGTATGTGTGAATGTAAAGTTTGACCCATAATAACACCTGCAAACAGAGTCTTTTGGGTCAATAACTACTGAAGAGGGGTAGAATCAGCTACACTTACAAGCTGCAGTGAAGCTCAAGGTAGCCAAGTCTCAAGCTAGCTGGCTGTTGGCTGTAGTTTTCTATTTATCATAGAGACATCAAGCTTATCTGAAGCTTAGCAAAAGGCATTGTGTAGAGTTATTCTCTCTCTATTATAGATTCATTATTTATGTATCCCAATCAGAAATGACAGAAAGGGCTATATAGAACTTAGAACTGTATATCATGGCACATTACAGCTGCCGAGATATCGTAGGTGGAGTTGGGCAAAAGCCTCTTAGCGACTAATCATCAGAAACCACAAAAGATTGGTTGTACTGTGTGGTTTGGTGCGAAATGGTACGTACCGCCACTTTTACATCACCTTCATGTACAAATACATTCTATGATGAGCAAAATTACTCACGACTGTTATATAAGTAATCAACACAGTGAACCTGACCTCAAAGGGGCTGAGGGAAATCTGCGCTGTAATACTTGAAACCCAATCAGACCTGCCTGTACGAGGGAATGTGGGGAGGAGGGGGGGCCTCTGATGAACTTGCAGGCACTGTTGGACTTTGACCCAGCGGGGAGAAATGTGTTGACACCGTATTCCAGTTAATGAACTCTGTAGATTGCTCCAAAAAAAGAAAAAAAGAAAAAAGCACTGAGGAGCAGGCTCATCACGCTGTATCTGGGTACATGAGCTCAAAGCTAGCTGCGGCACACATAGACGAAGCCAAATGCAACAAAAGATCAAGTGGAGTACATGATAAAAGACAAAAAAACGAATCCAATTCAACCGGCGTGTGAGGGGAAAACAACGAAACAAACAAAAGAAAGAGAACAAGGCACAAAATTGTCTGTAAAATAACTGAACTGTACAGAATAGGCCCCAGCTGTCCAGGAAGGGTCGAATAGGACACTCAGCAACACCTCTTCTTCTTACCACTTGGCCACCACGTCAGTCCAACTTTTCCCGCCTTTTTCTTTCTTCTCCTTCTCTTTAAATATTGCCCTCCCTGCCTTTAAGTCATCTTCAACCAATCAGAGTTAGACACAATGCTCCTACAGCACCACCACAACCACTATCACAACCACCAGCATCCCCACCCGTCTCTCCTGGCCTGTCCAGTTTAAATATAATACTCCTTCTTCTCGTCTGTGTTGTTGTGTCCCCCCTCCGCGTTGATGATGGCCGTATCCGCATCGGCTGCGTCGTCCGCCCCTTTGGCTTCATGCGTGAAGTAAGTTCCTGCAAAAGAGCGCACGCAAATTAGCTGCATGCCGCCTCGTCACTCTCTTGTTCACTTCAGTCCCATTGTACTCCATCGGCAACAAAGAAAAAGCAACAAAAAAACCCACTTGAACGCTTAAGATGTGTTCATGATCAAGTATGATTGCCCTGCCGGTGCTTTACCTTTGTGTCTGGCAAAGTATCGACCAAGAACAATGAGCGCGCAGAGGATGGCAAACATCACCACAGCAACCACTCCACCGATGACAGCGTGGTCAATTTTCTGCGGTGCCCCCTCCCCGGCTCTGGAGTCTAAAAAGAGGACAATAACCGTAAATAATTTCATGATCAGCAAACCCTCTCAGGCAGCAACAAAACTAATACCTTCACAGAGACGTGGACAGCACTGGAAGCTGTGGCTATTATATCATTAGGCTGCCAAAATAAACGAAATTGGTTTGTTTTGTCTCAGAGCATTTTAGCATGACCTAACCACAGAGTGGAAACTCTTGAAAAAGCTGCTGAGGAAAAAAAAGTAAGCTTATGTTATTTGCCAATGAAAAATAGATGATAAAGCAGCACAAGCTGGTCCAGAGAGGAAGGTAAACTGTTCACAATATGTTGCTTAAATCCTTAAAATAAGCTATAAATCATTTCAGTTTAGTTTGATTCAGCCTGCTAATAACCAAACTGATGCTTTTTACTCAGAGCAATGTTTCATTTTTCCTCACCAATATCCTTCCAGGCTGTATCTGCGGCATTATAATGCGGTTGTTTTATAAAACCCCTTAAAATTAAGCACCTGTTAATTCAAATTCAAACCCATTCACGTATTACATTTAACACTGACGTTTAACATTTTGGGGGAATAGGCAGATGGGCTTTCTCGCCAACAGTTAGATGAGAAAATCAATATCACTGTTGTGACTGCATAGTAAATAACAAGCTACAGGCTGCAGCCTGTTAGTGTAACTTAGCATAAAGCCTGTAAATGAGGGGCTGGGGGTGGGCTACTGTGGCCTACGGTAATAAAATTCCACTAATTAACCAAATTCAAGTACTGTGAATTTACAGGGACTATGTGCCAGGCTACTTCTCTGAGTTCTGCGGCAACTTGTTCTTTGTGCTAACTAAAGTTAACTCGCTCCTGAATGTAACATGTACAGACATGAGGGCAGCATAGATAAAGAATGAGTGAATAAGAATCTCGCAAAAGTCTCAGCTCACCCTTTATTTCTTTATATTTTGCTAGGATAGCATGAAATAGGTGCAGCAGTTACTGAAACATGCAAACAAAAATCCAAATACCGAACATAAGACAGAAATATAGTTTCTGTACTGTTACTACAAGCTTGAAAGTCAATATTTGGTATCAACAGCTTTATTCTTAACTTTGTTTTAATTTCTCTAAGTAGTCTCAGGAATAGATCTCCAGGTTCTTGAATGACATTCAAAGCTCTTCTTTGGATGTTAGCTGACTTTTTGTTCTAATCCCACACTGCTTCAATGATGTTGAGGTCCAGACTCCGGGGAGGCTAATCTGTGATTGATAGTGTGCAACTGTGTGTTTCTATTCCAGTATGCTTTTACTACATTGGCAGTGTGAAAAATGAAGCTGTTGTCAATCAGATACTTTCCAGGTGGATTAAAATCTGACTATATTTTTCTGCATTCATAATTCCATCAGTTTTAGGAATATCTCAATACCTCTGGCTGAAATGCTCCAAACCATGACAGGGCTGGCTGCAGACTCACTGTTGCACCTCTCACTTGACTTCCTCCATAAATATTGACCATGATTTCAACCAAAAATGTCAACTGTTGGATTCATCACTCCATAAGACCTGTAGGAGCCAATTTTGGATTGATACCTTATGTATGCCGCTAGAGGTCACTTTTTGAGTGACCGTAATTAGTGGCAGATGTGTTTTTGATCAGAAGCAGGCAAATAGTTTGTAACCCCTGCGCTGCTATGTTAATCGTGGAATTAAAGAATCTAAAGGACAAGATGAGTATGGCTGAAGTTATTGGACTGTATCAAGTTTAATAAGTTAATTCATACCAGAGACATCGCATCACCCTCGCCAACGAACACCTCAGTGGCTTCAAGAGTAAGCTTAGCCTGTATAAGACATTAGCCTTTCTCCCTGTGTCCAAAAGGGCCAGATGCACGTATCAGGTTCTGTGTGAGGTTTTTGCTGGATTTTTTTCTGTTTCTTAAGGACACGACTTACTATTTATCTGCTGTAGGGAGTTTAGGCCCGCCACTCCTTCTGTTGCCCTCTGTTTGTCCAGGTTTTTAAGGACACAGCGCACACCACGCTGAGATATGCCAAGTCTCATTAGGAATCACTGGTGCACAAACACTGTCATATACTGTTGATCCTGTCATACTGTGCTATCTTTGCATTTTTCATAGATTTAACTAAGAAATGGGAACAAATTATGCATTTTTGTGACAGGCTGCTAGAAACTAAGTTGTCTGTTGTATGTAGACACAACAGTGATTCATCTCTTAAGTTTGGTGAGTGAGACCATCAGAAAGTCTGGAGAACGATTGCTCAAGACTTTAATAAAATTACTAGAAAATCTGGCTCATTGAAAATAAAATATAAAGAAACTAGGGCTGGCTCGGGACTTTAAAACAGTCGTTTAATTAATAAAAATATCTAATCTATTTTCTGAGCAGGTTTAGAAAAGTCACACTTCTGTCTAAGCATACATTTGTGGTGTTACACTGTTGAACCAAGCTCGTTACGTGGATATTTCTAGCGCTTCGATAGCTGATGTAGCTGCCCCTTGAGTGAGCGATGTTGAAAAATGTTTTAAGACAGTTATTTCACCATGAAACAGTAGACACTGTCTGCAATTTCAGCGAGGGTTCACACACTGTAAAATACAGTCTGATTTAAGAGGCCATTTCTGGAAGTTATAGAGCTCAATCATCAGAAATAGACACAAGTCTGGAGATAAATTGGCGCCCGGTGTCCCCATGCAGAGAAATACGTGGCTGCCTCAGGTGTCAGAGAGTATCACTGTCTAGCACTTAGCCAGATTTATCCGTGCACCACAGAAGAACAAAATTTGAAGCCTTTAAATTTCTAGTCTCAGAATAGTTCAGAGGCATTTATCAATAGTCTATATCTGTGCACATTTGGACTGATGGAGGAGTGGCGGGTGAGGGAATGGCTCCACTGTTCTTTGCTGCATGAGGGAGCAGCTCAATTTTCCATCAATCTCACTAGTCATGCTCTGAACTTGAATGATTTTGATAAAAGACAAGCGGAGAGTTCAGAATTTCTTAAAGCTGCGAGGGCGTAATAAGTCGAGTCGAAGGGTCTAAGACGAGCGACGCGGGCAGATCTCGGCCTAAAAAACAACACCTTATTTAAGCTGCGTTCACTTAGCACCGGGACATCTTAGCAGCGGAGCTACAATGAAACTAATTAATGAGAAAAGTTGTGTTTCAGTTGAGCGCTCCCTTAAAATGGACTCGTCTTCACAGAGCAAGCCGTTGCTGTGCGTTGGGGTGTGCGAAGCAGGGATGTGCAAGGCGCAGTTTGTTTACTGTATCGAGGATGTCAGATAGCGCGGCTCATTCCCCGAGGAGAGGGAACAGCCCATGCTCCATGCTAATGAACATGCACCCACTAAATGGCCTGCGAACCGTCCTGTCTCCTCTCCCCTCCCTCGCTCACTCCCCACCCCACACCTTGCTGCCCTCACCTTGCTCCCCGCTGTCTTCCGTTTGACACATCCACCAGGAAACATGCAGGGTCTCAGCCGCCTCTGCACACCGAGGGAGACTTTTATTTAACAGGTAGAAAAATTCGCCCAGAGTAAGCACCGAGACCTATCACAAAAATGTCAGAGAGAAACCAAAAATCCTATAATACCTACAGTATCAGCTGTTATGGTTGGTTGCATTTCATGTTGCCTGCATTAAGTACACTACTCAACACTAGTTTTTATTTTTATCTCTCTGTGCTTACTGCAGAGGATGTTCTGCAAAAGCATGGTCTTAAATTTAGTATACATACAATAGATAATGAAGCCTGCAGCTTTTTGCAAGGAGATAATCAAACAGTAGCAAAATAATGCTGTGCAACACAAATGTCTGAAGTGCATTTTACGGTAATTCCTAACAGAAAGGTCAGTACCTGTGAGAAGCACTACTCTGTCTTCAGAATTCTTCTCTATTATCAGGCAGGGTAGGTCTGCTGGTAAGATGCTACTTTTTGCTTTTTTTGCAGTGTTTTCGGAAGTTTTTTAAGGAATCAAATCAGAGGCTAAAAGTCAGAATAAACCACACAGTTTTCACTCCGAGGAAACCAAATTTTTCCATTTTGTCAAAGAGATACTAGGTATCTTTTGGTGTCGATTCATGAGCGCTTGACCCCTTGCCATGAAGCATATTTTGAAGTGTTATTTCTTTTAGTGCTGGGCTAACATTGGATGATATTTACTTCAAACCACAGGTTAGCTGTGGTGCCTGAACATCATCAAAAAAAGGGTTAAAACTGAAGCTAATCGCTGACTGAAAACAAAGCACAGACCTCCCTAAATGCAGTGAGTGACTTTGAAAAATCTCCTGGCTGAGACAATTGTGACTAAAGCCACCAACACACCTCCAGCCTTCCTATAAGAACCAGTGCCAAAGGACACCTTGTGCTTATCTCTGTGATGCCAGCAGCTTCTGACAATAAACAGCCTTTGCTACTTTGCTACATACATTTGGTGGCCATGTCTAAGTCAGATGAAAGGAACCAAAAGGCTTCTTTTGGGTTCACAAAAGGTGAATTCAAGATTTTTTTGAGACTTTAACAGCAATTTAACAAATGCCACCTGTGGATAGATAAGTGCCAGACAGTGAATTGCTGGATTAACCCATTTAAAAATGACACACTTATACAAAAGTTTAATTTTTTGGCTCATCATCACTTGATGAGGAGCTTCCTGACTAAAGATCCCTGTAAAAAGATTAAAAAACCACATTCTCACACAATAGTCTAATGCAAGTGTAATAACATTACTACCTTTTACAAAAGGGCCTTTTGTGAATTAAATTCATGGCTTAACACCTGCAGAGCAGATCTCCAAATGAAATAAACTGAAAAAAATGATTCCAGCAAGCTGCTGAATGCTTCAGAATAATTCAACCTTGATTAAAAGAAACCAAAAAGTTCATACACATTTTATTAACTAATGCAAACACACATGTACCAAATATCAGGAGCCAATCAAGTTTAGTGTTTACTTAAAGATGTTTTGACATGCAGGCAGGTGGAAAGCGCTACCTTGTGATTACTAGGAAACCTTCTTTTCCTACTTGCAGCCAGCACTTAACCTGCCAACAATGAATCCTGTATGCATGTCACAAATTACGGACACACCTCATTTGTGATCCTGTAAGGTTGTATGTCGCTCACATGAAAGACTGAGTAAGCAGAACATTGTAGAATAGCAACGTTAAATAAACAGTACAAAGGTTTCCTCTCCAGAAATGCTGATCTGTGTCTGACCCTGATCTCTGACAGGAGCAGGAGCAGATTTACCTCATAAAGTGTTACTGTAATATTACTATCATTCGTCCACATTGCTGTGATGATGCCTTTG
Source organism: Aulonocara stuartgranti (assembly GCF_965226115.1). Classification (NCBI taxonomy): domain Eukaryota; kingdom Metazoa; phylum Chordata; class Actinopteri; order Cichliformes; family Cichlidae; genus Aulonocara; species Aulonocara stuartgranti. Next base: position 13,388,215 of record NC_138950.1, on the reverse strand, counting down.
TCACTCACTGCTCCAGCACATCCAGGATCAAGATTGTGATTCCTTCCGGCATACATGTTCAGTATATATATAATACTCGACTGTGCTAGGAGCAGGAAAAAAACCTCCAAATGACAGGCAGTATTATTAAAGCAGCCTTTGTGGCCTCACTTGAATTAAGTAGAATTTGATTATGTCTGTAATGTGGCTGGTGTCCATACAGCCAGCACAGCTCTGCTCACGGCTCGGTCGGGGAGTGCTGACATGCCCACACAGGCGTCCTGACAGGATGTGCACAGCCGTGGGGATTTATGGGGGAATAAAGAGGATTTGCAACTGATGCCTGTGTCTGCACGGTGGTGAAATCTGCTCCGCTGAACTCCCAGTACCACATGCTTTACAGTCGCACCTTTCCAGCTCTGTACTGGAATGACTAATTGCCTCTCTGGTCAGTAACAGAGCATCCTATCTGACTGCTACTGTCACTGTTAGAGATCACAGCTGCAGGCCTGTCACCGGGCTGATTACATGGACACATGATTTCAGCCTTCCCATCTTTTTCTTTTAATAGTTTTCCACTCACATAATGAGGAATTTCAGCACACATGCTTCAACCCAACACACACACGCATTATAATTTATAGATGTAATTACATGGATATAATTGAAACAATGACTCTCGTGCATTGATACAGACAAAAAAAACCCTTCACTTGCACTGAATAGAGCCTCAGAGTAACTATTTCCAGGACAAGGGCAGGACAATGAAGCATTGCTGCAGAGTAAACTTAAGGACTGTCAATAGCCATTTTTACTGCATTGAACTGCTAACATCCGCAGCTCTTGTATTTGTTGCCATTCGAAAAGGAAATGAACGTAATGAAATGAGCATACGTGGGCAATCTCCACCAAATCATTTTTTTGTATTGCTGTTGTAGCAGACCGTCAATAGAGCACAACATTGTCCTCAGCTGAATTCCAATGTCAATGCTCGCCCGCTAAATAGATTCCCCGTGTCTTTTGTAATAACCCAAACAATGATTCGAAGATGTACCAATACAACAGTGACATTTAACAGAGGTGCTCAGATGCAAGTGAAGGCCTGACTGCAACTAATAAAAACTGAAGCTGAATGGAAGCTATGCCATTGAACTTAACCTCCCTGTTTATTGTATCTTTTGAGACTGGCAAATTTTTTGCACACAATAGGAAGAAGTACCCATGGACACTTCATCCTTTCTGTTTTGTGTGCTTTCACCCCAGTTAAGATCAAGGCAATGGAAAAGGTTGACAAAATAATCAAATCCTTTCTCTTTTGCTAGAGTTTGCTAGAGTTGACCAAGGCGAGGTGCCACAAAAGACACAGTGTGAGAAACATAACATTCAGCCTTGAAACCCTAATGTGCCAAGAACACTCCTATCTATCTATCTATCTATCTATCTATCTATCTATCTATCTATCTATCTATCTATCTATCTATCTATCTATCTATCTATCTATCTATCTATCTATCTATCTATCAATCAATCAATCAATCATGGCATGAGGTAGCCTTTTAACTTCAGGGTGGGTTGGCATACTAACCATTTCCCTGGAGACCAATTAAAATGGACCATTAAAATATATATTTTTTCTGTTTCTAATAACTCTTTTAAATAAATAAAAAAAGGCAGGAAGGGGAAAAAAAAACAATTGCGTATGGGAGTCAGAGTAAACAAACGTGAGAAAAACCTAATTAGCATTTCTAAATGATTCTTTAATTTTTCCAATGAAATACTTCAAAGAAAAAAATGATACATGCGAGAGTTAAAACAACGCTGGTAAATGTTTAATGACTAATTATGCTGAATACTAAATGCACTCCTAACAGTCTTTGTTGAAGTCAATAGCGTACAGGAGTTAAGACTTGACTCCCAAGACTAAACAGAAGTGGAAAACCTGTCAATGACTAAACTGCTGGAAAACATGCTTGAAAACCTGCCAGAGATGGATTCCTATAATACTGTCTGGCATTACATTGCGTGACTTATTCACTAAAAAACAGACAAACCCATGTTCAGGTCGGGCCCTGAAGTCATGTTTGTATTCAGTGCAGCTGCATGTTAAAGTCATAAAGATCTATAAATCCCTGACAGCTTCGCCAAGCACGTAATAAACCTACATTATTGTTAGTAGTATTATTAAGTCCAAAGGGTGCTGTATAGAAGCCAGTGTGGTGTTTACTTGCAAAGCTTATTGGCAGCTAATTTACAGCTTTGCACCTTCTATAAACCAGAAGGATGAAGACTTAAGAAATCCACCTTTAACTCATAACAACCCAAAGCCATGTTTAGTTAGCGAAAGAAATATTGTGTTTAATTGTGTTGTAATCCTACATAAATTATTTATTATTTAGTGAATAATTCTAGTCACGTTTGCAACCTAAATATTTTTTTCCTCTCCAAACAGTGTCTGCAGGTCATTTCAGGTTAAACAACACCCAGCAACAAGCTATTATAGCATGAATGTAGCTGGAGAAGCTGGTGCTGTTTAAGCTCACATGACTGCATTAACATTTTTATCAACTCAAATCTTAAGAACAATTTTCAGCGAGGATATCGAGCTGAAACTGTAAAATTATGGGTAACAAAAAAGAAAAAATTAACCCCAACCTCCTTCCCGCCTTTCCTTTGGTCCTACAGATTAATCAGCAGAGGTTCTGCTGCAGCATGATAAACAACAATTTACTCTGGACTGCAGATACGCTGAAACATAGGGTGTGTTCAATCAAGTCTACAAGATAATTCCCTGTTCCATGTCTTTCCTCTGGCTCCTCTCAGCAAGCTGGGGGAAAGGGAGGGGGTGGGTTACTGGAGGCTTAGCCAGGATATGATGTCCCTGCCTTGGATCATCTCTGAGCATCTGACGAGCTGGAGCATTATCGCCACAGACTCCCTTTATTCCTCCAGAGCTGGAGATTCTGGATAAATTCTGACCCTCTGCCCACAAAAAATACACCCACTGACAGCATGCTAGATGCATACTATTTTTTTTGTTTCTGTGATGCTGTGAATGTCGGTTGTCCATCCTGAAGACAACATTCTCCTTCTTTCAAACTGAAATGAATTTCTCCCGAACAGCCACATACTATGTGCATTTAGCGCGATATGTCTGGCGCAAGTTCAAGCAGTGACTTATCTCTCCCCGGTGGTCGACACAGACACACAAACACACACTCTCTGCATCTTTTCAGACACTGGAAGACCTGACACAATGAACTCCTGTGAAACTTTCTGAACATGAAACAGCACAGAAGGCAAACAACTGTGACTTTCTGTGCTTTAGGTCTGGGGGTGATGCTTCTGAGGCTTCACCAAGGGGAAAAAACATCACCAAAAAAATATTTTAAAAATAAATAAAAAAGTCTACCAAGCAAAATAACATTTTTTCAATTTTTTTGATCCACAAAAAGGAGCAGGAGTTGGTTGACTGCTTTCAGAAATCCTCCTCCATACCTGGTCTCATTCCCAACTCATATACTGATGCTTAGTCCCTTTGGCATCACATTTTAATGCACCAGGTACCACCTTAGAGTAATTTTTCAAGGTTCTGGGCAGTTTGTGAGGCCATAGCCAAAGACGGTAATGGCAGAGAAGCCTGCCTTCTCATGTGGACTTATGCTGGTTGTTACACTTCATCATCCCACAAAATGGTAATCTGAACCCCTGCTAGTCATAAAATGTGTATGTGGTGCGTTGAAAGTAAAAAAAGTGTACGCCTCACAGACTTTCTTAAACAGAACATATTTATGTATTTATTTATTTTATTGAATACATCTGTCCAAGTGACTCTTCTCAGTCTCTACATATATATTAAAAACTCCATGCAAAGGCCGACTGTAACCTCACAGAGAGAATAAAATAATAATGGACATAGTTACCGTGACAACACCCATGGGAAATCCTTTTTTGAAGCAGGACATGACCATGACCGTAACTTTGTGCTGAACATTGGGGGGGTCAAGATCTCTGTCTACATAAATAAATAAATCTGGGTAAATTCCCTGATGATTAGCAACTATTTTGCTGGTAATACCTGAAATGAGTAAAGAAAATCAACAGCCTATTTATGCAAGATACTTGATAATTCTTATATTTGTTGGGTCTGATTATTGGGGAGGTCATAACCTCCCTAACCCCCTCTGGAAATTACGCCCCTGGACATGACCACAAAAGAGTAGCTCAGGCTGTTAATCTCCAACTCCACCAATGAGCACACTCTGGATAACCCTTCTTTCTGAAAAGTACGATGCGAATTTACAAAATGGGCCTAATTCTTGTTTCTTTTTTTTCTTTTTTTTTACATGAGGGACCGAGCCCATAAACTCAGCAGCAAACTGTTCACTGAGGTCAAATTAGAAAGTTGTTCACTATGGGCAGAAATCTGTGCCATCAGAAACTGAATTTGAATAAGTTAAATTTGAATTTGAATTGCTCAGATTGAATCTGAATTGTAACTTGAATAAATGCTTTTGAAAACTGAATTTGAATTAGTCTAATTTGAAATTGAATTTATGGTTTGAAAATGATCATCACTAAATTGAAATTGAATTTTATATTTTGAAAATGAATTGATTTGCTTTGAAACTGCATTTTATCCTTTAAAAATTCAGCTCTCGAATAATTTCAGTTTCACTTCTCACCATTCAATTTCAGTTCTACAATTCAATTTCAGTTCCAAAATTCAGTTTTTTGGAACTTACATCCGGTTCCGGTTCAAGCGCAGATTAATAGAACTACGTTTTACTAGCGGACCGAAAGTGTTACTGACGGGAATCTACAGCGTCTTGAGTTGAATTAAGACTTCAGAAGTCATTCGTCATGTCGAATGACCAGCAGATAAACTCTCAGGTTGGTAATAAATGTATTACATGTATAAGAACAAGCGTCATGTTAACAAAAGATAGCCGTACAGTAACTGTTATGCTTATTGTAGCTGTTAGCTAAAAACGCTAATTTAGCGTAGTTTGCCCTGAATTCAGCTTTGACAACAAATATGATCGACTGTTTCTAGTAGAATTCCAAAGTTGTCATCTTGGACCCTCTCAGAGTACCCCCTCTGTATGCTTGCAGAGACCCCTACAGTATGGAAACATGCAAAACGGTGTCCAAACCTTTGTATTTTAGCTTTATTTATGTCTTACACAGCATCCCAACTCTTTAGCTAACTTAATAACTTTAGCTAAAGTGAATAGTTAGTCTAATTCATTAGTGCAGCATTACTGGATCACCTCTGTTTGAAGTGATATAATGTGATATACAACTATCACTGAAACAGCAAACTTTGTAAATAAGCAAACAACACTTCTCATTCTCTAAACGTTTGGCCACAGCTGTAGATTACACTATCAGTGCTTGTTCACTCTTGACAATAATTACATTTCTAAATTTACTTTGTGCATTTACAGGTAAACAATATCTAATATTTTATCTAAATGACTGCTTTGTCTTTGAAAAGGGTGAAGAGCCTGAGGCCGGTGACAGTCCAGTTCTACTCTAAGTACAGTGGGGCAAAAAAGTATTTAGTCAGCCACCGATTGTGCAAGTTCCCCCACTTAAAATGATGACAGAGGTCAGTAATTTGCACCAGAGGTACACTTCAACTGTGAGAGACAGAATGTGAAAAAAAAATCCATGAATCCACATGGTAGGATTTGTAAAGAATTTATTCGTAAATTAGGGTGGAAAATAAGTATTTGGTCACCTCAAACAAGGAAAATCTCTGGCTCTCACAGACCTGTAACGTCTTCTGTAAGAAGCTTTTCTGTCCCCCACTCGTTACCTGTATGAATGGCACCTGTTTGAACTCATCATCTGTATAAAAGACACCTGTCCACAGCCTCAAACAGTCAGACTCCAAACTCCGCCATGGCCAAGACCAAAGAGCTTTCGAAGGACACCAGGAAAAGTATTGTAGACCTGCACCAGACTGGGAAGAGTGAATCTACAATAGGCAAGCAGCTTGGTGTGAAAAAATCAACTGTGGGAGCAATCATCAGAAAATGGAAGACATACAAGACCACTGATAATCTCCCTCCATCTGGGGCTCCACGCAAGATCTCATCCCGTGGGGTCAAAATGATCATGAGAACGGTGAGCAAAGATCCCAGAACCACACGGGGGGGACCTGGTGAATGACCTGCAGAGAGCTGGGACCAAAGTAACAAAGGTCACCATCAGTAACACACTACAACGGCAGGGAATCAAATCCCGCAGTGCCAGACGTGTTCCGCTGCTGAAGCCAGTGCATGTCCAGGCCCGTCTGAAGTTTGCCAGAGAGCACATGGATGATACAGCAGAGGATTGGGAGAATGTCATGTGGTCAGATGAAACCAAAGTAGAACTTTTTGGTATAAACTCAACTCGTCGTGTTTGGAGGAAGAAGAATACTGAGTTGCATCCCAAGAACACCATACCTACTGTGAAGCATGGGGGTGGAAACATCATGCTATGGGGCTGTTTTTCTGCCAAGGGGACAGGACGACTGATCCGTGTTAAGGACAGAATGAATGGGGCCATGTATCGTGAGATTTTCAGCCAAAACCTCCTTCCATCAGTGAGAACTTTGAAGATGAAACGAGGCTGGGTCTTCCAACATGACAATGATCCAAAACACACCGCCCGGGCAACAAAGGAGTGGCTCCGTAAGAAGCATTTGAAAGTCCTGGAGTGGCCTAGCCAGTCTCCAGACCTCAACCCCATAGAAAATCTGTGGCGGGAGTTGAAAGTCCGTGTTGCTCGGCGACAGCCCCAAAACATCACTGCTCTCGAGAAGATCTGCATGGAGGAATGGGCCAAAATACCAGCTACTGTGTGTGCAAACCTGGTAAAGACCTATAGTAAACGTTTGACCTCTGTTATTGCCAACAAAGGTTATGTTACAAAGTATTGAGTTGTATTTTTGTTATTGACCAAATACTTATTTTCCACCCTGATTTACCAATAAATTCTTTACAAATCCTACCATGTGGATTCATGGATTTTTTTTTCACATTCTGTCTCTCACAGTTGAAGTGTACCTCTGGTGCAAATTACTGACCTCTGTCATCATTTTAGGTGGGGGAACTTGCACAATCGGTGGCTGACTAAATACTTTTTTGCCCCACTGTACATCCTTACAGTGGCTCACAGGACAAGGCCACATTACTGTCCTGCCAGAAGAGAAGAGAAACTTCAGAGTCTTCATGCAGTTCAACACACCTGTCATATTCCATATGACAGGGGTCTCAAACTCCAGTCCTCAAGGGCCAGTGTCATGCAACTTTTCCATGCCCTCGAGGACTGGAGTTTGAGACCCCTGCCGTATGGTGTTCATGCTGTTTTCTACCCCACAGTTACAGCATGTCTGACTGCCTGTTCAGCATATGCAAAAAATATATGATGAGTTTAAGCATGTGATGACTAAGGCCTTCCATTATGGTGTTTGTCATCACATGTCACGGTTGATCTGATATCCTCGTGTTGGTGTTGTTCCCAGATCATCATACTAATTGTTGTTCCAGGATCAACATTGCAAGTGACCAATCAGAATGTTGTGACGTCATACTTTTGCGACTTCGGGAAAAAACGGCGTAAAACAAAAAACTGTACTAAAGCTGCGTGAAACCGCCTCTGTCCGCCGATCAACGGACCCTGACCCTAACCCTAACCCTTTAATAAACAGTAAGCAGAATTGATATTGTCCTTGCAACATTGGAATTTCATAAATGCACGAATGGCTTGGCGCGCAAAAGAATAACGTCACAACAATGTGATTGGTCACTTGCAATGTTGAACCTGGAACAACATTTTCATGATGGTCTGGGAACAACACCAACACGAGGATATCAGATCATCCACATTTCATGTGGATGATCATTTGGAATAAACAAAAAAACTAAAAACTTGTTACTTCATCTTTTATCTTTATTATTATTATTATTATTATTATTATTATTATTCATTTTTCATTGTTAGGCATTGGGTTTATTTGTAGTAGTCCTTTCCAACTTCTTTCCCTCTTCCATGTCACTGTGTCAGCTTGTCAGCATCTATTTGGGTTTGGAAGTGGAACAGAAAGTAAGGAAATCCAAAGTGCCATTAAAACCAGGAGAGGTTCTTATATTTCAGAAGAAGGGATTAATTCAAAAGAAATTACCTCAATGCCATATTTTATTTAGGAACCCTAGAGAGCACTTTGCAAAATAACACATTCTTATAATGTCACCGTCAGATGAGCCAAGCTACAACTGTCAGGGAAGGTGATGTAGGTACAGAGCATATGAGAGTGGTTAAGTTAATGTCTCTTGTCTAGATGAAGGCACAAGAGGGATCAATGGCAAGGCGTAGAGATTCAGTATCTTCAGTCTTCAGTGGACACTCCATTTCTGGCACAAAACACCTGTAACAGATGGTCGATTTAGGAGGTGACCCGACAACTTCAGCCTGTCAAACATAGTAATGGAGCAGTATGTTTAAAAAAAAAAAAAAAAAATCTAATTAAGCATGCACTCAGTACCCTAAGAATTATTATGGTAGTTAAACACAGTGATAGTTGTATATCACATTATATCACTTCAAACAGAGGTGATCCAGTAATGCTGCACTAATGAATTAGACTAACTATTCACTTTAGCTAAAGTTATTTTTTTTAATTTTTTTTTTTTAAATGACATCAGAAACAGCAGTATGCGACATTACGTGATGGCAGAGCTTCAGTTCATCCTTTGTCATTTTTTTTTTTTTTTTTTTTAAATAAATAGGACAGGGGGAATGAATGAGAGAAAGAGGGGGAGAGAAAGAAAGAAAACCAAAGGGGAGAAGAGACGGTGAGAAGGGGGGGGAAGAGAGAGAGAAAAAAAAAAAAAAGAACTCCTGGGTCACCTGTATGGAGAAAAAAAAAAACAAACAAAAAAAACAAACAGAGGAGACAGCAAACAACAAAGAGCAACATAATAATAGAGAAAACAAAGCACCATCACAATAAACTAGCTAGCCATAGATATCAATATTTACTAAATAATAAACGATATTGTGCAGCACGCAAGATAGACAGCGCACAGTGTGCTTTGAGGTAGCAGCCAAGAAAGCTTTAGTCCGCGTCTGTGAATACCCATGTGTGCATACCTGTGTGGATCAGCATGCTTGCATTCCAAAGGTTTCTCCATGTAATGATCTGCTAGGGAGTGTGGGGGGGCCACAGCCCCGTCCTCCAGGGTGTGAAGCGGGTATGGAGGAGATCAAAACTCCAGACATCCAGAGGCCCCCAGAACACAAGAGACCATGGAAGACCAACAGAGGGGCAGCCGCGCCACTGTTCCAGTAAGAGCTGAGGAGAGTCCCAGATGAGGGCTCGCCCAGCAGCCGCGGAGCAGAAGTCAGGGGGAGTTGCAGTGACGCGCCCGTGAGCTCCGCCGGCCCCCAGCTGCGCCTGAGTGACCGAGCCCCAGGCCGAGAGGCCGGGGGCACCCCACCTCCAAAGGGGCCCGAGCGAGCCCCAGGCCCCAGGCCCCGACAAGCGGCCGCCAAGGAGTGAGCCGGTGTGTACCCGGACGCCCACCCCCAGACACAAAGAACCACCAACACACCGACACCTGAGGGAGTCCGCCACCGGCAGGGGAAGTGGTGGTGGGTGGAGATAGGCCTCCAAACCTTGGAGGGCCTGAGGTGTCCCCAGAGAGGTGGCGTCTGATACCCAACCTGACATATAGACACAGACATACAGGCACACACAGACACAAACATCCATTCCCACCCTCATGCTCTCATATGCACTCACTCCACACTCAACCAACGTGGAGACAGACATAAAGAGACGCTGTACACACAATCACACTCCCCAAGCGTACTCTACAAACCGGGTCTAGGTACCCTTGTCCCTGGATAGCTAAAGTTATTAAGTTAGCTAAAGAGTTGGGATGCTGTGTAAAGCTAAAACACAAAGGTTTGGACACTGTTTTGCATGTTTCCCTACTGTAGGGGTCTCTGCAAGCATACAGAGGGGGTACTCTGAGAGGGTACAAGATGACAACTTTGGAATTCTACTAGAAACCGTCGATCATATTTGTCAAAGCTGAATTCAGGGCAAACTACGCTAAATTAGCGTTTTTAGCTAACAGCTGCAATAAGCATAAAAGTTACCTTACGGCTATCATTTGTTAACATGATGCTTGTTCTTATACATGTAATACATTTATTATTAACCTGAGAGTTTATCCGCTGGTCATTCGACATGACGAATGACTTCTGAAGTCTTAATTCAGCTCAAGACGCTGTAGATTCCCGTCAGTAACACTTTCGGTCCGCTAGTAAAACGTAGTTCTATTAATCTGCGCTTGAACCGGAACCGGATGTAAGTTCCAAAAAACTGAATTTTGGAACTGAAATTGACTGGTGAGAAGTGAAACTGAAATTATTCGAGAGCTGAATTTTTAAAGGATAAAATGCAGTTTCAAAGCAAATCAATTCATTTTCAAAATATAAAATTCAATTTCAATTTAGTGATGATCATTTTCAAACCATAAATTCAATTTCAAATTAGACTAATTCAAATTCAGTTTTCAAAAGCATTTATTCAAATTACAATTCAGATTCAATCTGAGCAATTCAAATTCAAATTTAACTTATTCAAATTCAGTTTCTGATGGCACAGATTTCTGCCCATAGTTCGCTCACAGCCATCGATAGTACCGAAGGCAACCCCGAAGACAAAGTTTTACAACCCAAAATATCGCCCTCTGGTGGCCACTAAAACAAATGCAGGTTTAAGGCACTTCCAAAGCTTGACTGATGTTAAATTTTTAAGACTGATGCCAATAACAGCAGTCGGTTGTTTAAAAATCCAATAGACACATGAAACATAAACATATTTCTCTAAAGGTTGTGATGTTTAGTTATTCATTAGCCTTTACTAAAATAATATGACATCAGACAAATATGGCAGTTTAGAAATAATCTTCTTTCAATGTCACAACAAGTTGTCAATGAGCAATTGCTTCGATCTCAAACACATGTTGCTAACAGGAAAGTTGCAGAGTGCCTTCTGGCAGAGAAACTATGCAACTATGTAAAGTTATTTATAGTTTACAATTATGTGAAGTTTTTAATCAGTTTGTAAGCTACATAATTATGTTTGGTTTTGTAAGGAACACTACAAGGATATGTGAGCAACTAAAGTAGCTAAAATAAATGCTACCAAACTAAAACAAAATAAATGCTACCAAAGATTTACTGTACTGTACCTTTAAAATCACTAAGGATCACATACAGTAGCTAAAGAAGTTCAGTTGCCTCTGATTACAAAAAAAAACCCCTACAGTGGTGGCCATGCCAAGTCAAACCAGTCTAAATGAATGAATAAAAAATAGTTCTGTATACTTTATTGGAGAGAGGAAAATGCTTTACTTTGCTGTTATGCTGATTAAGGTAGCGCAAACCAATCTACCGCAAGCCAGCTTAGCATTGCCCCTGTGACAGGGTATTTAGAAGAGTAGTGAACTGCAAGAAAGCTCAATTACATCCTCCCAGCATGTACTGAGTAAATCACGTTAAATCCTCTTTTCAAGCCTGTCTTTCGGAAATTACTGGAATGTTACAGCAGAAAACACAGAGGCGACTGCAGCAGAGTAACTCCGAGGAGAAGAGCTTAGAGAAAACTGCAGAGTAATGCACAGCTTTGCAAAGCAACTTCCTGTTGTGACTCTGCCACGCCCAGAGAGAGTCAGAAAGCTGAAATGAGGCTGTAACCATGCAGTGCGATCACTGACATGCAGTACTGCAGATAGTGAGGACACATAAGGAAATATTTCTTAACTTGCTCTGGGGAAGAGCTGTGTCATAGCGGTTTATGGAGGAGATCTCGCACATATAGCCCTGTTTTTAGTAAATGAATGCATAATGCACACAAATACTGCTTAAAGGCCGGTGATCCAATGACTGTATAAATGAATGCTGTCTGGAAGCATCCCCCTCTTTAGACTCCCGTAGCTCTTTGTTGCACTCTTTCCAACTTATTGGTTGCTTTTTGCTTTTTTATGACTTTATGAATTGCAGAGTGGTCAGAACAAAAGAGGAAAATTGACATAACTCTAAAGTAGCTATTGATAAACTGATCTATTCTTTAAGGATAGTTTTTGTATTGAAATGTCACATTCTGGCATATCTAAATGTCAGCTCCCAAGGTTGCCTCACCATCTGTCTAGCCTTAACGGTGCTTTTGAAATAATAGCAAAACTTAAAAAAAAAAAAAAAAGGTTTATATTGAAATGAATGTTTTTTTTTATTTTTTCAGCCGGGGTAAATCAAAGCGTAGAATCCAGCACACAGATGATGCCAAAAGGGTGCTCTGCTAAAAACACTGCAAATGAACTGCCTTTCATTGAGTTCATATGTGTTTGAGAAAATAGTTATTGATGTTTTTTGGCCTCGCAAAGACGAAATGTGACTGGCATTTGTAGAGGAGATGTAAAGGGCATTATAATATGATGGATGGGCCGGTTGAGATATAGCTGCAGATGCTGATAAGATAGCAGAGCAGCAACGCGGAGTCTCTAAATTTTCTCAGATCAAGATCATGTGACTGGAAAAGCCTGTGACAGGTGTCTCTGGCAGCCCTGCACTGCCTGTTGTCATTGTCACCTATCAGAGGCACTATCTGATTAAAACTGGCCATCCACAGTCTCTTAGCTGTAGGTACAAACCAGCGTTCACTCTCTCGCTCTCTCCAAACATCTTATCGCACTTGCATGCAGGCTCTCTCTCTCTCTCTCTCTCTCACACTCACACGCACACACACACGCACACACACACACACAACTATTAGGAGGGACAGCAGTGGGGGCATACAGTACCTTGCGTGTTGACTGGGTTGGTGGTGGGTGTGGGGATAGTAGTGGGAGCATCTAGATGAAAAAGAGTAAAAAATAAAGAACATGTATAAGAAATAAAGAAAGACAAGAGTAAAGAAAGAGACAAAAGTCATTGAAGATGAAAAGCTATACTATAAAAATTATGATATGCACACATTTTAGCTACGGTGTGAGTTACTGTAAGGTCATGCCCGTAGCTTTGAGACTGGTTCAAGGACAGAGCAACACTTTTTAAGTTTATCTTAAAACAGAAGTCAGGTACAAAGTCAGGCACCCGTATGAACATTTAAACATCGTTTGCACTGTTAATTCATCCTCTTCTTACTGGTCCTAATGCAGCAGTTCTCCAATCAATTTAAGTGATTTGGTACTTTTTTTTTTGCAAAACTCAAGAAAAAGCAAAAAGAAAAAGAAAGAAATTCAAAACTTTTACAGGGCCTTGCCAATGTCAGTTAAATCAAAATCAATCAAGCACCTTTCAAAGTCACATTTTTTAAGTTATGAAATCTTTTTGTCTAACTAATCATCTGCTGCAGCTCTACAGAGAAACACTGCCCAGGAAACAAAAGGAGGAAATTGGGTTCTAAAAGAATTTGACTTTAGAGGATAGCCTCTTATTCAAGCCGGGGCACAGAAGATAAACTTTGTTTTGCAAAAATCGGGACTGCTTTTGTTCTCAATTTATTTTACTGGAAATGCCTAAGTAGCACGGACCAGTATGAGTCGAAAGATTAGAGCAAACAAACATGTGTTCATGTTCGTATGGACACCTGACTGGTGTTTTAATACAGACATGGAAAAATGTGGACCTGTCCTTCAAGCAAAAGCTGTGATGTAAAAGCTAACATCAGCATGTTAACATGCTCAAGCAACAGTGCTAACATGCTGATGTTTCAGAGGTAACATTTTTACCATGTTTGTCATATTAGTTTGTCCAGACGTGGGGGGGGGGGGGGGGGTGAGGTGCAGTGTCTGAACTAAATTTAAATGGCAAACCATCAAGTAATTGTTGAGATAGAAAAGTCTGAGAATCAAGTCATCCAGAGTCATCCTCTGGTGAATCGACATTGCGTTTTCTTGCTGGGGATGACCATCGTAATACACAATCATACACTTGGCTTTTAAAAATAAGCCTTCAACTGCCACGTGGAAAAACTGCTTGTAAAATGTCCACAGTTGTCGTCACCTACAGCACCCTGGAAACCCAGAAAACTGAGCCTTGTAACAGTTTTATGAAAACATGTATTTTAACCTTTATCTTTTCCTAAACAAGTGCTAAAGTTTTTGTGCCTAAACTTAACTGAGCAGAACCAATGAAACAAGCAAAAGAGTAAGTAAGAGTAAATTTCAAACTTCAAACCAGACAAACTTAAAATGGTCCAAGCCAATCACATGGCAGTACCTCAATGTATTTAGGCATGCGTATATGGCGAAGGTGACCTGCTCAAGTTCAAACTGAACATCAAAAAGGGGAAGAAAGGTGACTTAAGTGACTTTGGTTGCTGGTGCCAGACTGAGTATTTCATAAAATGCTAATCTACTGGGATCTCTAGTGTAAAGAGACAATAGCCCAAAAAAGAGAAAATAACCAGTGAGTGGCAGTTCTGTTGACGTCAATGCCAGAAGTCAAAGAAGACTGGTCACACGGCTTTAAGCTACTAACAGTAATTCAAATAACCCCTTGTTACAACAAAGATATGCAGAAGAACATCCCAGAATACTCAACCCCGAAGCAGATGGGCTACAGCAGCAGAAAATCACACTGGGTGCCACTCGTTTAAGCCAAGAACAGGAAAGACAGCCGAAGATTCAGGCAAACTCATCAAAACTAGACAGCAGAAGATTGGAAAACATTGCCTGGTCTGATGAGTTTTGATATCTGCTGTACCACCTGCAGATGGTAGGGTCAGAATCTGGCATAAACAACATAAAAGCATGAATCCATCCTACCTTCTAGCAACAGTTCAGGCTGCTGCTGGTGGTGGTGTAATATTGTAGCGGGGTATCTTCTTGGCACACTTTGGGCCGCTCATTTAATGCCACAGCCTACCTGAGGCTATGCCGATCTTCTTATGGCTGCTTCAAGCAGCATAATGCAACATGCCACAGAGCTCAAATCATCTCAAAGTGGATTCTTGAACACAACAAATAATTCACGTTACTCATATTGCCCCCACAGTCTTCAGATCTCAGTCTGATGGAGCACCTTTAGGATGCGGCAGGCCAGAAATCTGCAGCGAAAGTGTGACGCCATCGTGTCTACATGGACCAAAATCTCTGAGGAATGTTCCCAACACCTCGTTGAACCTGGTCATGAAGAATTAAAGCAGATCTGACGACAAATGGAGTCCAACTTGGTAATGTGTACCTAATAAAGTGACCGTATTTAAAAACATTGTCCTTTTTCAGACATTTCACAAGTTAAGAATGATCGTTCATTTCACTAAAAACAACCTCATAGTGTTTCTACAGGTAAGCCAAGAAATGAAAGTATTTAGCACACATCATCTGGGGATCATGAATAGGTGAATACCAAAACCCCATTAAGTAGTCGCTGAGCCCAAACAGTCATGTCACTATCATGGCTAAAAATACAATAAAAAAAGGCATTAACATTTCACTATACAGGGGTTGTTGTATTATATTTCATAATGACAAGCTATTATATTTCTTTATTTGTAAAAAAAAAAAAAAAATTCTAATTAAGTATGAATAATAATGCCTGGCAATCATGCAAAGGTATTACTATTTTCCACAGTCTCAATAATTGAGTCAGGCTGCAAATTAAAGCACTTTGGTGGTCTCCCGCTGCAGCACAGCAGAGCCCTGAGTTGCATCCCCTGCCCCACACTGTACTGATTAGGCCTGTCACTAACCCCCAAACAAAATAATCAAAAAGACAGAATGGAGGGCAATTCAGGTATGCAATAGTACTAAGGAGGGCTGAAAGCTTCCTCATCAGGGGAATATATGCCAGGCTCTGGTGCAGAGGGAAGACAGCACGACCCCTTGCTGTGGGAGAGTCACAGCAGGGGAAATTGGCTGGCTGTCTCCATGCCTTTACTGTCTGCACTCCATCAAAAGACAGCAGTGGGGGACCACACACTCCCAAACTAATGATAAAACATCAAGGACAGCATAATGTTGCCGCCGGGGATGGAGTGTATGGCAGAGGTGGTGCTGATGGTGGTAGGGTGTAGCATCGGGTATCAGGAAGAGATTCGGCTCTGACAGTATTTGAAAAGGGGGGTGGGCTAGATTTCTTTCCCTGTGACCGAAGGCAGTGTGATAGCTGAAATGTCAGTGTCTGGAAGAGGGAAATTGGCCATTCAGGGATGAGGGTCTTCACAAAGGCCGGGATAGGATGTGGCACATATAATATCCAGACGAACAAGAATTCTCCATGGGCAATTTCCAGGCTGAATGACTCTGGGCTCAGCATTATGAGGGCTGAAATATGAGTGTATTTTTGAGAGACCATATTTTCAGGGAGCATTTGTATCAGTGAAGAATTTGATATGAGAGAATTTAACCATAAAGTGAAACAATGTAGGAGAAATTGTTTATCTATGCCTGCTTACACCTGCCTGCCAACATGACGGCGTGGAATGTATTTTACTTGTTTCTTGTTTTCTCTGCTTACTTCTCTTAGTTAAAAGTGCCCTTTATATAAAGTTTTGCAGAGGTATTCTATAAAAACACACATAGAGAAAAAAAGCCTGTAAAAGAGGTTGCATCAATTTATCTAACGATTTCTCTTTTTTTTCTTATTGCGACGAAAAAAATCGGCAAGCTGTTGTGTTGAAACTCATTCCACACTGTGTTGCATGTTTCATAAAATCAGTGTGATTCACAAGGACACAGTTTCCCGACAGCCTTTCATAAGAACAAGGAGACCCACGAGCCCCGTCATGTTATGTCGAAACCCTGATAAACCCTAAATTCCCAGTGCTTGTGAAGCTTTGATTTATTTTTTTTGTCTGTAGAGGATTTTTTGGGTCAGGAAGTCAAGTGCGGGCTTAACCATGGTGGCAAAGTGAGGGTTGTTTTCCTGCCAACGGGCAGCATGTGTGAGTTATAGCATCAGGTCACCTCTATGAGAGAAAGGCCTCTCTCTGACCAGCTCTCCCTAACAACACACACCAGCCAGAGGGCACAATTCACCGCCTGTTGAAGGCACACCCTTGTGGAGAACAGCATGACAGGCCTCTTTTTCAGCCTTTCAACTGGCCACATACAATACGAGCACTACAATGGGGCTTGATTTGACGTGATGTTACATCGGCCTCACACCTGTCCCGGCTGTCACGCAGTGAAAGGTCATTAGTCTTTTTGAAATAGGAAGAGCCCGAAGAACCAGTGCTGGTAGAGGGTGGCAACAGGCTGAAACTGATAGACAATTCAGGCCCAGCTCTATCAATAATTCTGCAAGCAAATATTTATCAAGTACAAAACAGCTCATTAAAATAAAACTATTGGTTGCAATGCCCTTAGTTAAATAAAATACTTTTTTTTGCAACAGGCGTGTGATGGCTTTAGCAGGAGCTCGCAAATAGCAAAACAAAGCAAAACTGGCAGATAAGAGAGGGAAAATTGCATTTTACAACAGAAAAATATGAGCCTAATGCTAGCTGGCCAGATAAGAGGGGTGCACTGCTGGAAAGCTATGGAAAAAAATGGCACAAGGTTATCACGCAAAGAGCAATGCATGTTGCAGAGACACACATTAATTAAGCTACTGTTGCAAGCATGATTAGTCTGGGACAACAAACTCTCACGTGGACCACAACATGATTTTTTTCTGGCATTAAATCCTCCAGAAAACAGGAGTGGGAGTCGCAGATATAATTATATGCAGTTTGAGCACCTTTTACCAATCTCCTGTGTCTCATTACGGAGAGCTAAAGTCATGGAGCGTCCACCATTTGCACACCAGAGAAATGGTGTTTAATGGAAATTGGTAAAATATGTGGATAGGAAGTTACTAATTGAAGGAGTCATGGCCAAAGGCACAAACACTGACAACGCAGACACTGTAGCTTTTATTCGGGACCGGAGAACATTCGCTTCCCGTGGCTTTCAGTCATTCACGTAAGTGTTATGGGTGCAGAATGAATCAAATGATACATGAATTTAACAGCAGTAGACACGCATCATGCATGAGTTCCTAAATGCCCGCAGGCGATTCAGTCGAAACTTCTGAACTATTAGAATATTATATTACTTTCAAGATCTGTGATGGGGAGTCAAAAAATGCTTATGCCACTTGTTCAAAATTGGAGAGGATTTGATCTGAGAGAGTACAATAAATCTTTGATTCCGAGGAATCTTTACACAGCAATTAGAAATTTAGCCGTGGTAGCTTGAATAACGCTGCCTTGAGTGAGCTATTTGCTGGCATATGCTGTCCTTTTGTTTGGAAGTGATCATTATAGGCCCATTGGGAACAAGCAGATGCCATCATCTGCCTGGCAGAGCACAAACCATGGGGCGGCAGAGTTATGGGAGTTACAGGAAATCTACGTCATGGTGACAAAGTCACGCGTGTCAGCTGGTGAAATAAACACATTAGTCCTCGAGCAGAACTGCTGAATGTCAGACATACAGTGATGAGGAATTCTGTGTATGTTCCATTAACTGCGTGCAGGGAGACATTTTTATGTGACTGAAAATATTCCAGCAATGATAAAATGGAATACCAGCGCTTTTCTGAGTGCTTTGTGCCTCAGAGATTTGGATTAGCGACATCCTGCTGTGTTTGAAGCCCAGTTTAGAAGACATTCCTAACACCCCACATGGTTATTCTTCAGAAAATTCAAACCATCAATAGCACCTATGCAGTTTCAGCAATCACGGGGGAGTCATTTCACAACTCTGTAATGCTTCCAGGTGTAGAAATTCAGTCTCAGGTTACTCTTACAAAGCCCCAGAAAACCATCATCCCTGCTCCAACAGTAGCTGTTTATTCTTCCTTAATTCCTCTAGAGTCTGACAGCTTTTTGCATCCTCTGCACAAGACCTTGTCCCTCCATTAAAATCCTTTTCAATGCTGGCCCTACAATTGGTGAAATGGTGTTGACATGAAGGCCATTACAAACACATTTACTTTCACAAATGCACATCTTTCAGCAACTGCCGTAAACATCTGCTCATCAGCTAGACAGAAAAAAAAAAAAAAAGAACTGTTACATTGCTGGTTTTTGACACACAGTTCATGGCTGTCAACATGACCTAAGCAAGCAGACTGAGTAATAATCAAAACAATATCACCAGCAGGAAACCTGCAATCAGCTCTTGCACAAAATCCACAAAAAGCCAATTTTGAACAACAGAGCCTTTCTCATTCGACTCTGCAGCTTTGCGCATGTTAGGCTTAAATGTGAGTGTTGATTTTGGAGGCCAAATTTAACAAACTGCATCAACCCAGCATGGTTTGGGTGGTTTTAAAACCAAGCTGTCCTGTTTCTTTCTGGGTTTTTAATTCGGAGAGAGAGACGATTGGTTCACTTTAAAAACACATAGTTGATATTATTCTATATGCCGCGTGACTCCTCATACCAGTATCGGTGAAAGGAATACAAGTGCTATGACCACAACAAAATGTTTACTGCCACACAGATTGGATATAAAGCATATACATACAAGGAATTACAGTAAAATAATGATAAACATACAGCTTTAAATTTATTTTTTATACAGCTTAAAGGGTAACTCATTGACTTAGTGCCTTTTCCTTCACTTTAACAGTTTAAGCTGTATAATTTACCATGACTGGCATCCAGACTAGATTCGGTGTTACAAAATCCTGCCAGTGAGTACACGCCCGAAACTGCGAATTTTAAGTTTCTTTCCACCCAAAGAAACATCCCCCCTGCACAGGATGAAAGAGAAAACAGCCTCCAGGTTTAAAGGGACAAACAAACCACAATCTCATCTGAACATCAAGAATCATTTTGATTCCAGCCCCTGACATTTGTTTAAAGCAAAGACTTACAAGCAACCGGCAATAGGTTATGAGTCTTAGGTAAAAAGAAAGAAAATCTATTTGAGGTAACGCAAACATGTATTTTTGTTTATATTTCCTGAGAGCCTAAACAACAGATTCTCATTCCTGGTCTTGTGTATGGTCACTGGCAGACAATGCTGTTGGCACACAGGCAGGAACAAATTGAAACTTGGGAGTGAAATACAAAATGCTTCTCTAAACAGCAGGGAGCAAGCACTCCAAGGAGAGAAAGCTAAACCCACCAACAATGGCTGCACCTGCTGAAAATTTATTTTCCCCTTATCCACATCACCCCTGCCAGCCACCAAAAATAGGAAATTAAGGTCCAAGTAGTGTGTACCTCACTGACATCAAGTTACGAGATTTCTAAATGATGAAGTCCGCGGTGCTTTGTGCAACTTCAAACAGCTACCTCCTGCTGTTCCCCCCTCGGGGATTCAAGTGCAAGTGCCTGATGCCTTTAAACAGTTGTATGGAGAAAAAAAATGTTTTCAGAATTATGTGCAATTGCATCCAAGTAAAATTTACTGGCAACGGCAAAAGTAGTCGAGTTAGTCATTAAATCCCTATGTTTAGATTTTGTTTTGTGTTCCATTTGGTTGTTTTGTTGAGGATTGTACTGTGTTTAAAAGAAAACAAGAAAAACACAAAAACTCCAATTAGTGTGAAAAGGCTGACAGGCATGTTAAGCTAAGAAGAAAATGAGGCCTCAGTGAAGAGAGGTTAACCAAGAGGAGCAAACTGTCTGTGAAATTTAAAGTCAAGTCCTGGGAGAGATGGTCCCTCAATTGCCCTTTACTGGATGGCCGGAGAACACATTGAAATTCCAACCACTTCGACGTAAGTCAACAGCACCACGGCCGATCTTGATCACAGAAAATGAAGTAATAGCCAATATAGTGCATAGTGTTACGCAGTGCTCTTAGGAATATGGTACTGTTTGTGCATGAGTGTGACGATGCATGTCTGTATAATCCTTGTCTCCACTGGTGGTAACGGAAGGTGCATATTTCTGATAACATTTCTAAATGCATCACAGTCTGATAGCATATTTCTGCACAAAGCAAGGTGGCGTCTATTTCCAGACACGGTGCAGACTTTAAAAAAGCGATAACCTTACAAGGAGATACAAAAAACTGCATTAAATTAAAAATGGAAATGAATCAATAAGTGTTTAGTAGACTAGGCGTCAACAGGCATTGACATCAAGGCTAAAAGAAGTGACCTACTTTTCTTTATCTTTGCTAATTGCTCAACGATAACAACTCAGACATTCTAGGAATGCAATGCTAAATTAGTCAAGTACCTTCTTAAAAGTGTCTGTGTCCTTTATCAGTGAGCAAAACCAGACAATGAATGATAAGCAATTCCACAGAACGGAGGAAGAACTACAAAACACAAAAAAACCCCACATTTGAATAGTTACATTTGGGCCACACATTCAGGGGAGGTAAGTATAATGTGATATAACATATAGCTGCTTCTGGGTTTCTACTGGGTCTGATTTATTTGCTGCTGCTTCAAAAATAATAATATACCATAACACAGCTCTCTATTTGGGTTTTTGACATCCCAGTGTAATGCCAACAGCCACTTTATCCATCCCTTTGTACTCCACATACTTCAGAGTCATCATACATTGATGATACAGCTACAGCTAAAATCTTCAACATGAATTCAAAGCCCTGTGGATTTGTCAGCTGCCGCCACCTTTTAAACTTCCTATTTCTCTAAATAACGGCTAACGTACATCTATGCTTGAAAAGTGGCTGCTTGTATGTACACAGTGTGCCATCACTGTAACACAAAATCATAACCACCAAAGCTGCCGAAGGTCTTTAAGTCTATAAGCTTTTCATAGGAATGATGAGAATCGATGGAGGTATTTAAAATAATAGTGTAAAAAGGAATAAAGTATAACATCTACCATGTACATAGAGGATGTAGTCGACATAAGCCTCTCCTACAGCATTGGACGCCACACAGCGGTAGGTGCCATTGTAGGACTTGTTGAGGTTCTCGATGTAGAGATCAGAGCCGGTGACCACAGCATGAGGCGGCACGTCCTCATCTACTCTCAGCCAGTTAATCTGATGGGGACTGGAGAGCACAAATACCACACACATCACTCAGCCTCTGTATATCCATCGTAGAAATCTGAAATAAAGGTCAAATCTGAGAATCTGAGAAGGGCCATTGGCAGGCCCTGTCTAATGATGTAGTTTATACAGCATGCTAACAACTGGTAACATTTAAATGGTACACTGAAATGTAAAGGTTAAGAGGGTATTTGGACTGGCGGGGAAAATAATATACAGTGGAAAATAGAAAATGAAACAGAAGTCTCAAGCACTGAAATGCATCCATACTCACTGTGGCTTTCCTTCAGCGATACATGTCAAATCCAGATTGTCACCCTCTCTGGTTAAACCTTCAGGATATGTCACCACGATCTTTACTTCTGGTTTATCTGGAAGTTAAAGAGATCAGTATTTACAATGCTTCAGTGGTGTAAGCTATAATCCAGCTGACTTTCTTTCTCATACTTGCAGCTAAAGGGTGTGTTAAATGATTATTGGACTCTAAAGCGAAGCGCAGTGAGAAACAGACTTCTAAATGAAAGAAAAACAGTCAATAACGAAACATAGAAGAGTATGAAATGATTATAGATGTGCTCACTAGACATCCAGTCCGCCTGCAGTACCTTATAGTAAAATGGCTTTTCCCCCCCCCCTCCTCTTATCAATGCTAGCCAAAGATTGCCAAAATGTCAAGCGGTTGCAGTCAAGCTTTCTCTTTTTCCTTGAAAGGTCAGACAAAACAGTTATCTTCTGAAAAAAAATTAAAATTCTGCACAGACTACAAAAGGGTACCTTAACCTTTCTTTGATGTTTAACAGCGTAAGGCCGTGTGCATTACCTCTTCAATCAATTCACCATTTAAAGAACACATAAACATCACTGATACCTGAGGAGAAACGTTTTCCCTTATGATTGCTGTACCTCTCAGGCCAAGGCACCATTACACTCTAAGAAACACCAGCTGTACGATAAAGCAGTCAAATACATGCGACACATCTACGGCATGAAGGTCTGAGGATACTACAAGTCTTTCTAAGACCGTATCAACTGCAAGTTATTTATTCCTGTGTGCGCACAGTTCATGCAGGAGTCGTGCAATATGGCAGTGTAATCTACACCGCAGCATGGCGCAAGATCTACACCTGATCACGCTCAGCTATAACGCTGGGTTCAAGAGTCTGTTACTTCTTGCCACTCTGTCTTGCAAGTTTCCAGAGATGTAAAAGGAAAGTGTTTATTATATATTACATGTTTATTTGTGGGTTTTGCATAGTTTGCACTTCCTTTGGAGAGATCTGGAAAAAGGAGGATGTACCGTCATGTGAAAAAGAATGTTTTTCACAGGACTCTATGCAAAACTAAATATACCCTATGATGCAATACGTTGTAGAACCACCTTTCGCTACAACAAGTTGAAGTAAGTTTTATCAGCCTCTCACTTTGTTGTGGAAGAATTTTGGCCAAGTTGCTTTGGTTTATTGAGGTTTGTGAGCATTTTTTTAAGCATAGCTCTCTTAATGTCTCACCCCAGCATTTCTGTTTTATGACCCATTTTCACCAAGCTTTGACTCTACAATTATTTGGTATAAAGGACAGTGGCTGCAAAGCTCCCAAATCATCAACCCTCCACCACCATGCTTGACAGTTGCTACGAGCTGTTTGTGCTGATATGCCGAGCCTAGTTTTCGCCAAAGGCTTTGCTGTGCTCTCTTAATTGCCCCTTGGGGATAAATAAAGTCTTTCTGATTCTGATTCTGTGCTTTATGGCCAGATATCTCCACTTTGGTCTCGTCTGTCCAAACAAGATTATTCCAGAAGCCTTGCGGTTTGCTCAGATGCAACTTTGCGAATCGTATTTTTAGCGAGAAGAGGCTTTCTCTTGGCAACCCTTCCAAACGAGACATATTTGCTCAGTCTTATTTAAAAAAAAAGCAGTCATGAACTTTAACATCTAAAATGCTAACTGAGGCCTGTAGAGTCTGAGATGTCGCTGTTGTTTTAATGTCCACTCACTTGAAGATTATGGCACTGTGTCGAGTCAACACACACCCACATACAAAAGTGCTAATGATCAGTTAATCAAGTGCTTCATGTTAGCATCACCTGGCTGCTGTTTCCTATGAAAGCTGTAAGGGTGTACTTAGTAGTTAACATTCTTTTTACACTGCTGTTGTTCACCGTGCAGTCAACCATAACGGCCCTTCCAGGTGGCTTCTGTCTGTGTTTACTTTCAAACTCCAACACAAACATTTATGGCTAAGATTACCCACAGAACTCCAGATTAAGTGTACTAGGCTCATAATCACATTGACTTATATTATCTTATTAACCCTTTCCATTCATACAGGTGCCTTTACTGAGATTAGCCTGTGTGTGTTACTAAAAATGCACTTTGTCATCATCTTTTGAAGGCTGAAGGAATTATTATTATTATGCTTTAATTATTTTTGCTGTTTAGAACAGGTTCAAAAGATCATTGTTTCCCAGGTAGTAGTTTCTGCCCAATTTACAACTTTGACTAGGCGGACTCACTCTGGCCTGGTGATGCGGAGACTTGTGCTTGTACTTGTATTTCAGAATTTTCCCAAGTGTCTATTATCAATACAGCCCAAGGTTGTTCATTTTGTCCTCACAGTTGTAAGGATTTGAAAAATCAATACAGCCAAATTCTGTGCCCACTGCTCAACTGTGACAAAATAACCAACACTGTGGTGGATTCTAACTCTGGTAGAGGTATAAATATGCTTCTAGTAACTCTAAAAGAACCCTGTCAGTGCTCTTGCTTATCTGGCTGTGTAGGTTCTCTTATTCTTACATGTAGTATTTTTTACTTACTTTTTTTGCAATCAGAATCAAGTGTTACACCTGAAACATCTTAGGTGTGAAGTGAAATGAAGGACATCTGATATCAATGGCCCAGCCTCACTAATAAGCAGTTAACCCCTCAACTATCCCAGAAAAGAAACAGTTCCCGACACTGTCTGTGGGGCCTCGGTCTAGTTCTAGGCTTGAAAAGACTGAGTTTTGGGTCACTCACAAAGTACTTCCAAGTGTCTTTGAGCCAGGAGGTCCTTTACAGCTGGGTGGTCAATGATGCAGTCCACTGGCATTCCATCATCCTCCTTGGTGACAGAAAATCTTACCCGGCTGGTAACAGTAAACATCCTGTCATACGTCTCCTCAACTGTTGTTTCACCTGGAAAACCATCACAGGGATGACAGGAAGAGAAAGTTAATGGCGAAACAGGGCAAAAACAAATCTGAACTCCTGCAGCAGCAGCAGCAGTCTGCACTGGCTTTAATGAGCAAATAGTCAAAGCTATTAAGAGAGCATTACCTGTCAAAGAGGACTACTTTCAGATGGCATTTACATTTAATTTATGATTCAGTGATGTGGTGCCCAGGCGAGACTTTAGGGGATTCAAAGAGTCCGAAGGCCTTCGATTCTGACGAGAGCAGCGAGGAGCGGCTGGGTCATATCCAGCCTGATAATGAAGGCTTCTGCTGCTCGAGGGTTGAGCATTGTTGGGGCTAACCCTGCAGTAATCTGCTGCCCACTAGGCCCTAGGCTGTCAGAAGGGCATTCATTTAGAGAGCATTACAATGCCACAGGGGCATTGCATTAGCTGCAGTGCTGAGTGTGATGGTTTACTCGCACTTAATGAAGTGAGGAAATAATTACAGCCCCACACTGACCTGCAGCACACTTCCATTTCAGCCTTGTCACAGGGGAGCTGTGCCGGACTCAGTGAGGGCAAAACACTGTTGTTCCACAGTTGATGATCACCAATACACATATATGCGGCCTCTTGATGGATATTAACCCCATGTAACATATACGCACCAACCCAAGACCTGCCTACATAAAATTTAAAGTACTGGGAGCAGTAAGTGGTCAATGCACTTGTGGGCATTAAATTTGACCACACTGCCAGCTGCAATGAGGAAACAGGCAGTCGAAAAAGTGCACTGACCATTTGAAAAGGGTAAGTAAGTAATAACAGTAATAACAGCAGGAATACAGTGTCAGTGTGAAGAGGCTGCATTAAAAAAAAGGGTTTCATCTAAACAACAGCGATCTTGCTAGCCTGCACAAAAATGCATAAAAGTGTTGCAGCATGTGTTTGTGCCCTGCAGTGGGTAAAGGTGAAGGTTCTTTGATTAATCATGTGTACTACTACATCTCAGCGTCCATGTGGACATGCTCACTCTATTTTAGACCACTCAACTGATCTGGTCTTAAAAGACATCTGATTAGAACCTGATATCAGAGCCAAGAGGAGGTGCAGGAGTCTCATTCCCTTGCAGACCACTTGAATTACAATATGCTGCAGGGTTTTAGTGGGTTTTTGGTCCAGTGATGCCAAAAGCATGGTGCCTACTCCAGCTTAATTATGCCATTTAACTTCACTCGAAAAAGCACCACAACAGCAGTAAATGAGTTTATCCCAAACATCTTTAGTTAAAGTTGAGTCCTGTGATCAGTGGGTACTTGTTCCTTTCCAAATAAGAGCAAAAAAAAAAAGTCAATTAAGAGCCGTATTGTCACCATACAATCACAAGGTCAATGAGGGCATTTCCAAGCACACCTGCCAGGAGCAGCGCCCTGCGCGCCAAAGAGTTGGGTGAAGTGGAGTGTAAACTGAAGAGATGCGGTGATTAGCCATTTTTCTCTCGGCCAGTCGCACTAATTGCCTCAAAATCACAGTGAAGCATTTAGAGCGTGCGATAACAACAATCACGGCAGTTTACGTTATGTTTGTGTCGAATAAAATGTTGGTTTGCAATCTCTGACAGGGTGTACAATATCAATTTGAGGCATGTCAAATCGTAAATAGAAAGGTGCATACAGTATGAGAGAAGATGCTTTAAAAACATGACAACCTTGTCCTGGCCAAAGAAAAGTGTGTCTCTATGTGTGAGAGTTTGCGTGTGTGTGTTTTCAAGCTTCATTCAAAACTCACTTACAAAATTGGCTGGTGTATCCTGTGTCACACCATGTCGTATTGTGAATGGTTGGTGTGTGGCCATGGGTCGTAGCAACAGTCACACTGTGAGATTTTGTTTTATTTTGTTTTTAAATTCTGGCACTCTGGTGCCTTGGTGGAAAAAATCAACTTGGCCAGTAGCAGACACAGGCTCTCACAGATCTCACAGGCTACCAACATTTAAGACTGATGAATAACAGTCTTACCAGGTTTCATAATTGCACAGTGTAAAGAAAACTTGATGAAAATGTTTCAGGATTTGACACCATAAATTAAATATATGGTTGGAATTCTTTAAATACAATGTAAAAGCCTTAGCCAACCCCTTATTTCTTTATATTTTGTAAGAACTGGTAAATGCACAAACTTAAATGCAAATACAGCATATAAGGCAAGAAACCAGACTTTCCACAATTCTGACAAGTATGAAAGTCAATATTTGGCATGATCACGTTCATTCTACAGCACAGCATGAACTCTCTTAGGCGGGCGTTCTTGTAATTTGTAATCCTTAGGAATAGTTCTCCAGACTTCTTGAAGGACATTCAAAGCTCTTCTTTGGATTTTGGCTGTCTTATGCTCTCATGTCTGTCAAGATGATCCCACACTGCGTCACTGATGTTGAGGTCCAGGCTCTGGAGAGGCCACTGTGTGTTTTCCTATCCGGGTATGCTTTTACTGCATTGGCAGTGTTTTTAGAATCATTGTCATGCTGAAAAATGAAGTCATTGCCAATCAGACACATTCCAGAGGATATTTCATGGTGGTTTACAATTTGATTTTCCATGCTCATAATTCCATCAATTTTAACAAGATCCGTTAACCACTGGCTTTAATGCAGCTCCAAAGCCTAAAAACCTCCAGATGGCTGTAAGACAGTGACTACTGTACCTCTTTCCTGACCTCCACCATGCATATTGACAGTGATTTCAACCAAACTTTTCATTTTTGAATTCATCACTCCATATGAACTGTTACCACCGATTTTCAGTCCAATTCTTGTGTAATTTGGGATACCTTAGCCTTTTAGTTTTGATAGCCACCCTTCCACTGAGACCATTTCTGATGAGGCTTCAGTGAACATTAGATGGATCAGATGATGCTCTCATGCTGTGTTTCAGATCTTTGCTGGAATTTGTCCCATTTCTTAAGGGTATGCCCTTTAGATACTATCCATCTGCTGTAAGACTGACACTTATTTGTCCACCACTTATCCAGTTTCCTCAATGTTTTAATGACACACTGCACACGTGCATAACAACTGCAAAGTGGTTTTAGTTAATAGTTCTTTGGGAATGCAAAGATCTATTTTATGCCTGTCAAACGGTGTTATCTTTGGCATTTGTCATAGATTGAACTAAAGAAATGGGAACAAATGATGCGGTTTTGTAACAGGCTGCTAGTAAAGTACTTAAAGATACAATTTAATATTGATTCTTTGCTAAGTTGCCTGTTATGTGCAGATGCAACACACGTCATCCCTTGAGTTAGGAGGCTTTTTTATTAAATTATTTATTGAATGATTTATAGGTCAGCGTTAAACCGCTTAACAAATAATAAAAAAATTGCTCTGAAAATTGGACTGGACTAAAAATGACTGGAACAGGCAGCCAGTGCCTAAAGAAAAACTGAAATGCCTTCAGAAATTCTGGAGAACTGTTGTTCAAAGACACTTAAAAGAATTACAACAAAGTCTGGCAGCAAAATATAAAGAAATGACTAAGCTTCGCACAGTACAGTTTTTCTTTATAAAGAGATTAAGTGATCAATAAATACGTGAAATTGTGGCAAAAATAATGAACTAATCAAATTAAGCCGTAATTGGTGCCCATCTAATTTTTTATAATCATTTTAGGCTAATTGCATGTTGTGGGAAATAATCAGCTGGATAGCAAAAACTTGTAGAGTGATGACATAATTTGATGAATTGATTGATGTGATTTTATAGAAATTTTTAGAAAATAATAGAATGAATTATATTAAAACACTACTGCCAATGCTGTTCACTTTATGTGATCGAGCAAATGGGCTCTGACCCAGAGGTGGGCATGTGCGGCCACAGGCCGACTACAGGAATGCCACTTTATTCTGAGACACATTGAGCATGAGCGCCTGGAGAGAGGACAGCAGTTTTACATCTTTGCATTATTGGCCACTTATGTTAACTAACATAAACCCAGCTCTTAAATCATATGGCACACTGCTTTATTGAGAAATCTTGTGTGTTGTATCAAAATATTTTAAGCTTTTTGAACGTCACTTCAGGTGAAGCTGTGTCATTATACATGTCAGGGAAAATTACCATTTGACTCTGTGACTGACACTGTGTGATAAAGGCAGTGTTTATGTATTTTTTTTATTCTAAGATAAGCAGTTCAACTTTTTTTGTCACCCCAACATCAGAAATGAATCTGGCACCCTCGTGACACCTGCTTTTTATGCCTTGGTTGCCTTGCCTTGAATCTTGATTTAATCGCTGAATTTATTATTAAAAACAGCTTTTGCAATTAGTTCTGTCAGAAACGCTAAAGGTAATGAGCTATCTTGATGTTTGCTCCAACAGTAGTTAGCTTATGAAGCAGATGTGAATCCTATGTAATAGATAGAAGAGGTACGATATGTGTGACTTTTTTTGTAGTAACTACTGAAAATCCAGTTATTGGCTGATGTAACTGATGATTCAAGTAAAAACAAATGGGTTTTTATGTCATTTTATTTTCTTCTGCTTTTTTGTGGTATGTAACAACCTCTCCGCCTTAAAAAAAAAAGAGCTGTCTCTGTGCAATGTCAAGAGGACTTTCTGCCAAATTAGCCCCAATCCGCCTTGTGTAACTGTGTCTGCCTGAAAGTCCCATGGTGTTGTGTCTTTCATTTGACAGTACAAAATACCAAAGGGACAGGCAACACTTTTCAAGGTCAGGAAAATAGCACCACTTACCCTTGTCTTGGCATTTTCATGAACCAGTAAAGCGTCTTTAATTTGACTTCTACGATCAATTCTGCTTTGTTTCGAGTCTTCTTATTAAATTCTTTTAAAACGAAAACCAGTAGAAAATCATGGGGAAACAAAGTTCTGCACCGCATCTTGACAACTCATACAGAGTTATTAATGATGTACAGGCCAACCAACGCTTGTCAATTACCAGTGTCATCCAAGACCCAGATGAGGAAAACAACCGTGCATCAGGTCATGGAAGGACTCAAATCTGAATGCAGAGGAGATTTGAGAGTTGCAGCAGAGATGTCAAATCAAACGCTCTTGTGAGCATCGAGCACTGATCAATCCCAGTGCAATCAAGCATAACCGCTTCTCAGGGTGACATTTTCTTTCAGTCAGTTTCTAACCCGGGTCTTCTGCCTGCCAACACACTGCAGAGCCACCAGTGATCAAGCTCTTTTGGCGAGGCTTAGACAGTAAACTGCTAGAGGTATTTCGATTAGCAATGCAGAGAAAATGAAAATGATAAAGATTTTTAACTTGCTCCATTCACTCGATATAAGATAAGGCGAGTTACGCTGGGGACCCTGGAGATGTAAGGAAAATACACTGTGAGTGACTTAACCTGTACAGTAAGCAGTCGGGGCTCCTGTGACGCAAAGCACAAAGAAGTGATTAAAATGCTTTAAACCCTCGGTGTTCAATTGCTACAATTTGTCAAAATTGATACTCTGAGACACAACACATATTTTAAGATTCAGTGTGACTTACAGTTACCAAGGATATCATTATCTCAGATGTCACCGTAAATAAACATCCATAAATTTGCTTAGAAATCAGAAACAGAAAGACACTGCTCATTACTCCAGAACCTGTCTGAGAATTGCCAGGTTTTTAAATTACTCTTGTTTCTGCATCCATTACAATAAAGAACATCCATCAATCCATTTCCTTAACTGCTTATCCAATTCAGGGTCTGGAGCCGATCCCAGCTGACAGGGTATGCCCTGGGCAGGTCTCCGAGGCCACCACAGGGCACAATAAGGAACAGATAATAGTTAATTTGGTGGAAATTTAATGGTGCCAATTTGCCACAAGATAAGTGGTTAAAAGATCTTTGATAGCTCAAAGGACAAAGCAGGTGTTGACATATATAGAAAGCATTACGGTAGCTATACGTCATTACGGTGATACTGAAATGTACTCGAGCTTACAAGCAGTGAAAAATAGATTATTTGACCTGTATTGGGAATTTATTAAAATATTTTAAAAGCAGCTCTTTTGATGTAATATTGTCGAATGTAATTTTTTGTTATTTAGATGCCAGGATGTTCAGTAACAAAAGGGGACAGAATAGCATTACATACCAAAAAAAGGTAAACCTTGACTTTGGAATACTTGTTCATATAAGTTCCAAAAGTCAAAAATAAACCAGCTCAAGTGCATCAAATTAAAAACAAGGGCAAAAAAATTAATAACGTTTTATTTTATCAGTTAAGATATTCAAATTTTTCAAAATGATTTTTTAAACTGTATATTAATTCAAAATCTTTCAAAGTTGAACTTGAAAGTTCAGCTTTTGAGTTTTTAGTGTGTTTTCAATAAATGGAATATTTCAAATTCATTATAAAATCCAAAGCCTGCTACTTTTCAAAGCTCCTCTTAAATTTTCCGCGTGTGGCGTCACATGATCGCCTGTAAATTTGGAAAAAAAGCATTAAAACATTAAATGCAGCTGTCCAACAGAACAGATCTCTTCCTGTACTCAGCAGACGAGCACTCGGCTCCACTACATTTGAAATAACACTGCAGATGTCATTTATGCTAACAAGCATTTTGTGTGCTGAGTCTCTCGCAGGCCACAGCCCATCAGTCCCGTACCTGCCAGCATGATAAATGGTTGCAGAAGCAATTCGGCCAATTTGAAAGAGTGTGTAAATTAGGCCAAGGATTTCTTTATTACCGGCACGACTGTCTCGCCCACATACATACGTAAGACAAACATGATCAGAGAGATTCTATAAAACTACTGAGATGTGTGCATGTGAATCTCAATCTGAGCGGGAGCTAATGAATTGTTTAGCACGTCCATAATGAGAAGTGATTTGTGTTTCCTTGGGTACAGGAGGACGTGACTTTCTGGCTTTCTTTATGTATCGACTGCCACTATGGATTAGCCCTGCTCAGCATGTCAGGGGCATTTCACTGATCTAACCATCCTGTTGTCTCTTCTTTCCTTACACAACACTCAAAATCTCATAAACAGAAATTGACTTCGACTCCTGTAGGGAACACTGGAGGCACAGATGCCATTTAGCTTCAGATTCACTCTTGTCTAAATATTTCATCTCTCAACAAGCCAAATGAATCCTCTCCATTCTAATACATATATAATTTGACAACAAGCTCTGAGACATCCACTCTGTGTAAATACGATATGACTAAAACGAATATCTCCCTAGTTGTATAATAAGTATATCATGAATAATTGATGACCCCCTAATCATAACGGAGAGGTAATAAGGCTTTCTCACCACTCCACATTACATCCCTGTTTCTGAGCAGCCTACAGCCGGCCTTAGGCGGAAAATGCATGGAGGAGAAATGTGCAAATAACCATGTTTGCTATGTATGGATGGTTTAAAGAAAATACAAAGATGTAGAGTTTAGTAGCTTTAGAAAACATATTCCATCAGGAGACGGAGTGTAACCAGTAAATATTTAAGCAATTTTAAATCTGAACTTGGATCTGTGAAATGAAAATTACAGTATGAAAATGCCTTTAAGGCAAATGTTTTCGAAAATTTATGAGAAAAATAACACAGGCCCGAATTGCAGGTCTTGCAGTTGCGGTTGCATAGTTTGTTGATTACATAGTGGAGCTGAGCAGGCAGCACAGGCTGAAGGACGGGTGGGAGGGGGGTTACACACAAGAAAAAAAAGAAAAGAAAAGAAAGAAAGCAAGCACTGTCTTTCTGCAGCTGTGTATGCCAGACTGGATTATCTTCTTATATGTGTCAGTCAACATAATCAGTACAACACACATTAATGTTTTGGAGTAGAATTCCGTTTTATTCACAGAAGAAGTGCCTGGAGCATGTGAAACAAACTGGGTGAGGCTGTTATTCTACTGACCTGTCAGTTCTTCCTCCCCTTTCATCCATCTGATGTAGGCGGCTGGCTTGCCGCCAATGGCTGTGCAGGTGAGCTCCGTCTCGTTCCCCTCGCTGACCACGTCCTCGCGGCTCTCGATGATTGGGCTGCCTGGCGGGACTGACCCAGAACAATGGCAGAGGCAGCACATAGACACACAGACAAAAATCTATTAAAACTTTACAATAAAGTTTCAAATACTTAAATACTGGGTAAAGTCACTATTCCTCACTATTAGTAAGCTACCTGTTCACACTGATCGTCAGTGAATACATAAGTTTCAGCTTTTACTGATTTACAGTGCTCTCCATAACAGTTGGGACGATGATACATTTTTTTGTAGTTTTGCATCTGTGCACCATCACAATAAATTAATCAGTCAATATGTGATGGAAGCACACAAACTTAACAAACTGGTTATACACAGTTCCCCATTTTCAGAGGCTCAAAATCAATATAAACATAAAGACTCTTTGTACTTGGATGGAAAAACTTTTAGAACCCACGGACATCACAAAGTGTTGTTTCCCCCTTGAGATGCTCCGCTACCCCTTTACTGCAGCCACCTTTGTATCAAATAATGGAAAAGCATGCTCTGTTGAGCTCAGATCATGTGACTGATTTGGCCATTGAACAATATCCCATTTCTTTACCTTAAGAAACTCTTGGGTTGCTTTTGCAGTACACTTTGGGTCATTTGTACTGATCAGTCTGCAGCATTTGGTTGAATCTCTTCTATCAGCAGTCGCATCGTCACAATGCTGCCCCCACTATGTCTAACAGGTTTCATCCTTTTCCCATCATTCTGGTATTTCATTTGTCTAAAGATCTAACCTGACCTTTGTGCTCTTGAGTGTAATTAGTGGTTTTCACCTTCTAAACTCTCTGCATTTCCATTCATGAATGCATCTCCGAATTGTGGACTTTGATTGTCTTCTGCCTAATAATGGCATTAACATTTCTCATATTTAAAATTAAATTAATGACAGCAATAAATGACAGCACGTCTGCTGTATTTGTCATAAAATAACAAGGGAATAGGCCTCACATGGCCATGAGACTACTTGCCAGTCAATTAGACCAATAATTTACATTTTTTCTTGAATTAAACCTGTAAGTCTGCACTTCAATCACGTATTGTTGAAATTACACTCCACTGTGGTGGTGTACAGAGGCAAAACTACAAGTATTGTGTCTTCAGTATGAGGAATAATAATTATAGATTCAATATAAGGACTCACATATCTCAGCGAATTCTTGGAAGGAGATGGACACGATTATACAAAGAAGTGGAATAACTTGAGCGACAGATATACCAAACAAAAAAAAGACACTACTGCAAATAAAGGGGATCCAAGAAGGAAAAAAGAGCCAGGATTTTGTTTGTTTCTATTGTGGCTAGCACTGCATAGGTGCACCACAAGGCAATTAACAGCATGCACAAGCATGAATGTTAGCAACGGCATCGTAGTAGGCACTTAAAAGACTCACCACAGTAGTTTAAAGTAGCCGTTAGTGTGAGAGGTTGAAAATGATGTTGCCTCACCAGCTATGACAGATATCTAGTCTTTTCGCAGATTTTTGGGGAAGCAATAACAGAAATACTCTATTTTCTCATAAAAAAGAAAAGAAACTTGTGTGAATGTGGCAAGGATAAACTACAGGCTAACATTAAGCAGTGTTCTGTTATTGTCTAAGGAGATCCAATCTTTTCCATGTTCTCGTTTGAAAGCATGCACAATCCAAGCAAAGCTTTAATTTAGAATGTTAACCTTATGGAGAGTAGAAAACAACTGAAAACAAAAAAAAATCTTTTTTGTTTGTTCTGCTGTGAGGTTGTGACGCATCATCATTTCATGCTGATATAGTGAACTGGTTCATATTTTTAAATCATATAATTATCATTTATTTAAAGTTTTGTTATACCATCTGGAAAATGGGAGCCTGATACTCGTTTGTATATTTGATAACTTTGACGATTTCTACCAACTCACACGAGAAATATAGTTTTATTTAGATGCTACTAGAATAGACAAGCTGTTACAGACTAAAATATATTTTCATTTGTAACAGCTTGTCTGCATTTCAGATGCTTTTGCAGTTGTTCATATCATACCTGTCTAAATGAACGGACGTGTGCTTATTTTAATCACTGCAGGTGCCTACACAAGAGGTCATATGACTCACATTTTTATTTTATTCATCCCAAGAGGGGCTTAAGTAGCTGATATGAGTTGCGTGATAATCTGCACAGTGTCGTGACAATCCATCAAACAAGTGGCGGACCAACAAACCACATTACCTCAATTACTGTTGTTTTTTTTTTTTATTAGGTGAGTAAAAGGAGTTTGTGATGCATTCATTAACACCTTCAGCTAGCATGAGTCACGAATCTATCTCCTTGCATTTCTTTTAAGCTAATGTTAAACAAGCATATGTGATTAGAACCTATGGGTGTAAAAAGAGGATGGGGAACAGTTCTCCCTCATCCCTTGTATTACTCATCACAGCAAACTTGCTGAACTTCAGTTACTTGAAAGAAAAAAGTCAGCAGGGTGCTTATTTCAAGGACTCTTCAATGCAACCCTTAGTTCAGAAATACTGCAGCTAGGTTTCAATTGTACAACTAGAGTAATTACTTTAAAGTGCTTTTAATTCCTTTCAATCCCCCAGGATGTCTGCATGTATAATAAAGCTTAACTAGAGTAATTTCACTCCAAAGCATCAAAGTGTGGCACAGCTGACTCTCAATAGGGAATCATTTGGAGCAGCCAAGTCAACATTCACCGGGATTCACATAGTCAACACAGCTGCCAAAACCAACGCGGTCTGAGCCATCAGTTTCAGCATCTGCTCCTTTTCGTTATGCTGTTGAGCACCGCGAGAGCCTAATTGGCTGACATTTTGTTTCAGTTGCTAAAGATAACAGGATCAAAGATTACTATTATTTCATATTCACCGTCTATAATGGAGCAAAATAAAACAAAAGACTGTGTGCGCGTGAGGTTCACACATGTGTCCTCACACCTACCTAGGACAGTGATGTCTGCGTAGGCTTCCTGAGGAGGATCTGTGTAGAGCTGGCACACATAGCGTCCCTCATCGGAGAGTGACACATTGGACAGAGACACCCGCAGTTCGTTGTCAGAGAAATTCACCAGCTGGAACCGGCTGTCCTTGAGAGCTGTGGGGATACATGTGAGACAGAGACAGTGAGGATACAGAGTACAGGGACACAAACACGGGACATGGGGTGAGAAAGAAGGGGGACGGGTGGGGGAAATGGGAAGTGGTGGAGAGTGGTGAGAACGAGAGAGAGGACGGAGAAAGACAAAAGAGACAGTAGAAAATGAGACTGAGGAGAGAATGTGGTGGGCAGAGTGCTGCTCTTTTGTGGGCTTTCTCCTTAATTGAGTAAAAGAAAAGTGAGTTTCAAAATGATTCATACAAGTTGATTTATAAAGTAGCTTTACAGTCCAAAGAGCACTCGCAAAGAAAGGAAAGTGTGAAGAGTGCTCATGAAGACTCCTAACAAGCTAGGAACTCTTAAAATGGGCTGCGGCTGGTCATGGATGGATGCATCAAACTCACATATTCCACAAAAAGGAGAGGCATTCAAACATACATAATGAATGAAATCACTGTGTGCAAGAAGAGAGGCTCGGATGCCTCAAACTCTAAATCAAAAGTAGACAAGAATATGTATACTAATGCCTGTATAGACTGGCTGAAATTTCTTTTAATGTCATCAAACTAGGTTAGCCATCTCTGAGTTTTACCCACTGCGTTTCATTTAGGCCAGCCCTCATCCCAGAGCACTCTTTTACATAAACAGCTTTGGTTGATTTGATTGGGAGCCCTTTTGATGTTTTGACCTGCCTTCTTTATCAAGCCCTCTCTGCATCTGTCGAGCTAACGAACTCAATTCAGCCCCCTTAAAGCGCAGGGAGTTTATTATTCCCATCAGGCTTTACACTTAGCATCATGATCATTACCCAAGGTCTCGGGGCAGTGTCAACATGAAACCTCATTCCCTGATATAATTTGAGAGCTCTTTGGAAGTCTCTCCTCAAAGGGAAACAATGACACTGATGCACTTTGAGAATCCGAGCACCTGCTAGGGAGGGAAACCCTTCACTTGTGAGATGCTGATGGCAGTTTACACAAAGCTGTTTCATAACTGGCTCGCTGCTTACATAAGAGCGTGGATGATGCACAGTGTCTGCTGTTTATTAGAATGTGCATATTTTCACCAAAATATGTCTAATGATTACATTCATTAGCCTATTAAATATCAGGAAATATGATGGCTTTATGAAAAAAAAATTATCTCACATTAAAATGTTATCCAGTCTAAGATCATGCTTATTAATATAAAAGTAGAACATATTCCAACTCAAAGAGCTTAAAAGAAAGATAATTAGTTAATTGTCTTACAATTTTGGCAAAAAATAGCAACAAACAGTCCATTGTTCATCATGTAAACTCACAAGTAAATCAATAATCACAGCAGCCAGTGAGACTGCTCTCATCAGGAAGTCAGAAAGTCAAATTCAAGGATTGGACATCCTTTCTCTGGTGCTTTGAAATGGTGATGAGCTAATCAAAACTGAGAGCTGTAATCACATTTGTTGTGCACAACAGTACTAGGTCCACCAACCAGCAGCCGGAACTATTTAATGAATCAAAAAATTGGTAAGAATACATATATATGATCTGTGTACTTTTTGTACTTTTCTTGGAAAGCCTTTCATAATCAAAGTGCAATTTATAAACAGTTTTGGAATCACATTACTTGTGTCAATCTGTAAGACACATTTAGTTAGAATGGGCCTTAAGTTATGGTCCTTGAACACTTAGAAAGAGAGTGACATCTGGACTTTCTCTAAATGCTCCGATGATCCGATGCTTCACAGTATCCTACTTATGAAGTCCTTCATGAATACACATTTATTTCCTGTCAAATTTAGAACACTTGTGGTATATTTTATATCAGTAATTTAGTATTTGTGCCTGTACATTACAAGTAGGGCTGAAGCGGAAAAGGGGGATGTCTCATATTTCTGTGCTCCAATCACAATTTAGGAACATTTAAATCAAAACGCTCGCTTATGGTGCCAGGTCCCCACCGCATACTTATGAAGTAGATTGGCTGAGCTTTTGCATATTAAAGTCAAATATATTTCAATCAGCCACAATTCTTCACGTCGTAAAGAAGTACTGCTATAACCGGCGTACTTGTTACGACAAAGCAGTGATATGGCATTTGCACGGAGTTTCTAGGCATCAGAATCTTGTAAATCCAGCGCTTAGTCTATTGCTGCTTGGGTTTAGATCTCTGCCAACTCCTAAGCTTTTTACTGATGCGTGAAGATTGATGAAAGTGAAACAAGGTGGTAAAGTTGTTGCTAGACCGCTAAACAATTAGCTGAAACTTGTTGTAAAGCTCAATAAAGTCTAGGAAAGATGCAGCTTTGGCTGGTAATTCTCTGCACACGCCTAACTATGAATGAACCCTTTCACACTGTCACATTGGGTTGACGCTCTCACTTTATTTGTATTAAAAAAAAAAGTCTTTATAACAGCCTTATAACTGTAACAGCAACCAGTTTCCAGAAGCTCTAAACCTACCAGGTCTGACGTTGAAACAAAAGCCTTTCGGCAGTATCATTTTAAACCTTTGTAACACAAAGTCAGACAACTCCTGAGAAGATGCAGTGAATAAATAATGGTGTTCAATTGCATCACCATCCGAAGAGGTCCACCTTCGCTGATAAAGGCTCATTTTTCCCATTTCAGATGACAAGTCTGCCAAATTGCATGTCATTTCGCATGTATCTGGCACAATAAATGGCTCACCCTAACAAGACTCGCTCCGCTTCTACCTGTGACATAATTCATCTTTATTTGCTGCAGCAGAAATTTGTTTATATGGCCTTCACTGGTACTGTAAAGCTGTTATCGTTTTGGTATTTCTGTGCGTATCTGTGTTTCTGCGGCTGCCGCTTTGCTTGTAGCCACTGTTCTGGCTCCTGGTGTGTCTCTGTGTCACTGCTGTTTACTTCCTTGTATACAAAGATCTGCCACTGTGTCAGGCGGCCCCGTTGACAGGTAACAATGCCACTGGCCGAGGGGGGTCCCAGCAGAACCAGCAGTCCTTTAGGAACAGAGCCTAGAATAGCGCTGCTATGGGGTTCACTAAACCCCATTACCAGAAGCACAAATATGCAGCGGCGGACCAGAAACACTCCAGCCAAACATATACTCAGATCTAATCGTGGATAAACAAAACTGCTTGTTTTTTGTAATTGAAGGTGGCACTGCATTGAGTTAGGCGGAGAAAATGCCACGTTTATAGGCCCGCTTGGAGCGCCTCGACAAAGCACGAAGAGGAAAATGTTGTCTTAACATCATGGAAAGATTTCCTTAGCAGTGCTGATCTAAATTTGATTGTCTCTGTGATGTAACAGTGAATTATTCACTGTTGCTTTTCTATCTGCTCTTTGGTGTCAAAATAAATATTTTTTTAGGTGTAGAGCACAACATGATCTTTGCTATTTTACAGTCCATTCTTCTCTGCCATATTGTGAGACAGCTTTAGGCATTTTGTACAAATATGACAAAGATGTGTACTCAAACTCCCCCGATGCTCTTCGCTAGTGGAAAATGGAACACACGTCTCACTACCTAGACTTGTGAAACAGCTGGGATGCAATATAGACCGAAATGAAGGGTGTTCCTCGTTCACCTTGAATCTTGGCTCAGATCCCAGATATAAACAAGTTTTAAAAAAAAAAAGCAGAGACAAAAACTCAGTTCGGAGTAGAAGTAGCCCATATGCTCATGCATAATCATAATGTTCAATATCCTAATCTAAGAGATTATCGTAAAATCGAACAGTGACAAGGACACAAAAGTATTCCCATTATGGTAGCATTGTTAATTATCTCATATCAATCTTGCAGTATTCTTAGCCTAATGACTTGTGTAAAAGAGCCAGAAAGTCAAGGACAGATGGAATCATGTTTGGACAGAAAATCTGACAAAAAGCTGGAGCTGATGTTCTAGTGATATCTGATATCTTCACAGTAATGCCAAACACAGGACAATTCCTTTGAACGGGATGTGTTTACAATTGTTGCAGCTCTTTACGTGCAACAATCGCACAAAATAAGCAAAATAAGCAAAAAGTCTAGACGAGAGTGTAGACGAGATGTTGTGGACAAGCTAATGAGGAGAAATATGATGTTCCACTATGCTGCAGGAATAGGCTGTTTATGATTACTCTGTTTATTGTGTTCTTTGACAATTGACTAAAAAATAAAATATCGGTGAGAAATGCACAGGATCATTTCAGGCTGTCACATCTGAGTAACATTAAAGAAAGACAGCTAAACATCTCTGCTCTGCTTAAGTGGTGTCACGGTCTGTGGACGTAGGCCGTGCGGTGGTGTGTGTGGTGGACCCAGGTGCGAACACAAGTGAGTAGACGGGAGTGAACTTAAACTGAAAGCGAGCCTTTATTATGGCTGATGACACAGAGTTCAAACAAAGCAGAAATACCGTGACTAAACTATAACTTAACTGGGAAACTAATACTGTGATAAATTATGGAAACTCGGAGAACTATGACGATGACTGCAAAGACTGGCCGTGAAAACATGGAGGGTGGGAACACAGACGACGCGACACAGACTGAATGAAACACAAAGACTAAATACACATAAGGGATGATCAAGGGAAGTGGAAACACATGAGGGGGAACAGCTGATACACATGAACCTAATGACAGGACAGGGAAAGTGAAACTACAAACACTGACATTAGACACAGACTTTCAAAGTAAAACAGGAAACATGGGGATTAGACGTGACCTGAACTGAACATAACCACACAGACATGACGCATGACAGGTAGACGCACGGACCAGGGAGACTGAATACAGGAGGAGATGACATAAACAACTAAGAAACAAAGGACTAAACAGCAACCTCGAAATTAACTAGATTAACTAAACTAGGGCACAAATGAATACCAAAATATATAAGAACTCAAACACCGGGTCACAGACCCAGCCCATGACAAGTGGAGGTAAATTTTGTAACTTTCAATAGAATTTTTTTGGGGTTTTTTGCAATAGATTATAAATTATTCCACTTGACAGTGAGGAAAAAATTCTTAGGTTACAGTTTTTGTTGTTGAAGTTTGAAAGTGGGTATTTAACATGGAAACTAATACACACATTGCACATTAAATTATACCCAGACAGATTCTTGCACCATAGTCTTCTGGAAGAAGAGCCATTATTAGCTGTAGCTCAGGTGGCAGAGCAGGTCAGCCACTAATCAGAAGGTCGGTGGTTCGATCCCAGGCTGCCTCCTGACTGCAAGATACTAACCCCATGTCTGCCTACTGGTGGTGGTCAGAGGGCCCGGTGGCGCCTGTGTCCGGCAGCCTCGCCTCTGTCAGTGCGCCCCAGGGCAGCTGTGGCTACAGTGTAGCTGGCCATCGCCAGTGTGTGAATGTTTGCGTGAATGACTGAATGTAGTGTGAAGCGCTTTGGGGTCCTTAGGGACTAGAAAAGTGCTATACAAATGCAGGCCATTTAACATATGTGTTATTATTTTATTATTCCTTTATTTATCCAGGTAAAAATCAGCAAAAGCCAAACACGCATACGCCACATAATGACATAACAATTAAAAACAAATGCAATTTTCCACACAAACATGTGAAAAACAATATACGACATTAGGTCATTAAGAGCGACATTAAAAACAGTCGCACTGACTAAAAGAGGTATTCTCTTGTTCTTCTAAAATTTGACTTAAACTCCCCCAAGGTAACCACTTCTGACAATTTCAGCTCCTTCTGCAGATTATTCCAGGAAACGGGGGCACCGTATCCTGGACTATTATCACAGGGTCATATTATTATCATGAACGCGTGTCTTTGAGTCGGAAGACTTTTGAGTAAAGTTCCAGTTTTTCAAATTGCTTTGTTCTGTGTTTGATTATTGTTTGCTTTGGTTTTGATATCTAGTAGTATTGTTTGTTTGTTTTTGGCTACTTGTGGTTTTGGTCTCCCCATTTGTTTTATACTATGTTTTAATCTGTTCTGTTCTTATCTAGGTTTAGTTCAGCTGTCTCTTGTTCCCCTGTTGTTTCCACTTTCTTTGGTCACCCCTCAGTGCACCTGTCTGTATAAATGAACTCAGTCTTTTTTCGTCCTCTGTTGTGTTATATCGTTTACTCCTAACTCCGAGTCCCTGTTTGTCTTTAATTCCTAGTTATCGCCCAGTGTTTCTGGATTTATCTCATACCTGTTTGGGATTTCTGTTTA
Source organism: Aulonocara stuartgranti (assembly GCF_965226115.1). NCBI lineage: Eukaryota > Metazoa > Chordata > Actinopteri > Cichliformes > Cichlidae > Aulonocara > Aulonocara stuartgranti. The sequence continues at coordinate 13,345,844 of NC_138950.1, read as the reverse complement.
TTTTTCCCTTTGGGCTTTTTCATGGATTATGTTTATTGAATTTCTGTCAGTCACTTCTTGTTTTAAACTCTGCCTCTCTGTGTCCTTGCATTTGGGTCCTCACATCAACACACTCCAGCTTTCAGCAGCTATGATTTAAAATGACAAAAATAAAAGAGCAATAGTAGTAGTAGAAGTAATCTATTTTGTTTGTTTACTAGATGTCAACCCCAGATACTGTGCATAACTATCAAAATCCTGAAAGTATTTATACCAGCGGGAGTATGCCAAGAGTGACCAGGCTTATCTTACCAGTGCCAAACTACTGTATAAAAGTCATAAACATAAAAAAAAAGATTCTCTAAAACTGACAGTACAAATATTCTTGGTATCTGGTACTCAGGATTAAAAGAAATTGGATTTCTTCTATTTCCATCAATTGTTTGCACTCATGCAACAAGGACCACAAGTTTGCATTTCAAGCCTTCATGCTTACAAACACAATACAGGCGCTAACTGACAAATGCTTTTCTTCAAAAAAGGAAGAATGATGACGACTCACAGCAGAAAGACATCTTGTGTGTGTGTGTGTGTGTCTGTCTGTATGTGTGTGTGTGTGCAAGACACACTGGCACTTACGTCTAACGTCTTTGAAGTAAATGGTCTGTCTGTTGGGGTTGAGCAGCTGGATGACGGAGTCATCGTTGTTCCTCACTCTGCAGCTGATGGTGGCCGTTTCCCCCTCAATCACCGTCACGTTGTCAGTTGCCAGATTCTGACCTTCGACTTCACAACGCAGGCGGAAAACACAGAAGCAAAAAATACATTTGAAATGTGGAACAAGCATCTCTGTCTGGATATTTAAAGTATCTTAAATATTTATGTTTCTAACAACAGGGACTGCATGTCAACACACGCACAGTGCAAAGATACGTGAATAGGCCGTGTAGATTGTCTGTTTGCAGCCATGTCTAATCCTTTTAATATAAGAGCCATGTGCAGTGTTTGTCACTATTGATCTCCCCCAGCTCAGAGTGGGCCCTGTGAGTCAGTGCCAGATGGGCTGTAAGCTCTGCTGCCCACGAAGGTAGGGAGTGAGGAGAGGGTAGGAAGAAAAAGAGACAAAGAACGAGTGTAAGAAAGTGGCAAGTAGTAGATATGGGTGGGGTGGAGGAGGTGAAGAAGAGAGGGGGAGTTAAACAGAGCACGAGAGAACAGAGAGAGGAGAGATGAGCCGAGTTGGATGCTGTATATGGTTAAGCTTTATCAGAGCCCTCCATCTGAGGTTCCATGTGACCAATGTGTGCTCAGTGTGCTCAGTGGTTCTGTTCTGTATCTCTAGGAATAAAAGTGCTGTAAGCATCTGAGTCACTCTCTGTACACTGGCATTGTTGCCACTGACAGACCCTGGACCTTGTCACCTCACACCAAACCCCCCACACACAAAAAGCCTTGCTTTGTTTCCCCTGTCTTTGGAGAGAAAGAGGAAGAGAATCAAAAGTCACCTTGTGCTATATTTATCCGGCAGGAGCCAAAAAAGCGTAAGAAGAATGGAGAATACGTTTTAATGCTTCAGATTCACACCAGCGGAGGAACAACACTCTAAGCCACAGCCCCAAGAAAACATCAAAAGCACATTTGCATGCCCGAGTTGTCAGACACCTCTATTGCATTCTGACATTTACAAAGTGGAGGGGGGGGAAAAAACGCCTGCATTTTCAGATAGTGATAATGGGAATAGACAGGCAAACTAACATGATTCAAAATGAACTCTGTGAATGCGGCAAGCAATAAGAAATTAACCTCCTGTGGAGAAAAGCTCCTCAGACCTGTCTGATGCAATGAACTACCCATTTCATTCCACTCTGCTGCCGGGTCTCAGGCTCAGGACAAAAGGAAGGTAATAGGTAAAAACAGCCACAGATTATGTCCAACAAGTACACAATACAGTCAATTAAAGGTTTATCGTAAATAGGTAATATTTACTACATGCTAATGTGGTTGAGGACAATTTCATGTAATACTGCTGAACAGGCATGGACTAAGAATACGTCCAAGAATAACTGCTCAGATAGGACAACAATGACTGAATGTGTAAATGAGAGAGTACATGAGAAAATGCAAAAAAAGGTTTGAAGCCCCATCTTTTTCAGCACATTACCTCTGACTGATGGATTGTAATGCATATAAAAATGGAAATGAGATCTATGTTTTAATGTAACATATATATTAGACCTTTAGTTTCCCTTGTGTAAAAACAAGCCACAGCAAATAATGAGTGGATAGTGCACATGCAGATCAGAAAAGTGTGGATCCCACCTACACTGTGACTAAAGTCAGTGCAAAATAGTGCACACTGCCACAGGCTGAATCCATAGAGGAATCACCACAATCTACCAGGTACCTGAAAAAACTGTGTAACGGTTAACTGTGAATTAATCAATAAACACTATATATTGTGACAATCCTGCTCCCTAAAATATAAGTTCAAACAGCTACACTATATTCCCCTTTACAATTGAACGCAAACCTATTTTCTCTTCAACAAAATACCTGACAAGCGAGTTCACGGAGGTGTAACGGTTCTGAAACGTAGGCCAAACTTACAAAAATCCCTGGCTTGCTATAGCAGGCTGTATACCAGTGTGACAATACCTTCCACACTCCTGCCCAACCCCCTGCCACAAATGTTGAACTTTTATTACATTTCTAATACAAGCAATGATAGATGATTGAATGATAAAAACCTTGTAAAAGTTGACCTAAGGAGAAAAATTATGTGACAGCCAGAAAGACAGGAATGGATTTATCATTGTAGCTAACTGCAAGGGCATTACTGGTATGCTAGCCAGGCTTTATGGTTAAACACAGAATTAAACAGTCTTTTTTTGTGATAGCGTAACAGCACGAGTTTAAAAACAGCCTGAAAAGTAGCATAATCTGATCCTCATCCTCACATATGAACCAAAACCACGTTGAAGAGTTGTAACCAGGGGATCATGTGTCGGAAGAATCAAGAGTTCATTTCTCATGTGCTGCAGCCTGGCGTTGCTTCCAGCGACATCATGGACATACGTGTACCTTTTAATGTGTTAATGGTGCAGATGCAAAGTGGCGGTCGCAAAACTTCAAGGATCTGGTTAACTACTGAGGAGGATCATTGTTTTTATGTGCTATGTAATTTCAAACGTGCCTTTAGAAACAGCTCAAAGAACATACAAACTATTTTGTGCAGTCTGACAAAATGTGTCTGTGAGTTAAATGTAAAATCGTGAGGAAACATGTCAATATGTGACACAGAGAGATGGATAAAGATGTAAGAAGGGGAGGAAAGGAGAAGACGGGAGACTATTTTCAAAGGTAAGCACAGCTTAGCAAGTGAAATGTTACACACTGGCAATGTTAAGCTTGCATATAATGTCCTAATTCATTGCAGAGTTTTTAAAATCATAAACTGGATCTACACAAGGTATGTTGCTGAATTATGTTTTAGTGAAATATCTTGAAGTATAGTTTGTCTGTGTTATTCAAACACTGCGTTAAAAACTAGGCAGTTTAGTGCAGGCTAACCTGGTTAGCTTACAGTATTGTGATAAAGTCTTCAGTAATGGACTGGTTACATACAGGGTAGCAATTAGTTTACATTTAAGGCAATAATGCGGATTAGATTCACTCACCAAATTCTACCTATAATAGCTGTATAGCATCTAGGGATTGGAAATCTAGCCATAAGGTTTGTGTAAGCCCTACTTATAAGTTGCTGCATTCAGTAGAATAACGAGCTGTGAGGTGTTACAACACAGGTTAGCTGGTCACAGAGCATACAAAAAGTGTGACTATTTGAATTCTTCTTTTCTCCAAGCTGCACTGCTACACCTGTGAAATCCCACTTTAACCCCAGCTTGTAACCTTTAGACATTTCTACTCCTTTTTTCTTTTAAGTTAACTTTTCAGATTAGATTAGGCACAAACATTACTCAAAGAAGAAGCTGGAGCTCATGTCAGCTTCTCCTCAGTTTCTGAGGGTTGGTTCCAACCATCTAATGTGATTTGTTGCCTGAAAAAGGGAAGAAAACAAAAACATAAATGGCAAAGATATGTTGACTTGACTACAAACGTATTTGAATCCAGGAGATGCCTCCCTTGAGAGTGCAGTTTACTTGAATAAGGAAGTAATTTCAAGGAAACAGGGCTCATTGTGAGGTGAAGGAAAAATTCAATATGACGGCAATTCAGGGTTTGTTCTGATGAGCTGCATTAGTTTAAAGTCAGTATTCTGGTCTCATGGGTTTCACAGAATGTTATTAGTCTACAAAAAAACCTATATCAGACTTTAATCACAGCTTTTAAAGTCTCCAGTGTCACATAATTTGCTCCTGACCCATTAGCAATATGGTGTATGAGAACGACTGAATCAGTGATAAGAAGAAAGAGGCACTTTCTAGCTACACTAGTTGTTTACCATCTAAAATAATAGAATAAAACAAGATAATGGTGAGCATCAAATCAAAAATGACCTCACGTGAACATTTAAAATGTGGATGCATTCTAGTATAGTATAAAGAAAACAATACAGTGCAGCTCCTCTGTACACTACATAATAGTGTTTTTAGGCAAAAGCAAAGTGTAGTGTTTTGATGTCTATTTTATTTCATTGCTGTAAAAGTAATATATTTGGCAGTCACAACAGCAACATAGAGCAGCAGCCTCAAAGCAAGGTTATTCAGCTCCCAATCTGTTGGGCTGAGAGAAAGGGAACGCAAAAGATAAATTCTCCATAAGGTTTAGCAGCCCCAAGCAAGGTTGGTCCCCCTCCAATATCCTAGCCTAGGCTCATCTCCAATTCAAAACACACATAAATATCGTCGCTGTGATTAGCAATCCCATCAAAGTAAAAACAGGCCACTTTGTGGAACATGGAGGGTTTTCGCAATTGAAGTAAACATTTTCAATTGCCTCGGCATCCTAGTCATGATTGGGTGCAAATGAGGAAAGGCAGTCATTAATTCTGGGTGGTGGGTGGGGATGTAGGGGGGAGTGGGCAGAGGCATGGCACAGATGACTGGCTGATAAATTCACACTCATTCCAGCAGCTGTCTGGGAGAGTAAAGTGCCTGTATCTCTACACATGGCTGCCCTCCTGTTCCTGCATCACAACATACTGAATGAAACAGTCAGAGGGAAATACAGACCTTCAAAAGTCTGTGTGCTCTCCAAGGGGATGTACAATCTGGCATGAAGTGTCTGGCGCGGAGTCTCGGTTCATCAGCCGTACTCAAAATGCAAAACGGCACAAACCTGACCAATTTTTACAAAAGTTGACGAAATCAGGAAATATTAGGGGGTCGGCTCTTCCATCAGAAGTTCGGAGACAGGCACCTTTTGAATGGAGCTCGCGCTTTCTTTGAACTTTTCTCTCTTGTTTTCACATCAAAAGACATGAAAGGGGCAGCAAAAAGCAGGATAGCCAGCCCCCAATTCCTCTCCCTTGAGTCACCGCTGTCTGCAGCAGTCATGTCCTTTCAAGGAACAACCAGGACTATAGACAGTCATTAACAATAAAAGTTTCTCCCTCTCTTTCTCTGATGCTGCCTTTTTGCACTTTATCCCTCTCAGTCATTAAATCCTGATCCTCATGATGAAATGCTGTTTTAAGGATGTTCACAAGAAAGAAGGCCTGTGTCTCAGGGTATAATTAGCGCTGTGCCATTTCTCCTAGACCTGCATGGAAAAGCTTCAAAAAAATAATTCGTACCCCCTAATTTGACCATCGTTTTTTTTCTAACTAAATATAAGCTCTCTTAGAAGCTAAGGGTGCCCGTTTGTATAATGATGCTGCAACACAACTAGAAAAAAGGATGTCCTTCCTGAAAAAGCATCTTTTATCAACTAAAATATTACAGTGTTGTTTTTCTCACAGAAACGAAAGACTCCAGCGGGTTTATAAATCACACTCATCAGCGGTAGCAGCTCTTTAGAGATGAGTTTTAAGTGAATAAAACTGCAAAGATATGAGAAATCCCTTTGAATGATTCTCACTAGGTCTGCACGCTCACTGTGTTCACTGTTTGTTTTTGTATTGGTCCATGAAAGGTTAAACACCATATACTACACTCACAAGCTACTTCACTAGGTACACCTGTTCAACTGCTCTTTAATGACACCACATAACCATCCAATCACATGGAAGGAACTCGATACATTTAGGCAATTCAAGTGACTTTGAATGTGGTATAATCGTTGGTGCCAGATATGCTGGCCTGAGTATTTTAACCTCCTAGGACCGGCGTCCACATCACATTTTGGGTTGTCTAGACCACAATACTAAATTTTGCTCTTTCAAATGGCTTTCAAATGAGCCATATTGTTCAAAGGGGCACAATTGTTGTTTCTCATTTTGTTTTTGTACTCAGGCAAAATGCTGCTGTGTTCAGACACCAAATAAAGAGTTTTGCACATCATTACTCGATTGTAACTTTATAGTGTCCTATCAAACACTATAAAGCCAAATACCAAAGAGAAATTAAAAATGTATGCCATGAAAGAGTTCGGGTCTTAGGAGGTTAAAAACCACAATGTCACAGAGATTTCTAGGGTTTACATGTCTATGCAGAGAAGCATCTCTGAATGCACAACACTCAGCACTGATCACTGACTGAACATTGAACCTTGAACGAGATGGGCTGCAGCAGCAGAAGACCAGACTCCTATCAGTTTGTATGCATTCACCAAAATTAAAGAACACTGCTTGGTCTGATGAGTCTTTGTTTTTACTGTGACATTATGATGGTAGGGTCAGAAATTGAAATGGGCCCATCATGTCTTGGATCAACAGTTCAGGCTGCTGGTGTTGGTTTAATGATGTCAGGGATATTTTCTGGGTACACTTTGGTCCACCATCAATTGATTACCATTTTAATGGAACAGCCTAACTGATTATTTTTGCTGTCCAGCCAACAAATCTGCAACAACTGTGTAACAGACGATGACGATATTCACCAAAATCTCTGAGAATTGTTCCAGCACCTTGTTCAAACGATGCTATTAAAGCAGTTCTGGAGGCAAAAGCTGGGCCAACCCAGTACTAGTACTAGTAATAAGTTAACTAGTAATTCGGTTAAGTTTAGGCACTAATATGATAATATCATGCTTCATTCCATATTAACTCTTTTTGAGTGTTTACTTGCAACACTTATCCTCTGATAAAGGAGCAGCTTGGGAAAATAACCTTAGTGGATATTCTGTCGTGACAGGTCTTTTTTTTCATAGCCTCACCCCTCAAACTAGGTAATTACGGCTCTTAGCCTGGGAAGTAGCACTGATTTAGTTTATTACAGGATGGAAATTATGTGAAAATACTGCTGTTTACAGCTCCGAAAGAGAGAAAAACACATTGTTAAATTCATTCCTCACACTTTTACTGCTGAGATTCTACTTTTGGAGAGGCTACAGAATGGGAGGAGATTAGCAAAACTTCTATAGTTAGGAGCAGGAATGTGTCAAAGCTACAGACAAATTGAAGAGGAAACCAAGTGGCTTGAAAAGAAATCGAAATCAGCCATTACATGTGGTGAAATGTTGATTTGAGAATTACAAATAAAAACAGAGGATCAGAGCTGTGAGCCGACGGCTATCTCCTCCTTCCTGAAAAGAAACGTTATGAACATAACCAGCCATTCATGTAAACATGCACAGATGAACAAACCGCAATGGACAGCCAATCAACAGACACAGACAGAAGCAAGCACTTCCAAATGAACAGCAGGTAGCAAAAAGAAAGATTACCTGTCAGGGTTTCAGCAGCTCCTGTTGCAGCACAGGTGAGAAGGAGAGCAGGAGAGAAAAGAGGAGAAAAAAAAACAGACAAGTTGTGAGCAGACAGGATGTAAGCAGGGAGCTATATTCCACTGGTAACAAAAAGCATATTCATAATTTTTAAATAGGCTTGTTGAAATTCATTAAATTCAAGCTCCATATGCTATTTGTGTAATTTTCCACCAATTAAGACAAATACAAAAGCCGTCATAATGAGTCATTTTTACAACACAGGTGTGTGCGATTCCGACGTAATGAGCCATTTTCCTGCCTTCATCTATTTTCCGATGTTACATCAATATAGAGGTACAGAGGGAATATTTGGACTTTGTTTTCTACCCCTTGTGTCCCTGATTGAGATTCCAGCCAGCCCCACTGTGGAGCAGCCACTGCCTGGAGACGCTCCCCTGGGACCCGCCGTGTATCCTGGAGAAGAGAGCACCCATTCGGAACGGTGCCCACCCAAACTGGCATCTCACAGGGCATGGGAGACTGGCGCGTTCCCAAGTCCCTGCAGCATTGCTCAGGGCCTGTACCCTCGGGAGAGCTTCCATCATTCATTGTCTGCTATTCATAAACAACTCTGACACACACACATGCACACACACACAAATCTCTTGCCCCCTTGCTGCACATCTACATTTTTATATTTCGCACCATCTTTTATTATATTGACATTTCACACAGACTTTGGTGCTTCTTTACTCTGGCTGTGAGCAATGGGAGCTTCAGTGCCAAGCGTGCTGTACAGTATGGTGAAGTGACTGCCTGTCTAACTTGTCATTGCTGGCTTAATAAGGGTGTAAGGTATGACACATGTCCTTGTTATGGCTCCTTTGTGCATTTTCGACGTGTCAGCAAGTCCCTCGGGACACAAAAATGTGAGTGACAAATCACACATGATGGGAAACAAATTTTGAACGTTGTCCAGGAGCCCGCAACGATATCTCACTAACTTAAAGCTTTGCTTCATCTAAAACACAGCGTGTCAGCCAAAACTTGCTTATATGTGATAATTCACCAGAATGAGGCTTCTGGGCAGTTGATGTAAAAAAAAAAAAAGAACTCACGAATAATAGGCGTTGATAGACTTGAGCTTGAATGAGCACGCTGCATGTATCCCAGTCCAACCAGCCCTCAGGACAGTCCATAATGAGGCTTTTGAGCTGCTTTAATTGCCAGGTAATTATATGTTGTAGCAACATTATGTAAATGACTCATTATCATCTTGTATGTGTACCATATCTGCCCTCGTTTTGCTGCAATACTTTGTCAGGACTATAACCCAGAAAAATGCGTCGGCCTGATAGCGGGGCATCTCGGTGTTTAATCTTGTCAAGAGAGACCTATATCTAAACACAGAGACTTGTGATATAGTGTAGTGACACCTTCCCTAACCCTTCAGTATGATCCACTTCCTGCTGGTGGCCTCTGAAGGGGCTATAAATAGTGTTTTGGTGGCGGGGGTGCTGTCGTGCAGCGCTCCCCTTCTCTCCTCTGTACCTGCAGCACATTAGGTAGAAGTTATGAGGTGCCAGCTCGCCTGTGATTAGATGTCATGGCTGTCGCTCTGCTTAGACAGTGCTGATAGACAGATTTCTGGGGAAATGCATGTGATGGCATTCGTGCGAGTGCACCCATTGCACCAATATGTCAATCACACTGGATGAGAGCAGGCAGGCTAACCGTCCTCCAAATAATGTCTGTCCTTGTCGCCTCACCTCTTTTCCTTTTCATCCAAATCGCATCTTCCCGTTCTGCACAATGAGCAACATTATGTTCAGAAACACAAAAGTGGAGCATTTCACACTCTCCACCTACATTGATGCTACATTTCCTGCTGGAAACCGGCTCATTGTGAGCATTTGAAAGGGCAGACTCTTGCACTGCAGTATGTTTTCTATACGAAGTGAGGCTCTAAGTGCACCAGTATTCAGGGGTCTACGTTCAACCCATTGCCACCCCAGTGAATCCATAATAATGCACGCTGTTTTTTAGTCACTGAGGCAAACTAAGATCTCCGGAGACAAGATGTCTGTGTGGCAAGAGTGGCACATAGCCTCTCTCTCTCTCTTCCTACTGCTCGGTAAAAGCAGTGGGGTAACACTAATGAGGCAACATTTCTTCTCAGTACTAGAGTGATGCCTTTGAATTAATGTTCTTCCTTTCAGGTAAAACATCCCTTGCTTATTTATGCTCATGATCTGAAGCGTGTTGCATGTCAACCTAGTGTGTGATCGCACTGCATAAGAGGACACAACAGAGTGGGATGTTGGAGCTTGGTGTAGTTCCCCATAGAGACACCCACACTGGTTACCTTTGCGACAGTGCATGTGTGTGTGGAGTAATGCTGTCTTACTGTGGGTAGCCCACTGTGTTTTCATTTAATTAGTAGGATCAGAGGTGTGCTTCAAACTTTTTCTCTTCAAGGAAATCGGATGGAGAAGCGGACTCCTGCAGAGTGGACCCAATAAACACAGGCGACTCTTGAGGTCAGAATTTTCACAAAGCAAACTGATGAAAGAAACTCTGCTTTCCTCACAAATAAGATCAAAAACCAGTCTCTAACACTTTACTCTAGTCTTTCTTATCAGTTGTAACTAGTTTGAAATCCCTATTAAACAATTTGTTCAGTTTCCGCAGATATGCCATTTATTTTTTCTGTGAACTGCAGATGAAATGGTTGGAGGCGTCTTCATGACATCTGAGCACGCTCCATGCTTTAGCTGAAAGCCTATCTATTCATTTATCAACAGCAAAACAAATTCGCAGACATTCCAGGTTTGTACTGTAGGTAGCCTATTGGCCTAATAGTGTGCATACATATAGCAACTCCAGGGCTGAAAAATGAAGACTCAAATGTCAAGGCAGCAGTTCCTCTGATGGCCACTTGATGCAGGGTTCAAAGGTGAGTCAGGCCCCGAAGACTCGTGATCAGGGTTTTTTTTATAGCAGCTTTCAAACCAGTACAAAAAGTGCAGTTTTAATCCCCAAAGCTAATATTTTACATCATGACAATTCACTAGCTGGGCCCATGTTGTCATTTTCTCAATGCAGCTGCCAGGCCTGGCAGATCCTCATGTACTAATAAGAAGTGAATAAGTGAAAGAATTGAAAAAAGGGGAGGGAGGATGGGGCACGAAAGCGGGAACGAACAGCTTGTAGAACTGGGTCATCATATATAGATAAGATCCAGAAGGGGCGTGTTTGGAGGCGCGGTCCTGCTCCTGAAATTCAGATAATTTATCTCCAATAGTGTATAACTGTTTTAACAGCCCACCTATTTAAGCTACATTAAGCTATAATGCTATCCATTATTAGCAGCTTGGCATGACAGAGCCACCTCTCTGTCATGCCTGTGGGGTTGGAGTTTTAGTTCAATTATTATGGCCTGCTGTGTCGTTAGCACCAACAAAGCGCTCCTGCTTGTCTTTAACTTTTTATTTGTATATTACTTAGCATAAATTAGCAGATACTGACTGTGGGATGCACCCAAGCAGTATATATGGATACACCTCATTAAACAAGCATTAGCTGCTGTCTCAGCATTTTACCCTCTCATCCAAACTATGATCACTTCTCAAAAATAAAAAAAAATAAAATAAATAAAAATGTTTGCAGCTACATTGTGAAAAGTGGCTAAGCCCATCTGTAGTTACAGTCTGTGGGTGCTCAGACAAAAGTTCAGTGCCAACAGCTCTCAGGTGGGAGACCTTTCTTATCTACCAAAACAAAGGATTTATTTTCCCATTTGGGGTGGAAAGTGAGTCATCCCTTTGGCATAAATCAACCTTGCAAATTATGAAATACTTCTTTGAGTTATGGGTTGTTGCAAAACACAAAGACTAAAAAGTCTATGAGCCTAAGGAAATAATATTAGGCTTACTCACTGCTTAATGTGTCATGAAAATAGCCATTAATTGACTCCTAAAAACCTTTTTTTTAAAAAAGCAAACAGACCTGAGTTGGGATTACATAACATTTAGTCAAGCAGATGACTTAAAAGTTGACGTGGCTGAAATCATAACAGCTACCGAGCAGCTTAATCTCTACGACAATGGAGCCAACGTCATCCGCCAATTAAGACTGAATAATATGGCCTAAATCTCTACAAAAAGCTTCTGAGTGGACCTCTCAAGATTGTGTGCTCTTGTTATACTAAAAAAAAAGAGCTATTTTCTACTCTGTAAAATGGCAGAACTAATTAAGTTGCATTTCATTTATGTACTTGACCCACTTCTTTTATTATCACCTCTCCGGTACTACTTAATCCAGCCCAAACAGTCAGTGAAATATCAGAAAATGCTCACCTGTAAACACGGCCAGGAATATTCAGATTAAATTTCCCCTGAGTCAATTGAGACATTATAATCAGGTAGGCTTACAGGAGATGCAAAGCATGTTTCTGCTTGATAAACCGCAACAAAAAGGAGATTTTGCAAATATCCCCACAGAAGTGGGTAATTGCTCTGTGTTAATGGGATATGCTTTGTAAAGGTCCAATCTATTGCTTGATTGTGTGAGCAGCGCCAGCAAGACACATGTAGCTGACGCGAGTCTCTGCGTTGGGAGATTAAAGGGTAATCCTTCAGAAATGCTGTCAGATAAAAAAAGAAAAAAGTAGCTATATTGAATTCGGTGCCCTGTCCCCCCTCAGTGAAGTGCTATGGGCATCTGCAATTGCACAGAAATTCCCAGAGATGCGTGTTCTTGTGAATGCAATTTTCAAATTAAGACATGTCAGTGTTAGAAACGCCTTTGAAAGCATAAAAGGTGAATAATATCATCGGTGTACCTGACTGGGTGCTGTCGTTCACAATACACATGAAAATGTCTCTGCGGCTGACAAAAAAAAGAGAAAAAAAATTGCAAACAGCAGCCAACCGCTTTCATGACAGCTCCGCACAGCTCCGGTAGTGTTCGTGTCTTACAGTCGTGTCATAAAGAAAAAAACAAAAAACAAGGGGGTGGGGTGTGTGCGTGTGTTTAAAAAAAAGCTGCTAACAAATTTCTGATGAGTGTGGATGCCAGGCTGCTCTTCCACACGGTCTCACATGATAGGCACCACACAATCCCTGTTACCAAGAAAAGTGGCAAAAATAAAAGCAAAATAAAAGAGACAGTGGTTGCTTTAGATCTGTCAAACTAAAGGTGATCCGACAAGAATTACAAAACAACACTTTTTCAAAAGATATATTGCAAATCAGCACAATATGAGGAAGGGAGAACGGTATAGCAGCACACGATTAAGTCATGCGGATTGTGACAAATGCAGTAACTATCCGGGTCTATGAATCACTTAGCAACTGCTTTTGCTGGGAGGTACAATGATTTCCTTTTTTTTCCTACCAGGCACAATGATCCACTCTGTTATGTTAACAAGACTAGTTGACTGAGCACAGACTTAAGTGCAGCAGCGGCAGCAGCACTACGCTCTGCACCCAAAACCATGCACCAGAGAAGAGACTCGTGTTCTAAGCCGAAGCAAAGCTTAACCTCTGGCAAAGTGACACATCACATCTCATTCACGTTGTCTATTTCGGGTGATGCTGCAACTTTTTGGTGTCTTTTTTTTCTGCTCAGAGGCAGCAGGCACTTTGAAACCTCTTTTCAGCCTGGTGTCAGTTTTTAAAAGAAAGTTGCAGCAGGAGTGCCACGTTTGTTATCACAGTAGAGAAACCGACGCTCTGATTGTGCCCAGATAAAAAAAAAAGAAACAAGAAATGTTTCAGATCAAGATTCCAAGAACTGTTTATGGGGAAGAACCACTGCTATTCTGGTTACACTGTAATGCCTCACCTAATGTGCGGTCTCTTGCAAGGAAAATTCACATGAGCAATACTCAAGCAGGAAACGGTGAGAACGTGAGTGCGTCCTTTTTAGCTTGTCTGCCAGCATATTTGCTTACTCACTAGGAATGTGTGTACATCTGTGCAAGCACGCCTGCGTGTATGTGTGTGTGAGGGGTAATTAGGACATTAGGAGAAGCTTCTGACAGGCTTGTCATCGCCACAGCCTGCCCAGTGGAAAGGAGCTGGTCAGAGGGGTAAGTGGGGGTCCGGCAGGGTCAAGAGACAGCTGCTGCACCACCACTCACTGTCTGGAAGCTCTCAGAGAATATTAAACCACCGGGGCTTCAGCCAAGATGCTCCCTTATTTATGGAATACACAAAGGCTTTCCAAAAGGAGGCAGTGGCTAATTTATGCCACTGTTGTGAAAGTGCTGGGTTTTTTTGTGGTTTTGGGGGTTTTTTGATCATGAAACAAAAGAGCATAAACATAAAAAGACCAGAATAAATGGCGATGGCATCGAGGTAACTGAGGTTATTTTGTAAATCAGCGAATTTGGAACACAGCGTCTGTTGTTCTCACTTTTTCACTCACGCTTCTTTTCTTTTTTTCTCATGATGATAAATCTGTGCGGTCTTACACCTCCTGTGTATGTGTCGCCAGCGCAGAAAGGCTCTATTATTACAATGTGAGACATATTAAATACATCTCCAAAGGCTGATGACCTTGGTGATGGCATACCATTAATTGTATAGATGGATTATTATCATCACAACAATAACATGGCTGCCTTCTTGCTACACTCACCCAAACACCTGGGCCCATTCCCCGGCTGCGTGTGCTCATATACTCATAATCACTTCTATCAGCCCAAAACGTTAACTGCATCCGGGGACGCTAAATACGTCCATTTGTTTGCAGTTGTAATGTCTTTTGTGCGCCTCAATCAGGCACCTGTCAGACACACACCTGCTACCTCAGAGCTAAGAGAAAAGGCAGAGGGAAAGCCTTTTGTTTCCTCACAGAGTTTATAATCAGCACGTTGTTTCCAATCTTCTCCCACCATTTTTCAATTTCCCATTTCCCTTTTCTCAGTCAAATCACTGCTATCAATCAGGTGCGTGTTTGAGAACGAGAGAGAGAGAGGAGAAAGAGAGGGGGAAGTTCCTTGATGGAACCATCTCCAGCCCCAGGCCTCATTAGTCAGAGAGTGCAGAAAAGAAACGTGTGCGTGGATGTGAGTGGCGCGCGCACGTGCGAATGTGTGTGCACGTGATAAAAATGAATACAGGGAGAGTGTGTCTGTCAATATGAGGCCATTTAGCATTTCCTATTCCATCCAAATGATGCACAGCGGACATTATGCTCTCTATTTGAGTTTCTCTAAATGGATATTCAACCCAGTAAGTTCTATTATATTTTGCCCTTTCCCTCCACTGTGCTTACTGATATCATGGCAGAAGATGACCTATAGCGTTTCAAAACAATTTCTGTGCAACCATGACAACATCTTCTCATATCAGCTTGCAGTGAAAACATCTCAAAAACGAATGCAGCTGACTGATGTGGCAGTCGATACACAACAGCTGCATAGGCACAAGCTATATTGATTAATGTGACAAGATGGGCTCAAAGTGCATCGACATCCTTGAGGAGAGTCGGCTTAGTTGCCGGTACTGAACACTGCTACAAGAGGAACAGCACAAAGCCCTCGGTTAACATTCATGAGGCACAAATTAGGAAACAAATACAAACACTGAATAAAGGATGGGCAAACACAGCGAGCCGAGATTTTTGCCAACGTGGCAATATGTTCGATGTTTTACTGAGTGTATTGATTATAAAAGAGATCCATTTGAAGTGGCTGGACAAAATGGCAACTATAGTAAATTCACAATGGCAGGGTAATATACGGCTTCACTGCTTTCATTTATTCACAGCTTGACATTTCCTCCCTTCCACAGAGTGTGCTCTAACTGTGTGCCAATGGCCACATCACTTAGACTGGACCCGCATGAATATTTAACATTAGCGCCTGGCTCGTAGCACGCAGAAAATGAATTATTTTTAGTGGGCTTTGCAGAGGCACCGTGAAAAACCCCTCACTCCGGTGATGAATCGCTGGAGAGTTTATGTTGTATTAAGCAGGCAAAACAAATGGCTATCAATCATTTGAAGCTTTCCATGCTTGCCAGCTATGCATCTCTTGCTCCCCTTTCAGAGATTCGGTCGGTTTTCAGAGGGATCAGCTGCCAGCTTTGGGTTGTGCAAAAAAGGGTCAGCCTCGAGTTCACTGGTGTTTGTTGACAAGCCCTTTTTAGAAGAGGCAGACAGCCTGCGACTGAATGCAGCTTTAGGTAAATGTAAACACAGCTTCAGATGTGCTTCGTGAGTTAGCATCGTGCTACGGTTAATGGAATAAAAACCTCAGTTTCCATTCTTCCGTGATGCCCTCTTTTTATCTGTCTGCAAAAACTGCTTCATAATCTCAAACTTAACTTTTGAGGTTTTCAACATTACCCTTTTTTTCCTCCATGTGCATTGCACTCTAGGTCATTACACATCCATTGCATCATGTGAAACGCTTCCAAACTTTATTAAGCCCGACACAAACGTGACCGAGACTTACACAAGATGCATTTCACGGCGCACGAGCTATAATGAACTTGTATGGTACTGTATTATTGCACAATCTGTCAGATGCATTATGCAGCTACATCAGCGATGATAATAAATCATTTTGAAGAAAGGGAGAGAACTAAGATCAAATATAAACCACAAATAATTTGTTTTGAACGCGCTCCAGTACATCTTGGGAACTTGGGTTTTGTGTATACAATTTTTAACTCTGGAAAATATCCACTGTAACGGAAGGAGATCAACCAGATCCGTGGCTGGCCAATGATCAAATCATGTTTGATGTTTGAACTACCTAACCTATTAAATCCCACTATCCCACTGTTGGGAGAGTGAATTAAAACTTGTCCTGTACAGCAAAACACTCTTAATGGGGATTCCAATTTTTCTGCCTGACTAAAGACTATATGTCAGACTGAATTTCAGGGAAATGTGTGAACTGAATCTAGAAGAAGCCCAGAATTTGACAGTTTAGAGCTACGTTAACAATGTGTTTCCAACAGATAATACAGCTTAGCATATATTCATTTTTTTATATAGTGCCAAATCACAATAAGTCACCTTGAGGTGCTTTATATTATAAAACCCTACAATAATATACAGTCAGCACAAGTGAAACAGGCAAAAAAAGAGTTGCTCTTTCAATTTCCATCTTGCATTTATGCAATAAGTCATTTATTAAACCTCAAACTTAATTTCTGCAGTCCTAAAAAGAATTAACACACTGTAAATATATTACAACTCTAAGAAACTGTTGGAACATGCTTCTATGCATCACATATTATGTGTAATCCTATCAGACAATCTGTGACCTTGCAACTATTTAAGGGATATTTTAAAGAAAACTGGGTCAACAGGGCTTAAATTGGTTTATATGATTCCTAATAACAGAATAAAATAGAGCACGTGTGCGACAACTGCGCGACCTACTTTTTAAATGTATGTTTGATATAGCGTTTGATAAGGTTTAAGAGAATTTTGGTTCCAGAGAAGCATGCAATCTGAGATCCATGAAAAGATCTTTTGTACCATTTTGTGCGAGGGAAAGGTTCAAGCTGAGGTTTGAGTGAATCATCATTTGTAAAAGCTGATTTAAAATGACATCCGCATCAGTGAAAGGCTTGCTGGATCCTGATAGACCACTGCTGAGGCCGCTGGTACAAAGGTGTGAATGCTGCAAATAAATAAAACTGCTTGCAGAAATGAAATTTCAAAATAAATCCTCGAATATTAAGAGTGCCAACAGATCAAACCTAAGAGCGCATAGAGAAGTAGTGCTTATAGATGATTAAATCAGCGCCTCATGCTTCCCCCGTACCTGCTTTGAGTTTTATTTGATTGGCTACGCAATTACCTTAACATTGGTTAATTGCTAGTTAATCTACCTCTCAAAGCAATCACATAACCCTCTGGTCTGCCAATCAGCAATTTAAAAATCACGTTTAAATTCAGTCAGCTAAAATATACACGTACGCACGAAAGGGTGCCCAGGATGCCGACGTGACACGTGGAGTTTACAGATTCTCGGATTACTTGACAGTTTCATTAAGACAGATTACCGTGACCCTGAAGTTTTAATCTACCAGATAAAGTGAAGCTGTTTTTACACCCATCGTCCAGGATGCACTTCATTTCCAACAACATCCGAACCTGAGATGAGATTTGGCCTCCTTCAAATACAATCTGAATTGATTAAACAGAAACTGGCAGGCTGAACAGAGCAGAGGAGAGTACAAACTCGTCCACGCAGCCAGTGGCGACTGTGGACACAAGATTGAGGGTAAGATATCCGTGAGTGGCCGGGCACCTGAGTCTGAGAGATAGTACTGCTTACTTGCGGAGGAGGGGGGAGGTGGGGAGAATGACAAGGTGGGGTTTTTTTTGCCTGTGTTTTCCCTTGAGGTTAATATTTTATGGATGTGTGATACAGTTCAGGTGACAGTTTGAGATGACGGAGAGTCAGCGTGCAGGCGGCAAGAGTTCAGCGATTTATTAAAAGGGAGGGAGTGTGGCACGGGGGAGATCTGAGAAATGTGTTAGTAGCTGTTAATGCGAGGGGTCTCAAAATGACTAAAGTTTGTGCTCGTACATGCAGTCATGCACATGTGTGTGAGATGAGCTTTCTGCAACCCGAGCCCATTAGAAAAGCAGAGGCACTGGCAGTACAGATGTGTCTCTCTCTGAGTCCGACATGAAACACAGGAAACGGCCTCTTTGATCATTATCTACCTGTCAGTCTGCCCTCCACGGGGACCACCTGTTACTACTGCTGATGTGCCGCAATGACAGGCCAGGGGCACTCACACAAACTTAACACACATCAGGCAAAAAGAAAGAAAGAAAAAGGAGCACCGCTATGAGTCTGGATGGTGTCTACATTCAAACTTTTCCCCATGGAGGTATAACCATGACTACGAGTACTGTGGGTAAAACGCAGGTTATTTTTCTAAATTTGGATTCCAATTAGCCTCAGTGACTGTGAGGCTCGCTTGGGTCCACATTCGCATTCATACCAACAGGCAATTTGGTCTCCGATCCCCGTGATTGTATGTTTGTTGGATGTGGGAGGGAAACAAGCTGAAATCCATGTGATCAAAGGGAGAACATATCTAGGAGTGAGTCAGAAGCAAACAAACTCGCACAGGTTCATTTGTTTGACTTCCTTCTTCTACAGCTACGTACTGTCTCATACAACCTGCTGAGAAAACTTCTACAAATAAAAAGACACAGCGACTACATATAGACTGCGCTGTGAGGTTGAGCCCAGTGGCTCCAAGCATGATTGCAATCAACAAATGTGGTCATCTTCCGCGGCTTCTGTGTGCCCTCACGTAAAAAGGAGTTATTTTCTTGCACCCACAGCTTATATGATAACGATGTCAATTAATTCTTTTTTCTCTTTCCAAAGGGAAAGCAACCTTAAAAAGATGGTTCAAACAAACCAGAAAAAAAACATTTGTCAGTTTCATTTACTTGTTGTCAGGGTCTAATATTCCAGGGTTTATTTTTATTTTTAGATCTAGTTCTTTTGTTTTAACTTTTGACGTTCTAATAAAAAAAAACTTTGACTAAATATCTCAGCTATAGCAAGGAAAACTGATGCGTGCTTTAGAACAGGAAACTACAAAGGACTGTGATAAAAAAAATAATATCCCTGATCAGATGCAAACTCTCGTCTCCCGCATCAATCGAACCTTTAATCCACCTTCTAAGCCCTTCCAATCCGCCTTGCTAGATGAAGGACACCTGCCTTTCTGCAATCATGCAGAATGCTGGTATTAAAGATAATTTGTGAGACGTGCAACTTGATGAACCCAATATTAATGCAATTACCAGAGGCAGTGGGCTGGAAAAGTCGACGTTAAAATGTTTCTTGTTTTAGAAACTTACGGCAAAACTGCCGCCGACAGGTGTTATTATTTTTTTTATTTTCTCTGTAAAATAAAATACCAATAACGTCTACTGTAATTGTGTGAAAACACAAATAACCTGCTAAACTGACCCTTTAAAGCTAGACTGCTGTGAAGCTGTCAGCAATAAAACGGGCTCCGTACTGTGCAGAGACCTGCTGGCTTCGAGGGAAATAAACTTTTCTAACCAGTTCCCAAAGTGAAGCTGTCTGAAGCTGTCTGTACGGTATGTGAATCGTTTGTGTATCTGTGGGTTAACAACTGTTGGTCATCGTTTTGAAAAGAAATTCTTCAGAGACTCGGTTTGCTTGGCTTGTTAGGGGAATATCAGCACCTTTATGATCAATCAAAGAGTTTCTAAACCCTTGTACCCTCTGCTGCCTTGCTGCTTTTTCGCCGCATTCCCTTTTGCTCCTGTTCTCTCAATTTTTTTTGTCAACACTGACTCCGTCTTCTGTAGGTTAAAGTTACCACTTTAATCTTTGCTTGCCCCCACTGGCACCCAGCATAAACAAATGAACACTATAATGCAGCAGCATACACACATTTATATGCACAGCCATGTTTGTCTGTCTTTGTGTTTCGGGCAAGTTTGACTCCGTTGTTAGCGTACCACCCACATGACTTGCGGTGGTCACATTTGGTTGCGGCAATTTACACACTTTAAGTTGTAATGGCTTTTCCACATCTTTCTCAGAAACAGCTCAGACACCTCTGTAACTACTTTGGGAATACACTGCGCGGCCACAGCGCCAACAGCATTAGTATGAATTGTACTGTCAATTTAAAGGGAATGTTTGAAGCTTATTCTAATGGGAATGAGTCTGTTCTGAGAGCAGGACACGCAGGACAGTGGAGGAACATGCGGCTATGATGTTGTGTGGACGCGAGCAGAAACATTTCATTGTACATGCTAAATTTTCTGACGCAGTCTCACGTAATGCCATCTCTGTCAAGCTTCAGATCAGAGCGTCAGATCTTTCAGCACAACATCAAAGACTCCTCACAACCAAGTGCGCGCCAAACAAACCAGACTCCAGCAGACTCACAAATTCACAGGAGCTTATTGCATCTGCACAGCCATATAACACAGTGTCTGCACCTTAAAGCCGGCAAACACACTAATCACCTCAGATGAAGAAGACCAAAGCTTGTAATGTCCTAGCTTATTTGGATTTTTTAAAAATATGTATACACCAGACACGACTTCAATGTATTGATCACTTTTGAAATGAATTGAATTCATTACAGAACCATACTTGTTCTTATAATGATATAAATTTATTTTAAAAACATCCTAGCTAATAGGAGTATATCTACCACCAGTTCAACTGCTTGTAACTTTAATTTTTTACTGATAAATTAAATAAATGATGCAGTTGATCATGTGGTGCGCAGCGGGGTACGAGCATGCATTTAGATTGTTGCTTAAAGCAGCTGTAATCAATATTCTTATAATGGCAAGAAACTGGTTCCTTGTAGGGAACAGACAGAGAATTAGCGGCAGACGCTGCAGCAGCACTCAGCTTTACGGAGCTTTATATTGCCTTTCAGTTCATTGCTTACAACTTGCTGCCCAACTCTACTGTTTCACTTCACTGCTGCTGCTCTGGCAGTTTCATATTCAGCTGCAGCAGGCAGCTGTTTTCAGTTTTCAGTTACAGAAAAGAAAAGAAAAAAGCTGTAAAACCATATTGTACATGACCTGCCCGGTAACAAACAAGTGGCAGACAAAGTTAGAAACGGGTGAACACAGTATGGAGCAGCAAACGAGCTGATATTTCCCTAAGGAGTTTGTGGAGACAAGTACAGAGCTACAGTAAAGCCAGACTGAATATTCATCAGGTCACCTAAAAAACACAACACAAAAAATGCTAATGTTGCTTCGTATTTACTGGATGTGCTAAAAAAAAAAAGATGTTTGCCAAAAGAACTTGAAGGTGAAATATGTCAATCTTGTAGTTGTAGCTTGTGCAATGGAAACTCGAGTAAGAATCACCAGGGCAAATATAAACATTTATAACTAACATTTTAATATTTTTTCTTTTAGCATGGTGAGGAACTTTAACTGCAGCTACTTAACAAATGCAGTGGATTAAACAAAAAAGGCTCCTAACTAGAAACAAAACTAGAAGTATATAATTCTACACAGTGCTCAGCCACCAAATGTAGGGTGGGTGCCACAGTTGTACAAAATTGACAGTACTTGTAATGTTTTTCTAATGGTTAATCCACCAGTATGTGCATCAAAATGATGTAACAAACTAATGTTGGCAAAATATGCCTGTAAAATATGTGAGTTTCATACAAATATACCTGAAGGTTACATCAAAATGGTTAAGTGGTTCACACAATGCAGAGACTAGCAGGTAAACTGGAAATAGCTTACATTGTTAAAATTTTAGGTTTCATTTAATTTGATCACAGAGATGCTGCAAACACTTTCCAGTTTTTTTTTAACAATTTTAATTATTTAAATAAATTTCATCAGTAATTGAAAACTATTGAAATGCCAGGCTTTATAATGTATTTTTCCACTTAAAAAAAAAAAAAGAGTCTTTTTTAAAATTGTTTCTAAAAAATTATCTTTTTAAAAATTGTTTCTAAAAAAAAAATCTTGGTCTTATTTCAGCTTTTTTCTTGTAATTTGTTCTTGCTTTTAATTCTAGGTTTCATGTTTGTTTTTCTTTCTTTAAAGCACAGAGTGGCTCTGTGAAACATACTGAATATTTCTTGCTGTCTTGCTTGTTTTAGCGATCGGTGCTTATTATGCATCCTTCCACAGTTCATAACAATAACACCAATATCATAGTTCTGTCACAAAAAGGTTTATAACATATAATATCAGCAATCCAGTGGATATCGCTGCTGCTGCTGATAATAATAGCAATAAAATGTGAGATGTTGCACAGTAGTCCTTGCCAGAAGATGCGTCGAACGTGGAAGACACGATGATCACTGAAGAAATAAAGACAACCATTTGGCTAATCTATGACACAACACCGCTGACACTCATAAGATTAGAGATGCCTTTCAGTCTAAATCAGGCCTCTATCTGCATGCTTAGCACTATTACTGCCTTTATGGGGTACTACCCTCAGGGGTCTATTGCCCACACGATAGTGGATGCCAAGCTCAAATACACTTTCTCTCACACAGTCACACCGAACGGGATGAAGATGAATCAAATATGATGATTAACAGGAAAAACATTCAGTGAAAGTCTTTATAGAAAGTGTTTCCGTGGGCTGATGGCACAGTCAACGCGGTGGAAACTCCCCAGCAGTCATGAATCACTCGTCAGGAGTTTCCTTTCTCTCAAATTTAAATGCAAACTTTAACATCAAAGGTGCGACCATACCGCTAATGCAGCAGAACAGACTGTTGGAGCTTTCATGCCCAGAAAAATAGCGTTTGATAGAATTTTTTTTTTGCCAGACACAGAAAACACTGGCAGTAGTGTGTTTTCCAGGAAGATGAGGCCTATGCATAGGGTACTGTTTGTTTTTCAGACAAGAGACTGCCACTGGAATGCCAGTGTAAATACTCGGTTTTGTCAGTTCTCTCTGCTGTTGTTTGGGATCCAGAGCAACCACAGGATCAGCATCAGAGAACATTCTTATCCTTCGGCTTACAAACATACCAAACTGGAGCTCCGCATCCTCTTCCTAGCCTTACTGTTCTTTGCTCTGAGCCAGCTCTACTCCCAGAATTTCTTTAAAAAGCCCTCACAACTGTTCCTCACATTTGGTTTGTGCACAAGGTTGATGGAGCCACGGTTCAGTGGCAAGTTCAGTTGGGGAGGTCTGCCTTTTGCTGTGGCGGTGAAGAATTATTAAAAGATTCTGCAGCTTTTTGGCGAAAGCAATAAAATGACATGACAAGAGGAGCGACGAGGAGATGTTTTTGTTTGTATTGAGCTCATGTTACAGCAAAACCCCCTCAATATGTTTCACCTTTCAGTTTAAATTTGCACCTTCCTACTCCGTTTTGTATTTACGAGGAGCGGCGCAGGGTTGAGCAGTGGATTTTTAAAATGAAATTACTAGAGTCAGTTTCAACAATACAGAATACCTCTCATACAACCTGGCGATAACAAAGAGCTGTATAATGAGGTAAAATAAAGGCTAAATGAATCCAAATCAGAGGAGCCATGAGACCCGTGGAATGTGCGCTGAGAACAATTAGCTAGCTCATCCAGCATACGAATCAGCTCCTGGCACATTACGCACATACTGTAAAGCTCATTACTGCTGCAAGGCACACAATCAGTCGATCAAATTCAGCGGCGGAGCGCGCTCCGTCAGGATCCGCCTGTCATTCAACTCTTTAACCCGCTGCTGCGCCCCAATCACCCAGCGCAGACACAACAACAGCCTCACGTTCTGTTTTAACAAGTCATGCTTCGTTATGTGCGGGACTTTTCCCAGACTTTTGCGCTCTTTGATGGATGCTGACTGTTGTGATGCTTTCATCTCCTTTCTCAAAAAAAAAAAAAAAAAAAAGGGGGAATAAGAAGAAAAAAGAGAAAGAATTCTTGAACGCAAACACCCATGGTTAAACATAAAAGGGCTGAGATATTTTAAAACTGACATCACTTCAAAGGGAGTGAACACATTCAAAGGGTATCACAGGGAGGAGACTCAAAAGCCTGCTAGTCACCTGTAATCCACTGCTAATACTTGGTCCCCACAAGCGCGCATTAACATTCACGTCGTTCACACATGCCCCGGTTCGATGTATAGATGCGCACGAGGGTCGTTAATATTCAACCTGCAAGAATGTCTCACATAGATATTCTGGACTCGCTCGATTTAGGAAACAGGATCTATACACGAATGCAAGGATTATCTCGTGAATATATCAGTGTCATTACAGCAGCTGTGTTATAGTGACAACTGTTCTGTTAGCCGGCATCTCTTTCTCCACTGCTCTTTTTGGTGTCTCGTTCTTTCATCACTTTAGCTCTTTGACTCCTGCCTCCACATTCTTTGAATTTGATGCCAGCTCGCTGTGTTGAAAAGGTATAGTTTTTTAAAAAGAGGAACTACCTTACTTTTAAATAAACCAAGGAAGGAACCGTGCCTTCAAAGTCTTGTTTTTTTTCCCTTACCACGGAAGAGAAGCTAAAAGTGTTTTCAAAGTTGAAGAAAGTCTTTTAAAGTACTTGATGGAGCACAAACAGGCATTTAACTGAAGTGTTTGTGATCACAGTGGTGTTTGTTTTTTCCTTTGAAAGTAGAACTATGAGACATGTCGCATATGTTTAAATGATATATAGTAAATAGGAGGTATTGGATTCTAACAGCAAAAGTTTCTAAGCTGCATCCATGCTACTCGTACAGAGTAATTTAATGCTCTACTCTATTGAAAGGAATGCAATATGTTATGCCAGCTCAGAAAAAGATTTTGCTTGTGTTTATCATTACTATTTAGGAAAGATCAATGATACGCATGATGCAAGTCACAAGGTGAGTTCACGTGCATGTAGTTTCTGATTTGAACATGCAAGTCTTACAGCATGCACACGTCCAGCTTTTCCGCATATCTTAGCTGTGGTTATCTGCCGATGCAGATCCACACTATTTTTTAATTAATGAGAGAAAGAGACAACATTGAGCTGGATGTAAACATATTTTGCGAGGAAAATGGGGAATAGGTGCAGTGATTGAGTGAAATGTTCATATGGGAAGTAAGTATATAAAACAAAATCACCAGTCTTTTGGATATTGGCTGCTGTTTGTTTCTTCTATGTTAAGATGATCCCACACTGCTTTAATAGTGTTGAGGCCTGGGCTCAGGGGAGGCAAATCGATGACTGACAGCATTCCAATGTATGTTTTTCTATCCATTTATGCATTTACTCCACTGGCAGCGTGTTTGGGATCATTGTCATCCTGAAAAATGAAGCTGTTGCCAGTCAGATGTTTTCCAGATGGTATTGCATGGGGGATCAAAATCTGATTTTCTGCATTTATAATTCCATCAGTTTTGACAAGATCATCAAAACCACTTGTTGAAATGCAGGCTCAAACTATGTCTCTACAGCCATCTGATTTACAGATTTGAACCAGAAATGCAACATTTGGATTCATCACTCCATAAAACCCGTGGTCACTGATTCTCAGGTCAGTTCTTGAGTAATTTGGCGAACCTCAGCAGTTTTACTCCCATTGTCCTTTCCACAAAATGGCTTTTTGACAGCTACCCTTGCAATGAGACCATTTCTGAAACAGTAGATGGTCCGGGTGACAGCCTGGATGCTCTTTGCTATTTTTTCCCATTGCTCACAGGTATGAATTTCAGATATTGTTCATCTGCTGCCTGACATTTCTTCTTTTCTTCTCCACTTGCCCAGTGTTCTCAAATTTGGCGGGTGGGGGGTGTAGGGCACGCCATACTTAGATATGCCACGTTTTCAGCAAAAATACTGTTTATGCCTGTCAGACTGTTATCTTTGGCATTTTCCGTTCAAATAAAGAAACGGGTGCAAAAAGTTTGTTTTGCAACAGGTTGCTACGAACAAAGTGCCTAAAGATGTAATTTAAAACTTTCTTTGTTGAGTTGTCTGTTATGTGTAAACATAACACTGAATCATCCTTTGAGTTAGTGCCTTTATATGTTTGAATGATTTATAGTTCAGTGCTAAGTTGATTAAAAAAACTAAACATTCCTCTGAAAGTACTCAGGTACAAGGACTGGACTAAATTTGAGTGAAAAAGCACCCAGTGTCCAAAGAAAACCCCAGCAAGCTCAGCAAGTCTGGAGGACTATTCAAGATCAATGAAAAAACAACAACCCTACAATAAATTCTGGCTTCTTGGAGGAAAATATAAAGAAGTGAGCGGTGGTTTTACAGTCTACATCCAGGAATATATATTTGCTGAACTGTTGTCATTTATTAGTGAAATAATAAATGACAACAGGTCTGTGATAAACAGAAGTTAAAAAATAAAATATGTATTGGTGTTATTCATCACATTTATCTGCACTCTTCCCATTTCTTTTCAAGTGCGAGTCACAACTGCTACACTGCTGTCAATTACAGTCACAGTACTTTCTCTTTGTCCTTTTTCTTCCACACACACACCTCCTGTCTGGAGCTGCCAAAGAGCTGGAGTGAAATATTATTGAACTGGACAGAGGGCAACACTTTATGTTACCATAAGTACAATAAAAGCTTCCCAACAAGCATTAAATCCAACCAACATGGCTCGTGCTTCTATCTTACACCACGCCTCTCTGACCAAACATATTGAAAGTGAGGAAGTCAGTCGAGTCTTGTTCTTGACTTGACTGACTTTACTCTTGAATCTTATTTTGACCACTGTTTGCAGTTAAGCAATAAAAGAAAACATAAAAGCAGAAGCTTACCACCAAACTGCTGCTGCTTTACTTAGCTTAGATTACTGTAGCGCCCTACATGCTACACTAGCTCTGCCGCTAGCTGCTAACTAGCTAAAGAACAACAGATCAGAAGACACTGTACCATGCATCAACACTGTCACCAAAATGCAGTCAAGCTTTTTTGGTCACTACTGGACCTTTCTGCAAGTCTGACAGCATGCATATCTCTGCACTGATAAAACAGACAAATGCACAGCATTAATAACAAAGAAAAAAAATTTAATGATTTCTAAATGCACATAATGTGCACAGCCACAGTGCGCTTTGTACAGTGGTTGAACAATGGGGCATTGTGCAACATCAATATTACTGCTGCATATAATAGGTTCAGGTTCAGATATGTAACAAACTCATAGAAAAGCATTCATAAACATTAATCAAGCACAGGACAGAGGTGCTTCAAAACTGCAATAACAGCCAAGCAACACAGTTCACAAACTGATCCGTCATTCGGAGTTTTTCCACTTCCAGTCTGGCTTAAGGCATCTGCTGATAATGAGTACGGATCTGATACCAGTTTAATTAAAAGGCTGGATTTCTCACTCAGAGGAAGAGACTGGGAGTCAGTCTTTTACGTTTAAAACAACATTAGGTTCAAATGAAAACATAATTTCGGGCCCATGAAAACAGACAGATGAGTGGTACTTAATTCTAAGATACTCAAAGGCAGACATGGATTCAAATCGTTCACCTAATTTATTTATAGTTGCCTGATTTCAACGCAAAACGATTGACAGGCTATGCTGCTGTTTCTTTTTTTTCGGCCACAGTAGTTTAGTGGACAGAGTTTAGTGAGGAGTCATTACTATAAATGTTGGAAAAACTTGAATTTTTTCAACTTGAACACATTTGGGAAGGATGAAGTATTAATATGATACGATAATATAAAGGACGCTTGTGTTATCTTGGATAAACGCCAAACACACACAAGCACTATTGTTCAGAAAGTAATCTCTGGCACGAGAAAAAGTGAAAGTTTACACAATATATAACAGAAGGAGGCTGTGAACATCGGCCAGCATACCCTCGGTACAGTCATCGTGAAAAGCAGAGTCACACATTTTGGCAGAACACACACAAGCTCTTAAGGGAAAAATGAGCTTCATCTTTAAGCTGCTCAAATTTCCATTTCCATTTGATTGCTCTCTCAAACGGCTGCGTATTAGTTTGGCACAGCGGGCAGATAGAGTCCACTCTATAAAACAAATCTTTAAGCCATTTTGTTTCTGGGCATCTTCACTTTGACCCAAAAATCATCAGCTTGTGCCAAGTTACAAGTGAAGCGAGTGAAATAAAGAGATAAGTTCTTTTATGGACCACATACTGCACAAAAAATGAATATTTTGGACTTTCTTGTAAGGCCTATAAAAGCTAATATCACTTTTCTTTTTAATTTTGAAATTCGGTGCTGTATTAAGAAAACATCTAAAATGCCTCCAGGCCTCAAAGCAGAGTTCTGCACAAAGTCATTTTAACCACGGGCCATCGTGCCAAAGAAATGGCCCTTACATCGTTTTTAAATTTGATTTTGCATTTGCATTGTATCCAACTCCTCTGAAATCCATCTGCAAAATATTTCTGTGTGCTCTTTATTTGAAACGAATAACTCTTGATGGATCGGAGCTGACAAATGAGAACGGCGTCGCAAATGCACGTAAGCTGAGAATCACAACCTCACAGGTGAGCCTGCTCCACCTTGGTTGTTGCTGATGATGATTTCTGCATTTGTAGGATAAAAAAAACAAAAAACGCTGAGAAGCGCTAATCTCTCCACTCTGATTATTGCTGTCACTTTAGATTTATCCATTGTATGTGTGCAGATTTGGCAGTCAATTTCATAGTCTTAAACACATTCTCTCTGGGAAACGCTAAGGTCAAGAGGGATCCATAAATAATCTCCAAGTCTGTGACTCTTCCAGTAAGCGTTATTCAAAAGGGATCAATAGGATGTTGTGATTCAAACACAAAAACCCATTCTTTTGCTTATCAGCAAAGCTCTCTCGCAGCACTTTGTGGTGATCAATTATTAAAATCAACTTCACATGGCCCCCACGTGTCAACAAAACAGGGAAGTCAGATTTATTCTATAGGCAAAGACTTTTGAGAGGTAATTTTTCATCTGAGTGGCCTTTAGCATTTCTTATTAAAATACATTATTGTTCTTGTAGATTTATTTATTCTATGTGATAGCTCATTAGTCAGATTAATGTAATATACTCTCTTCTCTCCAGAAACAGTATGCCCGCGAAGAGGTCCGCGTTGCTGTATAAATAAATGACGTGAGGTAAAGTTCAATTCTCTTGCTTTTTTTCTGAGGCACTGCCTTTCATTACGCATCTATTTTTAAGGATGAGGAGCTGCTAAATTTAACTTTAAGTGGCTGAACAGCAGCTGAGATCAACTCTCAGCTCCAATGTGCAAAATTGACTTGAAGTCTCACACGTAAGAAGCATTTCAAGGCTGAGCCACAGCACATGGCACTGTACACGCTTAAATATTTATTGTACCGCATTAAATCATATCAGAATTCAGTCTGTATCGCTCATCGGATGATTATTTGCAGCAAACACACTGATACGCGCAAGCTTTAAACACATATGGCACTTCACGTGCGAGGATTAATTCTGTAAATACACCTACATGCTCTTACTCTGATATCAGTGCCACTGTGTGAACGGTGTGTCGCCTCAATTATCACAGAGAATGGGAAGTTATTTTTATTCTGGAACTTTATGTGATGATGAAAGGAAACTTATTTAAATGAAATTACAGATTTACATGTACGTACTGCTGCCCAGTGAAACGTACCTGTTTAAGCAGCTGCTCAAAACTGCAGTTCGCTATCTTAAAGTAAGCACCTCGTGAATTTGTGCCTTTACTGCTAATGAGAGACACAACCTGAAAAAAGAACTTCAGCATTAGAAATTTTACATATAATATCCATGGCAGCATACTTGGGGTTGTTGGATGCTTTAGAGTTAAACAAGTATTAGTATGATTCCTTGATATCTAACCTGTAAATTAACCATTAATTAAAGACTTTTAGACACATTTACCCCAGCTAACTTAATTCTCATGGCTGGTTCACGTTAAACTCGAAGTTTTTGTGAATTTGCATTTGTGCAAACTGAACAATTCCAGCTATGACAGTGTCATGAAAATCCATGAGCTGGGGCGCTTCCACAGACTCCGGGTTCTCTCCCGAGGCCACTGACAATCATACAAAAAAATGGACAGAGCTCGGGGAAAAGCAATCCCTTTGGGATTACGTTGGGAAAGGAACCCTGTGTGAAAACTCTGCCAAATCAAGCATGTGGAGCTACCTGCTGCGGTGACCCCTGGTGAATAAAGGGGGCAGCCCAAAGTAGCTTCTTTCGTGAAAATATGTTTCAGATATCGGTTAAACCTCCGCACCTGCTGGCTGTGAGGAGCAAATATTCACGGGCTTCCAACACCACAAAATTAGGGCTTCATTTTGCACCATGATGTTACGCATCATGAGGCTGAAGTCGGCATGGCAACAGTGAGTAACACCTGCTTTGACTAGTGGGCCTCACCGACAAAGACGAGGAAACCATGCTTCAGAATTCGTGGTTTGCTAACGCTGTCGTGGAGAGAGAAACTAGACAAAAAATCTTTGTTTGACTGAGGAATTTATCTCAAAGCTCAAAAGAAGCCACAGCATCAAAGCTCAGTACAGTTTTAAACTTTTATTCAGCTGGAAGATTCCTACACCGTTTACAGTGTTTACTCTCACTGTATTTTTATTCTTATGAAGTAAACACAACAGAGCGGTTTAGCAATTTTACTCACACAGATTTTATTGGACCACAGTCCTGCTTAAGACAGACAATGAATAAAGTATTTTGTGCAACGGTTAAATTTAAACATCTATCCAAACTAGAGTCAAACTATTCTATTCATAGTCAATCTCTATTCTTCTTTCCTAGGATAACAAAACAGTACACGAGATGTCAAACACACTGCCAGTCGTTCACACAATGTGTGGCGACGCTCACGCTGATGAGTTGTATTTTTCAGCGGCCACATAATGTCAAATGTTAAGAACAATATTGATGATAACAGTAAGTGTTTCAGAAGATTAATATCTTCATTAAATAGCAAGAACATCACCATGTCAGGAATTTAATTACGCTCACCACAGAGTCTAAACATCTCCTGCTTATAATGTCATTTATATACCATTAACACAACAATTTGAGAAATAAAATGCATCTAGAAAGAAGCAATGTGCCACCTGGTTGACACCTGATGAGCGTAATGACTCTTTTTATTGATATGTGTAAATGTTCACTGATAATGCTTTTAATTTGTTTATCCGCTCAGAACTCTTGTTTAAGGTTAGGGAAAGGTTGCCGGTTAAATACTGAACTGGTTTAGCCGATTTCCTCCTAATGACGCACGCTTACGATCACGCTGCAGAACACGCCGCTCTGCTAGTTTTTACAGTTCCTCAAACCCGCTGATTTCCATTCATTTTTGTTTAAATGAATGCAGTACCACATGATACTTATAAAAGTATCATGTGGTACTGCAGAGGAGTATTGCAGTTTCAATGTAATGCAATACTACACTAGACAAAAGCTAAACCAGTAAAAACTCTTGAAAAAAACTTGTATATATTCCTTTATGTGCATGTTCACACAGGACCGCCCCCTCACCAATTTTGTGCTGCACAAAAAAGCAACACTTCTTGGACTGAAAGTGTTATTTTATGCCAGTGAATATAACCCTGTTAACAAATGTGTTGATTTTCACAAGTAAAACACTAGAAAAAAAAGAAGGTTGGTACACAATCTGCCAGTGCATGTTTGTTGTTTACTCAAGGCCCCTGGGAGTCAACCTATACTGGGATTTTCTTCTTCTGGCACTACATAAAGATTAAAAAAAAATGAAATAATGATCTCCATTTCTAATAAAGTCTTCCAAATATATTCCCGGGCTAAAATAAACGAGAGGTTTTTATTTCACTGCTGTTTTCAAACAAATTCCTCGATTAAACGCTAAATCCATCCCGCTGTAAGTCTCCAAAGAATATAGTGCATTGCACATCAAAGCATCTAGTTTGCCTCGCGTACTCCTGTGCAAAGTAGGACACGCCTTCACTCTGGGGAAGCACTGCCCATCTCTGTGGCTATTTGAGGAACTACAAAGTCCCAGAGGTCTAATTTCTAAAGTCAACCACATTTGTATAAAAAAATAGTACTGAGTCATCTCCACTCTAAATGCCAAACTATACTCAAGGAGAAAAAAAGGTGAGGTTATGTCTTTTTCTTTTTACTATGTCAGGAGAAAAAAAAAGACAGCAATTACAGATAAACACTGTTTACAAAATGTTCTAATACTGGCTGTTTGAGATGATGTGATTCCAGTGTTTGATCACAATCCTAAGGCAATTTTTCAAATCTATCTGCACTACAAAACAGTCTGATGGAAAATGCATTTGCTGTGCTCTGATTACAGATTATTACAACCCAATGAACAAACATTTGTCTTGTCAACATCTCCAGTATGAACTACTTCCTCCTGATTGTGATCCTATTTGTATTTCACCACATGCTATTTTTCATGTCAAGAAGTCACTCTCACGTGTATTGCTCATCAAATGTGAGAAAAGCGATTTGCGAGGCATCACGTCGACCACAAGGTATGACAGAGGCAGACGCAATTTAACCGCAACATCCCGGGTATATGAGGTAAATCTGGCTGAAGACCATGTCTGCATATCATCCCCCCCTTCGCTCTTTTTCTTTACACATTTGTCCCGTCATCCTCCACTTCACAGTGCTCAGTCCAAGCAAAAATGCCAAAAACTGGACTTATGATATGACACACAGCTTTGTAAATGGATAAGCCAGTCATGCCAGTCAACTTCTGCCTTGAGCCCAGAAGTCTATTATTAGCAGACTTATTACTTTTTGATGGCAAAAAAGATAATTGAAAGATTTTTTTTTAAATTATGATTTTCTTTCAGCACATTTTATTAAGAAAATGATTATATTAGAACAAACCTATGATGTAATGATGTAAAATGTATCTACTTACAAGTATATAATTCAACGCATTAACATCATTCATGTGAAAACAAAGTTTCCACATGCCTCTATGCAGAATACCTTTAATGCTTTCACAGGAATTAAGAGGGATAAATGGCAGCTGCTAAACAAATTCATCAGCAAGTGTGATAACCTCTATATAAGCCAAAGTTTAGGGCAGTTTGCTGTTCTGGAGCATTCAGGTGCGCTAACACAATACCACAATGGTCCCAGGAGTGGACATCCCAGGTAAGAGAAACTGCACTTGCTTGGAAGGGTTGGCCAGTGAAAGCATCTACTCTCTCCAAGACATCTGGAATAATGTCCTTTGGACAGATGAGACAGATGTTGAGATGCCTGGCCATAATGCACAGAGAAACTAGCATAGCAGCAGAAACACCTGGTGACTTGGGCTTGTTTTGTAGCCACAGGACCTGGACAACTTGCAGTCACTGAGCATTTCAAAGGACTCTAGAGTCAAATGTGAGTCCATCTGACAGCTAAACTTTGGCCAAAATTGCGTCACATAGTACGACACAGCATGCAAATCTATAGAATAGCTGAAAAAGAGTTGTTGTGTACCAATGGTCAACAGTCCAGACCTCAGAGTGATTAAAATGCTGTGGTACGACCTTCGGAGAGCTGTGCAGAAATAAACAGCAACCAACATAAAAGAAATGAAGCCAAAGGTGTTTCTTCAAGCTATTAAAGTATGACAGGACTGTTAGGAATGCTGTGAAATCTTCTTTTCTTTTTCTTTTTTTTAACATATATTGTAAATTATTTATTTTTAAATAAATAATTGACAATTATAGTGTTACCCTAAGAAAATCTAAACGTGATATAGCATAAAATTGACTGTAATTTGAAGAAAAAGTCACTCTTTCAATAGTGAGCAAAACCTCACCAAAGACATCAAGTCAGAGTAGATGGAAGTGTAAGATACAAGACTAATCCTGACATCTGACATGATCTCAAGCTTTAATCAAGCCACAAATGCTGCCAGTCCACAGGAGCAGCCCTATTTAATAACTGTTTTTGTTTATTTTCTTCATTTTGCAATTTTGGTTTAAATCGTGTTTGTGCTCACTCCAGGTCAGGGACGAGCTGCTGTACCAAATGAAGGAGTTTAAGTATCTCTGGGTCTCTTTCCACAAATGAAAAAAGACGGGAGCAGGAGGTTCACAGATGGATTGGTGTGGTGCCTGCGGTGCCTGTTTTGGTAATAAGAGAGAGTGTGAAAAGCGAAGTTGCCGACTTACTAGTCGATCTATGTAGTACCCTCACCTATGCCCATGAGCTCTGGGCAAAAGAATGAGAGTGCAGATACAAGCGATGAAAATGACCTCCCTCTGAAGGGTGACTGGGCTCTCCCTTAGCCATAGGATGAGGAGACTACTACTGGACTACTCTTCTACGTTGAAAAAAAACCAGTTGAGGTGGTTCAGGAATCCAACAAGGATTCCTTCTGAATACCTCCTAGATGAGATTGATGTGTCGCTGTGTATGGGAATGTCTTAGGTCTGGGTGTCTCTGCATAGACTGATGCCCCCGTGATACAAACCTGGATAGGGATCAGTCAGAAAATGTATGGATTGACAAAACTGTAGTATTTTGGACCATCTGACTCCATGTTGAAGAACTTGACCGGCCTGCACAGAGCTTTGGGACGAACTGGAGCTACAAGCCAGACGTTATCACCCAACATCACTGGCTGACCTCACTAATGCTCTAGCAGCTGAATTGGAGCAAATCCCTTCAGCCTGGAAAGCCTTCATAGACGTGTAAAGGCTGTTATAGCAGCAGACTGAATCCCAAAGTTTTGGAATGAGGCATTTAATAATCACATATGTTTGGCTGTTCGCATAATTTACCGAGGGCTCCACAGCCAAGTAAACTGTCATAAATTCCCCTATCTGAAGACCTGTCAGCATCACTTTGCTATCTTCCGTTCCTCTCTGCAGTCGTTGGAATCTCAAAGCCCGTACGGTTTGTGCAGATTCTGGTGCAGCTTTAGAGTAATAACTGGCAGGTTTCGCTGCTAGACTGACCATTTGGTGCAGTTTGGCAGTCTGAGTCACTCTGGAGTATCACCGGGAAGGATTTTCTGTCTTTTTCAGTATTCTTTAATTTATTCTATTATGAGTTCACCGTTTTTTTATGAGTCAGATGTGGGCAAGGGGGCAACACATATGAAGTCTGAGACAAACAAAACATTATCATATTACAAAAACAATCTCACAGCCCTAAAAGTGCCACAGTCTGGAAGATAACAACTTATGCAAAACAATACTTCCCACAGGATTCGTCTTATACAACCCTAACTAAGGCTTTGAACTCAGTGAGAGAAATTAATTTCTGAAGTTTAAAGTTTTGCTGCAGGCGATCCAACACAGCGGATGAACTTCAGGGTCACTTTGCTGAGCTGAGGAACTGAACCGAGAACGCTACTGACCTCCTCACTGTTATCCTACTAATAAGAGGCGAGCAGTTTTAATAATTAATGGCCTTAGTACCCCCTCAGTGGTTATATTTACGAATTGCTAGCCATCGTCATTTGATTGATTAAGACATGTTTACAATTCAGTGGCTGAGATGAATAATTAAACAGAACAAAATGTAAAGCTGTCACTGTAATGGGGTTGTTTTCAGCGACTGCAGGAGTGTAAGCACTCTTGTTTCTAAGGTCCTTTGTTTTATCTACTGTTTTATACTTGCAGTTTTCTTTAAATAAACCTGATTTTGTTTTATTTTTTATTAAAGCCGACTTTGAGAATGGGCTTTGTCCCACATGCATATTTTAGTTGCTCTCTTTGCCTCACTGCGCATTTCAGGACATCTAACCTATGATGTCACTATTGTAAAAACATCATTTGAATTTGTTTCGCTTATTTATTTTATGCTTTAATTCATTTAGGCTAGACACTCGTAAACTGAAGACATTCACTCGTAATAACTCGCTCCAATCTGGTACCTATTTCCGTCCGTTTTCAGACTCTCACAGATCCACAATCCTATGCAAATGCATCTGCTGTTGATGTATCAAACATAAACCCTCCACAGCCCCAGCCTCTCCAGCCTGTGGTTGCTGGTGTGGTGTTCCCTGTTGAGGCCACCTTATTAAGCTGAATGACAAACACTTCAGTACTTGAAGTGGAGAGAGGCTGCTGGGAGAGGAGGCGTGTGCTTTCCCACATTTCAGTCACATGCTACTTTTCCAGAGTACCTTTTTTTATTCTGCTGTACATTTTCTGCCGTGCTTTTTGTTGAAGTTAACTAATGAGCAGTGCACTAAGTAGGCATTTCACGTGTAACACTGTATATGAGTATTTCCATGTCACAATGCAGTGACTGTACCTCAAAGGTACTTATTAGGCAGAAATTGTTATTCTACAATAAATTACTAATTAAAAATGTTCATACAAGACTTCCAGCATGTAAACGTATGACACACAGTGGACAGTATATCTGTTTACTCGTTTTTAATAAGTTTAAATATTTTCTTATGCAAATCAGCAATAATTTGAGGCTATTGTGCATAGAACAATGACATATTACCCCCTTTTAAGTTTATACAATGAACTTGTTACCGAGAAAATCCTTATTCACACATCCAATAGTTAAGGAGCATTAATTTGAGCTCAGGATTCACTCTATTTTAGCTTTGTCTTTGTTCTCTAGCAAGTCCTAAGGGAATGTGCGGCTGTTTAGCTGCTAAATGCTCCAGTGTTTTCACCCGCTAGTCATTAATTGTGTTTGCTGTTTGGTACAGTAGCTGTTTCTCTGAAAAAGGACTGCCTGCTGTGTCCAAAATCAACACCAAGGGAGCGATGAGAGTGAACCAACATGGAAAAGTTGCAGGACCGACAGCAAAACTTTAAGCCGAAACTCCTTGTAAAGCTTTTTAAAGCTCGGGCGAGCTTTAGATTAAGATGGTGTTGAGCAATATTGTTATTGCATAAAATTCTGTACATAAAAAACTTCCAATGCATAACTTTTGCTTGAAGCGGAGCATCTTTATAGTGCAACATGATTTAAAAACTGCATACATTGAACACAATGTCAATAAAAAAAAACTTGGAGAAACTACAAAATCAATACGAAATTTTTAGACATCAGCTAAACAGTAAACTCGGTCCTGGTATTTAAAATGTGTTTCCCCTGGAATAAACTAAAACTTCATATGACAGACCAGGCCCACACTGAGAAGGGTAGCAACGCTTGAGGCTCTCCTGCCTCAGAAATGCAGTTTAATACTTGCTTTTGCTCCAGCACCAAGATATTTCCCCCACTGGCTTTCTAATTCAATGTATGACCTCTCGCCAGAGAGTTTTAAAAGTCTTCAGGCAATGATCCAGCAGCTTTAGGTCTGGCCAATGACAGATGAGTTGCAGAGGCAGGAGCGAGACAGCTTGCCCTGGGCAAACCACAGAGCTTTGGTCAGCCTGCAGGGGTGAACTTCTGCAGCAGTGACGGGAAGAAAAAAAGCGCATGTAATGTTATTTCCAGACTACAATATGGCACTGTCCTTTCAAACCCACCACCAACCACAGCATGCATTATGTGCAACTAAGCATCAGGAGATCATCATGATACAGACAGTTTTTCTTCTCTTATTCTATGCCAAAACACACTGGAGACTTTAACTGGCAGCATTTTAGCATAGAAATTACTCGAATCATTTTCATAGACAGGAAGTGGTCACCTGGAAAGGAAATTTGTGCGCAAATACAATATGCAGCTTTTTCTGCACTTGGATGAAGATAAGTAAAAAAAATTGAACTGGATGATCAACACAGATCACAGTCCACAGACTTAGCGGTTAATGACACCAAAGGGAATCATTATGAGAGCAACAAGAAGACAAGCCATGCTACCCTCTGGTGTTACTAATTGCTACCACAGACTTTTGTCCATGAGGATTTTTTTTTTTTTTTTGAGTTACTGCAATAAGGCAAAGCTCATTTAGTAATTGGATATGCAAGCAAGAAAGTGAATAATAGATCTCATGGAGTGAAAGGAATGTTTTGCATATGAGTGGAAGCTGCTATTTTGCATACTTTAAGTAGTACACTTGAGTATGCTGGTCATTTTTTTTCACTGATGAATGAGCTTTTATGTCTGTATGATGTGTGACATGCACAGGGACACCGGTTCTGTGATTAAAAGACTGAAAGTTTTAACCACACTTGTTTTGATTTGATGTTAAAAGGACTGCCTTATGTTTCTTGTTGACAGTTCGCAGCCCGTCTAATTCTGCTTCAGTGTGTCGCTACATGCAGTAACAATTAATTGCATCAAGCATAAAAGACACCGATGAGAATTAATTCACTCGACATGCCTTTTAAAATTAAACTCTGGCCATTTAAAGATAATTTGCGGCACATCTTCTGCATTATATTTAATAATGCATTGATTGCAAGTAGATTTATGATTCCCATGTCTCTGTAACTGTTTCTCTTTGACTCACACATGCAGTAGATCTTTGCTAAGCACACTGTGCCATTGTAGTCCATTGCTGGAGGGAGCCTGCCCTCCAGTCACGCCGTTATCAGACAGTTGATGAAATGTTAACAAAGAAGACATTAGAAAGCAAACGGGAGACAGCTGGTGCAATCTTAGCAGAGCAGAGCAGCAGTGGAGATGTCAGACAGACATTCTGAGTTGCTGCCAAAAGGCACAATATGGTCACTAAAATTGCACTGCATGGACAATTTGCTTTTTTGTGCAAGAAAAATGGCTCTTCAAGACTTAGAGTACAAGAAGTAGTTCTTTTCATACCGCTTTGTAGGGATCTGCTTTAAAGGAACACCTTTACTTCAGCTTTATACGCTCAGTTAGATCAAAGAAAATAAAAATATCTTGCTACTCTTAAAAAAAATCAGTTCTCAAGGTATTTTCATGCAGGAGAACTCGTCTTAGTTTTTTGTAACGCCAGCCTGTGCACAGTGTTGATGTGTTCTTGTGAAAAACGTGTGTAATCACCTTGAACTTCACCTATGATCTGAGCGTTTCAACACCCAGAGGTCTCACCCTAACGCCCGGCTTAAAAGGAAACTGTTGTTTAGAGACACAAAACATGAATGGAGTCTTTCCTGAATGCGAAGCACGGTCACGAAATCGTGTTAAATCGTGTGCAAGAGGAAGGAGCTGCTGCCTTTGGCAAACGTTTAAAAGGGGCATTTTGTATTACACATGCAAAAAAAATGGGATGTAAAACGTTAACATGCATTCCGTCTCTCCCTGTCTTAAATCAAGCTCAGTGGGGGAATTGCACGACTGCACCGTGCAGCCACTGCTTGTTCCAGTTTGTTTCACGGAGGGGGGCTAAATAAAATAACTGAGAAATCTTTTTGCCATCGTGTTTGATCGCAGGTGGCTCAAGATAACATAGCTCAAAGTCAATTACTGACAGTAATGGATCATGTAGACAAAAATGACTTTTATGATCTAATGTTATGGTTGAGAATTTTTCTGAGTCATCTACTGCCCCAGGGTTAGGTTACAGAAAAGCTTAATCAATTGTGAACAACTGGCTCGGTCCTGTTGGTTGTTTCTTTGAGTTTATCTTTTGAGCCAGAAGGACCAATTTCTGGCCTGGCCTGCAGCAGTCAGCAGTGAGTGCCGGCAGTGCAGCGTGCACATTTGTCATAATTGTCTGCAGGCAAGCACACAAAAACAGTACTTACAGTTGTTGTGCTGGTTTTCTGCTTTGACAAGTAAGCATATTGTAGGTGAACACACCCAGCAGTACAACTGGCTGGAGGACTGAATAGAGCACCGTGAAAACGAGCGGATTCAGACCCATAAACATACAATTTACTGCATCTGATCAAAACTGTAAATGCAGGTAACGTTTTAAAGTGAGAAAATAGTAATAATGTTATTTTGCTGAGATTTACATGGAGCACTGAAAGGGAGGCATGTCACTGTTACTGTGTGAAAGGGGAGATCTGTAATATCTTTTGTTGTATCATAGATACTGTCATTCATCAAACCGGGTGACCTCTGGCCAGTGCCCTTAGCCACATCCACAGAGTCTAGCTATGATGGATGCCTTATTAGAGTCCTTTATTAGTGTACTTTAGCCGGGAGATAAACTTTGTAATTAATGTCTCAGTTTGAGTATATCTCATTTATTTCAATCGGATAAAGGTGACTCTTCCAG
The DNA here is from genome assembly GCF_965226115.1 of Aulonocara stuartgranti. Classification (NCBI taxonomy): domain Eukaryota; kingdom Metazoa; phylum Chordata; class Actinopteri; order Cichliformes; family Cichlidae; genus Aulonocara; species Aulonocara stuartgranti. The sequence goes on along the minus strand of NC_138950.1, from coordinate 13,305,582 downwards.
CCGACCGGAGAACAATGGCCATCGGAGGAGACAGCAGTTTGGCAGCCGAGCGGAGCCTAGGAATGCTGAATAACAATCCCATCATCCATCATGGTACGTAGGGAGTCGGCAGACTGCGTTCGTCCCGAGGAAAAGTTCCAAGGAGCAGTTCACAATCAGGAGGAATGGCAAGGCTGAAAACGGCCACTTCCACTCGTGCTGCTTCTGTATTCTTCAAAACAGAACAAAAGAAACGGGCTGTACTTTTTGTTCTGCATGGAAGAATATGGCAGCAGAAACTGGTTGTATTTCTTTACCTAACTTGGCTGCGTGCTCTTCAATTAGAATTCAAAGCATTTTAGCAGCCAGGGGTGCCAATATGTACCACTGGCATGCTGCTGTAATCTACAGTTCAATATTACCCACGCATCATTAAAATCAGACTTGATGAATGACATAATGATGAGAGCAGCGCGAGCTGTGCTCAGCTACGGTCTGTGATGATGGCAGTAGTAATTTTCCTGTTAGGCCGGCCCCTCCTGTTTACTTAACCTTTCCGCAGTCCTCATTAACTCACCAACACCAGCAACTATGTTGGGTTGCCAAGGGCAAACACAATGGGCAGATGGAGCTGAGCTGAGACCATCACTTAGCCGGGCTGAGGTCACTCTTCTATCCTGCTGGTTCAAACCCTTCTCTCTGAATCTTAACATGTCATTACATTATTCCTGCTGCTAGCTACGCAACCAGCAATAGCCAGTATTTCACAGGCTTTCATTTAAGAATGAGGGGAAGCACGAATAAGCGAGGCGTCACAGGAAAGAAATCTCGACACTATTTCCTTCTGCTGTAAAGGTACTCTGAGGTGTTTCACTAATTTATTTATTTATTTCACAAATACCCTTCAGTAAGTCTCCATGAGAGAGGACAAAATGCAAACCCAGCACTGGGGGTAATAGGATATGCAGTCATTCATTCTGCTGCCGGTTCATACTCTTTGGCCAAATGACACCTTGGAAAAGAGCCACCCCGATACAGTAGCACCTTGTGAAATCACAGCCATTATTAATCCAGAGAAGGGCATGCAGTCTGATTACACACAGCCATAAAAGACAGTCACAAAACACGTCGCGAGTTAGCCCGTCTATAAACGAAAGCTTAACACGGCCCTGAAAATGTGTGCAATTAAATTTCCAGGAAATCCAACGGCGTGATTAAAACACATCTTAAAGCCGCAATCTGTTATTTTCCTCACATTCAAAATTACAGAGCATCCTCCTGTTGCATTTTACAGAACTGCCATCTTGTTGTTTTTAGTGAGAGATGAATAATGAATTTATTATTCACTGCTCATTGTGAAGTTGGGCAACAACGTTAATGCCATCATTGACTTGTCAAACCTGGCCAACGTTCCTCAGTCTCATAGCACATTAAATAGCGTTTAGCACACTGAGTATGTGGTGCAGTTCATATTAAAATTGAAATGCTGCATTAGCCAGAGCAACACATCAAGCGAGTGTGTCTAGACCTTTGCTGCACATTACTCCCTTGTTTAGTGCTTACTATTACAAAACGTAATAGAAAAACAGCAGAAGAGTGAAGAAGTCAATAAAGGGAGACAAAAACAGAACAAGTAGTAATGAAGCTAACACTAGTAGAACCTACATTACGTTGATTTCATGCAAAAGTTTGAGGTATTTTTTATGTATTTTATATCAATTCTCTGTCTCACTCTGACACTGTGCACAAAAAATGCAAATGTGTCCTTCAACAACTGTTTTTTTGTTTTTTTAAACTATTTGGTCAGCTCCCCCCCTCCCAGATTGGCAAGGACATTGCCTTTGAGTCTGGGCTTTCACTGTTGGTTAATAAATAACAAAATAATCAACAAAGTATGACTGTGAACATTATTTGCAGCCTTGACTAGAAAAACCTTCCAAAGCCTGTGTGAGAACATTTTTGACTGTAACTGTCAATAGCAGAAAAACAAAACCAAAAAAGAAGAAAATAACATTTAAAAACAATATTTAAAAAATGAAAACTAGTAGGAGTGAGGTTAAGTTGGTGCATTTACTCTTGGTGGCTAGTAAAACAATTACAAGAAGATGGTTAAGCCCAGTCAAGCCTACCCTGGATGACTGGTTTGGGATCATTTTAGAGATATTTAGGATGGAAAAACTGACATATCTGTTAAGAAATCAAAAGGCCAAATTCTACAAAATTTGGAACAATTGGATCCTATTCATTACACCCACAAGAGCTGACTTTACTTGATCTCACTGTTACTTGTACTTTTGTAACCTACTTATCTAATTTCTGACCATTGCCAATTTACTTTATTTTTGATTTTTCGCCATGACAGCAGCACAGGCACCCCCCCCCCCAGTTCATGTTTATAGTTCCATATAATGTGTTCTATCTTTATGTAACATGAGTCCCCTTCTGGAGAACATGTGTACCTTGTTAAACTTTATTCATCAGGCAGCTCTCCAAGTAATATCCATTAGAGGATAATTATTGGCTCTCCTGGACTTAACTCTAAAAACCTGAATGAACTCTGTTTTCATGTTATTCATATATTGCTATGTTGATGGATTTTTCTTGTCCAAATAAAGATATAATTAAAAAAATAATAAAAACTAGAGATTTTTTTTGTGAAGCCCCTAAAAAAGCAGCTACGGCTGCTTGCAGATTTTTAACTACCTGCATCTGCGCTGGTCTCCCAGTTGACCAGTTAAAGCAGATGGCCGGTAATGTCAGCACTAGCAGGAACTTTGTCTCCCAAGCTCGGCTTAGCCTCTGTCGGGTCCCCCTGGTTATTTGAAATGCTCACCAAAGGTCACGTCTGCCATGTTAGAGTAAACAAGAGGCCAGTTATACCAACGTGTTTTGTCTCTGTGACACTCTCGGTGGGACGCCCACACTCTGTTTTATTTAAGTGGGCCTGTCTCCAATCAGTTAAATCAACAGCAGCCGTTTGGAACGGGAGCTGGAGTGACAGGTGAACTGTGGCACTGTCTGCTTTCCTTCCCCGTGTTATCAGCTCCCAGGTTTGTGAATGGCAGGACTTGAGCCACTCTCCTGTCGATAGTGAAACAACCCACCGGGACACACAGGAAATCCATTAGCCCAGTACTGCTGTTTGACATGCTCTCAGTGAACTGCACCTATCTTGACACAGTGCAATTTGAGGCTGTCCTGTGACTGAATTACTGAGGGCACTGTTGCATCAGTTTGAGGGACTCGAAAGAGAGAGACAACCATAAGAATAATAGTGTTTCTTTTATCCAAATTTTTAAAAAAGGCATTTTCTGACTTTTCGGACATGACTAATTTTTTCACGTATACATTCAATGATGGTAAATAAACCACATATGAAGATCTTAGGTAGATAATATTTAAAGAAATGCTCCACCATTGTAAATGCTTGTCACCACTCTCAAAGCAGCATTCTGCCTGTTATAATTATGGAGTTTTAGTCAATAGCTGGGTAATTCGGCTGTGTAAAAATACTTGCAATGCTAGAAACAGCATTTCAACTGCTTTCCATGGAAACTAGCCAAAGCCAGGTTAAAAAGTCTCTAAATGTTGTCACCACCTAATTAGCCTCTTCGTGACATCGTCTTGTCACATTTGCGTTCTTCATAGTGTCAGCTGCTGTCAATCCTTTGCATGTGTTTCCCCTCTGTGCTCACATACAGTTTTTAATACACATTATTTCTCTATAAAACCACACTCATACTCTGATTCAGTTGCCTGACAATAAAAAATAACTGCAACATCCTCAATAAAAAAAAAGCTTTATCAAAAGTTTAGGAATTTTCTTTACACTGTTGCAGCTTATGTGTTCTATGTCAGCTGCCATGCAGTTAAATGAATGTTCTGCTCTCCCTGAACAAAGCAGATCTAAAATATGTGTATCTACGGCAGAGAGGTACTTGCACTTTTCTGCAGTATGGCCAGTCATCAAAGTCTCCATCTTTGTAACCAAAGACTAAATTCTGCAAAGTTAATGAATATACAGAGACAAAAACAGCGAGCTTGGTTTTGTTTAAAGATATCTCACTGACTCAGTTATCGTAATTAAAGAGACAGAATATGAGGTGTTTGTAAGTAGGATTTTTAAATTTAAAATGTTCCTTGTTACTTTGTTAATGTCATCAAAGTATTTTACATAAAACATCAACTCATTTAAAGAAAGTAGCACTTTTTTTCATGAATATCTCAGGTAAATTTCTCAAGCGATCCAACCTAAACAGAAGTGCCGTTTAGACACCTTTTTAGAAAAAGTGACACATTCCAGTCCAGTCCAGTATGGTCGTCCACTTTCAAACTCTTTCACACCACAAAGTATTGTCCTCACTAAACAGGCTCCCAGTTTGTCGGACGTAAAGGCTGCTGACTTTCATGCCATCTGGTGACCTCCTCAAAGCAACTAGGAGACATTTCTCTGGTGGCGGCAATGCAATATAGCACCTATGACTGTATTATTGGTTATTTCTCTGCGGGTGTCCTTCAGCCCTATTTAGGTCACTCCCTCCGCTGCGTTATACAAATAAAATTATGCACAGATTGCAATTCAACTGCTATTCCGCCACTTGGCAAATTGCTATGAGGCCAGGAGAAATTGAAAAAGCTGGCAAGGTCTCAGCTACCTGACAGTGACTGTGACTATGATGAAGTATCCTCCTGTTACCGCTGTTGACTTTGCCAAATATCGGAGATCTCCACAGTCTCCACCCCATGCTCTGGGCCCGCCAGCTTTATAAACAGAGAGCAACCGGTGCCAACATTTCTATGAGTAACACCAACAGACCAGCCTGCAGGATCATGTCTCTCTGAATATCTTGCTGAGAGGTTACTTCGTCTTCATGTTCTGTTTTGCTCCTCACTTAATTTTGAGATCTCAGAAGCGTATTTCTCTTCCAGGTCTCGGTGGCTTGGAGCACTCTTCACAGAAAAGTTGTGAATCCAAACAATCGGTGGCAACGGATTGTGTTAAAAAAACACACACACAGAGTTCAAAAACACATTAATGAGCCACTGTAAAGCACAAACAATATGTATATATGTAATTCAACATTTCTTCTAATCATGGATTCAAATGTTTTTGCTTGTTCTTTTTAAAGTGACCTTACTTTTATGGTGATCGAGGGGGTTTGAGTTGTATGTGGAGCTGGTAGCTGTCAACAAAATCTGCCAACGCTGTTTGGGGGCTGACATTTTTAGCTGCTGCTTTGTACCGTCTATAATTTGAACATTTGACACCAGCTTAGTCATTAGGAAATTAACTATAATCAAGAACGTGTAGTGCTGTAACCTCGGCACGCCCCCATGTGACTCCATTTATCGGATCACAGCATCAAGTAACCAACTGCCATAGAGAAAGACAGACGGTACTAAGTAATAGCTAAAAATGCCAGAATTTACCAACATCAGTCTGGAATAAATCTGATTTGATCTTTAATCAAAATTGAATATACCTTGCATTTGTTCTGCACATTTTTAATGCAGAGGTTCTCAAAGTTTCAAAGAAAATTACAACTGGTGTGTGCAATTTGTCTGATTTGTAGTTATAACTTCAATTATTTTTGACGCTTTATAGTTTTCTTTTCAAATCATTAGTAAGGCGGTTATTACAATCATTAACGTTAAGAAGAGCTGAAACAGAAGAGCTGAAGTTAAATAAACAAATCGTTATGATCTGCCATACGATAAAAAAGGAACAGTTATGCAATCTTTCTTTGTCACTACGCAAAGTGTGGGCCACACTTGGTGAACCCTGGTCTTGCAGCGAATGCATATGACAACACAACCGAGCGTATGCATGTCAAACAACGCCGAGTCCCACACACACACAAGCAATCACAAGAGCTGAACTCAGAGGAAGCGACAGGTTATGACAGGAGTAAAGTGGTTATCTGAGATAAGAAACGTCTATCCTTCAACCGAAAATCATATTCTCCCTCCACATTTTATCTGTGGGTAACACCTGTTGCGATGAAAACAAGTCGAATGGATATAGACACATGAGGGATATTCACTTGCCAATACTCTCTTAGATCCAGGGCAGGGAGATAGGCGCGGCTGCCCCTCTGTTGGTCTTCCATGGTCTCTTGTGTTCTGGGGGCCTCTGGATGTCTGGAGTTTTGATCTCCTCCATACCCGCTTCACACCCTGGAGGACGGGGCTGTGGCCCCCCCACACTCCCTAGCAGATCATTACATGGAGAAACCTTTGGAATGCAAGCATGCTGATCCACACAGGTATGCACACATGGGTATTCACAGACGCGGACTAAAGCTTTCTTGGCTGCTGCCTCAAAGCACACTGTGCGCTGTCTATCTTGCGTGCTGCACAATATCGTTTATTATTTAGTAAATATTGATATCTACGACTAGCTAGTTTATTGTGATGGTGCTTTGTTTTCTCTATTATTATGTTGCTCTTTGTTGTTTGCTGTCTCCTCTGTTTGTTTTTTTTGTTAGTTTTTTTCTTTTTCTCCATACAGGTGACCCAGGAGTTCTTTTTTTTTTTTCTCTCTCTCTTCCCCCCCCTTCTCACCGTCTCTTCTCCCCTTTGGTTTTCTTTCTTTCTCTCCCCCTCTTTCTCTCATTCATTCCCCCTGTCCTATTTATTAAAAAAAAAAAAAAAAAAAAAAAAAAAAAAAATGACAAAGGATGAACTGAAGCTCTGCCATCACGTAATGTCGCATACTGCTGTTTCTGATGTCATTTAAGAAAAAAAAAAAAAAAAAAAAAAAAAGATCCAGGGCAGGGAAACGAAGCCACACTGTACATCCCGTTTGAAAAAAATCACTTTAAATGTGCGTATTTGTGCAAACTCACGTGGTCGCTGTGTGAGCACTACCGCCTCCTTCAAAACCAAAACTACTTGAGATGTCAATTTCATCGAATCCCACAATCATTCCTTCTAAAATCTCAGCATAAACACTTTGCATTCATCCAACCAAGCCAGGCCTCAGAAAGTCTGCAGGTCACTCCAGTGAATTTATTGTAATGTGCCGTCCGGTGTCCATCAATCACATCAAACTGCTCTTTAAGCTTGGGGACATTTTGTATTTCAGACGAGCCTCACTAGACCGAGCACCCTGTGTTTAAGGCCGAAAGCTTACGTTTATGTGGCTGCTGGCAGACTGGGCCCTGAACTACATGTGGCGTGGAAATCTGATCCATTTATCTTTTGGATTGTGAAGATGCATCTGACCTTGCTACCCTGAGGAAATGTTGATAAAGCTTTCTGCCTCAGAATCATGGTTGATAGCATTAAGTTTTCTCTGGAGCTTTCGTGTTGCACACCGGCTCACATGTGCAGACCAAACAGAGGGGTGTGGAACACCGTGGTACATGCTGTTGCTTGAAATTGGAGATTTCTCAGTCGTGTTTTTCCTGCCAACACATTGTAACATTTTCAGAATGTCCATAAAGATGCTGAAATGTGTAACTGCGTGTCGGTTTCACAAGAAAATACTCCACATTTGTCTTTGCACACCTCAGCTGCTATGATCTGAGACTGATTCTCAGCATCCAAATATGTTGAAACATCACCGGTTGTCAGGCAGTGGAAATATCTACCATGCCTGACATAAAGAGAAGCAACATGACAAATTAGGTCAGAGATAACAAGTGTCAAGACTGTAGCTCCATCTCCACCTCTCTCTTCTTCCTCTAGCTCCCAGTTTCCTCCCTGTGCTCTCTTATAGACAGACCCGGTAAATACCACATGTGCATGCAGGCTTCACCTGTTACAGCTGCTGCCCATTATCACATAAGCCTTTGCTTTTTTTACCCATTTCTCTCCAGTTTGTTGTCATTCTCGTTCTTACTGCTGCTGTTATTGGTCTGTCCTTGGAGTGATGCATTACAACTATGTGTTTTTTCTCCTTTTTTTTAACTTAACTGGCACAATCGTTTGCCCATTTGTCTTGTTGTTGGGTATAATCATATCATATTCTACTATTGTTATTTAAAGGACGCAAACGAACAATTAAAGTCAGGCTGCCTGTTCAGAATCTGCCTGGATTTACATGTAAATGACAGACAAAATGTTATTACTTACATATACGATCAAAAAAAAAACAAAAGACCTTTCAAGAATAGCTCACACGCTGCCTAGTGATGTGAAAAGTACCTTTTTGTTCAAAGGACACCACCTTTCGATAGATCCTGTCCAGACTACAGCAGCGCTTATTAAGTTTTTCAGAGTTTTCATGGCAGTCTCTCACAACAACAAATTCCCTTCCTGCTCCACATCATTCGGCTTGACTGCTAGGGCAAAAGCATTATTTGAACTGACGAATAAGTCTACCTCATTCTAACCCATCACTTTCCATTGCTGTTGACACTGGGCTTTAACCATTATATGAGAAACTCCATCCTAGCTCCTTGAGTTCAACCACTAGCTGTTCAGGAGGCAAGCTAGCGCTGCTGAAAGAGAATACACCGCATGAAAGAAGACAAAGATTTTACAAAAGTGCATGGATTGTGCAAAGATCCAGCAGTATCAGGCATCCTGAATGCTTGCAAAGCCAGATGGATATTCTTCTTCTTCTTCTTCTTCAGATGTTTCTCTCATGCCGGTTTTCTTAAATGTGAAGCTTCTGCCTTGTCAGTTCTGCTACATGGCCAGCAACCCGATGTCACCCTCCCTGCCTTTAAACTATGACACCTGTCACAGAAAATCATGTAATTTGGTGAAAATCTCCGACCCTCCGATGTCCTTCCAGTTTCATCGACTGTTCTCTTGCTCACTCTGACTTTCTGGTGCTGACACTTATGGTAGCCTCCCTTTGAGAAAGGAATGGTGCAGCTTGTTCCCCCTGCCCTGCCAAGCTCCATCTGTTGACCTCTGCCTGTGCTCACTCATCTCTGTAGGGTCTTTTACCTGTCTGTCGCCTCCTGATAGGAAAATAGCTATACTTTTGGCACCGATTAGCTCTCCCTGCCAGCATGGCTCATTCTGGACTACTGTCTGAAACAAACCCTCTCATGAGGAAATAAGAAGTAGATCATGATTAAAGTCTCCTTGTTCTAAATGAACAAGTGCAGAGGTCAACAGTACACAGGTTTGCCAGTTTCTAGTTCTCGAGGCTTTGCCTCTTCTTTTATGATCTAATTAACATTTTTGGTCCCACACTGCTTGTAAGTTCATCCAGCACACCACTCCACCAAGTCTGATCCTCAGCTATTTCTCAATGATGCCTGTGCAGCTGATACACGTCTATCCTCCCAAGAAAAATGAGAGTGCCAGTCATATAGCCAAAAGCAACATATGTTTAGCTACAAGCAACAAAGTGACACGTCTCTGTCTGGAGCAAAAGGAGAAAGTAATGCTAACAACAAAGACACAAAAGAAATAAAAACTCGCTATTTGGACAGAAAAACTGCTGAAATTGAAAATTTAAGGAAAGACAAATATTTTTTCTACCACCTAAGCACCGCTAACCAGTGTGTTTTACTTTGTTTCTGCGTTGGCAATTCAAGGTGATTTTTTCACGATAGCGAACAAACAGCTCAAAATGGAAAACGACGAAAAGATAAAATTAGTGATCACTTTTTTAATGGCTCCAGTTCCAGAAGTAAGTTTCCCATTCATATTCAGTAATATTACTGATATTTTGGGCTCACTAAGAGACCTGATACTCATGGTTTTAAACACTTCCATAATAACCCGCAACCTCCACCAATAACAGACGAGTTACAGTTTAGGATTGTGGGTAGAGCAAATAAATCACTTTTGTCTTAAAAAGGTTCATATGTGTTTACTTTTGTTTTTATCTTCTGTTCTGTTGTGAAGCACTTTGTGATGTTTATCTTGAAAGGTGCTCTACAAATCAAATTGTATTCACTTACTGACTTTACAGATGATACAGATGTGTTTTCACATGTCGTAGGTGATTAGTAAGTCTACTTTAGATGGTTATAACATTATGGCTCATAATCAAAATCCCTAGGCAGAACATGAATGTGATATTTACTTCAGGAATCTCCCTGTTGTGCTCTATACAAGCCCTCAATGACCCGCTGAGAAAGCAAAGTCGGCATTACCAGCAGGCAGCTATCCTGTCTAAAGAATGAAAATGACAAAGAAAAAAAAGATTCAGAGAACATGTTCAATGAAGGATTAGCAAAATTAAAATTCATTCTTCTTGTTTTATGTTTTCTCAGTGTGAACTGGAATGACTGAAACCAGGAGATGGTGACTGGCGTCCTAAAACGTATGGAATACAGGGTTGTACAAAGCTCCAGTGCTCTTGTAATTAAGTGATCAAATTATTTAAAAATATTTATGTCTTTCCTTAAATTAATTTTAAAGGCTTGTTGATTCAACATTAATATATGGAGGGGCTGACAAGGACTTGCTGTAAAACATTTTGAGCTTTCTGTGGTTTTATACGCACACTATTTGTATTTGAATACCAAAAATGGACGCGGGTGTGATGAGATATGCGTCAGTGGTTTTTTGAAGTCCTGTCTGGTGCCTTGTCTAAAACCTTATGACTGTCGCCGTGGTATTTTTTCTTTTTTTCTCTGGCATGCTCAGTTATCATCTAACACTGTCAAGTGTTGTTGCAAGCTGTACTCGAATAATTGTAGGGTTACATCACACAGCAGATACCTGCTAATGTGCTCATGCAAATCACAAATGCGATGAATATTTTCTTGTTAAAACTTCTTGAGTGCTCTTAGTATAATTAACAATATAGCATATACAAACGCTACAGACATGGCCAAGAGATCCATTTCAGTATCTCAAAGCAGCCAAACCCCAATAATTAATAACTTTAAGTCTTAATTTGATACAGATGGGTAAGAAATAACAGAAATCCCCACCTGTAGCTTCGAGAAAACTGATTAAATAGAACAAAACCACTGTGTACCAGGCTGTAATCAATGTGCATTTAAGCTTTAAGGTTTTATCATGAAAGCCAATTGAGTTCAACCACCAGCTTTTCTGTTTACAGCCAGACTCTAATTGCAGGATTTTTTTATACCGTACATTTGATGAACAGAGGTTTCAAGTTGAGACCAACCTTGCCTCTGACAAAACCTGTTGTTAGGAAACAAAACAATATATATATTTTAAGAGGAGCAGTGTCTAAAATGCAAAATGATCTTTAGTTTTTGCATACAAATGCTTTAATAGGGTCTTGATAGGTGAGGTCATTAGAAGCGATTAAAGTGTCCAGCAATCATCCTGCTGTTCTCTTGCTGTTTGGACTGTAGATGAGCTCAGTGGTTGAGCAGGGAGCAGGGTACCAGCATTAGCACCATGCAGAGCAGCAGTGCTCTGATTTACTGTTCCCAGGACTGGTGATTGAGGAGAGCATTACGTCACAGCTGATAGATCAGAGAGTCTTACGGCAGAGTGGAGCTCCATCAACTGCTGCTGACAGTAGCGTTAGTGCTGACAACCAGCGAAAATGGATTTATGGAAAGACAAAAAAAACCCCACAGATACTCTATGCACTGACACAAAACAGCAAGAGCGCTTACAGGCACAAAACACACACATACATACACACTAACTCAATATTGCACAGGCCCATAATTCTTGGGGGCAAACACATGTATTCAATAAGATACATGAAGACATTATTGCAGCAAACCCAGATCTGCACAACACAGATGCTCCAATAAAATGCTTACTGGCAAAGTGCTAAACTGAAACACTTTAAGCTGTCAATCGACGGTATGTTTGTGGTAGTTAATGCATTTCTTATTATTTCTTCCTGGGTGGCAGTTACTGCCGTCTCACACAAGGTTTACTCCAACAATCCAATGACATACAGGTTATAGGGACGGGAGACTTTAACTGCCTGTGGGAGTTCTTGCTTTTAATTTGTCTCTCATGCACTTTTTGATTGCCTGGCCAGTGTGATACCCTGTTTTGTTCACTTTTCTTTTCCAAGCCTGAGTCTTCAGCGTTTTTACTTAATATTCAGCTTTTCGAAGTGGGAGTTAGGGGTGAGGGAAAGACAATCAATACAGTGTAATACTGCCATATTTTGAGTGGAAATATTATATCAACACAGGAACACCAAATATTGACATCTTATTATTAGATTATTATTATTATTATTAGATATTAGATTTTTAGCTACATGAGGAGAAGTGATAGTCATGAGTACAGGAGGAAGTTGGTCAAACAAAGATTGGGGCACAGGAGAAAGAAATCAGAGAAGCACTGTCTGCTTTGATTGTTTGCAACAACGATGGGACAAAAGAGACGTAAATGACACTTGGAAATATCACAAACATGACGGCTCTCACGCAGCACCATCCTGTGATAATGTTAGCTGACGACGGCAAAGCTAACAGTACATCAGCTCAACAGAAAACCCAACACGCTTAGCTTGAAAAAGCTACTTCCTGATTTAGAGTGAGCTAAGAAAATCACACACACCCAGACCTGAATCCATACAACTTTGTGGAAAATTAGCACTTTTTTTACATGCTCAACACACAGCCGTACCCACGATGTGTCATGTCCATGCTGAGGAAAAGCTGAGTGTAGTAAAAAGAGTTGTAAGCCATGGACTTCACAGGCTATGATTCATATGTGATTACAACTGCTCATTATGTCCCAGACGACTGGTGACTGCTCTCTTGTGTTCAAAACAGCTGTAATACTACACAAGTGTGAATTCATTTACCTCAGACTAGACTAATATAAACCGTTCAGTTTGTCAGCTGTTTGCAACATTTATGACAGCTTTTACTGACAGTTTGTTCAGTCTGTTTGTGGAAAATCCCATTTAGCAGCGGTAAAAATGACTGAAGTAAGAGGAACGACTCAGAACTTCATCTTATTAGGTAAAGCAGATACTAACAAAATTTACCTTTGAGGATAATACCAATAATATCGCAAAATGTTAATATCCTATTAAGTAGCGTGATAGAGTAATATTACATTTTGTGGTCTCTGGTCATTCCCAATTCTATGGCCGTCTGCTTTTTTTTTTTTTTTTACTCATTGATTATTTTTTTAAAGTGTCACGTGCTTGGGTTCCCTTCCCATCTTTATCTGCTGATATTGCTTTAATTCCTTCTTCTTCGGCTGCTCCCTTTAGGGGTTGCCACAGGGGACAATCTGCCTCCATCTCCACCCTATCCCCAGCATCCTCCTCTGTCTCATCAACCCTCTGCATGGCCTCTTTCACTTCATCCATAAACCTTCTCTGTGGTCTTCCTCTTTTCCACCTGCCTTGCAGCTCCATCATCAATATCCTTAAATGTAAATTGATGTTGCTGAGGTATTACAGCTACACACACCACACTTCCGTGCTATAGCAACCTATAAAAATTACTTTATTCATCATTTTCTGCCCATAATTCAACTATGAATCCCAATAATCAGTCACCTTACTTCTGCTTTTAATATTTTCAACATTTGAAATCTTTTAAATTATTAACTGTTGTTTAATAATTTATAATGGAGATTTTTTTTTCTGCTCCATGCGCCGTTAAATATATATTTTTGCATTACAAAGGTAAGCAGTGATGTTTTTTTATTAGATTGATAAAACTCTTGGGTATCATAAGTCCTCTCTCTTGATCTCCTACTGCTAACAGCAAAAGAAGAAGTTGTACGGCTGCCTGTTTTGAATAGAGTTTAGCCAACTTTACTCATCTTCGGTGCCAGAGCTGAGCATGTCAGAGCAGAACAGAAACGTGCTGCCCTCCATTTCCATTACACATACAGTGGGGCAAAAAAGTATTTAGTCAGCCACTGATTGTGCAAGTTCCCCCACTTAAAATGATGACAGAGGTCAGTAATTTGCACCAGAGGTACACTTCAACTGTGAGAGACAGAATGTGAAAAAAAAATCCATGAATTCACATGGTAGGATTTGTAAAGAATTTATTCGTAAATTAGGGTGGAAAATAAGTATTTGGTCACCTCAAACAAGGAAAATCTCTGGCTCTCACAGACCTGTAACGTCTTCTGTAAGAAGCTTTTCTGTCCCCCACTCGTTACCTGTATGAATGGCACCTGTTTGAACTCATCATCTGTATAAAAGACACCTGTCCACAGCCTCAAACAGTCAGACTCCAAACTCCGCCATGGCCAAGACCAAAGAGCTTTCGAAGGACACCAGGAAAAGTATTGTAGACCTGCACCAGACTGGGAAGAGTGAATCTACAATAGGCAAGCAGCTTGGTGTGAAAAAATCAACTGTGGGAGCAATCATCAGAAAATGGAAGACATACAAGACCACTGATAATCTCCCTCGATCTGGGGCTCCACGCAAGATCTCATCCCGTGGGGTCAAAATGATCATGAGAACGGTGAGCAAAGATCCCAGAACCACACGGGGGGACCTGGTGAATGACCTGCAGAGAGCTGGGACCAAAGTAACAAAGGTCACCATCAGTAACACACTACAACGGCAGGGAATCAAATCCCGCAGTGCCAGACGTGTTCCGCTGCTGAAGCCAGTGCATGTCCAGGCCCGTCTGAAGTTTGCCAGAGAGCACATGGATGATACAGCAGAGGATTGGGAGAATGTCATGTGGTCAGATGAAACCAAAGTAGAACTTTTTGGTATAAACTCAACTCGTCGTGTTTGGAGGAAGAAGAATACTGAGTTGCATCCCAAGAACACCATACCTACTGTGAAGCATGGGGGTGGAAACATCATGCTATGGGGCTGTTTTTCTGCCAAGGGGACAGGACGACTGATCCGTGTTAAGGACAGAATGAATGGGGCCATGTATCGTGAGATTTTGAGCCAAAACCTCCTTCCATCAGTGAGAACTTTGAAGATGAAACGAGGCTGGGTCTTCCAACATGACAATGATCCAAAACACACCGCCCGGGCAACAAAGGAGTGGCTCCGTAAGAAGCATTTGAAAGTCCTGGAGTGGCCTAGCCAGTCTCCAGACCTCAACCCCATAGAAAATCTGTGGCGGGAGTTGAAAGTCCGTGTTGCTCGGCGACAGCCCCAAAACATCACTGCTCTCGAGAAGATCTGCATGGAGGAATGGGCCAAAATACCAGCTACTGTGTGTGCAAACCTGGTAAAGACCTATAGTAAACGTTTGACCTCTGTTATTGCCAACAAAGGTTATGTTACAAAGTATTGAGTTGTATTTTTGTTATTGACCAAATACTTATTTTCCACCCTGATTTACGAATAAATTCTTTACAAATCCTACCATGTGAATTCATGGATTTTTTCTTCACATTCTGTCTCTCACAGTTGAAGTGTACCTCTGGTGCAAATTACTGACCTCTGTCATCATTTTAGGTGGGGGAACTTGCACAATCGGTGGCTGACTAAATACTTTTTTGCCCCACTGTATCTCTTTCCTTCACATCTAATTTAGTAGCTTGGTAATTAGGAGAGCAGGCTCGGGTTGTAAAGGTTTATAGTTTTCCATGCTGTTAGGCTGTGTGTACAGTGTGTACAGTGACGCAGCTATTTATCAAGGTCTTCCCAACATATGATCGGAGTAACTGAAGGTTAAAGGGAAAGCATACTATATCCTGCACGGTGTGTTTAACTGTGACCTCCGGAGAGACTGCTGAACATCGGCTTGAAGCTAACTCTGGTACGGCACATCAAATGATATCTAATGTTCACTTCAAAAGTAACAAATCAGTGGGATAAATAAAAGTGATGATTGCGGACCTTCTATATATCTTTCAGGTGTATGATTAATTACGTTTGCTGTGCAACGTGTGGTAAGAAAATGGATGATTGGATAGAGGTTTCATCCTGGTGCATAAACTCACCACTCAAAATCAGGATGCTTGGAGAGGTTATGATGTATTCTTTAAAACTTAATAAATAAATAAAACTCAGAAAGTACTTACATGGGCCAGAGAAAGTGCATAGTTTACTTAAAATGTACCTGTAAATCTGAAACTTTGAGTTTATTGAAACCAGAAGCTATAGTTACATAATGACTCAGTTCACTGAATAAATGCATGATTTATCTACAGTTATTAATAATAAATTGTGTTTTTTTAGACTTCACAAAGAACTTATAGACCTACAAGGTATTGTGATGAGTTTAATAATCACTGACACGTAACATGTTGTTTGTAAAGATGGAGTGAATCGAACAAGCCACTATGCAGAGTTTTGAAATATTAATTCCAATCTACTCCCACACTGGTGATAGACATCGGTACATTACACTGTTAATTAATTAAATAAGCCGGTTTTTCAATTATTTCCAGTGTGATGAGTGTTTATTCTTGAACCACACGAACTAACCATCCACCCAGCAACAACCACAGCAGCGGCGTGAGTGCTATAGGCCCTGCATACCAACTGCTTATCAACACAAATGCAAATGTGACCTTTAATATTAGAAACGAAATTATGAATGAGATTCAAATTCAATAGCTGGCAGACACGAAGCATATCGTCAATATCCATGAAGGGAACCTACAGCTTTCGCTCTGTTAGCGGTGCAGGTTAATTGAAGTTAGCCCTTTGAAGAAATACAAACAGGTCGCTGACTCAACAAAGGATGACAAAAGTAGATGAGTTATGACATTAATACAATAGTGTACTGCTGAGTAAACGGGGCTGCCTTTATGTGATTATTACTGACTAACTCAGTCTGCAACATGGAAACATCATGGAGGAAAATTCAAACCACTGCACAACTCAAGTAGTTCGTGTTTGGACACATTTTTGGCTTTTAAACACTTGGAGCACAAATAATTAAAGCCAAAAAAACAGTCTCAGGTTAGTCAGGCTTATTTATAATAAAAGCGTAGTGAACTATGAGTGCAAGAGCAAAAAATGACCAATCACTGGTGACAATGGGAAGTAAAAGCTCCCTTTTAAAAAGAAGAAACTTCCAGCAGAACCAGGCCCAGGGAAGGGAAAGAGAAGATAGAAACAAAACTATAAAAGAAACTATAGGAGAAAAGGCTAGAGTTTAATGAGGATTGAATACATCAGTGGTATGTAAACATACAGAGAAAAGAGATGAGTGAAGGAAAATCACTCAATGAATTCCTCAAGGAACCCCCCCCCCCCCCCCCCCCCCCCCCCCGCGCCTACTGCAGCATAACTCAGCAGGGCTGATTATTCAAGATTTTGTATGTGAGGAGAAGGATTTTATATTCGGTTCTTAACTTAACAGGGAGCCACTGAAAAAAAAGCTAAAATGGTAGAAATATGGCCTCTCTTTCCAGTCCCAGTTAGTGCTCTCACTGCAGCATGCTGGATCCACTGGCAGCTTTTCATGGAGCTTTTAAAGCGACTTAATAATAATGAACAACAACAGCCCAGCGTGCAACAAATGCATGAACTAGTTTTGCACCATCACTTTGACACAGAATAATTCAAATTTAGAGATCTTGTGCAAATTAATATTTAATTACTCACTGAAGGACATATCCTGCTCAAAAAAACAACTTAAGGCCAAGGTAATGGCATCAAAACTGGTTAGACACCGTGTTTCTAAGATATTTAGGATTGAGTACAGTACCCTCAGTTTTATCTGAATTTATAAATTGGAAATCAGAGGCCATGCAGGTCTTTAACTACGTGATTTGTGTCATTTGGCTTTGTGGGTAAATAAATCTGCAAAGGATTGAAAATGTATGCAGTAGAGATGGACCGATCGGATATCACGTATCGGTATCGGTCCGATACTGACCTAAATTACTGGATCGGATATAGAAATAAAAAATGTAATCCGATCCATTAAATATCACAAAAGCAGCTCACAAAACTTGCGACATGGCATAACCCGGCTCATAACCGTAGAACGCTGGAGCAGTGTGCCTCATGTGATAGAGCGGCTGTGGCGTGCAAGACCTGTCAGCAGTCTGGTTGAGCATTTTGAGCCTCGCTACCAAACTGGCATTTCATCCCCGAGGAAGTTATCCCAGAGAGAAGTAAAGCAAGTGTGTAAGTTAGGGTTAGGGTTAGGATGTTTGTAAAGCATTCCAGCTTTAAGCTTAACAACCGATATATGGAGCGACTGCCTCTTCTCTCCCCCTCCCTCTCCTGCTGCTACTTCAATCATGAAACTGATTAATGATCAACTGATTGGCTTTTCTGTCGCAAGTCGGTCTCTCTTGTTTGTTTATTGCCCACTTCACGCCAGAAAGAGGAAACCAGGGGTTGAATAACAGCTTGATAATCTGTTGTTAGAATTTATTTAATATTACTTTGTACACCAGGATCTTTTTCTACGTAGCTGACGGCTGGTAACTGTGCAGGGGCGGATCTAACAAAGTTTAGCCAGGGGGGCCGATAGGGCATGAACAGGGAAAAGGGGGCACAAAAACATACTTTTCTTTCTTATTCTCATTTAAAATGTCTAGCTTTTAATAAATAATTATCTGAATCGTACACCCAAAGTTTTAATCTGATGTAAAATGTATAGAAGTCCATTACTGTATATAGTAACTGTTAAGTCTAATATACCCTAGTAAGCTATAGTACTTTTTCCTTTGGGAAGGTACCATCTGTGCAGTCTGCAATTCTGTTAAAGAAAGATGTTGAATCTATTTAATTATTCTTGAAAAATAATTGATTTCTGTGCATTTTTTTTCCACCCTGCATCAAATTAAAGTTGATTACGTAGATTAAGCATCATGTGGTGGAGGGTTGGTGGTTCCCTATTTTTTACTTTTTTTGTTGGGAGTTTGCAACCCTATTAGTTAGGTTGCTTAATATTTAAAATAACAGAATAGGGAGGATGGTGTAGGTTTAAGTTTATTAGATTGATCAGTTTTGCTGAACTATGAAATATTTTGGGTGCAGTGTATTTTTTGCATACAGGTATAACAGAATAGCTTTAGTGTTTGTTTGTTTTTAAACTTGAGTATGAACTTATACAAAATGCAGCAAGATATTAAAAAAACAGTTTTATTGATTAAAAAACACACTATATCAGATTCATATCGGTATCGGCCGATATCCAAATTTATGGTATCGGTATCGGATATAAAAAAGTGGTATCGTGCCATCTCTAGTATGCAGTGCTATCTAAAAATATTGCCCAAGGGAAGTTGGTCCCAACACAAAACCCTATGGAAGTCCATGCCTAACTTTCCTGTGTGAAGAATACTCCTCATTTCCATTAAGAAAATAATAATAATCAAAATCAAGATAAAATGTTCCATCAATTGTGATTTTGATTTGAGATCATATTGCCCAGCCCTAGTCCTGCAAAACTGCAGAAATAGGCAGAAAGAACTCACAGTATTAAAAGCTCAGATCTTATTACTGCATTCAACCTTCAGACTGTTTAGTTTAGCTTAGACATGCATGAAAACGTGTCACAATAACAATCTGTTATTTAGAAGGAAAGCTTAAAAAACAAATGTCAGTTATGTGTGATTTATGCTCATAACTCGGGGAATAAGTAGTAGATTGTGGTGCACATTGTGCAAACAAAGAACTTGTACTAGTTATATGTGTGCAAATAGAACTAACACAGTGTGCTGATTAAAACAACATTTTTGGTGGTTAGCTTTGTGAGTTTCGTTTGTACTGGCTGCAGGAAATTCCAGTGTGGGAAAAATGTCTGTTTACAGTTTATAGTACTGGTATAATATCAGTAAAATGTATTTTTCATGTTCAACTCATACAACAGTATGCTGTATTTGCATTCAACTTGTACCAACTCTGCATCCAAGGCGAGAAAATCTCAGACTTCTTACAGACAGGATCACCACTCCACATATTGCTGGCTAGTTTAAACTCTAACAATGCATAACATTTTATGAGCTCATCAAACGTTCCAGGTGTAAAATCTTATTCTGCATAGTTACTGGCAGAGCCACAGTGCCTTCAGATAAAACAAGGGCATCAAAACCTATGAAAAGAAGTAAAATATGATCTTTGGGAAAATGGAGATTGTGAAGTTAATTACTAGAAAACCATATCTATATTGCAGTTCTTATACTATTACTGCCACACTAACCCTTGCAAGTATCTGGACGCTTAAAACTCCGGTAAGGGGTTAGAGAGTAATTTCATATAGTGCAGCCATAAAGAAATAAATTCTGGACAAATAATTAAAAAGGCTCCATTCCTGTTGTGAAGGACTAAAGTACAAATGGGACACAGGTAGATGTTTCAGTTTATAGACCTTTTAAAGCAGCCAACACGTACAGATGTGAGAATAATACTGCAGAAACCACCCAGGCACAAACAATGAAAGAGCAAGGATAAAAACTGCAAAAGGACATGTGAAGAAAGATGCCACCTTTTGGGGATGTTTTACTTTTAGATGAGTCCAAAAAGTAAATATTTGTTGATGATTTTGATTTGTTGAAGTCCTCCGACAAGACCGTGCCAAGGGTACCATCAAGCTAGTAGGTGAGAACATCAGAATGTGGGGCTGTTTTTCTTTCAATCATGGACGTGAGTGTGTATGTACTGATGGAAATATGAACTCTGAAGTCTGCAGAAGTGTTTCTAGTTACAAACTGAAAGAAAAATGAAAGAAAAAAAAATAACTCCAGTGACAGAAATAGATCCTTCAGATCTAAACCACACTAGCTGTGTGTTAAGATAATATTTTGCCCAGGAGAAAATCAAAGTCTCAGAAAAGCCCTCCAAGACCTTGATTGAAATCATACAGAGCTCCTATGGAATGCCATGGAGAAGGAAAAAAAAGGAAAACCTCTGAGCAAGGATGACAGAGCGAAAGCTTTGCTGGCTGAATCCATGTTCAAATATTAAACAGTCCTTCAAGCCAACGAACGAAAAAGTGAAAGAATATTCCAACTGTCCGGATACTTTTGGAATATTTTGCATGCGCTATCATTTGAATATTTACCGCAATGTTTGAGGGTTTTTGTCATGCATTTTAAATGGTCTTTAAACGTTTTGTGAGCCGCTGTATATTATTCGTTTTTTTAACTTATTAAAAGTATTTTTCATCGCACAATGACTACAATTAATCTGTTCTTTTACAATTTCTTATCTATTGAAAACACTTGTACACATACTGTACAAAAGCACAGACACACATGCATTTATTCTGAACGAAACACTTCTATGATGCTCAATGTACAAAATGTAATTGAGATATGTTTTGGAGGCGCTAGTTACATTTCCAATTAGCTGCACAGCTGCAGAGCAGGAGAGATAAAGGAGTCCCTTCAATTTTCTTTAATCAGATGTTAGAACACAAAGGCTCAGATAAGGATTATTTCTAAGACGATTGAGCGATGACAGGCTGTGTGTAATGTGTATTTGCAGCATGATGTGTGCTTATTAACAGTAATCTATAGACTTCCTGAGGGCTTTAGAGTACGCTGCCTCATATGGCACCCTAACAAAATCATGGGAGGTGAATTCTTACAAATAACAACCGCTATGAACCCACAGCTACGGTTACGTAAAGACATAATCTTTTCAGTTTTACATAAAGCATAAATTCACCACCGCTAGGCTCTCGAGGTTGCTGCCTCTTGTCTTGCCTTGAGCAAACTCTTTCCCATCCCATCCAGGCTGGGAGTGATGAGCCCTGTTATCCAGATTGAGGTGAGAGAAGGGTTGGTCTCCTGCCTCTAGCACCATCTGCCGCAAAAGGCCACTTTTAGACATGCTGAATAGACAATACTGTACTTGCGAACACAGGTGGTGATTATCAGAGCCATGACATCATCAATACAGACAGAACAGAGGGGTGCTCGGCTCTTTTAGCGATGACTGGATAAACCGGATTTGTCCATAGGAAAGACTCCACAAAAATCTCCTTGAATAGCTGCAGATGTGCTTTAAATCCAGTAGTCCCACATTTGATCATATTGTGCTGATCAAAGTAGGTCACAGGTGTTAGCCCAGGTTCTTCTTACTCAGAAGGGGCAGTTGTTTGTGTAAGAAGGCGTGCTTCTATATCACGCATGGTGATCCTCAGAGTTCTCAACTTGGCCCTCTCTTTTATAACATACGAACTTCATTCAGCACTCACTGTTTCTCTAGGATCATTGCTGTTGTCTTTCCTCCTTTTCATTGTGTTAAATCTTACCTGAATGCTCCAGACCAGACCAGCAAACTACCTAAATGTCTGCTCAGTTAATTGATTAGCAGCACCTGGCTGCTACTTACCGTCTTAACCTCAATGAAACAGCATTAGTGTACTTTGGTTTTGTTTAGGACTGCAGGGAATCACGTGGAAACTTTTTCTTCCCCCCACAGGACTGTAATCTATCTCACACGCATGGCAAATTTAGAATCACCTATTAATCTAACACGAATATTTTGTGGTAGGAAACAGAGTAATCAGAGGAAACCCATGCACGCAGGCCCAAGGACAACACGCAGAAGGGCCCCAGCTGGGGTTTGAACCAGGAACGTTCTTGTCATGAGGCCACAGTGCTAACCACTGAAAAAATGTACTGAATAAAATTTAGAGAGAAAAGAGACTTAATATTCAAAATGACAGCAAAATCCTGAACGTAAATCAAAAAGCTTGAGTATCATGACACATGATCATTTTACAGTTAGGTTGCCAAAGAGACCTCTACAAATCTGTCAGAGCTCAGGTCAAATAGCTTTGGAAAGAATTTTCCCAATCCTTTCCTGTGCTGTACAAACGAAGGCTTCTATTACTTTTCATTTTTCTTTCTATTACTTTTACTTTTCACAGCCAACATTCACGCCCACTTCAGGTTATGCTGGCCAACTGTCTCAGAAAAAGCAGTTTGAACTGCCGGGAAAGTGTGTGAGAAGTGTGGCCTTGTCCACATATTTACACAACATCACATGGTGCTTTTCAGAACAGCTCTAAAAAAACTATTCACCCTAGTAGTTGTCACGACAGTATATGTAAAAATAAGCCTGAAAAATATCTGTAAAACACATTTTTTTACTTTCTGGAAATCTGAAAAATAACATTTCTTACCTGTCCCATTAATGCTACACTTCACCATAAAATATAATGATGAAAATTCATTAGAAATCCATTTTTTAAATCATTTTCTGGCATTGCTAATGTCTTTTAGTAGTATTATTTATTTATTTATTCGGTTGTCGGAGAGCACATAAGTCAATAAGTCTGCATTTTTTCACCTAAAATGACATACCATGACTTATAACAAAACTTAATTTCTACTTAGGTTTTACATGGTCTGCACTACCAGATATATAACCAGATATAAATGGGGGCATGTGTGACAGCAGGGTATGGCTTGTGGCTTGGTTATAGGAGGGAGAGGGTGCAGCATCAGTTGGGGAAATAGTGCACCTGGAGTGCATTTGCCTCCCCCCTTCATATAGTAGGTGCCAAAGTAAGAAAAGTTTAACAGACTGAAACTGGGCGAGCTGTAAAGCATTTTCCTGCATGGATGTGTATAGTAGAGGGATCGTGTGATGTAAAATCACTCCCTATCTGTGGCTATTGAGAAGAACCTGCTACAGTATTTTAGTCTGATCTGAGTATATCAGTGAGAGTCCTTCGGAGCAAGCACACAACACCCATTCTAGTGTGTTTGCTTTGCTCTCCTGCTGCCCCTGACAGAACTGATTTAAAAATGAGTTTACAGGGCTCTGAACAATTTAGCACCTCCATATTAAGATAACTTCAACACTAGCAACATGCAAGTGCAAGCTGCCACATTTCAGCACCACAGCTTCATAATGTTTCCAAACTGTTTCCATAATGAAATACATGACAAAGCATTAAATACCCAGGATGTGTTAAAAATGTCATCCTCGCGCTGACTTAAGCCAGAAACAACCTGCGCGCGGAGAGAGAAAAATGTCTTTCGAGCTATTAGATCAGAGCAGCGGTCCAACCTTTGAACCTAGAAACGAAAGAAAGCCAGCCTCAGAGGGAGGGGGGTATTGACTGAGGGGAGAGGCAGGGCTGCGGTAAGTGGGATCTGAGGTGGGAGTTTCCGTGTCAGCGGGCTCATCTTACAGCCTCCCTGATGGACGATGGTGATGTCCCCCAGGGTCCAGATGGGATTCAGTGGTCAGCTCGGTGACAGCTGGTGAAGGGTGGTCAGGGCTCATGCATAATGGAGGCACAGCAGACCACACCACAACTTGACTGCTTCACTGATGTGGAAGTAGTTCCATCTCAGTGTCAATACTGCAGGGTTACTTGAATATTAACTGCTGTTTAAACTCTGCGATCAGGACAGGCATTTAAGTGCTGATTGATATTTGCCTGTTCTTAAAACAATCTCTTTTTTTCGTATTTGTATTCTATGGTCAGTCAGTATGGGCCATGACAAAAGTAAGAGAAAAAGGATGAGGTACGAGCAGTCAGGTGATCAGATTTATGTACAGGGGACATTAAAGTATGAAAAGTATGAACCACAAAATTAATCTGCAAAAATATTAAGATATTTTAAGCTGACATGATAAAAAGGGTTAGAAAACGACTGCATATATCACATCAGGGAAACATCACTGATGTGCATTCACTGGGAGTCGCGTTTGTGCCCACATCATAAATCCAATAAATAAGTCCAATATGCACGCTCTCTTTTCATGTCCCCCTAACTTCAGAAAGAAACCTCCAACTGTTTAGGAGCTAAATGGTCTACTTCGTCCACTAGCAAGTTGCTAACGTTGTCTCTCCGTCATCTGGTGCTGAGAACGTAATGTAAAGTGCATTCATCAGAGCTATAAAGTGAAAACGGCTCCCTGCTGCTGCAGAAAACGACGGCTATGAGCCAAAACACTAAAACTGCAGCTATAAAACCAAAACAATGAGCTTAGAGACTCTAAAATGCTCTGTAGAGCCATAAGAGGAACTGCAGAGATGTTCTATTTCCCTGTGGGATCATAACTACAAGTGAAGAATTTTACAGTGAAGTCAGTTGGCTTATTGTAAATACAAACATATTGATTATAGACGACATTTTAGGTTATCCAAAATATAGATCGGATAACAAGTGGATAACTATGTTATATATGTGTGTGTTTCAATCGCAGTATAGCACATTTTAGTCCCGCTCAATCTGGGAAAGCAAGCTTCTTTATTTACGCCTGCTAGCAAAAAACTGAAACCTGTCATGAAGCTACAATGTGGCTGGATGTAGGACCAACAGGGTAAAGAGCATTTTAAGCAAAAAATAAAACAAACTGAGCCCTTCATCAGGACACCAGCAATAAGATATGAATCATCAGTATAAAAAAATGTGACACTTGGGATGCTGACAGCTACACCTATATATGTAGCGAGCACTCTCACAGATACAACAAATATTAGCATTATTAGCATTAGACTCTGTAAGGATTCTGACAGGGAAATCAGAATCAGAATCAGAATACTTTATTAATCCCGAAGGAAATTAGGGATGATTCAGAAATCAGTGGTTCATTTTTATTTATATAGCATCAACAACCCCCCCCCAACAATCAAACGGTGCCCTTTGAGCTAGCACCTGATGACGGTGGGAAGGAAAAACTCCCTTTTAACAGGAAGAACCCTCCAGAAGAACCAGGCTCAGGGAGGTGCGGCCATCTGGTGCGACCGGAGAAATGTGGGAGTTATGTTTCCAAGTGGTTCACCTTCAGCTGTAGATCTGACAGCTGACTAGATAAAGGGTAAAAAACTAACACGTGTTAGCTAAAAACATTTAGTCTGCATTTCAGACCGTGGTTGCGTATTATAGGGCCAAATGTTTCCCCTCCAACGTGCACAGTTTTGAACTTTGTCAGTATTTCTCTGTTATTTATTTGGACCTGGTCTTGAACTCTAGGTTTGATCTATCTGCATAATGAGAAGAAATTGAAACTGAATTATGATGGATGCTACAGTTTGGGTAATAACTTTCTCATCTTCCATTTTCTCTTCTAAATCAGTTCTGTCCTGGGGCTTTGTTTAAAACCTGTCTGATTAGCTGATGGCTCATGTGCATTCTCCTGGTGGGGCTCTTTTAATGCTGAATTTCCACATCTCAGCAATGGCATTTAGCAAAAATAAGACCAGGTTTTAGGCAACTGTGATTGCTTTTCAGAAACCTTACAGGATAGACGTCTCTAGGTGTCTTAGTTGCTGTCATGGCTTCCATTTCCAGCACGAGCAAGTCCTCACTTGTCAATGTGTTGAGAAATCAGTGCTACTAGCTATTCTGTTGTCAATGGACACACTGCAGTACATCACCTCAATCAGTCATCCCAGCCCTTGTAGGCAGCCACCGCTACTAGCGACCCGACCCCCATGCCCGATACAGCAGCAGAAAAGTGCTTACCTAGGAGAAAAAGACAGAGAGGACATTAAATCAGTGAGCATAATATTCTAGTGAGCACTAGACTCGCTTTCACAGATTAGCCAATCTCTTCTCTGCACAGTGCACTGCCACGGAGTTGTACCTCCAATTGAAATGGAGAGAGGGGAGATTATCCCATATATTCTGGTGCTCAGCAGTTTATGTGTCTAAATTCAGGCAGCAACAAAGGTCAATACACATCTGTGTTTTTCGAGGAACGAGTACTTCATCAAAACACTGAAAACCTTCATCAAGCTGAGAATCTAAAATCTAGGTCTTCTGGCTTTGATTTTTGAATATTCACAGAGCAAAGCTCAAGAGGAGAAAAGCAAAGGAGGGGGGAAAAAGCAAGTTTGGGGGATTTCGTGCTGTAGCCCGGGAGGGATTGAGCCCTGTATTCAGTCCACGGGCCTGTGTGAAGTGTTTTTCACTCGGCTCGATCAAAAGACAAGGATGTCTTCCAACGCCGGATGTTACATCACACAGCTTGATTCTTCACACTCTCTTATCCATTTCTCTGCTTATTTGTACCCTTTTAATTCCAGGGATCTCACAACCCCTCCGCCAAGCCAAGTAGGCACACAAACAAGGCAAATGAACAATCTGAGGACGGAAGCTGCACAACTTCTGAGGGAAAATAAATGGAGATGCATGCAGTGTGTGAAAGACTCGAGTGAATTGAATCCCAATCAATCAAGTACCTACTACTGATGTAATGTAGTAGCGGAAAACAGAGAATTACAATTGGGTGCTAAGATTAAGAGACGACAAAATGAACCAGGATTTGCTTCACTTAAGTCCTACATTACAAGAGATGTTGAAATGAGGGGTAACATTTCACATTAAAGCCCTAACAGAATTCATAAGCACTATTAAGCTTTCTAAGAAATTAGCAATAACAAGTTGTAATGCAGTTGTTTTTTAAAGGTTTTATAGAACATTGAGCATTTTGGGTTTTGGCCTTCTGGTTTTACAAAACAAGACTTGTTTTTCTTCAGGTTTTATTTATTTTTAACCTTTTACAATGAAACAAATGCGAAAAGAGCAAACATTAACATTGCTAAAACACGGGATTCATACTCGGCTCTCTTATCAAAAACTTCCAAAGTCCAATAGACAAAAAAAGTGTTGGCAGATAATCTGGCAAATTACCAACGTCACACCAGAGATGTATTCATGGACCGCGCAAGATTAAGTGTGATAGTGAGCCTTTAACAGTAGCACATCTATTGGAGGAGAGATGGATTCAAATAAAAAGTCTCATTCAAAGCTTTTAAAATGTTAGTGATTTCAGATAAAAAGTCAAAATGATGCATCGGGAAGACAATGTGTAGATTTATTGATAATTGCATGTTGCAGTCTGAAAGCATACTTTATTTATTATTAATCTGAATCTGCAAAACAGCTGAAAACAGAAAATCATAACAAACGTTGAGGACTAGAAAGTACAACATCTCCTTATTGCATGTGGAGGTAAA
Organism: Aulonocara stuartgranti; assembly: GCF_965226115.1. NCBI lineage: Eukaryota > Metazoa > Chordata > Actinopteri > Cichliformes > Cichlidae > Aulonocara > Aulonocara stuartgranti. The sequence goes on along the minus strand of NC_138950.1, from coordinate 13,277,938 downwards.
TACAATAAGCGATGCTAAATGGTATGGGTTACAATACTCTCTCGAGGAGGAAAGGAACAACAGTTTAAGCCACAAAGTAACAAAAGAAAGGCAATGAGAGCAAAATATTGCTGTTAGCTTTGAACTATGACTGACAGCAGAGGCAAGTTAGCCTGGTGCCCTCGTGGCTGATCTGGGCTCATCATTAAAAACAACCTCCACCCTTCAGTCCATTGGACTATGAACCCCAGGTGCTTCAGAGATGGCTTTCTTTCTCTCTTTTTAAAAAAAAATTGACTGAGCTGTGACAGCCAATGGAGCAGGACAAAGATCGACTCACACTGAAAGTATAGTCCATACAAAGCCTGGGAGACACAAGGGCAAAGCACACTGTCTAGACTGCTACTGATAATCAGTCAAAATGCACGGGTGGGTCAATGGGTAGGAGGAGTTCAAGGTTGTCCACCTGAGTGTGTCTCCCTTGGTGGGATATGGCAACTGCCCATTCAATAGAATAACACGCAGCTTTCTGTGAGCTCTGAAAAAACACAATCTCCAGAGTAAAGCAGCTTTTCGCATTTTATTTGCTCTTAAATAATGAGATATCTGTTCAGTGATTTCTGCAGTAAAGCCTCGGGGTAAGTAAGTTATCAGCACAGAGATAACATTTAGTTCATCGTAGCACTTACAACTGTAGCTTTACTACGCTCTGTGCTTCACAGAGCCGCTCTTTCACTGTTGTTCTGAAGCCTTGATGCTCCAACCAAGAAGGACACACTCTAATTTTCCAGCCTTGAAAAGTGTTAGGTTTAAAGATCGTTTCCAGTTTTACAAAGAGCTCTGAGCCATGAATTAGCAAGAGGGACCTGATCTGCTGAGCAAGGTCGGAACTTTTACAAAGTTACACAAATGCAGATAGAAAGAGGTCATCCAGCCATTGCCAACTCTTACAATAAGCGCTGTTAATGACAAGACAGTTCACAGAATTGGGGGATAAGATAATGCAAAAAGGCCAGACCTCCTGCCATCTCAGATCTGACCTTATTATCCATAGACTTCTAATTAATTAATAATATTCTTGGTTATTATGAAGAAGTAAAAATGAGGAAGTAAAAAAAATATGCAAATTTAAAACATTGTGATAAAAAATGGGTCTCTGTTTTTCGTCTCCTGGTTGAAACGAACTTGTATTTTTAGATGATATTTTATCTATGAATAAAATTGCTATATTTTATTAAAGTAGATTTTATTATTTCCAATTCATCCATACCCAAAAGTTCACGTATTCAGAAACATCTCTCTTTTAAAAGGCTTCACCAGAATCTTTAAATCATCATAAATGAGGAGTCCCTTGACTTCTTTAGAGAGATTTTCATTTGTCTATCAATAGAAATAATAAAACCGTCTGTTTTTTATTGGCACCCAGCGATGAATGTGAAAACTGCAGTGGTGTCACAGACGCGCGAATAGTTTCATCTCTGGATAATTTATGCGAAACACAGAATGACTATTCAATTAAAGAGCAAGAGTTTGTCAGCTAAGACCATTGATTAACAATAAATCCACTGATTAAATAATTAACCTCAAGCCCAAAGTAATTACTTAATCACTCTGGGTGACACCTCTAGCTGTGTTATGTTTCTGCTGCTTTCAAAGTTACAAATTTACTATTCCATCAATACGATGTGCCATCGTGCGAGTTAAACCACGCACAGCAGCAGACCTGCAGCCTGGCTAAACTGGCACTCTGATAGGGAGCCGCGTTCAACTGAAGTTAAAAGAAAAGCGGATATTTCCCCGGGCGGTGTTATGCAAAACAAGCCTCTGAAGCCATCGATACTGCCCTACGTTTTGGACCGAAGACTCTGTGCTTGCCCGTGGTTGTCAATCGGCTGCGCACACTAACAATTTGCTCCTGTGTCAAAAACAAACACATGAAAAGAAAACAACAATCCGAAGCGGCACAATTTCAGAGAGACGCGAGGGCACGGTGTCGGTACCGAGTGGCACGGGCAAGATGGCACCGTGGAGCATTTTAAACAACTAAAGCAGCTTCATTATTTTAGGAGGTTTGTTCCCGAGAGCTGCAGCTCCCTGCGGATCGCATCAGTGTCAAGTCATCATCCGTGACAGCAAACTGCCTCTGCTGAAGACAGCAAAATGCACCTCCGGTAAACACGCAGCAATGACAACGTGCCCCGTGGTTTAGTCTGAAAAATTCAGCATCTTCTGACAATGAAGTTAGACCACATCAATTATCAATTACACTTAATGGTAGAGGAGAAATTGAATTAAAACAGAGTCATGGCTGACCACAGGATACGAAGAGATATTGTTCTTGGCAACCGCATTTTATTCATTCATCATTGACGTAAAAGTAATAGGACTTCAGAGCTGTACTAATGACCAACGACAGCCTCTCTGTAAAATAGATGAAAGGTGTGCCATTATGGGGTGGACTCATGAGAGGAGAGGCCATGCGGCTAATGACTCATTAGAGACATCTATAGCCAGACAGGCTGGGAGCCAAAAGGCCAGGAGTCCTTTTTAAAGACTCAATACCCCAGCTGACACTAATTGTAGCCGTCAAGATAGCATGGATTTTCATCGCAGATAATAACAGTCTGGTCCCCTGACACATTTTGGCCTGTTACCCACCAGTGGCATTGCCCAGATCTGCTAGATCCACTCAACAGTATCTCCTACCCCAAAGAGTTGGTGCACTAGAGAACCGCCATAAAACAGCAAGCACTTGGTGCAGTAATGACGGCTTTAGATCTGATAAGACGCTAAATACGAACCATCCGACAGTGAGATGCAGCAGAGAGGTCGCCTTAAAAAGAAACGCTAGCAAGAGTGATTTTCAATATTCTCGTTGCATCATTCAGCTGCCGCAAGCACCTGCAGCGTTGAGCAGACACATCTCTCATTTGGACAGAGGCAAAGCGAGATGTTTTATGGTCTAGTCATACTCCCTGTCACTGTGCTAATGTGATTCAGTTCCAAAACAGTCAGAGGAAATGAGAAAAGCCACTCTTTCCCACCCTTGTAGCACTCAGACATGATACACATGGGGCTTTACACTGCTAGCAGGAGGAAGGGGAAAAAAATTATAAAAACCTTTCATGATACATTGGAATAAGTGGAGGAGAGACACTTACCACCGAGTGCAGCGGCAGCAGCGTGATATTCTTGATGATAGATTTGAATGTTAGAATAGAAACTGTGAAGGAAAGATTGGTGGCAGTTCATTACACTTCAAACTAAAAATGATTGGCAGCAACCCTCCCCTGGGCTTAGCATGGAACAAGAGCCGGAGTACTGTATTTTACAGACTATCGAACACGCTGGCAGTCAAAATACTTATCAGAAAAACATTCAGAAGAAGCCCCGTGTTTTTTCTTTTTTTAAGTCTACATAATAGGCTTCACGGAAAGCACCAGGATATCAATTGGCCACAATGCCTGCAGTGTTCACTATTAGCCATTTAATAAATAGCTGCAGTCTATCCAAATGCAGGGAAAATGTTCTGACAGCGAATACAAATTCACTTTAAATGGGAAGTCGGTGTAAACCTTTGCAGCGCTGTGTCTGTGCAGTATGTATGTTGGACTGCTCATTTTTAACATATTTTCCATTAACCTCAGCTGCAGAGTGCCAGGCCTGTAGGCGATTTGAAATAAGCTTTCCATAAAGGACAGATGATGATTTCTAATTTTCCAAGCATGCTAGACTAGAGTTTTTTTTTAAAAACCCCGTTCGCTGATTTACTCCTCTTTAATTTGTTTGCTGTTGTTTGAAAAAAATAATAAAAGCCCTCTTTGTTTACCTTCAGTTCTAGTGAATTTAGCCTGCATTTTGTAAGCACCACAGCCACCAGTGCAACAATATCGCCATATTATGCTCACCCCTCCGCAACAGCTACACTGCCTTTTAACGTTTACTGAATTAATGATGCGATGAAATAATGGCCATAAATATGAAAGAAGGAACGTGGTGCCCGTGCCAAAGTCCAGTTGTGCAGCCTTGAGCTGAGCATCGCGCTGTTTTGAACATGGACGAGTGGATCAGACTGAGAATCCGAGGGACACCTCACACTCCTGTGGCATGCCGATCAAAAAGTACTGCGCGCTACTGTCCTTTTTGACTCTGACTGGGAATATAATTAAACACCTAACATGTTCCTGTATGTGAATGAGACCGTGAAATCATCAGGAAAGTGTTTGCTGAGGTCACAAATAGGTGAGCCAAAAGAGCATGTTTTAATATGATTCTGACCTCCTGTCAATCATGCTGAAGGACAGGCATGCTATGAATAAAAAAAAGTAAATGCACCGTGGGTAGATGCTCTTGCCAAGCGACCACTGGAGAGCACACAACCAATGGGATAGTTGGCTTCCTAGAGTTTGTTTTCTTCGTGGCACTATCTACTTCCAATGACCAGAGGCATCAACTGATGCAGAAGACTGGAGGCCTGGTCCTCTTGCAAGCTGAGATTGTGTAACTTGGTAGAAACAAACATCTGCTGCTTGCACGTCTGCGTACTATTGTATTTATTAAAAGTCGGGTTAAAAAGCAAGGCAGCACCATGTAGAATTCAAACTGTGTGCAACTGTGAAACAGCGGTGACCACTTTGAGTGGGAGATATTAAACATAATCTACCTTTAATTAATCACCTTTATGTTTTTGACCTGCAATTCTTATTAATCATTATCAGTGAACTGTGGCCTCTGTGTTTTCATGTGTGTCATCGCTAATTTCCTTATTGAAACTGGCCTCAGCAGCCTTTTAATTTGAAACACAAACAGGAAATGTCCGCTTTATAGTGAAAGCAGAAGAGAAATAATAATAAAAGTGACTGACCACAGGCCTTAGGTTGGAGATTAAGAAGCCAGAACAGGAGAGTGAAAGGTAGGAGATGACTCCATTGGTACTCTGATGGACTAAGTGCTGTGGAAATGGACATTATGCTGAATTTACCCATTACACTAATTCTCTGTCCCCTTTGTTCTGACTACTCTGTCTGAGACTCTGTAATTATTTCAGTGTTGTCTGTAAAGCAGATCAGCACTCTTAAAGCTTGTTTTGACTAAATGAATTTCCAGTAGAATAAAAATGACAGATTCAAAAAATAATTAGTCTTAGTTGTGTTAAAAAAAACCACACAGCCTGTCCAGAGTGTTGCCATTAAGACTTACAGAAACTATAACTGCACATTGAATCTTCAATCTAATTTCAATTCAAGAAATTCAAGAATCGACCTGTTTATCAACAGGAATGAGCAAAATCTAAAATGTTGCTTCCAGTGCAGTGGTTAGCACTGTTGGCCTGTCCAGGGTGTGTGTCATCTCTCTCCCAGTGACAGCTGGGAAAGGCTCCAGCCCGCCCAGGACCCTGAGTGGTGAAGGGGAACTAAACGACACCATGACTATAATTCAATAAAATGTAAAGGAGACCTGTTGTGCTCCTTTCCACCTCAATATTTTAATTCTTGGACTTTACCTGAGTAGCTTTGAATGAGTCACAGTTCAAAATGATCCTTATTCTTTTTATACTGGGCCTTGGTGCAGCACTTCAGTTTACACACTCCCTGAAACAAACTGTTTAAGCTCCCTTCCTCTTCCCTGCAAGCCAGCTTTTCTGTGATTGGCTCCCCACTACAAACAGCACGTTTGAACAGCAGGTCGGTGGGACTGCTGTGCTCACAGCCAGAGCTATGTGCCTGATATGAGCATGATAAGGATATCAGCACTCGCTGACATTGTTCAGAGCCAAAAGACGAGAGTGGAACTACTTGCCCATCTCTGGAATAACAGCACCAAAATAGTTCCATAATAGTTGCTGTACTTTTTCAAACTACAGGTACAAAGAATACCATTTTTCAGCCACTCAGATAATGTAAAAAAAAGTTTGCGCGATTACTTTTTATCCACCCATTTGTATAATTGTAATTTGAACTGAAAAGACAGGCGTTAGGCATCTCTTGGATCCAGACAGTAACTCAAAAGAAGCATATCTGCCCTCATAATCAATCATAATCAACAGATTACACCCCATTTCTGTACTACCTCTCCGAAAAAGTGCTACAAAGTGAAGGAGAATTTGTGTCTATGAAACTGGGTGTGCTTGTTTTTTAAAGAGCTTCCAGCAGCGAATGAAAACCATGCTACCCCAGTCAACCACCTCAAAGAGAGGAAACAAATCCATAACCACTGGCTTTAAAAGGCCACAGGACCAACAAACCTTTTAAAAGACCAAAAGAGGTGTAAGCTGAGAAACAAAGGTCAATCTAATATGGACTTCTTTAACGATTGTTTCACTCTTTGACTAATTCCCAGAGGCAAAAAAAAGAAAGAAAGGAGCATGGGGAGGGAATGAGGAAAGATCCAGTTAGCTAGTCCACTTCCTGCTCCTTGTGGCACAGCTCTCTCTGGGAATTTAACCAAGGTGAGATAATCTCACATCTATAAAGTGCTCTTCACCTAACCTTAAAATGACTCTTAAAGCTAATGTTCACAGTTTTTATAAAATGTCTAAAGATCTGCCAGTGTAGTGATAACGGGGGCAAGGCAAGTCCTCCCTTATGTCTGCTATTACTAGGCTAATCTAACCTCCCCATGAGATTTTCTAGATTTAATTTAGGCATTTGGAGGATGATGCTTGGCAGCGACAAGGGCCATCCATCTTCTCTTAACAGTCCCAATCTTTATAGAGGCTCCAGACTTCAGGTAGTGCATGTGATGGATAGCACCCCTGGCTGAGGACAGTCCATTAGTAGAAAAAGAAAACCACAGAGCAAAAGCCCAGTTACACTGTCTCAAGTGCAATTCGGGGGTAGTGGCAGCTCTGTATACCGCATTACTAAAGAAAAAAAACAAAACAATGTTTTAGAACAAACGTCCACCCCAGTTAACCATCCTAGCACCCCTCACAGGTTCAGATCATTGAACTCCAACCCTGCAGAGAGTTTAGCTTCGACTGCCACAGAGCTCAGCAGCCTTTAAAGAAAAGTAGCTCAGCTCGATCCAGCAGTATTATTCTGATTTGGGGCGACAAACACAGAATAAGAGACAACTTGAGGCGACTAGGGTGCATCCACTCTGTACTTCATTTTGAAGCTTCAATTGCAAAAAAAATCTAAGACACGTTCAATAGTTTAGCCCTGAAATAGCAAAATAACACTTCTCAGTGCCAACTGACAGAGCGCTTGATACAGTAGGCTGATTGACAGCGTGCGACAGCTCAGTCGGTATTTGATATCAGTCAAAGTTAAAGTTTTTTATGAAGACAGACTGAAACTAGGTCTATATTTTGGAGTTGAAACGGATGTGTAGGAGGGAAAAATAATATTTTCTGCCCGGAGGACCTAACCTTGAAGGTTTAAGACATATACTGCATTTTTGTAACTGTTTAAAAACCCCTCAAGCATTAAATCTTGCTCAACTTTGAATTAATCACCGATGCTAATTTGTGCATCCAGAAATCTCCGTGACCTTGTACTGGCACGACTGGGATGATGCTACGTAAACAGAAAATAAACAGGAAGCAAACTTTGCTAGTTAACCAGTTCACGTGAAGATGATGTGTTTTTACTCCCCCCATGATGTCCAATTAAGAGCTGTGTTTATCAAAGGAGCTCTACATCGGAGCTTTTTACAGGTACCCACCGCTGCTGCTGCCACTTTTATCTGCACAGACAGCAGGACACCAGTTCAAAACAAAAACATGGATCATGTATAAAGTAAAGGGGTGGGGATGGGGGGCGTCTCATGCATATTTGCAAAGACCTGTTTGCTAAATCACTTTGAGCAAACACAAAAACACTGTTTATCACACATTCATTTGGCATTATAGCAGGCTTCAGGGCATTTCAACCGAGTAAATAAAGGGAAGATAAAATGCAGTAATCCATCACAAATCATCTCAGGCCTCCTGTCATCTCACACAGCATGCTAGCCTGCCTTGGCTTTAATTAAGTTATTCTGGAACTGCTGACAACAAAATAAATAAAGAAATGGAAGGAAAATAGAGAAGAGTGTGAAGTGTGGGGAGTTTCTATGGAGACCTGAAGCATCTGGCTTGATCCCAATAATTTGTTCTCTGCTGTCTTCATCTCTTTTTCTGCCTCTGTTTCTCCCTCTCTTTGTCACAAGTTTCTACGCAGAGACTGTCGTTCCTCACGTGCGTAACCCCCATGACGGCGCAGAATCGGTACCTTTGATTGCAGCCGCTGTCATCATTTCATCCCATCTGGGTAAAGTCAAATTTAAGACGGCAGTTTCGGTGCGTTTTTATCTAAGCGTGATGTTCTGTTTGTCTCTCTTGGAGACCTGTCCCCCCTCTGAAACAGTTAATATCAAACACGTATAACAAAATCATACTTTATCACTTTAACTAACTTTAAGGCCATGGAATTGAAATGAAATTTTCGAGTGTTGCTGTTGTAAAAACATCCCCAACGAGGTTGAACAGTTTGTTTGTGAGAAATCAAACCAGGAGTGACTGATGTGAGACAACAATCAAAAAAGACCAATACACAAGAGAATGATAGGGCAGCAGGCCGAAAGGATCACAATAACTGTGCTCGTGCTTTTTATATGAGAGATATATTCAACCTATATAGTGTCCTGCTGGATAAGTGATGGCGTAAAGTGTCAAACTGTTAAACTGGGGCTCTACTACAGCATTTAGTCTCAATTTGAGCATAGCCTTTTAAAGCCTGGGGCTTGTTGGGAGGAGTGATGGAAGAGATTGTAACAGGCTCTCTACAGCTGATTTAGGGACAGAGACAAGGGATGATAGATGGATGAACTTTAAATTTGACCCCAAAGGATGAAAACTGTGTGGGGGCAGGCTGACATGGAATTCATAAGATAACAAGATTAAAGTTCACTTCTCAGAGGCTCGCTTGTGACTTCTCTTGTAGTTGATGCTTATGGTATTTAAACTGCAGCCAACTGTTGAATAGTACATTTGAGCCCATATGCCAACATACAGGTTCCTGCTTTTATTTATTTACTTTTTCTTACAATTCAGTAAATTCGGCTGCTTTTGTGTTTGGAGCTGTTGGTGTAGCAGAGCTATCACTGTGAAGGCATTGGATGGGCTGCAGGAAATTATAACTGCCGTTGCTGTTTTATTTTGCAAAGGTTTTAACAGTGAACAAGAAATTACTTTCCTATTACTTGGGAAAATAACTGGCATCTTACAAGTAAAAATAATTGTTGCTGTCCAACTCAAAAGCCAAACACCACGTTCAGAGAGACACCAGCGGTGCACTTGTGTGGGAATTTGTGACCCTCTCATTCATGCAAATGAAATGGGTTCTCAGTGCATGTACCTCTGGCAAAAAATAAAAATGAAGTCTGCATTTAGGCACCTCTTTGGCAGTGCATAAATACTCGTTGTGACTGCCAAGTGCCTTTAAAACAGTCATAATTGTCCTTGGTACACCTGCACAAACCTTTTCAAAATAATTGACAGTGGAAGGCCGGGTTTTCTTAACATCTCGAAGAACCTATGATGGTTCTTTTATGGGCTTAGACTGTCTCAGTGTCTTCTGTCTCTTCATATAATCGCAGACTGACTCAGCAATGTTGAGATCAGGGCTCTGTGGGGCCCAGACCATCTGTCGCAGGACTCCTTGAGCCTGGAGATACTTCTGCATGATTATGACTGTGTGGAGGATTATTTTTTGTTCAGTGTTGCTGTTTTTATTTAGATTTTTAATCTTAATAAAATAAGGTGTTGTGGCTCTCCTAACTAACAATGCTATTTTCCCCCAGAGTGCTTTAGAAATGTGCACTGCTACAAAACTGAGGTCATACAAAGAGATGAAATTTAAAAAAAGAATGTGTATATATCCGTAGTTGCTCATTTGAAATGATGATATGAGGGTGTTCTAAGATACACACTACATCTAAAACATAAACATTAATAATTACAAGTGTCTTTCTATTTCCATTCTTTTTCAAATGGGAAATCCTTTCAATAATTTATGAGTTTTTCTGCCCTTTCTCTTCCCATTGTCAGATGCTAAGCACCAAAGTTATCCCCTGGCGCTTAAAAAGGAAAGAGTGGGTACACATCTAACATTAAGTAGATACCGGAAAATCATTTAGACTCGATGATGCTTTAAGATGCTTTGAGTGTAGAAAACTTTACATTTGGCATTTAGGTTTCAAGTGTGAAAATGTTTCCTCACATGACAACGAGTGGGCACTTTGGCAGATTAGATTTTTTGAAATAAGACAAAGCAGAATGGAGGATTTCCTCATGGGAGGAGAAACCTTGGCTCATAACTCCATCCATTGTCTCCTAGTCTTTTATTTTCCTCTACTTCAACAGAGGGATAATCTGCTTCAAATGACACCATATTGTTGATAGCAGAGAGGCTTATTGTCCTCCTTTCATGTCTCTGATAAAAGACACAGAGAGCTACTGTTCCAGCCACCGGGATTGAGAAGAGAGTACCATTACACTTCCTCATCTCCATAAAGCCTCCATTCATCCATTTACCTCTCAGGACTCTGGGCTGCACCAGCCTGAAGGAAGAAGCAGTCGAGTGCAGAAAGCTGCTTCACTTTGCTCTGCTCAGTATGGCACCCAAGAAGGCTGATGTGCTGAGTAGTGACAGTCAGCAGATTCGCTTTGTTGTGCACTTTCATTTGGGCAACAAGGGGCCGCTTTCGTTAAGTGCAACTCGCTGGGATGAAAGAATTAGAGTTGGCGAAGGCAGCGTTAGTTTTACTCCATCACTTTGAAATCCCGACTAGAACCATCTGTCTAACTCACTCTGAAAATTCAAGCCAGCAGAACCAGGGACAGATTACTCATTTCTGCTCCAACTGTAGACGCAGCAATTTAGTTATGAGGCTTATCCTCATATTTTAAAAAAAGAAAAGTTGTCCCATTAAATATAAAGATTACTTAATTGTCCTGGGGGACAATCAGAAATATCAGTACAAACATTGCTGATGGGAATATTGGTCTTGCCGGGCTATTTTGCAGAGCGTTTTAGCATATCATCGTTAATGGGCGAGGAGCTCAAAGGAGGGAAGAGAAAAAAGACGCACTTGCAGTTGGAAAGCGTTTACAGAAATGTGTTTTCTTTTTCTCTGACATAAAACACGCCTGGAAAACTCTAGAAAGCTGTCTGAAAGGAGTTCGGTGCTTCAGTCCAGCATAAGAGCCAGATGGCTAAGCATTAGCAGGAAAGTCTGAAACCTGACAGTCATTCAATACACAGACATCTGATGACCTAGCCGCCCACCTAATTGAAAGCCCCCACCCCCTCCCAAAAGACACAGACACACACACGCAAGCACACACACACAAGCACACACACGCACGCTGAGAAATATGTGTTTACAAAACAGAACCCTTGAGGAACATAATGGCCGGCGAAAGCTTTTGTGAGCTCTGAAGTGAGGGGTGGCTGACCCTCACTCTGCCATCTTCATTAAAGCCTCTGACAGAGCAAAGACAGCTTTAGGTCAATACTGAAGTAGACCAAGGCTAAGCAGGAATCTCCCACACAACACACAGAGCTACACATGCGCAAACGCTCGTGAAATTCACACACGCACACGCATTTGCTTATCAGGAAACAATGATCAGACACGCACATGCTGTCGAAGCCCATCCTCGCACTATAAAGGTCATATTCACAGGTGCGAGGACTGCCTAATTGCACATTTCATACGATCTTGAAGCCTCTGAATGGAAACTGCAAAGGCATTTCTAAAGATAAAAAAGCAATAAGAGCTCACAATATTATGTTTCTCCCCAAACATATTTGGTGGAATCATTGCCATTCAAATTACACAGGATATTTTCCAGCTGATATACTTTAAACAAGATAATCATCAGCAGAGGGAAGTGGGGTAGAAATTTCATTGAGCAAACAATGATTATTTTATTCAAAATCCAGGGGAAAAGAAATAGGGAGAATATCAGATGAGATGATTCAGGGTGAAGCGTGCTTAAAGCCGCGGACGGCCCCGTTTTCGCCGGCATCAACTCCTGTCGCATGGCGCCGGAAATAAAAAGAAAACATTATCCCACAATCAATAAGATAAATGGGAGCAGTGAGACAGAAAACACATTTTAATGTGGAGCCGGACAATATGTTAATATTATAATCTCTTTTTTTTATAATCTTTCCATATTACCATCGCATGACAACATTTTCATATGGTGATACTTTTTTTCACACTCTTCATGTGTAAATGAATGATAACACATTTTTGCCAAAGTCTGTCACAGCGTGAGCTCCAAAACACTTCATACCATATTGTAGACTTATTTTTTTCATGTGTAAGATTTTGCTCTCGTAAATCCACTTATTGAAACAAACATTCAACGCCAACACGAAAGCACCCCGTGGCTCCGAAAATATGTATAAATGCAAGATTTGTCCGATGCCTTAAACGGCATGATGTTTTTTTTAAATGCATTATCCCATCTGCAAAACAGGCGACCAGAGGCTCTCAGCCTGTTATTAGGGGAACAAGTTTATTGTAAGGTTCTGGAAAGGAGGCGGTGAGCGAGGACGGCCATGCAGAGTCACATCTGGCCTTGGAATTGCAGACAAGCTCTTCACCCCCATCAAGGTTGCGAGACCAAGAAGTTTTACGATTCTATTTTTATTTTTATCAATCTATAGCATCAATTCACAAGAAAAGTTGCCTCGGGATCTCTTATATTGTAAAGCAAAGACCCTGCAATAATAATGTCCACATCTATTTTGTGAAATTAGGCAAAGTTGGACACTTACGCAGGTAAGAGTACAGGGTGCCCAATGCATTTTCGTTATGAGGTGTCACACAGTTCTGTTTTATCAGACGCCGTCATCATCTTAGTATGCACAAGCAGTCCTTTGGCACTCATGCCTCGGCTATATTGGCCACTTCCAGATAAGGGACACATTTTAAAGACTGGCAAAGCTCGCAGTAAGGAAGCGGAGGAGTGACAGTTGTTTAAGTGGGTGGTCCCCAATCTCCGGGCCATGGATCGGAGTCTTTTGGTACCGGGCTGCGACAGTTGAGGCTCGGGTGTGAAATTTATCGGTTTTCAGGGTTTTTATTGGTTTTTCTGGTTATTTTTTTATCGTTTTTATCGTTAACTCGGTGTACCTGGGTCTTTTCCTGTGTGTTATGAATAAATCTTCCCTTTTTTGGTACTGGTACTGGTTTTATTTGGTTGTATTTATCCGTGACACCTTAAAGAGCGGTCTAAGAAAATATGGTCGAACATAAGCCGGTCTATGGTGCAAAAAAGTTTGGGGACCGCTGGTTTAAGTCACAGGATTGTCAACCAGGAGACCGTGGTTCGTGTTCTGTAGAGAAGTTTTTGTTTTTTTTCATCTGCTGTATTTTTTTTTTTGACACATTTTACTTTGTTTGTTCATTTGATTAAGGTACCAAGAAATATCTGATTAGGTCTACAAAAACACTGCGGCCTTCCAGGCTGGGATTGACAGACCTCTCTCAAAAGACCCCAAACACCTTGAGCCTAAAGACCCACGCCAGCAGTTTTGACAAAATGTCACTAAAGGATAATCCAGGTTGGTTGCTTTTTTTCCTCTGGTCACAAAGACAAGCACATTTCCAGACTATTGCCTCATTCATGATATTCATGGATATCTTGAAACCTCCGAATTGCTTCTCTGCTTCTTGGTGATCATGATCTGACCATAATCTTCAGCACATGCACGCCATCATGCAAACCCGCTCCTTGTTTTCAAATTCACTTCCTCCTGTAGAACTTCCAGAGTTTACTCTAGTGAATTCAAGACACTTTAAATAATCGATGACAGGTGTAAAGTCACATGTCGTGAGTTCATTTATAACTGACCTATAATTATCTATTATTTGACTGGAAAACAACATAATACTAACGAATAAATCAAAAAGCTAAATTAAATGAATGACGAGAAACGCTTCCTCAATTTAAATACCTCTCTTTTCAGCCTCTTAGCGCTAAGCGGATGTTTTTATTGGTTAAGATGGAAAACTGAACTTAAAATACATCATTTATTGACCAAGCAATTGACCTTTTGGAAAAACAATTTCCACATTACACATATAATGACTATGAAGGCTTGCTGTAAGCAAAAGGTTACAAGAGTGAATATATGTACTGTGCCTCTGATTTACAGTAATAAATGTTTTATATAACAAAAGGAAGTGATGAAAAAGACAAACATTATTTCCAGAGTTGCTGTTATGGAAGGGTCAGAAAGACACATTAGATCTAGCCTTGTGTAAATTATAATGTGGACACTCTGACTTTAATATCATATTTAACTGGAGTACATCTCTCGGGATTCACTTGAGAAAAGAAAAACAACATAAGAACAACAACAAAACAACAAAACCCTTTCCTTTTAGAGAATTTATGTGAACCCTGTGAATGCTTTTAAGGTTTTGAAATGATAGAAGATGCTCGGCGTGATGCTCAACATGATGGGCGAGGTGTGAAGTGAGTGAGAATTGATCTTTAGTTCTTGTCAGTAATAAACATGTCAAAAACTATGGCTGAACTATGTTTAAATCTCTGACAGCTGTGAACTGTAGCTGCAAGTGTGAATGAAAAGCTTCGTACAAAAGTTTGTCTTATCAACAGCACTAAGCCACTGGGATTTTCTGAGCCACGACAGTGTCAGAGTAGAGTCCTTTAGAATCAATATGGGATTTTAATGAATGCAAACAGAGGGATTTATGTGTATAAATGAAGGAAGTTGCGCTCATCAAACCTCAGGTGCTTTTGTGCACAACTTGTAAAATCATTTCAAACTCTTGTGCTTCCTGCACATTACCACCACTCTTACCCAGGTGAGTTGCCCGGCTTTCCTTTAATGTGAGTAGTGCTGCTTCTCCACTCTTGGTTTGACAGCCTTGTGCCTCAAGTGATAGACAATAAGTTACCAACCACATCCCCTCAACAAACGAGAAGCTTCGTTGGTAAGGCATAACACATGCAGATGTTCAAGCTACCCTCCAACATGTTTCTGACTCTTTAACGACCGCAGGGAGTTACTTCTGCTTCAAAATTCAGAAGCTGTTTGGGTCATTACTGACGAACAAGACCAAGAGTGTGCAGCCTCACATGACGCTAGCATGGCCACACACGCTGCAAAATGCTAATGTATGCAAGGTCACAGTAACAGTATCGATTTGCTGACATTTAGCATCTGCAATCACTACATGTTAGCATGCTAAGATAGCACAAAATCAAACAAAAGTACTGCTGAGAATGATGGGAATGTCCGTCATTTGCACGTATATGGATATGAGTATTTAAATTTAGATGACGCACCTGTGAAACTCACAGGCAATCCATCCAACAGTTGTCAAGTTTAATTATACCAAAAAATAGCGACTCGAAGCGTACCGCTGGTGTGTCCAAAAATTGTGTTTTTTTAGCTTGGAAAGTGGAAAGTGAATGCAAAGTGAGATGGAAAGTGAGAACTGCAAAGTGCGGGCAAAATGACCTATGCTGCTGCTCTTTTTAACTGTGCCTCCTCACTGCAGGTACATTACGCTGCCATCAGTGTTGATGTTGTCTCTGTATTGGGACGGGTTCATCTCTAATTTTATAACAGGTCTAATTATCTTCTGTTTCTGTAGGAGCAGGTCTGATGGTCCTCTTGTCACCGTGAGATTGAGTTCTTTCATTTTAGTAGGAAATTAATTTGCGAATGTGTAATTTGCTTAGATGAACCTTTCTAATCAGGGTCTATTTAAAAACCTCCCATCCACTAGCACCGCTAACTGCACTGCTTGGTTCACACCAGTAATCAGACAACAACACTGCCAGAAACTGAACCTGGATCTGTGCAAAACTGGGCAAGCGTTCAGCCCACTGGAAAATCACAGAAGTGTTCGGAGCAGCCGAATGGCGGAGCTGGTATTGCTTTAAACATAAAGCAGCAGAGAGATGAAACAAGCACTATGGATTTGTTCATTACAGAATGGGTCACTCTGAGCAAAGAAAGCTAACGGGAAGATTTAAAGAGCTGCTCAGAAGGAGCCGGCATGTCTTTAATTTCAGCCTACTTAAAAAAAAATCCAAAGGGATAAGGAGAAAATCATTTATAGCTCATCCTGGCAGGAAATCACAGACATATCACTGCCTACATCTTGTCACCTCCAACCAACTCATACAGTGTCATCAAAATAATAAATATGTGCTTGAACCCATCAAATGTGAGCTGAGAAATGACCGGAATGACAAAAGCAGCTTCTTGCATTTTGTGAAAGTCAATCCCCGCGAACCTGAATCTCCACGCCTCTTTCGTCAAATTTGAAACTACCAAATAAAACAGACTTGTAAATCATACAGAAGTCCCTCTCGAGTATCAACATTTCCTTAGAAGGCGGCTTCATTTATTTTTCAGCCATGCATATTTAACAGTTGCTCTCACTTGGGGAAAACAGGCCACTTTATGGAAGTCATTCCAAGAATTCATCAACACTGTCAGTGAACGTGACAGCCAAATATTTCTATGTCAAAAATGCACGAGCCCCCCGAAAAATGCGGTAAGAAAAACCGACCTAGGGATGATCAACGGTGCTCGAGACACGATGAAGTGAATAAGAGCGATCCTCACAAATGAAATCAGTCATTTCACGCGTTCATTCACATGTGGTGGAGTTTCTCTTTCGACGAAGCAAAACAACTTGTTATCCCCTAAACGCCATACAGGCAATCTCCTCTCAGTGTACTGTCAAATTTCATCATAAGAGTTCAACACTTTGTTGCCTAGATTAAAGCGCGAAAAGCCAGATAACAAAAACCCCAACAACAAACATGCACCACATGGTTTCTAAAGGCATTACAATTCTCTGCATTACGCTGCAACTCACCCAGCTTAATCCTATCTGCCAATCAAATCTAATACAAACTCTAACCAGGAAAGTTACAGCGAGACTCCGGCAAAATAATGGATTTGTAGCTTTTATTTTTATGTGTAATGAACGATAAATTTCAGAACAAACGAAAGGCAAGAAAACAATAACAAAAAAGAAATCTTTGGTAGACTACCATGAAAGCCCGAGTTCAAAGAAATATGGACTTGCGGCGTATTGCATCATGTGGGGGCACACCACCGAGTCATCTGCCACAGAGCTCATTCCAGACAAACCTGCAGCAGAGTGTGTGCAACAAAACAGAAAGATTCATTGATCTTTTTTTCCTTCTCCCCATCACCTCATTTAGACCAAAAATAATAATAATCTCCAGAGTGATATTTATGGGACATAAATAAGAAGTAGACAAATCTAATTTATTTCAGGGTCACTTCCATCAGCTCCCAGAGCCAGTGCAATCAATGTTACTGAAATCTCTGCTCCCGAGATTTCAGAGAATAAAAAAAGAGAATAAGTAAAAACAAAAATCTCCATAACTGCCATCATAAGCTTCAGAAGATCTACGTGGCTGTATCATAAAGGCCTAATTTAGACTGTTTTTCTAAGCGAGAGCTGCATGAACAAACCCACCGACTGCCACATGACCTCCGCAAAGAACTAAAACACAGGGTGTTTTCCCTCAGAGCAGCCATAATGATACATTGCTATTTATGTTCCGGCAGCTGGTGGGTGGCTGTGCAGAAAAGTCACTCAGTCTGCCTCCTTTATTTGCCCCCCGAATCTTGTAAGGCACCGCGAGGTTCGGTTTTATGTGAATGCTTCTGTTAGTCAGGATGTAAATTCTTTTTTACAAGCTGAGTGATGGCATAAACAGTTTTTTGAGCTGCGAATATAAAAATCTTGATCATGTAAATAAATTGTGCGTGTAGGCTCGTGCGCCTAATGCCGCTCTTTTCTGCGTGTTTAATGATCAGCGTGGCAGTGGGAGTATTGGCTGCTGAACTTAATGGGAAGGGCAGAGGTGAAAGGAGAGCTGTAATGATTAGGGGAATAACGTATAATTCATTTCGATCATTCAGTCTACTTACACAGCTGGTTCCAGTTTGTGAGAATTTGCTGCTTTGTCATATAATATTTAAGATTTCCATTTAGGATGCCAGCTCTGAGTCTGAAAAGTGTGACGGGTGTCTTTATTTTGTTACAGGCAATAATTGAGGCTCCGCAGGTGTACTTGTGACGGGAATATCAATATTCACCCCCCGGTTTATCACTTAAACATTAAAGATTTAAGAGCTTTGGTGTTTTCTGTATCTACAAGATAAATATTTGCAGGCACTTCCTGTCTATATTTATTAAAGATCAATGTCCACACATGATGGGTCACCGTGTTCTTCTCCTCAGTCGATCTTTGTACTCCGCTGCCAAGGGCACAGCTCGGTGTAACGCACGCAGCACAGAACAGTTGGAACGCTGGGCACATGATGAGAAGTTAGATCTGCTTTCTTTAGGCATTAAATACCGCACGCAATCAAAGGTGAAATTAGCACTTTCTGGTTTATTAAATCCCACAGAGGGAGTCATTTGATTATTCTGCTCCTCCACTAGTGCTTCTTACCACTGTCACACCTCAAACTACAAATTAATTTGTTTAAAATGCAAAAAAGGTTGCACCTCATTTTCTCTCAGATTTCTTCAAGACAGGCGAAAAAGCTCGCAGTACCCGTCGCCGCAACACTCTTTCGACATATCCAGTGTAAGTATTTACATTTTTGTGATTCCTTTTCTACAAAAGCGCAGCAGAAATGTGGCACTTCTCCACAGATAATTAATTGTGAAATAAAGTGGTTGTAGGATGAGATGTGTGAAGAAACTCCAGGTGTAAGGATATTCTTTAAGTGGCACATAACAGTGAATATCAAAGATTACGAGGCCTGTGTGGGGAAATAAAATCTTCCTAAACTTATTCTCCGATTCTACGGTTCAATATAAAGGGCTGAAAAGATGCTGTTCTGTCATATTCTGTGGTCTCAGACTTACGTAGAGAATGTCAATTGTTTTCTATGTGAGAAGAGGTAATGCCCCAGAGAGCAAGAAAACAGAACATAAGGGCATCTGTAAATATATTAAACTCTTCAAAAACAATTTATATAGCACATGTTAATACATACATATCATATACAACACAATAACAGCCTCATTTTTGAAAACTAGTAGGAATAGATATATCCAGATAAACCGCCTAATAGATTAGAGGCAATCGAAGTGTACATCATGTTTGCCAACAATTCAAAAATACAAATCACCAGCCACTTTATTAGGTACACCTGTTCAACTGCTCTTTAGTGCAAATGTCTAATCAGCCGCTCACATGGAGGCAACAGCAGGCAACAGTAACTCAAATAGCCCCTTGTAACAACCAAGGTGCGCAGAAGATGGGCATCACTCCTTCCAGCTAAAACTGGAAACACAGTCCACAATTTGCACCGGCTCACCAAAAGTGAAACACATTTACTGGTCTGATTAATCTTGGTTTCTGCTACACAACAGCAATTTGGCATGGACAACATGAAAGCATGGATCCATCCAGTCTTATATCAACAATTTATGCTGGTACAATGATGTGATGGTCTGGGGGTTGTTTTCTTGGGCCACTTTGTAAGAACTAAGCATTGTTTAAATGCCACAACCTGCTTGTTAACCGTGACCATCCCTTTATGACCCCATCTTTTGATGGCTGCTTCCAACAGGTCCCAAAGCTCACATCATCTCAAACTGGTTTCTTGAACATGACAGCGAGTTCAGTGGACTCAAATGGCCTCCACAGTCACCAGATCTCAATTCAACAGAGCACCAGAATGTGTTCGACACCTTGTTGTAGCTATGCCACAAGGCAAAAGGTGGTCCAAGCCAGCCCTAACAAGTATACCTAATAAAGTGGCCAGTGAGTGTATATTCAGTTTAACTTTAAGCAAAAGAAAAGTGTCAAATTCCAACTTATGAGAAGAGGCAATGTTTGGCATTTTTGCTTAAGAATAAAGCTCAGTTACTTCATCTAATATTTGCAACATTTCTCCAGAAATGAAAAGCTTTGGCCAGTAATTTCCTCATACCATGCACAAACTGAAAGGCAGATAAGCCTCTGTCAAACATTATCAAAGTACATTAAACAGCTTGTCTAGGTTCAGTATTGATTTCCAGCAGTTCTCAGAGTAAACCTTATCTATGCCTCTGAATGCTGGCTTGCGTGCACTGTTCAGTTGTGTTCAACTTGACAGGGCTGAGCTGTTACAGAAGACAAAAACAATGCTTAGGCTGCTGAAGCAGGAAAAACTTTCCTCTTTTTCATCTGCAAATTAACCATTGACAAGATCCAAATGGGTAACCTTAATTAACTGAAGCTGCTGTGCGCTAAAGGCTGAACCACCTGGCTGTCAAACAGGGAACACAGCGAGAAACAGACTAGTCTGAGCACAAGTTTGTGCCAAAACGTGTCTTTTTCAATACAATATTCTAATTGATATCATCTGAATGGACTGCTAAGCACTGACTGTACACACCTGGCCTCAAGGACATCACCTTCATCTCATTTTAATTGCATTTGCAACGAGGAAAGAAATAAACCTGCTTTAACGAATTAAATCTGATGATTTTGATCATTTACTTAAAAGTGTGGAAATATTATCAGAAAACTGTATCTTTTGTGTCAAAAGTAAAAAAGCACTTGTGTTATATTATTATTTATTAGAAAATTATCAAAGATGCATTATGCAAAGCGATTGTGGAGGAAGATGATATAAATTCACCATGTGGGAGTCACGATTATGTACTTCCCCATAGAGTTGCACTGTCTCCATTTTCTTTATTGTGTTTTTCCCATGTAAAATTGATTTTTGGTTTTCTCTCATAATTTCCATATAATGGAAATGGAAAGCTCTGCTTGGAATTTTTTTTCCTGATGTACAGTACTAATCTTGTTTTCAGAGTGGCAATAATGATGGTAGAAATGCTCCATAAATGACACAGTATTACACATAAATAACAAAACAGATTTTTATCTTTTATTCACTTTTATTAACTTTGTACATTATAATAAATAGTGAATTTTGTGTTATTACTACTCACCGTCTCAGCTTTGATTGATTAACCACTGGAATACTTTTAGGGGAAGAGCGAGAGAAAATATGAAAATAATATTACTTGACAAATGCTCAGCAGAGCTTACATTTGCTTTAATGTCCTGAATAGTACATCTATTACACGTACAGGCTACACCAGCTCCAACAACCAACCAACAGCTTTATTTTACCTTGTAAGCTACAGTCCAAGTCGCTTGTGTTTTACTATAGCTGTGAATACTCAATAATAATTGAGTGGAAAAGCTTGAAAAAGACATAGAATTATACAACATTGAAATAAGTGGGTAAAAAAGAGAACTGAAAAGCTTTTATGTTATGGAGCATAATGATTACAGCCTTTTTTTTATATTTTATTAATGTAATAATGATATTCAGTTCCCAGTTTTAGTTCAGTTCCTCAAACCATCTCCAAACTTTCCAGCAGCCCAGTAAAATGTCCTACTTATTAACATATGGCGTTTCTGAGGGGGGAAAAAAAGAAGGGCAGTCAGGCACTGTAATTTTAAACGGCCTCTGTCGTCATAGGGTCTCATCACACACTCACAAAAGCTGCTTGAAGAATTCCTAAGATATCATTTAAGTTTTTAAAGGTCATACAGTTTGATAATTCTCGCTCCACAACCTGGTGACAGATGTGATCAGGTCATGTACTTTCACTTGAGCTTAGGTCTGACCCAGAAAATTGGGCTGAGAATATTCATGTGAGCGTCCTTGGAGGATTCCAGAGACTCTCTCTTTCATGACCGTCATACGACCCCTCCTGTAGCACACATGGGCAAAGTGCCACACCATACTGTAAAAATGCTTCCAGATGGCCTCCATATCCTCCTACTGCCTGACTCTGTGGTTACGGGTTAACTTAGTGACGCCCACTCCGAGTGTATTCACAGTGATTGTAGCCGGTTTCTGTTTAGGCACACACAAAACAGTGCAGTCAGGCTCCCAGTAAAAAACAAACAAACAAAGAAAACCAGAGGACAAAGTCCTTTGCTTGCATTTTCTCTACATACAAATAGACATATACAGTGGCCATTGTGTTAGCTCTGATTTAACTGATGTTTAATTTGTTCCACTGGCAGCTCTGGTTCTGTCCTTCAGCCACACTGACACTAGCACCAGTTATCAGAACATACGAGTCATGCATAGGCTTCTTATTTTGCAGCAATCTCTGAAATCTTCATTCAAACGATGCTTTGAATTACTGCTGTTCTGAAGGTAAGAGTCTTTGATAACCATCTGGGTGAAAAAAGAAAGTATTCCGCCTGTTACTCGCACACACACATACAGAAGTAAATAAATGAAAATATTCTTCTTACTTTTCTTAACGTACAATGCTTTTTATAGTCTTTTATGTTTGTCATATTCTTCCTTAATGGCAATTTGATACATTTGTATTCATTATCTCCTTGATGGTACTTTTTTAATCGGTGGAGTCAAATTGCCTTCATATGGATAAGCAACACAAAGGAAAACAATCCCACTGCTTGAACTCATTGTTTTGTTCATTTCTTTACTTCTATATTTTATTAAGCAACTGCTACTCCAAGCCATACATTTCAAACTCCCACTGTTTCATTTTGAGAGCTTCAAACTGGTGACACATGAATGCCTTGGACTGGATAAAAAAAGCTTCGTTAATGCAACGCCTTTGTCCAAAAAGAGACGGAAAAAAAATACTGCAGCGAGTAATTGAGCAAGAAGGAGCAGCCACACAAACCTAATCACGCAGTCCGAAATATACACTGAGATTGGAGTTTTAATTATTATCTTTATTTAAACTATTTTGTTATGAGCAAGCTAGGCTTCAGTTCAATTCAACTTCATTTATATAGGGCGAAAACACAAAAACAGTCATCTCAAGGTGCTTTATATTGTGAGGTAAAGACCAATAAAAACACAGCCACAATCCTCTTCTGCTATATTTTTTCTGCTAACACTAACAGATGTGAATCAGGTAGGACTATATTATCTAGATTATCACTGTCACTGAAATGTCATTGAAATCTGCCAACCTGTAAATTTGTATTGAAATAACCTTTGGAATGCAAGTGGATACAAAGTTATACTAATCTCATGATCAAAGCTTGACTACCAATAGAAGCGAAGATATAATGGGGGGCTAAAAACAAGGTACCAAGGCAAACAGAGATTGCAATGTCTACTACTGATCAACTGTCAGATATCAAGCAAATATACGTACAAGCGGCTTAAAGTCACATTCACACAGGACTAGCAAACATGAGGGAAGCAGAGGCCGTAGAAAGGCAATGACATTCAGCGACTTTGTCGAAATAACCAATGGTGACGTGAAGTAGGCGGGTCCTGAATTCATCCTTTCTCAATTCCAAGGCAAGATATTGGATGGACTACCAATGAGAGTGGAGAATACTGTTGATTAACATATGGTAGGGTGGTAAATAATTAGTTACCCAGGCAACTGGAGCCTGGAATGTCTGATAGCGACCAAATGTCATCTATAAAATAATGTACAACGTAAAAATCGCTACCTGCCTGTAACAAGGAAGCTGGTGTACAAATTATGTAACATCAATACTAAGAACATTGTCGAAGGTTGTATCTCCCATCTCTTCTTTTCTTTTTTAAATTTATCGGCCATTATAAATTCTGATTCCGATATGGCTGCAAATGGCTAATAACGGCAGACATATTGGTTGAAATATGGAATATGTGTATCATTTAAAAGTGAAGTAAAATAAGACAACAAAATATTGAAAAAGACACTTACTCTGTGGCTCTGGCCTTACTGTCAAACGTCAGCTTGACCTCCTTCACAACACAGCACAACCTAATTAGATGGGCTGTAGTACGTGTGATTAACTTTCTAAAGTCTTTTCAAAGTAAAAGCCATCTGAAGAATCAAATATTGATTCGTGACCAGTTTTTCTGTCTTTTTTTTGAAAAAATAATTACTGAAAACCAAACCTCTGTATCCTGGTAGCTGGTTACAGCCATGCGTGTGTGAAAAGAGCTTGAGTATTACACTGTTTAGAAGCCAAATATCACACATCAAATTTTCCTAGTTAGCATAAAAAAGTGGAACTCTGAGGTTGCACAGTGGTGCAGTGGTTAACACGGTAGATAGTTAGTTAGTTTTTTGTTAATTTATGTTGTAATTTATGTTAGGTCAGTCTGTCTTGTCTCTGCTAGCCAGCTAACTAGGCCTCTTAGTTAGCTAGTTTAGTGTTAACTTATGTTGTAAATTTATGTTGCATGTAGCACCTTGGTCCTGGAGGAACGTTGTTTCGTTTCACTGTGAACTAAATGTCTATGGTTGAAGTGACAATAAAGCCAAGTTGAACTTGAACGGTCACCTCCCCTTAAGAAGGTTTCTAGTTCAAACTTGGCAGGCAGGTGTGGTGTTTCAATGTTCTGCCTGTGTCTGCATTGGTTCTGTCAGGGAACTCCTCACAAAATCCAAAGAAATCTTATGTTAATTGAAGGTTCCAAATTGTCTGTAGGTGCGAATGTTACCCTCAACAACATCTCTGTTTTAGCTCTACAATGGACCTATCCAAGGCGTACACCTTCCATCACCCAATCTAATGGACAATTTAGGAAAACAGATCGACCGACCTTGGAATTTCAGAAATAATATATTTTTTGTGCCATTATTTGTATTAGTGTTTCAAGAACTGCTGAAGCAAGACATTATCATTTGTCAAAATATTTGAACAGTAAACAATAATCTTAATAATGTTAATATTCAAATAGAAATATGAACATTAACACAATAATGAAACTGATAAATATATGCAGTTAGTATGCATGGCACATTAACACTTTGTGTGTGCGTGTGTGTGTACATCTAGATAATTCTCTGTTAGTGTACATTATTGTGCAGTAGGACATGTTATTGTAGGATGATGCATATTAAATAGCAAGTTCTGTCCTGTCTCTTTGTCCTAACACAGGTTATTAAGCTCTTTGAAAATTGAAATTATGAAGCTGAACTTGCCCCTTATTGCGCTGAATGTTTTACCTTGGTAAGAAAATAATCTGTAGTTATTCTTTCACAGATGGAATATTTTTAATCCAGATGGTTGGAAGAGGTTATATACTCCCACAGTACATGTTTAACGAGTTTTTCGAAGATCACACTGAATTTATTTTTTTGTAAATCCAATGTTTTTGTCTCTGAAACAAATAGCTGAACTTAATTTTTTTAAATGATTAAAGTGATGCTTTAAACACATGCACCTTAGCAGCAGACTACTCAGTTATTGCACGTTTCCTTTCCCTTCTGTCTAGTGTCAAACTCACTGCTGTGCCAAAAAAAGCAACACAAAAACTTATTCATCATTACTTGTTAATTAAAACTTCAGCTGATCTGTCATAAGGACTGTGTGGGTGCGATTGGATGAGGCTTTGTGCAGCGGTCCAGTAATGTGAGGAAACAACCCAACAACCCTCTCTTCATATGTAGTTCGCTAAATCCCGATTGGCTCATGAAAGTACGTGACGTCACGTTTTTCCAAGAGCCCGGAAAAGTGCGTTTTATGTAGCTGTCGCAATAATAATGAAGTGCGAAGCCCAGACATTTTTGTTTTAATCAACTTAGAGCAGTTATCGCACTGCTGTACTGTCTACCTGCGTTTCACAGAATGAAAGGCAATTTGTCACATTTTCAATGATGCACTTAGTGCTGTATTTCAAAAACAGAGCGAGCAGGAAGGATGTCAGAATAAACAAAACAAATCAGGCCTAATTGTACCTAAAATTAGATAACTGTAAGACAAGAGGAGTTGTAATAGTGAGGGAGGCAGCGGATGAAAGCGTAAATCAAGTCAAGATCAGGAAGAGGTGAGTAACAAAGCCCTGCCAAGCTTTACTGTTTTAGAAAAAAAAATCCTCACCTCAAGGTTACAAGCAGCCATGCTATGTGCAGCAAATGAAATACTCAAGGAAGACATAAGTCTCATTAAGGCCCATAAAGGACATCCCTAATAAAATCCTCAGTCTGACATGCAAGAGCTCTCCAGTGATGGCTGATTAATTGCTGGTGCAAATGAAAGCATGAGAGGGAGCCGGGGCTCTGTGGCTGTAATTTATCCTCTCCTGTCCTGTCTTGTCCTCACAGCCTGGGGAGATTGCCCAGGAAGACAGGAGACAGAGAGTGGGTGGCTGGTTTGGAGGGGCAAGGGAGGGTATCAGCTTCATATTATGTGGAGGAAAACATGTTTAGGTGGCCAGTGAGATCATTTGTTTAGATTGCTTCAGTTATAACAAGCTGTATGTGATGACATCTGGGTGTTTGGATGGGGAGAAAAATTCCCCGAGCAGGTCAGACTGATAATGATGACTGCAACATGTTCTGTGAAGAAATATGGTGGCAGCAAAGATGACCCAAAATATATTCTCGGCAGTCATACATCAAGTAAAGACTGGGCTACTTTATGACAGCTTGCTCTGTAATCCATCAATAATACAACCTCGATGATTCTCAGTCAGAATATCTATTTCATCATCTCCTTTTGTCAGATCTGTGTTTATGATTTATAGAGAGGTTCCCAATGCCAAGAGGGCGTACTTGTCAAACATATGGCTAATGAGTGAGTCATTATTTCCATAAAATGCTTTGATGCGTTGCCTTTGATTATCTCTAAATCGGACCAAAGCGGATTAATCAGTGGTATGGGTAGCTTTAAGAATAGCAGATGATATATGTGGCTGCCTCAGTCGAGGTCATAAGACAGACATGGGGGTCCAAGGACAATCTGGGCCAGGATAATGTCCAGCTGAGGCCAGAAACACCTGCCCTCTAACTGTAATAAGTGGCTGTGTCACACAAAGAGGAGTGAAGAAAGAAACAAAGAAAAGAGGTTAGAGGAAAAAAAGGAAGAGTAATGAGGAGCCGCAAAAAAGCACCATGGACTGAGATTCCAGCAGTCCCACCTGGTTTAATTCACACTCTACGTATGAGAAATAATTTGTTGTCTTTAACAAAAAAATAATTGGCATCACACACTTCCTCAGTGTTACTACTGAGATCCACAGTTAGTAGTGAAAACGTAATTTCTCTTCCCGCAGTTAGAAGCTGGCAACATGACTTTTTTTTTGGTGATTTAAAGTCAGACTATTTCAAGCAGAAATGAGGATTCTGCTACTTGGGTTATTCCACAGTTTTATTGATTGTCAAAATGACGAATGTTCACATAAGCAGCTTAAACGTGATATCAACTCAAAGCACAAAGTCTGCAATATTCTGTGTTTTGTTACTGTCAGTAAAATCCATTTGGTTTTATTAAGTGTTTTAATATTTTTCCTCCCTTGTCTGTGGCTCGCCCTTTTCACACTGATGACATAATTACAATGAAAAAAAAAATCGCAAATAATCAATATCATTTGCCTAATGAAAGCGCTCTGTAATTTCCAAAAAGAAGAACAACCTGCCTCACAGAGAGGTAGCAAGAATTTGTTAGGGGTTCATTCAAACTGCTAATTAATACATCTTTAAAATATTTGTGCCAACAGCACAATGTAGATGTTGAACACAATCAATTCTCTGCATTTCTTTTGACTAATTAACAGTAATAAATACATCAAATTAGGTTACAGAGACAAATCTTGTTGATAGAATCCAATCGCCAATGAATGAGATGGGTTTTCCTTATAGACTAGCTTTAAAACTCCTATTTCTTAATTGCAGTAAAGTTATTATTTTGTGGTTCTGAAAGAAGAAATTGTAAAAATGTTTTAATTGCAGATAGATCAGAAACATTTTTTAACAGAAAAGAGTAAAACATAATAAAACATCTGGATATCTTTTTACTTATGGGAAGATTCTTTTTTCCTCGGTTCTCAGGAAGATATTGTATTATATTTTACTGAGCTAATTTATTTCCATCCACTTAACGCTTATCCCATTCAGAGGTGGGGTACGCCCTGAACAGCTCGTCACAGAGGGACAACCAGCCATTCACACTCTCATTCACACCTATTTAGAATCAGCAGTTAACCTAACCCACAAGTTGCATTCCTTTGGACTGTCGGAGGAAGCCGGAGTACTCGGAGAGAACCCACGCAGACGGGGGTGAATATATCCCAAAAAGGCCTTGAACCAGATGGTGGATTTGCCCTTTCTACTGTCCTGGCTGTTTAGAGGTTCTGATTGTAAAATTCCGACAACATTTGGTGCACACCAGTCCTCTCTCCATCTTTCACCCTTATTTCCTTTTATCTCTCCGCTGTCACCATCAACAAAAGACAAAATATCCACCTAGTTTTCCTTTGAAGCCTGTCTGTGTAGCAGTGTCATTATGTCAGCAATTAAGCTTGTGAGTGCATTATTATCACAATCAGAACAGCAGCTTTGATTGACAAAACTCCACATACACACACACACACACACACACAAAAATGGTTTCCTAACTATGAACAATAGAGAGTTTACTCAGACTGTGTAAATGTGCCGACAGCTTGAGCTTTATCAGAATGACGTGCGGACGGGCAGCAGCATTACAGTCGCGTTAGATTCCTGAGTTTAACAAGCTGTTGCAAGCTGATTGAAGCCATGAAAAATTCAACTGGCCACATCACTGAAACAAGTTTCAAGGGCAAAAAGAAAAAAGAAACGAAGTAAACCAACCTTAAACTCAACTGGCAGTTTAAGTGACGCTTAACTCACCAGCATGGAAGCAATAGCTTAATAACAGGAAACAGAAGCAACAAACGAGCAAAGGCTCGCTGCCAGATTCATTGTCACTGTCTGCCGGTGGTGCGCACGCTGCTGCTCTAACAGGTGATATATCATGTGAACCATCATACAGCTGGATAGAGTGATGATGATTTAAAAGGCTCGGTGAGAGGAGACAGCTTGTCTGAGAGCCTTGTTTCGATGTGTCCGCAGTTAGATGCGATGTGTCTGAGAGTCACCTTCAAACGCAGCTCCTCCAGACTGAAGGCTTGATGGGCCTCATAAATACCAAACATAATTATGATCCAGCAGAAAACAAACCTCCATTTTTCAGGCCATTATGACAAGAGTAAGGATAAACCAAGTAGGTCTTTGCATATCTCCGCTGACTGATATGTCATTGTGATATGTTTTATACTCCACAATTATGCCATCGCGGATGCCTGATGACCACACTGGCCTGGATTGGCAATACCCGGCCTCGGAGTCAAGAGTGAGACGTTTTTCTGCAAATTGCGTGGGTGTTGATGACACAAGAGGTTATGAATATTCCAAAGTGACCTAGACAACACAAAGAGCGATGGCTGGAGACAAAAACAAACATGCAGTAGGTTTGTCTGACATGCTTGTGTGCCTAGAAAATCATTAAACACAATTATGCATAATCACCGGACAAAACATGTCACCCATCACACTAATAGTTTGTTTACTATGAATATATCATTTCAAACTTTACACGGTACATAAGCACAAGGTGACAGCATTTTGCTAATAATGACACTTACACTTACAATATATTTTGAAAGACAGGTGCTCCCCTGAGGGTAAGCCAACTGTCATTCAGCAGTTCATCAGCCAAGGGCTCAATGTGTCATCCACGCAAAGTTTTCTACCTGTGCCGCTAATCACCGAATAATCGAGTCAAAGAGACAACAAATAAATCTTTATTCTGCAAGAGTGATGTTTGCTGTTTGTATAAATAACCCAAGTAACTTTTCAAAGACTTTTGGTTTTGAGTGCGTGACAAATGCTACCATCTCCAAGCTGCACTTTCTGTACAGATGCGGTTCCACCTATTATTATCACGGAAATATAAAAGTGGCATCAATCTTCTTATCCGAGCTTAAGCAAGACATGTCAAAAGTAATTCTGCTTTATACTAATAACATATATATGTGTATAAAGTAAAAGAAATGTATCAATTTCATTAAAATACAAGGTTGCACTA
Source organism: Aulonocara stuartgranti (assembly GCF_965226115.1). NCBI lineage: Eukaryota > Metazoa > Chordata > Actinopteri > Cichliformes > Cichlidae > Aulonocara > Aulonocara stuartgranti. The sequence continues at coordinate 13,248,066 of NC_138950.1, read as the reverse complement.
AAAGAATCTCGTGACAAACTGTTGAAGATCGGTAATTACATCTGTGTGAAGGCTTCTGAAGTTGCATTTAATCAACAGAATTACATTTTGATCTATAAGGCACTACAAAACTGTGACTGATATTAAGGGTATGGTTTTGACCTTAAGTGAAGCACAGCAAAATGCTGTTTAATTCATTTTTTCCACGTGTGTCCCTGAACACACACTCCAACCTTGAAATTGGACACAGAGATGAAAAAATACATTCCCAGCTCTCACCACACACACACACACACACACACACACACACACACACACACACACACACACACACACACATACAAAGTGAAGATGTGTATGAATGTGAGCATCATTTAATACATTGCCCTGAACTACAACCTTGACTGAAGTCACGGAACAGGTAGCAATGGAAACACAACTTCTTTATTCTCTTCAGTATTCATCTCCTTTCCACTTTTCCGCTGCAACAAATGAAGAATGGACATGGGCATAATTTTTTACTCTTTATGGCCAAAATGGAATTTAAACCATGTCTGTAATTGATTGTAAAACTCAAATAGTACACATGAAAGCAATCAGAAGAGTCAGTAAAGGGGAAGAAGATACTTTTATGGGGACATAAAGATCCGTTTCCAACTAAAGTAAAGCTATGCAGGTTCTTTTAATGTGCCGCAGATAGTTACAAGAGATTGTTTAATTTTTAAGCTTCATTAGATTTGAAAGTTGCAGCACTGTCTCATTTTCTATAAAAATGGACAATAAAAGGACCAAAATATTAATCTAAAACACAAGCTTAGGTAAAAAGGTCCAACTGTAGCTCAAACCTAACCTTTGAATAGGGGGCACAGTGGTGGGGTGTCTAGCACTGTCGCCTCGTGACTGTGTGAGCTTCCTCCCACAGTTCAAAGACATGCATGTTAGGTTAATTGATGAATCTAAATTGGCTGTATGTGGGAGGATGTGAGAGCGTGTGGTTTTCCTATCTGCTTTGTGTTAGACCACCTCGCTGTGGTTTATCATTTCTTTGCTTTAATGGATGAATGGAGTTTGAAAAGATTCAAAAAGTGTCATAAATTAAATATCCAACCAAATATCTCCCATTCTGCTGTTGGAAAATGTACAGAAGTGTTTTTGCAGAACCCTATGAAGTGAGCTGTGGACCTATTGGATAAAAACACAATCATCCCTTTGCCTAAATATCTTATAAAACATTTGCCAATTTTGTCTCAATTAGCACCTGAATTCTTGACTTGACTAAAAACAGATTTGTGAGGTCACAGTAACCTTATTTACCAGCAGATTATAGTAAGTTCACCCTTGAATCCAAGTGAATATCTGACAGTATTTTCCTCAAGGGGTTCTAGAGGTACTGTGCAGAGGGAGATCCAGAGAAATATGGATGCCCAAGGCCATGGCTGTTTCTGTCACACAGTCCAGTCAGCAACCCTTTGGCAACCTCTAGTCGCTAGGAAAAATGTGCTTCCCTGAATCGTTGCTGGATGTTGGAGGCTATCGTCAAGTGAAATCAGTCGCAAAGAGCCTGGTCCACAGTCTTGCAAGAGGAGTCACGCATGGTTTTCATGTAACATGTTGAACTGTATGCAAACAGTGAAACTTAGACAGAAATTGGTTAAAAAGCCCCTTTTCCATTAGTACCTACTTGGATCCAATCCCCACAGTTCGCCACCGTTTTCAGGGTTTTCCATTAGGTCATAGTACCTGGTACCAGGTACTAAAATGGTTCCAAGAGATCCGAGCAGGTACTAAAATGTGAGGTCGTCATACTGCATGCCACCAAATTGGCTGGTCAGCGGCAGCACTCGATGAGTCATGAAAGCATCTCTCAATGAATATCAAAACCACCATTTTTTAAGCCCGACAATGAGGGAAATGCAACAAAAACAACACTGTGGTCCCCGAGTCTGAGAAAAAGCCACAGACAGAACAGCATGTATATCCATCTTTGTTTTAGCGTTCATGACGCATACAAATTACGTCATGGGATGCTCTGACTCGTTGCTATAACAACAGCCACACACATTAGATGATACTCAATTGTGACGGAAAAAAGTCGATCCAATCCGAGCTGACTCGTGGTGAGCTGTGGCAAGTTGACCAGAGTTGTTACTAATGGAAAAGGGGCTATAGTGGTCACAGACCTGGTTGCCAGTCATTGTTTAAGATGTGCCTTAAATGTGGGATAAGTAGAGCACTCTTTTATTACCACTGTAAAAATTCAGATATTTAATTCCCTTGACTTACAACACAGTTTGTGCACATATGAGGCAACATACAGTTCTGTTTTTTTTCTATCATACATATTGTTTTAATATTTTTTAAACAAGTGAAAGGACTTTGGCTGACATAATTCAATAGGTTTTTAAGAATCAGAGATACTATTTTAGTGTCTTTTAGTGTAAAGATTGTTGCATTATCTGCATATATTTGAATATTAACATGTTGTCACATATTGCATAGATCATTAATGCGGCACCATCATTACTTCCTATGAGATAAATATGATTTGATGATCTGATCATCTGATGATGATCTGATTACATTTTTCTAGAAAAATTTAAAAGTGTCCATTTCAATAAAAGGAGCTGATGACTGACACTGTTAAATTCTTTCTTTACAGTAACCATGCAAGTGTTTATATGCATTATATGCAGTAAACATTTAGCTTTTTCTGTTAAATGTTGCACTATATAAAGAATCGAAATTGAATTAGATGTAAATTGGATGTAAAGTGCTGCAGCCATGGTTTAGTTTATTAGTGAGTAACTCTGCTATCTTAGCTATAGGGGTTGGCCTTTTTGTTAATGAATTACTAATTCTGAATTCTACATCTTTTATTTTTGTCTTCAAAGTAGTTTTAGTAATTCTTGGCAGTTTTTCCCCATTCTCCTTTGTCCCTTAAGTTATCTGAATAAAAACATTTGTTTCGCCTATAGTATGGTCTATTACTTTTGCCAGAATATTTGTCGGTATGCATAAAGACCATTTTTAAGCAATCTGTCCCCACCTTTTATCAGTATTCCCTTTTCTTTTATTTTGATTCCTCCTTCTAATGAAACACTTCATTAATTTTTACAAGAAATAAATCACACCCGCTGTCTATGCCCCCATCTGTAATCACTTCAATCCAATCAGTCCCTTGTAGAGCATTTTCAAGGTTTTGCTGCTGGCTCTTTGGGACAGTTTTACATTTGGATTTACCTTTAAGTCATTTTATAGTTTTAAATGAATTTTAAAAATGCTTTTTGTGAGCTTATCTTCCAAACCAGGCATACCAATCTCAGAAAACAAGCCCAGGAGCTCCATGTCCCAAACACTCACCATCAGGATTAAAAACCAATAAACCAAGACCGATCACACCACTAGAAGCAGTCCACAACACAACAAGTGGGCACAACAGCCCAGAAGCACCTCTACACCCCACAGCCTGCCCTGAAAACCACTGGGAAAGCAGACCAGAACACCGCCGGACCACCAGACAGACCAGCATCCACATCTATGCCAGGAGCAACACTCTGAACATCAAATTACAGCTCCACCACAGGTGACTGTATGACGTTCATGCTGATAATAGGTGGCTTTGAGCCTGGGTTGGGTTCTATATAACCAACCAGTATTATTAGTGACAAGCTGTGCAAATCCCAGACATAAATCATGTGCTTGTGGTTGTCTCCTTAGATCAGTGTTTCCCAACCACTGTGCCGTGGCACATAGGTGTGCCGTGAGAAATGATCAGGTGTGCTGTGGAAAATTACATTGTCTTCCACTAGAGGGCAGTACAGCCAGTGGCTCTAATTAATTACATAATAGTCATGCTGTGAGTGAGACAACGCAGCGAGTAATAGCAATAGATAAATATTTGAAAAGAAAATATGACCTGGGTCCTGGACAAAGTTCCGACCCAGATGAAGGCCCTAGCATGACTAGTGGTCAGAAGAAAGCAAAAAAGTGTGACCGTGTGATTTTTTTAATGTGAAACATGTGCGTGGCTCCAAAATGTTGGAAAACAATGCCTTAGATGATACCTTGATATATCCACTGCTTAGAAACTTGGAAAATTAGGAGATGTTGGCTTCTCAGATTCAGTTCTTCTTTTGTTTTTACAAAAGTGATGTGCTGACAGCAAAAATATTCTAGAAAATAAGTTATATTATAATCCAGTTTCACAATGCATATGTAGCCATCTTGCCTCAACACTGCTGCCAGGAAATCACCAAGCAATCTCTAGGCCTGTGTCACCACATTTCATGCATTTTCATCAAGTAGTATTACAAAAGAGAGAGACGCGATTTGAGAAAAAGGAATGCTTTCATGTCCTTTATCTAAATAGAATTTAAAAGCTGTTGTTCCGAGGGGTTAAAAATTTCAGCTTTCTACCCTAATATCTGCTGCTTCACCTCAAGCAAGGCTGCTTTCTGATGATTCAAATAATTCCAGCCCCTCTCCTCAAATGGAACATTTTGATGGATTATGCAGTGTCAACCTTCACCGCGCTGAGCACATTTGAATAAATGTAGATTTGAGATTTACTGAAAGATGAGGCCAACATGTCAAAGTGATACACAACTGAATGCAAATGCTCTGACTTTGAAGCTCTAGCATTTCGAAAATTTTACAAACTTTTATGTGCCGAATCTAAAATCTTTTCTTTTTTTCTATGTTAATTAAATTTATTCAGGTTGTTGTCACACCACGTATTGGCGTATTCCACTGACAGGCAGTAATGAAGTTAATAGTGATTTGCCCGTGCGCTGACATCTATTGTATAAACTGTCTTCATTACAGGAAGGGTTTTCATTCGCCATCATATCATTAGAAATTCAAAGGAAAGAGTTTTAAATGTGAAGAGATTCTGTTAAATTGGCCTGAACGTACAATATAAAAAGGCAGAAGGAAAGAAAAACTCATTTGCGCAAAACAGTGAGAAACAATCAGCATAAACCTTAGAAGATATGACATTTGGGTACAAGTGACAAAATTAAATCATGTACAACAATCCTATTACACATGTATGCCATTTGACAACCCTTAAGTCTACTGATATTTGAACCAGAATAATCCATGTTGTGCAGGTCCAGCCTATTTATTCATGCACAGATCGTGATTCTCTCAGGGTTGGGGAAATCAGCTTTTGCTTCAATACCGCTTTTGTCACATGCATACTTCCCTGCCCTCGCTAACTACACTATCTCCCTGCCTGTTCAAGCAAAACTTTATGCTAAGTAAATCATTTACATCTCCCAAGCAGCCTATCTACATTTTCCAATAAAACCCTAAATTGATGGATGTCATCTTAGTGCTCACAGGCAATAACTCCTGCTGCTTCGAAATAACAATATGTTTTCGCTTTATGAGGTCTAGACATGCTATTCTTTTTAATGACATCCCTAGGCCAGTACTGTTTACATTTATTGATATCTGTTTTTAGACTGGAGCAACTCTGCCTTCCTTAGTGGTTTTCTGTACAGAGCTAAGTTTGACTTACGCTGACAACAAAACTTTTCATTTGGTAAGTTTTGACCACAGAAAGAGGCTGTAAAAATATTTTGTTCATATTCTTTTCTGAGATGCATCCTGTTGATGTTTTTTTTTAAAAAGAGTGCAACTTAAAAAGCAAAACCTTAAAAGTAATTGATTTGGCAATTTTACATGTTATGGAAATTAAATTAAACTTTAAAACTATAACATATATTTGCCAAAGCAATTGGGCAAGTAGCTAAATTGCATATCAAGTGGAAGTAGTATAATCAATGAATATTCCTCATGTGGTTTCATATGCACATTGCTTGGGAGTCTTCCGTCATATTGGACATGATACACCCAGACGTTGTATGTGAAAAATATGTAGTCCCGATTGATTGGACAGTCATTTATAAAGAAGGCTATTCACGATAAACTTCCTTATGAATTCTTAGGTCCCTAGGAAACTGCCTAAATCAACTGATCTTTGCAGGGAAGACACCAACTTATGTGCAAACATTTGCTGTGCCTATAAAACTTGAAAAAATGCAAAGCAAATTAGAACTGAAGAACATTCCCTTTCAAAGTAATAGATGCACTTTAGCACTGCAAATGACATGTTTCAAACTTTTACTCTTAAAGCAAATGGTCTCCATTTCTAGTTTGTGTCACACTTTTAACAGTTTCGCTACCCCTCGGAGAGTACCTGCTAAGAGAAGACAGCATGTTCCACCTAAAGTACGAGTGAATGCAGCAACCTACTAGCGGCCAAATCAATTGCAAGAAGGTTTGGAAAACATTTTTCCCAAATGGCCAGTGATTGCCAAGAGGTCATTGCCAGGTCTAAAGTTTTGTGTGACTGGGGCTTCAGTGATCAATTTCCCAGCAACTACCAACAACCTCCAGAAAGCGCTCACTCAATGGACACAGAATAAACCCTCCAGACGTGTAGGGCTGCTGCGTTATCACTTGACTGTACATTGTCACTATAACTGTAGAAAGTCACGGACAAGTTAACATCACATGGTTGGCAGGTATGTGTCTGCAAAACTTCACATGACTTATACTGCATGTAAAGCTTGATACACAAGCTGAATTCTGTTTTTAATAAAATAATTTCACAGGTTTAAAAGTATACTTCTAGTTACTGTGCCAATCATCACCACCTTAAAGTAGAGCTAAGTTACAGGTAGCTAGCTAACCTTAGCCGTAATGCTTGCTAACAGTAGGCTACCGTTGCAAGAAATTACTGCATTTTCAGGACAACAGAGCAATGGAGGACGGTCTATTGCAGGCATGGATAATTCATTTTCCTAAGGGGTCACAGGACAAATTGGGACTGGACGAGTAACCTAACTTCAGTTCTGATCATTATTAATTTGGTCTTTTTTTTAAGCTTATTGGTATGGCCCTACACAACAGTCCCAGTTTATCATGTAGTCCCTTGGGGAAATTAATTGTGCACTCCTGGTCTAGTGTACCTGTAAACACTACGTTGGTTATGGGTTTCTAAATGCTGATGAAAAAATATTTATTAAACAGCTTCTTTCATGAGCCGAGTCTGACATAAACACAGAATTTTCTCTCAAATTGTAAACAGTTTTAGTGATTTCAGCTCTGAAATTTTGAGATCAATGCCATTTTTCTTGTTGCACATAAAAACAGGACTGAATTAGACATAAGCTATTATCATGCATTATCAGCGAGCGCGTTAGCAGCTGATAACAATCAGGGTCAATCACGAGCTCCTCTCATCTCTTTAAAAGCATTCCTCTCCCCATAGTGATGTATAATTTGGCAATGCCAGAGAGTTCAGAGGAGGTTCTCCCAAGAGGAAATTTATAATTTAAGGATGCGCAAGTGAAAAAAATGCAGCTAGCAAAATAAAGTGCCACAGGCGATGTTAAAATCCCAAATTTCCAACATGAACTAAATATGCAATTTGACATAATATAAACCAAATAATGGTGGACAACAAAAATGCAGTTTATTTTTTGTAGTTTAAATTTTTCACATTATTTAGGAACATTTAGTTAGATTTGGTTCTGTCTACAAGCAGCTAAGTCACTATTGCCAAACTGGAATGGAAGTGTTTGTGGCAGCACAAAGTGACAATTCCGGTAATGACCCTGTTTACGGCTCACAAATAATGATCCTGTGAACCCCTGTACCATCAGAAAATAAGACAGCAAAATTTTGTGGCACACACCCGGATGAAAACAGAGCCCAGAGTTCACAGGAAGGAAGGAAAAAGCATTTCCGTAAAGTGCACACAGCTACCGAGCAACTATTGAAATGACTGATAGCTCTCACAAGAGAGGGAGCAACACTGATCCTTACAAGGAAAAACAAAATCCTAATATGACTGATAGACAAGATGACAGACAGACTAAACTTCAGTTTCTGCACACACAGGTTCACACAGTGTGCTACAGTGTCCACATATTTTACTAGTTACTGCCTTGTCCAAAAACTAGATCATTAACACACTTAAAAATAAAGGCAAATTAAGCGCAAGAGAGGTGTTGAACCTTTTTGTAAACAGTAGCTCCCCACTAATGAGTACTGGCATGTCTTCTCCCTCTCTGAAGAATGCAAAACCAATTGAAACAGGTTTAGAGAGGGCATAAATTTCACAATGACCAATTAAATTCACAGTGTTTCAAAACTAGATGAGACCTGATTACACAAAAGAACATGAAATCAAATATTACTGAAGTGAGAAGCAGACTTTGTTGTTTCTTCACCTTGCTAAAGTATGGAGTTCTGGTTGTAAGCTACAAAGCCATCCACAAAGACAAAGGTCCTTCCTGATCAAGAACAGCCACTAAAATGTACGAATATGTGCCACTTTGCTATTCTACCTTTTAGCTGTCCCGTTGCCTCCATACATCTTCTTATGTGTTTATCGAGTGGCATATAAAAGTATGTAAAATGAACACTATGTAGTGCATACTAAAACATATAAAGGCAAACATTACAACAAAAAGGCTACCTTTAGAATAAAGGGAATACATGATTGACGTCTTGCTCCCATAAAAACGACACCTAACGACCTCCACCGTATCCTCAATGATGAGTTTTGAAACCTCAGTATATGTCAATAAAAATGTGGGTTGACATCCATTAGGATAGTTTCCAGATTTTGCAAGGGTAGCTGTATATAAGCGGACGTGAAATATGACAGAAACCATAACGTTCAAGGGTTAATCCTATAGGTTCTCAATAAGTAAAGAGTTAAGCTATAACTTTAGAACAGTAAATGGCAAGCATGGATAGAAATTTGGGTTATTTGTTGTGGATTTGAATAAATGAAAGTTCTGCTTGTTAGTAATGGAAAAGGGAAACATTCAGTGGGTGTGCCCTCCCACAAATAGACTCCCACCCCCCCCCCCAAAAAAACTTCATCACAAATTCAAAGCATTAAGACTGTGCACTTTGCATATATTTATATATGCAAATATAACAGCTCTTCCATTTTTGCCAGAATTTGTACACTGGTGGAACAAAGAAAAAAGTAGAGATGAAAGAATTAACTTGAGTGAAAATCTGACATGTGGAATCGGCTTATCTTGACAAATGAATAGCATTAATGAAGGTATGCAGCTTAGATCCATGTTCCTGTTTTTTTAAGCTCTGAAACTATTTTGTGCAATATAAGTTGCACTTTTAATAGGAAAGTTATAGAGGGTTTGGAAGCAGTAACACAAGAACAAAACAAACATCAACATATAATGATAAAGCAAAAACATGCATTCTGGCTCCATTAAAGCCCCGCAGTTCATTAAGGGAGTCTCAAGACGGTGTAGACCCCACTGGGAAAACAGAAAACAGCATACAGCCACATACTGAATGAAAAAAAATCATAAACTAAATAATCATTACAAGAATACAAAGAAACTGAAATCTAAATTAATGCAATTAAATTTCGTAAAATGTTTTGGAGGCTTTGGCTTCAACACGTTGGTCAGTTTGTTTGGTCCATTAAAACACAATCAGCAGTGTATATATTTAAAAAAAGATAATAATACTTCCATATATTTTGATAAGATCCCCAACATCACTAACTGAACTGAAGCCCCAAACCATGACCTGACTGGTGTACCTCTCTCCTGACCTCCATGTGTATACTTCATTTTTTAACCAAAGCATTCAAATTTGTATTCATCACTAAGACCTGTCTTATGGAGAGACACATCTTTGCTGGACTTTTTCCTATTTCTCAAGGACATGACTTTGAGATACTGCTCATCTCCTGTAGATTGTTTTTGTAGGCCTGACACCTCTTTTTCTTGTCCTATACTTGTCCAGTTTGTCCCATTTTTTTAAGAACACACCGCACACCATGTTGACATATGGCAAGTTTTCAGTTAATAGCTCTTTAGGAATCAACTTGTTGTTCCAAAAATACTATTTTCTGCCTGTCAAACTGGGTTATCCTTGACATTTTTCATAGATTCGACTAAAGAAACGGGTACAAATGAGTGTTTTTGTGACAGGCTGCTAGGGAGAAGGGCTTAAAGATACAATTTAAAAATGAGACTTTGATAAGTTGTTATGTGCAGACACAACACTGGTTCATCCTTTTAGTTAGGTGGCTTTTCTTAAGCTTAAATGAGTCATAGGTCAGTATTAGCAAAAAACAACAAAAAAAACTAAGTGGCATTTCTTTTTATTTTTCAGTTAATTGCTTTGATATTTTATCTTTATTTGACAGCCACTGCAGAGGTAGGGGAACTATGGAGTGAGCAACACAGCAGCATGACATCCAACATAGGTCCCTCATCTAGTAGAATAGTGCCAACAGTTTGCCAATAACAGAGATATTTAACTTATTTTTCCATTAATGCATTATTATTACATTTCAATGGCCTCGGTATAGTTTCATGTTTTCCTGCATATAGCCGACACCAACACCTCTGCACTCTTTCAAATGAACATGCATGTGGAGAGCAGCTATAATCCAGCACTGTCACAAAACAAGAGAAAACAGATACAAGGTATTTCTTTCTGTTAGTTGCATTTTTAAATGGGAGCCTAACATAACAGCGTATTTCCAGATGCTAATTAATCATCTCTTCTCAGCTTTATTTTGTTCCACCACGTGTTTGGTGAAAAAATTTGCTGTTTGCAGACAAAGACAAGTGGAAAATAAACTCCCCGGTGTCTCTTTCTTTCTCCCTCGCTCTCTGTCTCACAAGCAGCAGTCGTGCTCTTGTGTTTGGGCCACATAGTGTGCACTTTGGTGGGTGGATAGTAATACCCTAACTGAGTTCCCCACAAACTCTTCATCCGCTGCCCACTCTGCTATCAAATGCTGGCAAATATGCAGGGGAGGTAGAAGGTTGCCAGGTCCTATCATCTGGGAACCAGAGTGTGCATGTATATATGTGGGATTCTCTTAGGCCACATATTAGGCCTCTTGGATTTTATTGATTGGTGATGGTATATATACTCAAGTGCCTCAAGTACTGTATGACTGAAACAAGTACATACTGGGTCTTTGAGAACTTTAAGCTATGCTAAGATCATTTTATTTTAGGGAATATTTACCAAGAATAAAAAGTAACTAGATATGATAAGATGTTTTTTAGCACCACATACAGAATCTTTTTTGTTTAAAGCGAGTGTGCAACATGAATTTAATCAGGTTTTGCAGCGATACTGATAAAGTATATTCAGTACAGTTGGTATGCAGACTAAGAAAGTCTTTATTTTTGAGGATGCTGTTGATGCGATCATTCGCATACAAAGAGAAATTAAAACTAATTGTGTGAAACAGCTTGAAGAACTTTTCAAACAACACAAATTCTATTTTCAATCGTTGGACATGGATTTGATTCTGAAATAGAAAAGCTCCCATGCGTTAAGCTCACCATCTGAGCTTCAGGGCAGCTGATGGCTTAATGGCTCGGGGTTAAATTTCCTTGTTAGCTACAAACAGACGGTTATTTGGAAGCCATTGGATCAAGCCCATATTTCCTTTCAAATACATTTACCTGTCATCTCAGCTGTAAACAATGTGACTTTGAGTTTCCCCTTTCCATTAGCTCTATTGCCTCCCATGTCTCGCCGCAGTGCAATGACTCAAGTATGAAAAGTAATCAATAGGCTTCTGGTTTGGGTGAATGAGTCTTAGTGCTTGGTTTGCACAGTCTTGATCGGCCTGACAATGACAGATTATAGTGCTGTATCTGAGGGTAATTAAGATGGGTCTATCGTCACGCTGATAATTCAAGAGCATGATGCCCCAGAGGCTGGCAACACCAACCTGTCAGACAACAACTCACTTCTGAGTAAACAGCATCCGAATTTCACCTTGAGCAGCACTCACTGTATGGATTCTGCAACGATGATTAGCTCTTACATTTTTATCCCTACTACAGACTTACTTTCATCAGGTTAAACCAAGTGTATCTGAATATATATATACATGCCTAATTATATTAAATTCAGATCACTTATTTAAAGGGGGCAGCCATCTATCCGTGCATCCATCCAAGTAGACTCTGGGGGCAACAGCCAGTCTGTCAAGGCTGGCTAATAATATGTATGATATTCCACCAAGTAAGCGATGTTAACCCAACCTACAACCCCAGAACAAATGTTTCTGTTTAGAGCTGCTTAATGTGTCCAGTCAAAGGATGTATCTCTTCAATCAAAGGAAATCTTTTAAAAACTAATACCCAGCAGCGATAGAGACTAGATCTGCATACCGACTTAAAAACAGCGGGGATACAGCTAGCCTTGCTTTGTCGAGAAATATCAAAATCTACTTACTATGTTCTGTATGGTTCACTATTTCATTGGCTAATTTCTTGAATACTTTAATCTAAAGTAACATCACCAGTTTGATTTTTATAGAGGCTTAAGCACCAAACTATGCCTTTGTGGGTGGTACTACCTCATTGGAGTCTAAAAATGTCGCCTTGCTCTCGTCAGTCCAGGGTTGATTTTTGGTCTGGATTACACAAACAACCTGCAATATGTTAATCAGTGAACTTTAAAGGTGTTGGCTGATGTGTTTTTCTAGCCTTTATGGAAAACTAAGGCTCCATATACATAAATAAGGCCAACAAATATTACAAATATTTATCACTGTCACCAAGTGCAATACAGCAACAATGTTCAATCAGCAAACAGACCATTAAAATCAAGTCAGCTACACATCGTCAACATCTAACGTATATCAGGGGTATATGTTAGGTGTTTTTTCATCAGTTAAATGAATAAATCATTGAAAAAATACTGTTTTTCATGCTTTTCAAAAGAGATGATTTTTTGCTTTCTTCTGCTTTGTAACATTTTATCGAATAGCTAAACCATTTTCAAAAACAGTTGGGAAAGCAGCATTAAATTTAAAAAGAGGCATAATTTTGGACTATATGTTCTCAGAATAAATCATATTCTGGGAATATGTCTGATTTCTTTAATACATGTTTGTTCTTTCCAGATGACATCACTGAGTAAATCAAATTAGGAAAGCTTTAAGGTGCAATGGTTGCAGTGTTAAAACAAAACTTAAAGTACTAAGGTATTCTAATGTTGTCCCAGTGTAAGGGAACAACATTTCATCAAGCTTGAATAAATTCATTCGGAGCGTGCCAACAAGAAAAGCAGGGACTGATTCCACAGGAGGGTGCAAGGCAAGAGCCATCCTTGTCTTAATATGTTACTGGATATGCACGAGCTGACAATCTTTGATTTTTCCAATTTCACTATATTCTCAGAATAAAGTGTGATAGCTGCAACAATTGTCTTTCTATTAGAAGAGTAGGATTTATTGATTAGTGAAATGTTTGCATTCTGCCGGCACTGAGGAATAGTTGTATTTTTGATTTTGTAAAGCAGCGCTGCATCACTCCCACTTGTATGCTGCTGTTTACACTGGACTCTGAGCACACACTGGTTATTTTATCAGGCTCAGATCCACCCAAACAAGCCACGAGAGGAGAAAGAAAGGAGCTGCTCCATTCCTGATGTCTGAAATGCAACTAAGCTCTGCCAGGGGAAGAGAAATTCCTGCCTTCAGACTTCTAAATTACCTGCCATCAAGCCACAGTGGGCAAAGTGGATAAAACCGGTCCAAGGAGGGGGGGTGGGCAATATTTCCAAATGTGGAAACGTAATGATAAACTGAATCCGGGTCATTTTTCTTAGCAGATCAAACAAAATCTCCTCTTTTATAAGTTAAATTGGAACCTTTTTCATTCTTATTCCAGCAGTGGATTAGAGGGAACTCGATAACTGAATTTATTGATTAGGGATGCAGTCTACTCTAAGAGAAAAAGTCCTTTCTCCTCCACATTCATCAACTGTTATTTAGTCCTAATGTTGTGAGTTATCATCTGTGCCATCCACCCTCGAGGTTCTCTCTTTGTTCAGTCCTTTTTGCCATGACTAATCTAAAGACAACACAATTTGTTAAAATATTATTTAAATAATTTGGGTTGCCCATAAGAAAAAGCATTGACGACCTGGATAATCATCAATAGGAAAATCCTTGCCTATTTTGATCCCCGTTTGGTTCAAGCAGTGCAATTTTTGATGGTTTAACACTGAAATGAAATACATCATCTAATATTTTGTGAGAATCACAACTCAGATATTGAATATGACACATGGATGAGTGGACAAATTTTGCAGAATGGCCCTTTGGGTCCATCTGATCTGTGTAATTTCTGATAATGTGAAACGTCTCCCCAGAATCTGTCAAAATCCAGCAAGAGGACAAATGCAGGAGGACCCAGCTTAGCTTGGTGGGTGCAAAATGTGAAATGCCATGATGGCCAGTCGATTGCATGTCATGTTACAAACTCGTAATTTTTATAATGCTGCACAACCCTCAACCATACCGAGGTTAAGAGCGAGTTTCACCTCATTTTTGAGCTGTACAGCCCACAAAGTGACTGTTTTGGTTGGCTCTCACCTCTCAAAAGATCAACATTCGAGATCAAAACGCAGACAGACACAGTCAGAGACTACCTGATGAACGTATTTGAGCATTTAGCAGCTAAAGAGCAACCAACAATGCAGCTATAAGAGAGGAACATTTGAGCGACAATAATTTTTTTAATAAAATAAAATCATGTTTATGCAGAAAAATAAAAAACTAAATGTCAACACAGTCCAATATCTTTTATCATGTTTCAGAGTTTTTGTAGAATTTGTTTCTCATGGCTATATACAGTAATAAGATTTCTCAGTATTTATTAATTTGAGCATTTGTAATTTATTTCATGTGGTCTTCCTATTCATTTGATATTAAACGTCTTTGCATCAGAGAGAGCCAAAAAAATGTGAATTTACATAAAATTACTGCCAAATCTTCAAATGTATATTCAACAAAGAGTGGCGTGCAGTTGCAACTGTACAACAACAAACCACCCCTCCTTGGCTACCCAAAGCCATGTGCAGTAGATGTTTAGCTATGACACGGTAGAATCGCTGTAATTGAATAAGCATCTCATTCAAGGTGAGAAGGATATATTAGAAAGCACAACAGCAACCAGTTAATGTCAAGTAGCGATCGCAGTAGATATTAGCATTGCCACTGTTTTAGATTGAATCATATTGCACTGCGGTAAATTCAGAGAAGGTTTAAAGGTGTCAAAGTGAATCTATTACACCGTTACTGGCATCTGTGAAGTTGTATTTGGCAAAATGAATAGTCATACTGACACCACCAACCCAAACCTAACTTTAGCAAGCAATCAATCGTGTTTTGTGGAGGTTTTTTCATTGTTTGTTTATTGTTTCTTTTTTATTACTTTAACGGTTATGGAGGGTTTCTACCCACTGGAGTTCTTCATTTCCAAAGTGCTGTGCTTTGACTGCTCCACGGCCTTAATGGTGGCTTGTAATTGCTCCATCACCCACACTAATGTGCACTCTATGCCCCTTCCAAAACAAAATCTTTGCATTTACTTTTTTTTTTTGTCATTGTGGTCCTGATTGTCAGCGTCTAAGCATCGCAGCCAATAGAGTGAGGTCTCCCAGATCCAGGGAACAGAGAGAACAATGTCATATTCATAAGCAGAGACATCAGCACTCCTGCTCATTACCACAGCACTGTGAATGGAGGCTTCTGTCCCCACAATCATGAAAGAACCTGTCATCTGTCTGTTTCTCCTAATTGACTGTTTACTACATTTCAACACAGACAGACAGACACATTTTTGATCGGCCTCAGTTTGTCATTCAGTTGTACATAAATTCCTTACATAGAAGATCCACAGTTATTTTTTTTATTTTTTTTGGTGGCAGGCTGGTTGGGGGTGTTGGTAATAATAACTACACAACTCAGTGTGATGTAGGTCTCCAGCACTACCTCCTGTGACCTTGACAAAACAACTTGATAGAGCATTTACTTAAAGGTTCTGCTATAAAGTGTATGGACAAAAACCTTCATGCCCAGCACCCAGGGAGATACTTTTAAAGAGACGTTGGAGTCTTTCAGAAATTGAAAGGAATATAAAGTCAAGGATAGAAAGAGATTTTCAATTTTTCCCAACACGGACCTCCATAACCACCTTCTTTCTCTGTGTATATTGGCTGGCTTACAACAACACCTGACGTGAAAGGACAAGTGTTGAAGTGAAATCTGCCCATTTGCCTTGAGCTACAAGGACCCTCTGCACGTAGATTCATTTTATAAGCTCAAAGAGAGTGTGAAGTTTGATCGCGAGTGCACATTCACACACTCTGCCTTGCAGAGACTAGATAGAGATGGCTTTAACTGCATTTGATTTACAGATGAGCCCCTGCAATCTTTGCATTTTCACACAGCATATACAGTAGGAAGATGCAGCCTGGAAGTGTGATGTCCTCAGTGAAGTAATAAAACTCCAGTCTATATGATTTTCATCGTTGCAGCTCCTACAAGTGGCTACATTTCTTACATGCATCACCTGCCATTTTTCTGCCAGCCGCTCGCTTTCCAACAGTAAGATTAGCTGCCACCGCATAAAGTAGTGCCATGCATTATCCAGCAATTAGAGTGAGGCTTATTAAGCAGAGTTTAATGTAAATTTAATGAGCAATAAATTCAATTTCTTTAAATAGAAGAGAATATTATTGTTACAAATGATGTACTGTGGTGATCTCACCGTACAGGCCATGAAATACTTTGCAAGCGGGCACATATCAATGAGCCATTAAGTGCCGTATTACATTTATCCCGAAACACTGTACTGTACTGTAAGTGCTATTTTATAGAGATAGTCAAAAGAAGGCCACTTCAGTTTGCTACATAAATGGCACTAATGAACTGGGAGCTGAAACAGTTACTCAATTAATCGATTTGTGGATTCGCACAAAATTAATCTGCATCTACTTTGGTAATAAAGTAATTGTTTGAGGCGATTTTTGAGAACTAATGCCAAGCTTCACTGGGGAATTTGAGGCTTTTCTTCGTCTTTTGTGAAACTAAACTGCACATCTTCAAGCCTTAGACTTTTAGTCAGCCAAATAATGCAGTTTGATCGGGTTACCTTGGGCTTTGGAAGACTCGTGGACTATTGATCTAGATACTCTGGCAGTCAGTCAGGTAGTACCTAAGTACAAATTTTAGCTTTTTATTAAGCCAGTTATTTGGTATTTGTAGTTACTTCACAGAATTATTTGCTAAATACAAAACCCTAAAAGGAAATAATGAGCTGGATTTATATACTACATATATATTCAAAAAAAGTAAATGCATATATGAATAACATTTTACTGTTGTCTAACTGCAATGGTAAAATGTTCAAAATTAGTAAAATGCAGGGAAACATTACACTGTGCAGGAAACAAGTTAAAAGAGGATATTTTTATTCATTTTTTGATATTTGATCCTGTAGGGCTCAACAAAAATATGCAAAGTCAAATATGAATGTACTTCTTCGAGGCCCCAGCTTGCACCACTGGCACACACTAGCGGAAAAAAGTGGGGAGCTCAACATTCGTATGATGACTGAAGAACTAAAACACTGCCACCCTCCAGAATCCGAAGAGACAAACAGAAATTGAGGGAAAAGCAGCACACCGTTAGCAGATTTCAGTAGGATCTGTTTCAAAGCCAAACCCCACCACAAGGAGCCACAGACAAACGTCTTCAATCACTCACTGGGTCACATGCCAACTGGCAACCGAGAGTACCGTAACAACTGTATGTTTCCTTTTGTTTCTCCCAGACCCTTTCCTTCAGCAGCGCGTTGAGGCTTCATGACAGCTCGTATTGATCCACTTCACCATCACTCAGTCCTGACGAATGACTTTAAACTGGCAATAAGTGGGATTATGCGACCTTCTGAAATTCAACCATCTGATCTGCTACAACAGGCCGAGCCCCAGGAGACGCAGGCAGAGAAATACTGCTAAACAGATACTTTGGTGAAATGCAAAGTCTGGGCATTTCATAACAGGATGCTGAGAAGCTCTTTAGCATTATCAGTGCTTCCCTTTTCACCTATCACTATGCACATTTTGTGCTAGGAAACATCAAGTTAGTGAAACTATTCTCGTCTCACTAGTTCAAATCCACACATTCTGGATCGTTTACAAAGAAAAATTTGAAAGCTGTAAAAAGTTTCCCCACTGCACACACAGAGTTTGGGCCTTTTTTCTTTTGCGCCCAGCACTCACACATGGACAGCCAGAGAGCTGAATAAACTAGGGTCACATCCAACCCTTTCTCGCTTGGGGATTATTACCTGAAAGAAGAGGTCACACGAGTTTCCTGTAACGCTGCAGCTCTCAGCGTGCCGAGCTTGGGGTTGTTTCACATTCACGATGCTTTATTTTATTCAACTGAGAGGTTAATTAAATTAATGTGACAAGGAGACGCCAGACAATGCTGTAAATGTCATTTAACCGCTATTCAACACAGACTATAATAAATTCAACAACTGTGAAATGAAAGTCTCACAAGCAGTGAACTGGAAAAAAACGCAATGTCTAAAACTTCCTTTGACTAGTAGCCTCATTTTGGGAACACTATTTACCACTCGGGCAAGCACAGGCATGCAGTGATTAGTTTCTGCAGACCTGTTGATGTGTGCTGCAGATGCCACTGTTGTACAATGTGCCTGCAATTTCTAAAAAAATAAATAAAATAAAATAAACTGCTAAAAAAAAAGGGGGGGGGGGGGGGTCGCTCAAGTAATCTTCAAGTGTAAACCTGGTACTGCAACTGTTGCTTGCCATTTTAACAACATGCACAGCACAACATGTCCATCCTACCTCTGGGAGGGATTTAAAGTGGCTCCAAGCTGACATTTTAACCGCTTCACATGCGTCACATTGTCAGCGGATACGTTTTCCAGGGGAAAAAAAACACTGACGCATGCAACTCTGATGCAAACGCGGTGGAATAACGGGGAAATGATGGGACTGAGCACTGCAATAGCCACGCACATTTAGTTAGCCCTGGTTCGTGCAGTTACGCTGTGAAAAAACAAGAGTAACAAAGACATAACAGATTTACATTTCCCAGCGTCACTCACTGAGGGGAAAAGTGAAGACTGCGGACCGGGAACACACACGGTCAGCAGCGGCTGCAGTTGTGCGGCCAGAGGACAATGTGCGAGACTAGAGCTGCAATGCGTGTTTTTCCTCCAAAGCGCACCTGAAGCCCAGACTTGGGAGATTTGTAGACACAGAGATGAGTTGGGACTGTGGAGGGTTATGCGGTATAAGCAAAGGATACGAGCGCACTCGATACGAGCGCACTCCAGCCGTGCTCTCTCTATCCTCTCTCTCAAGGCACAAGAGTCGACCACGTTTCAGTGAGCAATTGCCTTGTACTTGCCCTGGGTCAAAATACTGTACGACCACTTCACTCGATTATCTCTGGCGATACTTTATCTCCGCCTGTCCTAACTGTGCAGCGCTGAGAATACTTTTTTCTAGCAGTCCTATCTGTAGCTGTGCTGCAGTGAAAAACTCAGGACAGCACCCCTTTTAATCAGCGCTAAAATAAGCCCACACGATAAGCAGCCCAACAGTCTCGAGAAACGGCGTGAGTAATTTGGAGTCGACGGCACTATCGGAGAAATAGAAAGTGATGCTGAGATTTGGAGGGGAAGCTTGTGCGCATCTAGAGCGCAAACGCACCACAACTTCTCCCGGTACTCCTCGGGCTTTTGCTGTGGAAGGGCTATTTCTGCATTAGGTACGGACACACACGAGAAGCCCCACCAAAATAAAAACATACATACACCTACGAAAACACGTACCTTTCGGAAGAAACGCTGCTGAAATCACGAAAACAAAGAAAGAAATTGCGAGAGATCCGCTTCCCGTGATCGCCATGTTGGACACCTGCTTGAGACTGGTGGCGCTAAATCACCTAGAGACGGCCATGGGATGAAAATGTAGACACATGAGAGGCGGAGGGAGGGCTCAAGCAGGGAGCCCGCTATGATATTGGACTGCGTTGTGTTGCAATGACATGCAGGCCTATAAAACACTATAGGAATATTACAGTAATACCTGGAGACTTTACAGAAATGTAAAACAAACAGGGAATCACCCGAAAGCCCAGCAGGAATATTGAAAGAATATTACAGTAATTCCACGGGAAGTGTAAAAAACATGCAGGGAGGTGTGGTGATTTCACCACCGAGAACCACAGACACTTTATAGGAATATTATAGTAATTTTATTTTATGGTTATAGCTTTTTAGTTCATGTGAGTGAAACCAGCCTGTCCCCAGCTCGCTGCGCTTTGGCTTTATAGCTGACGCACAAATAACTCTGAGGTAGAAGAAGCGTTTAGTTTCTTATTTTTACGCAGCAGTTAGTCCAATGAGAGTAATATTTGGTAATTGAATTGTGTATTCTTATATTTACGATGCGCATCAATAACCTAAAGGAGCAACACGTATACATGGGTTATAATGTATCCACAGGTTTTAACAGTTCGTCTGTGTTTGTGTGTGTGTTCAATAACACGTGTGTTAAAAGGACCGCAACAGCCTGTTTAATTAAAGGAATAATTAGTAAAGTTTGGTGAAACGCTGTTCTCAGAGGTTTTGCTTAATGCCTACTCAAAGAGCGCCCCCTTTTCTTTAACTTGTGTATTGCATCCTTTGGTTGTGGCAGTGGTGGCGTGCTCCTCGAAATGAGGAGAAAACATGTCAGAAATCACATCAGAGGTGATCATTTAAAAAATTTGAATGGAAATGTAATATTGCAGATTATTAATAAGTGTGACCACCTGAACCCTCTGTTGTTCTCCTGCTCTATACTTTTTTTCTTTTTTTATATCATACCTCCTAATGTTTCAAGTCCCTCAAGTTATTCTCACCTGAAACATGGTACATGTGGACGATCTTGTGGGAATCACAGCGCTACAGAGAACTGTGCATGACGACGTTGAATCTCATTTCCCTTTTTCATTGTGTCAAAACAGCACAAAGGCTGCTAATTGCACAATCTATTCTCTGAGACTGCGTGTCAGTCCTCATTCCATGGATGAGTAGATAGCATTTAGAACTTCACTCTAATGCTGCAGCCGTCCCTATCACTACAGATTGAATTCCACACATCAAATTTATTTCAGATGTTATTATCTGTGGCAGCTTGCCAGTTCTGCCTGCCACTCACACAATGTCTCCACAAGGTGTTTTCTCCTCACAGCACTGGCCAGGCTGCTTTACTTTCTGACAGCATAGTATTGGTGGGCACCAGTCTGCAAAGTGCACCTGGTTGAGGCATCCTCAATGAGTCAAAATTTCATATTTTTTACAGACCCCAGCCCCACCCATTGGTTATAATTTGATTTGCAGCATGCCTCATGGTCCTTTCCACTTCATGTGCACCACAATAACCCACACCTCCAACTTTTGTTTTCTCTCCCTTTCTGTCTCTTTTCCTGTCTCTGTGATTCACTCGACTACTGCATGGCATTTCCTTTGCTCACGAGAATAGATGGGGTTCCAGGGTCTCTCTAGGAAGAGAAGCCCAGCGTTTCTGTCTCCCCGAGCAGGATGAATAATAAATGGGAATGGATCAGATGACTGAACTGCTTGATCTGGATCCTCTGTAGTAATGGCTAACCATAGATTCTCCCTGCTATGTGTGTACGTTGGTATATGAGTGTGTGTGTGTGTGTGTGTGTGTGTGTGTGTGTGTGTATGAGTGTGTGTTGTGTGTGTTACAAGACAAACGGTCATGCACAAACTGTTAAGCAGTTTATTTTTGAGATCTTGGATGTGGGCCGAATAGTGGTGGAGCCATTTAATTGGGCCGCCATCAGCATTTTCTATTTAAATTAGTGGAGAAACTGGTAATAAAAGATTTTCACCCAGGCCTCTTTTTCAGTTAATGTTTGATTAGAAATGCAATGGTTTTAAATTAAGATTTCTTTTTCCCCCTGGTATGAAATCAATCAAATTAACGGAAATTGAATTATTTGAGATGGTAATCTATTTAGGCAAAACCATTCACCATGAAAATGTTTTCCTCCTGTTGTGAAAGGAGGAATAATTGAATCAGACCCTTGTAAGTGACCCTGAATGGCTGAGCCAGAACATGGTTTATTGAAATGAAATGTAGGTTTTCTTATGCTCAGGCCATATACGTGTATGTGAGCATTCACACGTATGTGTTTTCCTCACACCGTTAGCACATACTGTAGGGGACTCTACAGTTGTATGATGCGTAACGCAGCGGGCTAGAACACGGGAAGAGTAATGGACTGTAATCATGCTCGAGGAAATGCATGTTTGCAAGACTCTCTTCTGACCTATTATTCACCCAAAATTCACATTTGCATGTCTTTAAACTTATTTTAGCACAACAGCATTTATAACCGAGGACAGGATTAGTGCAAATTTTAATTTCTTTCTTTTTTTTTATCCCCCCATAGCAAATTATTACAGGAAATGATACTCCAAATATATCAGGTCATCAATTCTTTATGCCTTTGAGGGATGAAACATGTGCGCTCAATTGGTTTCCTGTCTGGTTTTTTGTCACGCTAATATACACGTAACCACCTGTAAGTCATCCTTGCTACAGGTAAATGTCAAAGGCAAGACCAGATTGAACTGTGATGCAATTACTTCCATTAATAATGAATCCTTTGAATGTAATTTGTGCTTTTTTTGCTTTTTTACAGTAAACAAAAACACCACCACCCTATTCCATACATTTGTTTCTTCGAGGCGCCTGAATTCATCTTTCATTCAAACCTCCGTAGCTGAATATGAACTGCATGCAGTAACGACCGCCATCATTCTCCCATATAGAAAACTGGTAAACTGTTACACACATGCTACACATGTTATCAGCCGGTGCATGCACTGCCTGATAAAGGCAATTTTGCATCCACAGACATACAGCAGGTGATTGTAATAAATCATGAGTCACGTGGTACCTTGCAGAGGCTTAATGGTAATAAATTTGTCAGGATATAGTGTATGTCAAGTTGGCTGGGTAGGCCCGAGTTTGCCTCTCTTGTCTCTATATATGTGTAGAAGAGAAATATTGTTTCATTCGTCTCATTTATATAAGTCTGAACTCTGAAAGACTGCAGGGGCTTGCACACTGCACTTGTTTGGCTACTTCAACCTTTTTGGAGCTTGAAATGATCTCTTATTGCTTTATTCTCTATTTGTTTTGCCAGATATTGTCTATTTAATACGACATATTACACATACCTTACTTTTGCTACCTTCCTTACTCTTGTCCCAAATATCGTTTAGACAGTAAATTATGAATCTGTACATTACGTTTTCATATCATTTAGGTCGATTTCTCCAAGCTCGCGTACATTTTCCAAGGAGACTTGCAGCATCTGTTGCTTTAATTTAATTCAGCAGAACAAGATTTAGTTGAAATTTTCCATATTACTAACGTCCTAACAGTTTCAAGTTCTTTTAAACCTGCTCACTTGTTTCCACAAAACTGAAGCCATGGTGTTACAGCTGACTGCATCTGGATCTTTTCAAAACAATATGTCATCTTTTTTTCTTTATTTAAAAAAAAATCTGAGCTAATAAACCTTTCTATGCACCCCCTGGTTACTGCAGAAGGATCCCCTCCGGTAAAAAGCACCCCTGGCTGAAAAACTGCCTAAGGGCCCTAATAAATGTTATATCCTACAAGCTGTTGAAAGTCATTTCCTTGTAAATTGGATTGAAGACATTTAAACTGTTTATTTATCCCTGGCATAGAACATTATCCTACAATCATTTTATCATGATTATTGGTAGTAGACAGGCTCATAATCACAAAAAGAAGCAACTCAATGGGGATTGCTTTTGTGCAACAATTACAACACAGATGCTAGCCGTAGAGAGCGTTGTTTTCAAACAACTACAAATAATATATGTGAATAACAGGGGAAAAACAGAGCAAAGCTCTTTGGTTTCATGATGTATTGCTAGTTGCGCTTTACTGGAATTATTAGCACAGCTAGAGCACTTGGCTGAAAATACCCACATACAGTAGACTGAACAGAGTAATGCAGATTGAGGCTCATTAGCATCAAACTGTCTATTTCTGCCGGGAGCCAAACGGCTTGTGGCTACCTGCTGTTAATGAAGAATATCATGCCTCTAATTTTCCACATCTAAATCAAAGTCAAACTGATTATACAATGCAAGTGATTACATCACATTAACACAGATGTATAGGTGCATTTTTAGCCATCAGAAACCACATGAAATTTGGTCATTACAGCAAAACCAAGGAAATTTAAATGTTTACAAAACAGACTACGCTGTACTTAATTGTATAAATAGATTAACGTTTTACCAGGCTCAGGCAGTCAGTTGGAGGACATTACTTCATTTCCTCTAAATAGCATGAGGATTAGGACACATTCACATATTAGTTAGTAACAAAAATCCCCCAAACTAAGCTTGTATCTCCAGTAATCCAGATCAGTGATTTCATGCATATGCTCAATTATAGCGTGGCGGCATCGACATTTGGAGAAACTACAGCAAACATAGGTTCAAGTCTGTGCTACTATCCTATAGCACCCAAAGGTAAACTTAAAGTTCATTATATGCTCTATCCAAAGCCAATCAAGTCAGTATTTTCCCCAGCCCTGTGCTACAGTTCTAGTCACTACAGTGCAAAATACACACTAAAGACCAACTAAAGAGCAAGAATCAGACCTCCGAAAATCCAATAAAATGCTTTAACCTTGACAGAGCATGCAGCAATCATCTGTAATCCTATTGGATACACAAATTAGATTCTAAGACTATGCTTTCACACATCAAAATAATTTCATTTTTCAATTACTGAAATCAAAGAGACAATAATATGGCTTAGAAACATCCAAACACTTCTTAAATTGCAAATGATTTGAAGAAAGGCAAAGGTTATTATCTTGTAACCTCTCTCTGCAGAAGAAGAAATTCTCCAGAGTCCAACCCTTGACTCAGCTTAAAACAGCAGACCATTAGTTTAAAAAAAAAGGACACTTTTTTCAGTTGAAAGAACATATCTTTGTTTTTATTTCTTGTTTATATAGCTACAAAAGGATTTCAGGTGGATTTAAGAAGGGAGATCCCATCGATTACGTTATCTGCTCCGCTGGCAATTTGGATTTCACCGACTGCTGTTGAAGAAATAACTGTTTGATCATATTAGCGCTTTAAGTGAACTCACAGAAAGCTCCTTGCAAAGCCTAATGTCTTTGATTAAAGACAAGGCTTCCACTCAGGGTCCATAAAGGCTTGATGAACATGTCTACACTTGGCAATAGCTGCATCCTCTTCTTAGGAAAAATTACATGTTATTTGCAGCACAAGCCCTATAAACAAGAAAAAAAAGAAAGATGGTTTAATTAGATAGCTAGTGGCCTGTAAACTGTTAAGGGGGCTTTATAGTGTCCTAATTTCTATGTAAATTTGCATTGTTATTATAATACTACGCTACAGTCTTGGGCTGTCTTTGTTATGCTGAGCAGGGCCAAAGGGAGACAGAATTACAGGTTTGGCTTTATTGATGTTTTTTAATGGAGTTACAATTGAGCTTTAATAGTAAAGAAACTTTTTTTTAAATGCACCTGATTATGACTATTTAGTATGCTGTACAAGTAGATACTAAATGCAATATGTGATTATTTTTCAGGTATTCTTGGTCTGTTTGCTTTTTTTTTTTTTACCACAATTTTACATTCATAGCACAAGACAACTGTTGCATCTATTTACTTGTTTTTCTCAACTATACTTAGCTGAAGTGTCCTTCATAAATAAACTGCCAAATACATATCAATACTCAAGCCCATTTCAGTCATTTATGCTGTAAAGCTGCTGCTACTCCCCACGTTTTAAATCGGCTCGGTTTTGAAGACACAGCTCATCAAGTAACAGTCTTAGCAGATTAGATTACTTTTCCTCCCCTGTGTTTAAAAAGTTCCCTTATTTAATAAATGAATGGGAAGTGTGGTATGAGAGTCTTTACAAAAACAGACAGGATTTCATCAGGTGTGAAAAGTAGTGCTTTAGCCAGGCTTAATTGGGTCTCTCTCTCTCTCTCTCTCCACTGGGGAAGTTTCACAGGGTCGGGTGGAACTTCATTTTTTCAAATCTGTCCAATTTTGTTTCCTTTCTATCTACGTGGGACAGCTACAATTAACCAAAAGCCAGTCTGTGGTTGATTATGTGCTGATGTGCACTCACAGTTATAGCCCTTTATAACCCTACACAAGGATAATTTATTTTTATTATGTATAATAATAAGAATATATTTAGTTGGTAAATATATATCAAAAGGTGTGTCCATCCATTCTCTTCCCCTTATCCAGTTCAGGGTTGCGAGGGGGAGTACCCCCTGTACAAGTAGCCACCCTGCTGCAGGCAACATTTGTTTATTTTTAATTTTTAAAAAACCGAAACAGTCTCACGGCGCTGTTACAATTTCCTGTATTTCACAGTCCTTTTACCAATGCTCGACCAATTTGGATGTAAACTGAACAAGCACAAGCTTTGAACACACTGATCAGATGTTGGTTTAAATGTTTATGCTCTAGCTGGTTAGTTAATTGATGTTTGTACGCCAGTCACGCTGAGATATCTCATTGATTTTGATTGTGCGTGCAAATTAGTTTACATGAAGCCATACCGCTGGACTTCTAATGCGTCTGTGACGAGTTATTTACTCTACTAATCAGATTTCTGTTACAGCCTGCATGTCCCACTATAGCTTAAACAACAAGTCAATAAGACGGGTTTAAGTGGTAGCAGTTCTGACTATGGGAATATAAGCCAGTGTTTTGCACCTCAGCTGAGTTTACTGATTTTTTTTTTCAGAAAGAAAAGTTGGAGAAATAACCACAAAAAGGTGAAAGGAGTGAATTTTATCTATGAAGCCATCCATGAAGCCATTAGCCCATTTTATTTCCTCTAAAGTTGCCACGTCTCTTGGGTCTTGTGGATGAGGATGATGGGCTCCAGTTAAGCATTAATTCTTAAATAAAATAAAATATTTGTTTTATGTAAGACTCTAGTCTTCTTTTCGATCTAAATGAAATCCCTTTGCTTCCCAAAGTATTTATTTTCAGATCACAAAGTGTTGTATTCTGATCCCACCAAGGCAAGAACATGGCCTTTATCAGAATTGCTTTTCAAAATAAAAGTTTCTGAGATGATAGATAATAGCACAGTAACTGATCTGAAGGAGCATTGTCTTCGATTAAAATCATGTCTGGGTCATTGTTAACAAACTGCGTACTATCCGCATTCAATGAACAGAGTGAAGCATGGTTCATGAGAATGAGGTCATTTAAATAAAAGACCCCAACCCTCACCACTGTAGCAGCTCAAATCCACACACTTAAAAATAGGCAGCCAAATAACCACAGGACGCTGAGGCGCGGAAGAGCTGCAGCCACACCGCTTTGCTCTGTTTGCAGTAAATCTCCAAACAGGTAGCCATAGCGCTATAGTTGTCACTCCATAGGCAGAGCCCGGCAGTCTCGTGTGTCATTAGGCCTGTGGTGCATTGCGCAGAGGCGGGTGGCACATACTGCAAGCAAAGAGGATCCACACCAGTGACCACACCGATGTAAGGGCAGTGAAATGAGTCAGTCCCCTTGACTGAAGAACAGAGGGCAGATAGTTGTGTTGCACGCTGTACGCGATGAGTAGCCTCCACGGGTGAATGGCCTCATTTTAATGTGTATGTATAAGCAAATACTGACTGTGGAGACTGCGTGAGTTCTGTGAGGCCTCTTTGAAAAACACCTGGATCATGACAACTTACAACAGGGTTATAAAACTGTAACAGCGCCTCAGCAAACAGGAAATCATTGTTGTTGTTGTTTTAAAAACAACAGAAAGAAAAAAGAGGCCATGTTTGATTTTAAATACTTTGCAAGAAGGCAGTGTAGTTGGTGTCATCTACTGTTTTACACACTTAATTATTCCAATCACAGGCAGTGTAGAATGATGGCTTGTGTTTACAAAGTGACCCTAATTATCAAAATGTTTCATTAGCAACATGCAGTGTCCTAGTATGTTGGCCTCGTAATGTTTGTCATGTCTGCAGAATAAACATATGTGAGGTATATCAGAATAATATCATGCATAATGCTCAAGTGTTTGACTCTGTGAACACTAATTAATCACTTTAAAATTGCTCTAACATGTTGTCTCACTAGCCGATGTTTCAAGACATCACAATGAATACATGAGCCAACTAAGAAGAAGGACCTAGTGACAAATACTTGTTTAATGTGCTGCTTTATCTGGCAGATATTGTACTTTCTGAATGTTGGTGAGAAATGTACAAATATACAGTACAAATCTGAAAGTTGCACAGTCTAAAAACAATATAAATAACTCTGATGCATTTGTTTCAAAGAATGAAAAAAGGAACACATTTTTAAAGTCTTTCCTCCCATTTGAAAGAGGGTATTTTTTTTGAAGTTCTAACTTCAGACATCAAAGCTTCCCTGTTTTATATATTCTATATTCCAAAAAGAAACTCTGCTTTAAAAAAAAAACTTTGAAAATTGATGGTTTATTGCTTGATATAATACTGTGCATGCTCTTAGTCTCAAAACAATAACCTCTTTCCCAAAGCAGAAAATAAAACTAAAAGTCTTGAGCAGACATAAAGGGGATGCTTTGCACTGAAATGGTGAGCCTCACCACCTTTTCTGCCGCACTCTCATCCTCTGATTGTCTACAGATAGCGTCTTACTCATCTTCACCCTGACCTTTGGTTTAATGTCTCCTACTTCGATGTCTCGTGACAAGCTTTCAAGGCGAGACAAAGTAGTGGATGATGTGGACATGAGCTAACTTTTTCTACACTGTCTTACTTCCTGTGACACGATGGTTTGTGCTGTATAACAATCCCATTGAATAACACCTTTTACATTTTTTGGCTTGATAAAGCAGCCTGCTTTATCAGAGATACACTATTTCACTATGCTGCTTTAGCAGATCTAATTTCCGGCGACTATACGCTCGTGGGCTACTTAATTAGCTGCACCTGTTCAACTGTTCTTTAATACAAATATCTAATCAGCCAATCACAAAGCAACAGCTCAATCCTGACATGACCAAGGTGACCTGCTGAAGTTCAAACTGAGCATCAGAATGAAGAAGGAAGGTGATTTGAATGTGACATGATTGTTGATGCCAGTGTTTCTGAATATTTCAGAAACTGATGATCTGCTGCGGTTTTCCCTGAACCCATGTATTCAGAAGAGCATCTCTGAACATCACATCGAACCTTGAAGCAGGTAGGCTGACCACACTGGATGTCATGCTGTCAGCTAAGAACAGGAAACTGAGGCTAAAAGCTGCACAGATTAATCAAAATTGGACAACAGCAGATAGGAAACACTTTGCCTGGTGTAATGAATCTCGATTTCTGCTGTGATATTTGGACAGTATGTTCAGAATTTTGGTGTAAAACTTAAGGGCATGGCATCAATTCACATTGCTGGCGGTGATGGTGTAATGGTGTGGGGGATATTTTCTTGGCACATATTGGACTCATTAGTAGCAACTGGGCATCATTTAAATGCCACAGCTGGCCTGATTATTGTGGCTGGTCCGACCTGACCTGCACTCAAACGGCCTCCACAGTCACTGGAACAGGTGACTCGACAAATCTGAAGCAACTGTGATGCTGTCGTGTCGGTATGACCAAAATCTTTGAGAAATGTGTGTAGAAGCAGCTAACAAAGGTGGCAAAATGAGGTTCAACCTGGCATTTAGTAAAGTGGTTAATGAGTGTATAATCAGTGTTTACATATAGTTCATATCATAAACATATCATGAAGACAGATACTTGGTTTCTAATTGCTAAAAGGCAGGGAAACTGTGCACTGTAATTATATAGTTTAATAACACGAAAACACTCGTGTTCAGCATAAGCACATATACAGTTTTGTACTTTGCTGACATGGAAGCAGCAGCCATCAGCTGCTCTTTGTGTTGTGGTGGGCTTTGCTATAGAATTTGACATGACAGCTGTGCAGAGACAAGACTCACAGAGACAATAATAATATGCAAATGTTTATTAGTCATAATGCTGACCATGTTCACCAGCTTCTATCTGCATTCTCACACTGAAAAATACATTTTTAAATACACCAGTACTGAACTGGTGATGGACTCGTGTATCTCTTTCCTGGGTTTACTGGCACCTTAAAGCACCCTCACTCTGTAAGCTTCATTCACATATGCAGTCATTCAGTGCTTTACTCTATATACAGCAGATGCAGTATTTTACTCAAACCTCACGCCGATTTTGTGGCCATTTATGCGAACGCTGGCGTCTGTTCTGGGTATGTTAAACCTTTTGCCTGGTGGAGTACTTAAGAAAGCTCAGCAGCTCAACATAGTTTTAAGGATTAATCATGTTGGAGCCTTAAATGCCTGTTTAATTTCATGGCAGTCAATCTAATAGCTGTTTCTGGATCAAACCGATGGGCAACCAACATGCTGGCATCTATAAAGGTACAGTTTTAACATGCTTAAACGCAACTTAACTTAGATTATTTTGCTACTTTTAGCCACAGTACTCCTTTCTTGTCTTCTGGTTGAAAATATGATGAAAGCTTTGTTCCTGATATTGTTCCCTTAAGGTCCCTGGATGAGGAGAACATGAGCTAACCTAGTGTAATCTAGACTAAGTTAGAAAATGGAATTGAATTAAATATGTTGTTTTCTCTAGAGTGGAAGTTAATAAAACCCATCACAGTAGCTCACAGGCCATCAGTGAGTGTTAAGGAGTGGATGTGTTTGATTTTATATTTCCTTTGGGTGAGATAACAGGTCACTGTGAGAAGCAGTGATGAAGCATGACCATATTATTCCCTCCAGAAATGTGGTTGATTGATATGCCATTTACCTAAAGACAACCATAGAAGCTAGAGAACCTTCCTTTTAATACTGCTATGTAAAAGACACTTTATGTGTAACTAAACTACATGTGTTAGGTTAAATGAGAGAAGAAATTTTGTGAAAAATGTTAGCAACAAATGACTCATTCTTATATTAATACACCCCAGATACCCTACAAAAGCTCTTAAGCTCTCACAAGAATTTGTTCACTGTGCTCAGATGAACTGCAACTTATTTTTTGTGAGAAATACTTTGACATTTACTAAAATGACTACTAAAAAAATCACTCTAACAAAAAAGGTAAAAACGTCATTTTGAAGGATGATTTTGACCATTTAGGAAATAGACACTCTTTTTAATCAAGAGTTTGATGACAAGATCCACCCTACTGTGTCTGTACAGCAAATATGAAGCTACTGTTAGGAGTTGGACAGCAGCTCAGTTTCGCAGACTAGGGGGAAAATGCCCTCAAGCAGAGCCAAGCCAGCTGTTTCCCTTCTGTTTCCAGTCTTTATGTTTAGCTAGGCTACTGCACTCTTGGCTTCTGTTTACTGTCCAAACATGGAAATGATATAGATCTTCCTTAAGTTGTCAAGTACAAAAATAGCTCGGGATGTCCAGGGTGTTATTCACACTTGGGTCAAAGAAACTGGTGTACTTCAGAATCTGAAGTATAGCAGCAAACCACGTGTGGAGCATGTGTGAAGCATGGAGACAAGCCTTATCTGCTAACTGCTGCAGAGACCTGGGTTCTCTCATAATGATTTAACATGATCTCAGTATTCAATATGAGGTATAAATAAACGTCAAAATAAGTATAATTGACTTGCCAAATGTTTCAGCGCTGTATTACTTCAATGTCACATGAACGAAATTGGAATAATATCATTCTGAATGTCTTATATCAAAAGAGTTACTGTGGCTGCTCATTCATCCATTACAAAGGTGCTTACAGCAGACTGCAGGTATTAATACTTAGCCTGAATGGCTGAATACCGACTAATATAAGATATCCTTATTAAAATACATCCAAGTCTACAATCCAGCACCTGCCTATTCAACAGTCACATGCTGTTCATTAAGTCTCCCTTTTTTCTGTCAGTCATATCTCACCCTGGCCATTGCTCAGCTGGGGATATGAGTGATAAGAGCAACATCATGGGTCTTTTCAATTAGTTTCTGAGATGAAAAATGTATAATCCTCAACCTTCATGCCAGGATGCTTCCCTAGATTACAACACAATCTGTATTAATCATAAAATTTATGAACAAGAAGTCTGTGCTTGGATAACGCTGCCAGTCATATTGTCTGGCTCTGGGCACTGATAAATACTCATGCGCAAGCATAACAGAAACAATTAGGGGTTGAAGTGTGTGTTTATGTTCTACTTGTTGTACTCTTTTATGTGAGACAATAAATACTAAAAGAAAAGATTCATAGCATTTTCAGCCTTGGGGGATGCTGGCTAAACATCCGTCTGAAATAAGATGCTGATTGTTTCGGTGCTAATTAATATTCACTGCGTGTGGCTAAAATTTAAAGTAACTTGAACACTGCGCAAAATACACATCTCTCTGGACATCTGCATTGAAGACCTCTATTATTCTAGTATTTCCTCATTAATGTCACCTCAAGCACGAGGTCCGAGACAAAAACACAATGATATAAGAAGCAACCATACTGCATCTGGAAGCTGCTAGAAGCACACATACATAGAGGTTCGTATAACCTCAATTTTAAATCCCAGACTTTAGTTGTACACATTTTAATTGAATTTTACAATTAAATATTGCAGTTTGACCCTTTCACCAACACATTTTGCAGCTGGAACAGCAGTGGTGGCTACAAGACACTGTTTGCTAGATTGTTCAAGGAAAGGGTTACTGTAGTGCATTTCTTCTCAATAACTCGGTAAAATCCAAACATACAGAAAGGATACTCATAATTTTAGACTGATTTACATTTGGAAAGAAAATACCATTCTAAAAAAGACTGGAGGAAAAATAGGTCTTAATAAATGTAGGAATTGCACAGTTTGATTTGGTGATTGGGGAGCTGCACGGGGGACTGTGCTGTCTCCATTCCTGTTCACCTTGCACACCTCAGGCTTTCAGTGCAACTCCACGGCGTGCCACCTACAGAAACACTCTGACATTTCTGCAGGGGTTGGATGTATTAACAATGAGCACCGGGAGTATAGAGCAGTAGTGGATGAATTTGTGGGGCAGTCTGAGAGCAATCATTTGCTTTTAAATGTGAATAAAGCTACGCAACCCATGTCTCTCCTGAGACAAGATGTCCATGCGATGGAGGACTAAAGGTACTTGGGTATCTTCATCAGCATCAATGAGCACGCTGTGTATCCTGAGGAAACTGAGATCCTTCAATGGGTGTACCAAAATATTTATGATTTTTTAGCATTCAGTTTTGGTGATAGCAGTGTACTTTGCTGAGCCTCTGCTGTATGAATTGGTGAATTAGTGATACAAACAAACTGAAGAAAGTGATTAGGAAGGCTGGCGTCGTGATTGGCTGCAAACTGGATGCTTTGGAAGGAGGAAGTCACTGTGCAAACTGTTACCCATCATGGATAATCCTTATAATCCTCTGCAGCATTTACTGGGCAAACAGCAAAACGTATTATTTTTATTAGTAGTAGTACGAAAAGCAGTTTCAGTAGTATTAGTATTACTACTAGTAGTATTATATTAAACAGGAATTGATAATAGCAAATAGTCATGTTGTCAGTGATGTTAATTGCCAAACTGCAACCACGTAGGTTAAAAACATCACATCTCGAGCATGTTTATGCTTGTTTATACACCTCTAAGTGTAAGGGGAGCTTTACCTGAGGGAAGCCAATTTTCACTCTCCTTTCCAAAGTCTCATTTTTATAACTGGAGTTTAAAAGAAGTACTACTTCAAAGCGGTGATGACTTTTTTGTTTGTTTTGTTTTTAACAAATTCCTCAAGGTGCCAATCTGTCTGATGTCGGCCTCAGTCACATATCTCCTTGCTTACACTGTACAAAGTGGATGAGCAAACATTGCATCATGCATTTCTACCCCAGTGGTGACAAGTACCTGAGTGTTTGCCACAATGCAATGACATACTGCAATGAAGTGCTGTCAGACCCAGTTACACACCCAGATATACTGTAATCCCTTTGTTTCCTTCTTTCGCAGCAATAAACATGACAGGTGCTTTCGCAGAGCTTTACCTAGGCTTTGCAGAGAACACAAAGATGTAAAATAATGAAAAAGAAGACAAATTTGTATGAACCTAAAAGTAAAGGCTTGAATTTTGGTCATACACCACAAAGGACAAGTTGGGCTTTTTTTGTTTGTTTGTTTGTTTGGCTTAACAGAAGGCTTGCAAATAGGAGATGGGTTAAAAGTCTGTATTTTTCTTCTTATGTAGTCTGTGGGATAGAGTAACTCCAGCTTGTAGATTGAGTTTTTGATCCAAAAATATGTTAAAAATTGTTAATGCTTGTAAAACACTTCTTTTTACTCATGTAGAAAGCATGGGATGTTAAACTAGGGCTAGCTATTATATGCACAGATCAGCTCCTTACAGCATCACCGCTATTTAAGTTGTCTTTTTATTTGTAACAAGGGTAAATGTCACATCATACTGATCTGACATTTCACAAGTGGACTGTGGCTCCTCAGGTTGTGGCCTGTAACGTGACAGCTCATATAACCTTGAGAGAGTTGTCTCTTCAGTCGGGTTGGGTTTTTTCTTTTTCTTTCACTAAAAAGGAGACGCTCGCGAGAGTGATGGGCACCACAAAACCATGCAACAGCTAAATTTAGGCCCGTCAAACGGACTATTTTTTCCACTTGACATAAATCATGTCACTCTTTGTTCCATTGTGTATTAACCACGAGTCAAATGTAACTATCTAGCACAAAGCAGCAAATAAGATAGTTCTGTCTTCCCCTCTTGTGATGAATTGAATTAAGCTGAAGCGACACGCATATAAACGTTGTCTGAGTTCTGACAAAAATTAGGAGAGAAGTGAGCGACTCAGTAATTTCAGCACGCAGCATCACCACATGAGATTGGTAAAAGGGTTATATACTGACTGGCTAGTGCAGGGATCATTTATTTCTTTATTTCTTTATTTTTTCTAATTTAATGAGAGAAATCAATTTAAAGAATTGACAGCAGAGTTAATTGAGAAGTATATGTTCTAACTGTTTTTTATTGTGGAAATAGGGGAGGGGGGGCTAAAAAATATCCACTCTCTGAAAGTTAATGGGCCAGGTGGATACACACAGACTGCCAAGCCATCACGTAATTAATTGGCAACCCAGCATTTGCATTCCTGCTTCCTCTCTGTCAAAACTGGACATGACCATGACATAAGGATATTTTGCACTGCGAAACAGGGTACAAATGACGAACAGAGCAGAATATCAAAACAAGAGGCTGGCATCATTATGTACTGCTTGTCTTGACTGATGCTCTTTTATTGATTCTCATTTCATCACAAGATAACAAGAAACAAACAGTCTAATTCTTCAAAAGACGTGTCCGAGCTCTCGGGCCATGTTTCTATTATACTGAAAATGTAAACTAAGGATTGTGATCATACACAATATGTGCCGGATAACACGTTAATTAGGTTAGCTTTAGAAGTGCTGTAGGTGGATTTTGTTACCTTTTGACAAATCCTTATAGCTGCTTGCAGTCTTAATGTTAAGCTAACCAGCTGCTGGCTGTAGCTTCATATTTGGCATGCAGACACCAGTGAGGTATTGAGCTTCTCTCAGCAATAAAACACATGAGCATATATCCACCCACCCACCCAAATGTCGACATTTTCCTTTAAAAGATTTCTTTCTGTTTTCTTCTTGGCATGTTTAGTCTCCTCAAACTTTTTTTTTTTTACAGATACTTAGAGGTTAATCGATTTCCCTCTCATCTAGCACCAGCTATACCAGAACTGCCCACATTTTGACCCCACTCTCTTTTGTATAGTCTCATCCACTTATTAAACCCTGTCTAGATGCAGACTATCGGAACAGTATGGGAAGATGATTTATATCTCAAAATAGCAGAGGGTGTTCGGGTTGATTTAGGTGCTTTTCCATCTCTGCTTGGATGAGGCTACTACAGTGTAAGATTTTTTTTTCATGGATATCATTTAAATAAGGTCATGCTGTTGAGTATATATCTCTTAGAGATTCATCCTGCCTGAGATGGATGTTGTCAATCTTCTCCCTCAGAATGAAATCAGAGTGAAAAACTTATACAGCTCAAACATTATGATTTTTTTCCAGGCACAAATTCACCAGGCTCACTAGCATATAATTAATTAATATAATTAAGCCCACACAATAATTTGACATACAGCTGAAAGGGCATGAGATTATTTTAGAAATATGAAGTTATTTCAAATAAAAATTTCCTGCCATTTCAAATCTTATATTAATCAATGGCCAAACTTTACATCACTATTATTTATTTTGTCGCTGGTGCTGTGCACTCCGTATTTGCTGCCACTTTATTAGATTTGTTCAGCTGATTGTTTACAAAAAATCTAATCAGGCAACATCTGGGTGAAAATGCATTGTTGATGTCAGAGATCAAAGAAGACCAGAGTGCTTCAGAAATGATAGAAAGGTAACAATACCTCAAATAACTACCAAGGTATGCAAAGAAGATCTCTGAATGCGCATTCAACCTGGCATATCGGCTTCAGATGACAGGGTCAGAATCTGAAAACATGGATCCATTTTGCATTCTGTCAACAGTTCATGCTGCTTTTGGTGCAATGGTGTGGAGATATTTCCTTGGCATGTATTGGGCAAGCATTGTTTAAACACAACACATCCTACCTGAGTATTGTTGCTGACCAAGTCCATCCTTAAATACAGTGAAGCCATCATCTAATGGCTGCTTCCTGCCAGGGCTCAGATCATCTCAAACTGGTTTCTTGAACATGACAGTTTACTGTACACAGGCAGCCTCTACAGTTACTGGAACAGGAGATTCGGATTGTGGTTGTGCAGCCAACAAATCTGCAGAAACCCTAATGCTGTCATTTCAGTATGGCCCACATCTCTGAGAAATGTTCCCAGCAACTTGTCGAATCCCTGCTATGAAGAATTAAGGAAGGCACAAGGTGATCCAGCCTGGTACCTATTAATGTCACGGCTGGCGGGGTGAGCCGTGTGGTGTTGGAGGAAAAGGAGGACCCAAAATGCGGCAGTGACTGATGATTCGAGTGATGTTTATTTACAAGTGGTGGAGTGGCAAAAACAGGCAGTGAGGCATGACAAAACAACTGAAGAAACCTAAACTGGGAGAACTAAATGACAAACCTGAGACCATACAAAAGGGGTGCGGGGCAGAGAGACGCAGAGACAGGAACAGGAACACCATAGAACGCAGACGACACCCACTATATATACACACACACATACACAAGGTAATCGGGTAATCGCACACAGGAGGGAAGAACAGCTGATCTGAATACACATGATGACTGGAGGACACAAGCTGAACACAATGACAACAGACACAGACCGTCAGAATAGAACAGAAAATCCAGAACACGAGCCTTCAAAGTAAAGCAGGAAACACACAGACTGATTTACAACACAACACGGGGACATGAGCAGAGCACCAAGGACAGACACCAGTAGGGCTGAATATACACCAAACTTCAGGTTCAACCCTAAACTAGTACAAAATCAGAATAAACACAAAACGCTGGGTCAACGACCCAGGACCATAACAATTAAAGTGGTTGGTGATCCTATCATAAACATACCATAAAGAAAGACATCTACTTCTAGTTTTTAGAAATGTCCTGTTAAAAAGCTGGAAAAAAATGTACATAGTAGTTTAAAGCATGAAAAGACTGTTCGGTAGTTCAGTAGAAGCTCACAACAAGCACGTATAGAACTGGTTACTTCCTTGACGTGGAAGCAGCATCCATCAGCTGGTCCGTGTGGCTGTGGTGGGCTTTACAATAAACTTGACATGACAGCTGTACTACCAACAGACTCACAGAGACAATGTTAAGATGCAAATCTGTGTTATCTTTATGATATTTTCCTGGCACACTTTGGGCCCCTTGGTAACAACTAAACATTCTTTAAATGCCATAAGCCTACTTGAGTATTATTGCTGACCATGTCCATCCCTTTATGACCACAGTGTACACAACATCCAGTGACTGTACTCAAAAGTCCTCCACAGTCACAGATCTCATTTAGGATGTGGTGGAATAGGAGATTCACATCATGGATGCGTAGCTGAAAAATCTGCAGTAACTGTGTGATGCAATAATTTTAATGTGGGCCAAAATCTCTGAGGAATGTTTGTTTTTTAAATCTAAGCACACAGATAAAGTAAGGTCCAGCTTTAATTTGAAATTAAATGTCATTAAGACCAATTTTAACGTAAATGAATAAATACTAAACAAAGATGATCTGAATGTCATTCAGATTTATACATTTAACATAACTTAGAGAGACTTAAATGGAATTCAGAGATACACTAGTGCGTGACCTTATCTTTAAGCAGAGTTTATAAGACTGCAAGAAAGTGCTCCACCTCCTTCACACTATACAGAAGGTGTAATGAAGAATGGCATGAAAAATGTGTGGAATCACCTCAAAGATAGCATATGCTTTCATGACTTCAAATATTTCTTTGATGTCAGGGTTTTGCAGGTTTTTTTTTTAATTGCTTTGACAGCATTCAATTCTCACAACATTTTTGAAGTTCTCAGCTCTGAAGGTGCATCTCCCAGAATATTTCATGCAGGCAGCAAAACACTGCAGATAACTTGCAAAAAGCTGTAATGTATCCAAAGTCCTTAATTCATTTAGCAAAATGAAGTGTTTGTGTCAATGAGCGAGTCACTGCCACTAAAATGACATGTTCCTTTAGCAGTGTGTAAACCAGGGTGGTCAAAATATTTTGATATCCTGTCAGGATGACGGTGGACAACAAAAGTATGTTCCCCATCTTCTCACTTACTTACTTACTGACAGTCTTGTCCTACATGTTTACACTGACACTGAATACCACTGTTTGAGCAAATTCTTTTTCATTCCATTTTATTGAGTAGGACAAAAAAAAATCTGTGGTGTATTTCACATAACACAAACATTTAGATAATCAGAAAAGAAGCACAGTGGAAACAAATTAGAATGACTTATTACTGTGTAATTGTATCTTACAGAAATAAAACAGTGCTGAGAATACCTGGGCCTGCTGTACGCTTGACCACAGACTTTGATCAGACTCAGCAGTAGTAGCAGGGAAAGAAAGTGTCTCATTCATTCACTCTTCTACACTCTTCTTCTACTCGCCTACTTCATTAACTACACCACTGGGTTTGATTCCCTTTTGCCTTGAGATACGCTTTTTTATTCTTTGTTGGATAGATTCAGCAAAGAGCTGGAAAGGTTCTTCATATATTTTGGTCCATATTAACACGATAGCATCACACTGGTCTTGCAGATTTGCTAGCTGAACATTCATGATGCCAATCGCCCGTTTCACCACATCCCAAAGGTGCTCTATTGGATTTAGATCTGGTGACTGTGAAGACATCGAGTACCATGTTCATGGTTAGAAGAAGCCATTAGAGGATGGGTACACTGTTGTCATAAAAAGAACAAAAAGGCTAAGGGTACGTCTTTCACCATCTTTCAGTGCTGTGATTGAAGGCATTCCCCAACTGTCTGCGAATGGTATTCATAGCCATGGATCAATGGTCATGATAATTTGCATAATGATCATAAAACTGACCTCAAGGCCCATTGTTAGTAAGTGGTGCTTGTTTCGATCATTATGCATTTGTGCTGTTTATAAGGTTGGGGAAATATGCAGTCAGCTGTGAAGAAGTCACTTGGATGAGCGACGAAAAGATTTCTCCCACTGGAAACGCTGCATCCAGATGAACAGAATGAACTTTTTAGGATCGCCCACACTATTACACCACCAGTAGCAGCTGGATCTGGAAGGATGGTTTAATGCTACCATGGTATTTATGCCAAATTCTGAAATCTAGACTCATCAGAGTCATCATCAATCGTCTATTTTGAAGTTTGGCCATTCTTTTCTGAACCATAACATTAACATTTTTGCCCACAGAACTGCTGCTTACTGGGTATTTCAGTATTAGCGGTTTCTGAAATACTTGGACCAGCCAATCCGGCACCAACAACTGTGTTCTATGTTTAAAGTCACTTAAATCACTGTTCTTCCACATTCCGATGTTCAGTTTCTCTTCAGCAGGTCATCTTGACTGTGTCTGCCTGTTAAAATGCACTTTGATACTGCGACTGGCGATTTGATATCAACAAGCAGTTGAACAGGTATACGTAATGATGTGGCCAATACGTGTATATTCTGCTGTCTTCTCCTTGTTACACCCCCACATTCCTATAATCCTGCTCTTCACAGATAAGCCTTTGCCAACATAAATGTTTATCTGAGCACTCGCCTTGTTCACAAATAACTGTAACTCAATTGCACTTAAAGTTTTTCTCAGTTGCATTGGCCCAATTCCTGAATGATACTTGAATTTTGCAAAATAATATGTGAAATCCTTCAACAAGGTCATTTTGTGCACATTGGAAAGAACGTTTCACATTCTTTGCAAGCGTTTGTAAATGTTGTACACACGAAAAGAAATGACTAAGTGCAGTTCTTTTGCTTTGCAAAGTAAAATATGAAACACTCTCGGGATTGTTAGCGTATTCATTTTGATACACAGTAGCGAGTAATTCTTCTATTCTTTTCTTCTCAGAAAAATAACAGTGTTGTACAGTAAGTGTTCATTGTCAGTGAGCTTGCTTAGGACAAGACCTTTAGGAAATTAGAAGATGAAACCTCATGAGAACTTTTAGTTTTTGTGGCAATCATTTATTAATGCAAAAACAAAACAAAAACTGAAAGAAATGAAAGTCAAGATGGTTGGAAGGGTGTGAACTGTGAAAGGGGTCAAAGGAAACATAATAATAATAATGGATACTTTATTGATCCCCATGGGGAAATTACTTGTTTTTCTCTGCATTTGACCCATTCACTCTGTGAAGCAGTGGGCAGCCCACTAAGCAGGCGCCCGGGGAGCAGTGTGTAGGGACGGTACCTTGCTCAGGGGTACCTCAGGGTAGCCGTTAAGTGGATTCGAACCGCCGACCTTCCGATCATGGGGCGACCACTTTACCTACTGAGCTATCCCTGCAAAACATGCAACAGGCAACATTTCTTTGTTCTTATCTTTCTCACACGATCAATAGAAGTGAAAGGGGAAACATTTTAAACACCTCCCCTTTCAAGTCCAACTTATTCTGTTTGAAGTCGGTATTGTAGTACTTAAAACAAGTGAGAGTGTGTTGGTATCTACACTCAGCTCCTCGTAGACTTGAAGAAATGCTATATTTTACAAGCGCACATGAAGAAGTTTACTTTTGATATATGAAGGGTCTAAATATGTCTACATCAAATGATAAGAACAGCTTACTGTATGCCTATGATAATGTGGTATTACAATAAAACTGTGCTGTAATGGAAAAAAAAGAGCTAGAAGCGTTAGACACATTATGAAACTAATGAGAACACCACTTTTGTCACTTGAGTTCCAGAGTTGTTAGCAACTTTGAGTCAAGATGCATCACTTAAAATTAGATGTGGCAAGAATTTTATGTTTTTATTTACCTTTCAGCACTACTACAGTTTCATAATCATACATATCACTGAAACAATGCACAGTAGTTTCTTTTTCTTTACCTATATCACAAATTAAATTCCTGAAATCTACTTCTCATTTAGAAGTCTGCACACTGCAGGAGACTGATGATCTCTTGTATTTCTCAGTTCAGTACCTTGTTGCAGTCACTTCGTCTGAAGTTGAACTTTATGGAGCTTTCTGGTAAAGCCAAGACACAGCCGGGTCTGTATCTTACTGAAATACACAATCGGAAAGTGCGAAGAGCTTCTGAGTATCCTGAATACCTCTGGCTGAGAATGATTTTACATGCCCATATCAGTGTGTGTTCCTGCCGTGTAGCTTGGTTTCAGACAGGTGCTGCATGCTCCAGCGCTGGACACACATCGCCTGTGAAGATGAAAACTCTCCAGTAGAGGCAAAGCAGAAAGCTTTGTGTTGGCTGAGGTCAATATAAACTGTTTGGGACTCCCAGGATCTTTCAATAGAAAGAGTCAACAGAGCTGTTTATAATTCTTTAGGCTGAGCTTCATTCTGTGTTCTTCCATGTCCAGGCCTTGCAGGGTCTGTTGCAGAGTATGGGATAACTGCCTGCCAGAATAATATCATCCACATTTTTCCAGTGGTCACTTCCATTCTGTTAATCGTTGCAAAAAGATGATGGGCCCTAGTACAATTATCTTCAGATAT
Source organism: Aulonocara stuartgranti (assembly GCF_965226115.1). NCBI lineage: Eukaryota > Metazoa > Chordata > Actinopteri > Cichliformes > Cichlidae > Aulonocara > Aulonocara stuartgranti. The sequence continues at coordinate 13,205,882 of NC_138950.1, read as the reverse complement.
GGGGTATTTCCAACTGGAGAGGTGTCCCTGGTAGCGTACTTTCTGACAGTGGTCTGTTATAATGCTGCAGATCCATGAAATTAGGCCTGCTTTCATTTCAAGATCGAGGAGGCATTGTACTGCCACTGTTTGATCTAGACCATCAAAGACCTTGGCAAAATGTGTTGTAATTAGACTGCATACTGAGCTCCTAACATCACATGATGTATATACTATATGATTTGCTGACATCGCTTAAAAAAAAATTATCAGAAGCTGATAGCCTTACTGAGACTAGTTCCATCCTCATACATCCAGTCATCTTTTTGGGGTTTTTTTTTTTTTTTTTTTTTTTGTTGTTGTTTTTTTACGTTATCTTACTTCTTGGTTTGCTGGAACAACACCCACAGAGCAATTGCCCAGGTGACACACAGCAGTCCCTAAAGCTCCTGATTTCCATTTCATTTGGGTTTATTGAATTGTATAAAATCCCTATTTTAATCAGAGAAACTGAAGTATAATTGTCTTTCCATCCTTTGTCTTGTCTTGACTATTTTTAGTGGGTTTATTTCTTGTTTTTATGTGATTTCTTCATTATTTTTTAAATACGTATAACATATGATTTCATACTGTATTCAGATTTGAACACATTTGGGGTTTTTTTAACATAAACAATTAATTTAGTTTTTGACAATTTTGAAATGTTTATTAATTACCAGATTTTCCCTCAAAATGTTTTCTGCCAATTGACTAATCAGCTAAACACTTTATCTCGGTATGGGTTGAGAAAGAAATGTTTGCCCAGGCTCAGGTAAAAACAATTAGACAGAATAAGACTAGCTGTTTCCCACTGATTTGAGCCTATTAGCTGAGGTAAATGGTAAGTGGCTGTAGCCATTAAAGTCAGACTAATCTTCATATCGCCCCTTCTTTTGATGATAGTAAATAGGGATGTTTTTCAACTATCCCCCAATTAAGTTACTACTTAAAATTTGGGGGTAATGTCTGTGTAACAACAGTAGATTTTGAAGGGGACTCTACGGAAACCTTTCTGTTTCTGTTACAAAGCACTGTTTTTTAAATCCTGGCTCTCATGCAGATTACATTCTTTCCTTTTCACTGATTTTGTGTTCTATACCTCCACGTGTCAGTTTTCCAAATAGATTTCCTAACGTTGTGCAATTGCTTTTCAGCGCTGTGTTGAATTTGAACTTAGTTCTCTTTTAGTCAGTGCCTGACTGTGTTTAGCCCACACCTTATTTTGGCATCAATCTAAAGGCACATTCAAAACCCCACTGAAGTTATAGTAGGAGCTGGAGCCAACGAACCATGGCAGAGTTAACTTCCAGGTTGGCTTGCAGGATAATAGCCCGGCTGGACTCAAGTGCCTTGTCAAGGCCATAACACTGGTCACATAAACACTGCACAATGGGAAGAAAGGGGTGGGGGGATGTTAAACTAAGACTACATGGGCAGACACACACAAACGTAGATCTATTTGTGGTACCTAATAACAGCAGTATGCCCAAAATATGAAACAACACACAAGTGAAGATAACACATTGCATTTAATGTATAGCACTAAAATGCAGTGTGCTTGTGTGTGCATTCAGTCCAACAGCTGTTTTTAGATCCAGATGTACCACTAAAAAATGCAAACGATCGTCTTTTTTTCAGTAAAGATGCATTTTGTGCATCTCATCTTTTTTAATGCAGCATTTTTTTTTTTCATTTTCAGTATTGCAGAGAGAATGTTGAAGGCAGTTTGATGACAGAGAGCAGTGTTCTATCCAAGGGTTTGAAATGGGGTTTGAGTATGTTAGAGGCTTGTCATACACTTTGAGTGAAATCCAAAGTGACAGGCTTCCTGAAAGACCCAAGATCTGATGCAAACTGTCACTGCACATTATAGAAGCTGGCGCATGCTAAGCTCGGTTTACAGCATGTTTGGGTTGTCTGCAGTGTGAGTCTCAAAATTACACTGTTACTCTGATTGTTAATAAGTTTGTATAAGTAACGACTAGAGCATTTGGGGAGGAGGCTGTTTGCTTGCATTTTTGATGGATTTATAACACTATACAGCTATTTGCCACCTGTTCAGTTGGAACATCTGTGTTGAACTCATTTCCCGTCATTATCAGATTGCAATTTTGGTGTATTTCTGGGTTCTGTTGCAATAATTTGTCTGTTATTGTGGTGTAGCAATGAGGCATAGTAACCGTGCATGCGCGCGTGTTTTGAAGGTGATGGGAAAGAAAACCATTTAGCATGTCACATATGGTCAGTGAATTTTCATGTTCGGATTCACTTGTCAGATGTCATTAAATGGTGACGTTTAACACAAATAGTCAAGGTTTTGTGGAATTGTTTCAACCAATTTGGACTGCTTTTAGAATAAAAACAAGAGGGCGTGGGGGCGCATACGAAGACATGAGCCAAAAGCATAAGAACAACCTAAAGATCGGGATAAGAGTACTACTTTTATTTGGTATTGCACACCCCATGATACACTGATGCATGCGATCTAGTCTACCGCTGGTTCCAATTCGGATTTAATTAAATATATCTTCACAGTGTCCAGAAACAAAGAAATTTGTGGAAAAACAGGGGAAAATATGAAAAAACAAATAGAAAAAATGTATGCAATTTGCTGAGCTCTGTAGGTGAGACTTCTTTTTTTTTTTTTTATAGAATAACCAAGGGAGAGAATTTGCTGGAAACCAACATAGGAAACAAAAAAGAAAAACAATCAATCAAACATGAACCATATCAGATTCAGTATATATCACTGCAGTTGTTTTTGTCTGCGAGGCAGACCTCCCATCCAGCTGGAGGGTTGGGTCATAGTTAGTTAGGTTTACAGCCAGAAACAATGGGTGCAGAATGGAAATCTATTATCCACTCCTTTTTTTCCCCAAATTGCACCTCTTTACAAAAGTAATCAACATTAGTTATCATTCATTCTTAATTGCTTTTGTACAGTGTCCACACATGAATTATACAGTAAAAGCAAAAGAATCTGTTGAGGCAGATTTACAGAAGAGGTATACTGCCCCCAAATGTCAGAAAGACCAAATTACATGCTCAGGATTTTCTCAGGTTTTATTTCAGTGCTGTAATCTTTTTACAACCCTAGATGGCAGCAGATATCTAATATGTATTTTTAAATAACATTTCATTTTCAACTTGAGAATTAGTTTTCTTTTAGGCTAAAACACTTTAAGGCTCAAAACAAATTATTTACGTCTTACACTGTTTAAAGGTGTCTCAAATAGGATCCCACATTTTGTGATGTTCAGATGTTTGATTCTTATTTTATTTCTTTATTTATTCCCTAAAGTAAATGTTATAAAAAAAGGTGTTTGAAGATATACGCACTTAGACTCCACCATGAGACAATTTTCATGTGTTAATAATGTCGATTTTGAGCCTCTCAAAACTGTTCAAGCTATTTTGACTGGAAAATGTTCGTTGCACTTAGATGTCATTCATTCATTTGTGGGGTTTAGACTCTGTCAACTTGTGGTCACAGAATGTAGTTTCTTACAATGTGAGTTATGCAAACGAGGTAGAAACAAAATGCCGTCACTGGACTGGCAGGAAAAAACACTAGACTATGAGAGGAACTATGCCCGCTTTGTACTTGGCGATGATGAAACCTGGTTAGAGCATTGCAATGACATCTGGCAATAACACTTAATGTCTACAGTGGTGACAGCAGGCTTGCAGTTTGAATCTGTTCAAAGAAGAATGAAATCTTTATGATGGGCAAGCTGCACGGGAGTGGACACAGCATCCTTTTTTCCTGTTACATAATGAATATGCATATGGCTTAGTCTGTGTCTGTCTATGTGCGCACTGATGTGTGTGGTTGTATGTGAGCTTAGTCAGACTCCTCCAGATTTCTGCCTACGTAGATTAATATCTGCACTTCACAAAGGAGCCCTGTGTGCCTTGCAGGACAGACTTTCAGGACAATGAGTCCACTGTGTGACAACACCATCTCTCACTGAAGCTAACTGATACGCACCCTTTAGTTCTGAGATTATAGGAAGCACAATCTTTCTGCACTAAAGGTGATAATTGAATGACAGAGCTTCCCAGGTTTTCTCAAGGCTTTTCAAAGATTCATTCCTCTGCACTGCAGAACATTCAACTAGAAAAGCCAATACTGTTGCTTTGACACCTGTACCTCTACTTTTGGTCTGCTTTCAGTGTAGGCAGCCCGTTTATAGCTCAAAACCACAGGATTTTTAAAAAAGTATATATGATTTATAATGGTCTAAGAAAAGTGCTGTTGGTTATATCAACAAATCCTTATTGAAGTTTGGTGCTTTCACAGGCCATGATGCTGTATTTCTACAAGCCTGCCTGATCCACAGCATGTTTTTGTTCTCCTCTGTCTGAAATGCACAGTAATTGAATATGATCCTGAGAGAAAAAGCCGAGGCTCGGTGGGAAGAAGAAGGCGGTTTTAAAATAATGCTATCCTGGAACGGTGGATTCCCAGTTTATCTCATTAGTCACGCTGATGTCCACAGAACATGTCGTCCACCTCCCTGCGGAAATGACCTCTTGTTACATTCCCCTAAAAGTCCAGGGGATGCAGGGAGGTAACAAAAAATGTCCTTGTTGAAAAAAAAGAAGACAAAGAGGCAAGATTTGGATGCCTGTTAATCAGGAGGTATTGGGGGTCATCTAAAAATCAAAAGGTTAGTTTGCATGTAAAAATATCCCTTGGGCAAGATACTGAACTCTGACTTACAGTGTAGTCACTGTAGTGTAAATGGGCAAATGTTAGATTAAAAGCACGTAGGCTTACAAAAAGGTGTGAATGAGTGTATAAAGGCTTGGAGTCAAAAGAGTGCTCAAAAGCACTATATAATTACCATTCCATTAACCAGTAAAGTAAAGCTTTTTACATAATAATGACAGTCAAGCTGCCATCATCATCAAAAGAAAGAAAACATAAGTTGGTCACAAAATAAAAGAGTAAGTTAAATAGGTAAACCACCACCAACAACCTCCTCTCCAGAGAGCAGGAGTAAGCAGCCGCGACACACCAGGCTCTCTGGCACTGGAGCTTTGGAGCTCGCCTCTCTCTGGCCTAATTGCTGAGTAGACTCAGCGGCAGGGAAGGGTGCACCTGAGGCTGGAGCGAGAACAAGGCACACTTGCTAGGGGAAAATCACAGCAGGGCTTGGGCTGTAACACCTCTGCTTTTCTCTCATGACCCAGAAACCAATGTCCATGTCAGTACTGAATGTTGTCTTCTGTTACAGTAGTGGAGGAGGTAATTGAAGCTATTTTAAAACCTCCTACAGTAGAGACTGTCCACATGGATCCTCTACTGGAGGCTACAGATAGATAGATAGATAGATAGATAGATAGATAGATAGATAGATAGTATATACACTAGTATGGTTCAACAATGGAAAAAATAGATGTAAAGTGCTCCACATGTGTGTGTCCATGTAGGTGTGAGTTCAAGAGAGTCCGTGTGTGGTCATGGCTCACATGGGTGAAGAGGATGAGAAGAGGCGGGAGAGAGAAAAAGTGAGAGAGACTGTAAAAGGGAGGGACAGAAAAAAGAAAAAAAATACCCCCTCACAGGCCGGTGTGTAATGAAACATATGTTTTGCGTTGGAGAGAGATGTGTGTGCATGCAAGCGTGAATTGTGTTTTTGAAATGACTGTGTATTTAATCCTACGCTTCTCTGTGTAAAAGTGAGGAGAATGAAGCACAGTTTAAGCATGTACAGTCTTATACTACTACTATTAATACTACTACTACTATTACAACTGTATGCTTTTTAGCATGAGAGATGAAAACGTAATAGGTCTTGACATGGTTTAGAGAGGGATTCTGGGTAATTTGAGTAGATAAAAGAGCACGTTATGGGCGAATTACCACAAACAGACAGCATATTTCAGTTTAACAAAAAATTGAGTTGATAGCTCGGTGAGAACACAGGAGCACAATTTTTTTTTACCAAATGATTTTTTTATGAGGAAGATCAGGACATGTGGCAGTTCATGGTATGGTGCCACGCAGAAGATGAGAGGAATGCGGAGTTAAAAGCACGACACTGTTAATGCTGGGCAGATTACTCAGATGGCATGATGTTGTTTGTTCTCTTCAGACTAATTGAAAATAATGTCTCCAGTTAGGCATTTTAATTAATTAACATCAAGGAATTTAGCTGACTGAACCTATGAGATCTCATAATCGTAAATAATTACTCAGCCAGTAGATTTCTCCATTTAAAAAGAAACCACTTGAAGATTTCTTGGGAATTCATACGATACTGAGCTCCTACGTTAACAAGATAACCTAAAAATAAAAACCCGAACTCCACGCCCACCCTCCTTCACAAGTTGCTTATTAGTCGATGGAAAGAGCAAAGCAGGAAGGGAGTGAAAATTCTGAGGCCGGACTCCCAGTGGTGGTATGTTTGGAGGGAATTGCTTGTAAAAGGGTGGGTTAAGGAAAATATGCCAGATATAACCACAGTGCAATTTCAGTGAGCCCACAGATTGATTTGGGTTTATTACACTGTGGCCAACTGCATGTCTTTGCTGGCCAGCAATGAAAATATAAAGCAAACCGCCCTCTCAGGAGGCCTGAGAGGGTGGTGCTCATGGCTACCGATCATCCCTGCTGTGCAAGCAAACAAGCATCTTTTACCCTGCATCGCTCTCAGGTGGCATTCACTTTACAACCTATATAAAAGGCTCCCTTTGGTCATTTGTGGGGGTAACCTGTGGGGTGAGTAGTACTTCAAATATGTCAAAGCAAATGCCTGTGGTTTAACATGCAGCATTTCAAATATGTGTGACACAAAACAGAGTTGGAAGAGATCCAAATGATCAATATTTCACTGTAAATTATAAGCCAATGTGTATAACACTGTAATTAGTTTATCTGGCGCACAGAGGGTAAGATATCAGTGGTGTTGTCGCCACAGTTGTACTACAAGCCCTATTATTTCTGTGAATAGCGGGCTGGGTTTAATAAAGACCAGAGGAGTCTCAGTTCGACAGATGGATTTAATAATTCTCCACAAAAATTATATTTGTGGCAGTGAGATAAAAGCTTTGAAACTGCATTTGGACTAACATGAAGGAAAATAAACTTTTCAAGAAGCAAAACTGATTTGGAGAAAATAGGGAAAAAAGGACATTTGAAGGTCTTCTTTTGGTGTGCAGTCAAAATACAATAGTTGATAATAAACGGTGTCTCTTTAATGATTAATAAATCCTTAACTAATGCAGCAGTAGCAAATTGGGCATTCACATGTTGTGAAATTCCTACTGACTGATGCTTTTTCTTTGTATTTCATAATTAGCCTATGCAATTACAGATGTTGGCAATCCGTTAATGGTTGTGTAGTTAATGAATTTTAGTTTAGATTCTCTACAGCCTTTTTATGTACCATGATTACAGTCAAAGGGAAATGTCAATTCCTTACAAGTAAGGTTGCAAAATATGGTGATGACTTTGGCTCTAATATGTACAACTCACAATAGTAAGACATAACTATCACAATATCCTAGTCCCAAGCATTTTTCTATTTTATTTTTATAATTATTATTTGTGTTATCAGTCCAGAGTTAAAATATATTCTGTTTGCTATCAAATAAGACTGGCAAAGCAGAAAATCCTTGCGCATAGCAAGCTGCAAAAGAAATCAATTATTTGAATTCAGTAAAATTAATTTGTAATAACTGGCCAACAACCATCTTTCCCTAAAGCAATGTAAAACTAAAAGAAACCCTTAAAGTTATTAATTACAATTGCTTATAAAGGGTGCCTTGTTATGTATCTTACCGTAGGGGGGGACACCGATATAAAAAAAATACACTAAACAGCTCTGCATTTCACACTTTTACTTGCTTTACCATATTTTGAAACAATCTTATATATGCTATATTTCAACTTAAATTTTTCATTGTTATGATTATTTGCAGCTGTTCCCCTGCTTCCCGTTGATACCCACGCACTAGTTACAGGAGGTGCTTTATTCCGGCTCTGCGGAGTAATTCAAGTGTGTGAAAAGGCTCCGCTTGTCAGTCAGACTTTGAACTGTGCACTGGCGCTCATCGCTGCTAATCTCTGACCGCTGCTTGTCATCAACAACGCTGCCGCTGACACTTATTCCCGACGAGCTCAGTTCTGTAGATTAGGATGAACAGTCGCTAACAGGGGCAGGAAACCCGAGGGCACTACCGTAGGGACCGAGCGGAGATTAAACGTTAGCTACACCGTTTAACGTTCACGTTACTCGGGAGTTGCGATGGTCCAGACAAGGGATATTTTTTTAGCCTTGCTTCTCGTGAGCTGTACAGGTAAGGAAAAAAATCTCACATTTGAATCAAAGTCATCGCTTTTAAGACAGACGTGTTTTTGTTGGTGTTTTGCCATGAATCCCCTTCTATTTCCACCCTTAAAAAAAAAAAGTGACCAGGACCGCAGGCATCTCCTCGCCACCTCCGCCCGCAGGCACTCATTTAGCAGGTGCGACGGTAACGGCACTGCGACTGCTGCTAATTAGCCTACTGACGAGCTGTTTATTTATTTTCTCTTATAAGTAAAAACAGCTTAAAGCTGCCAGCTGCTAATGTGTTACACACTCCCATACATTCAGAGGGGGAGCTTCACTTTGCGTGACCAGCCTGCTCGCTGACTTCGCATAATTGTACATTGAATAAAATATGACACCGAAGAAGAAGAAGAGCCTTTAAATTTATATTGGAGTGGATAGGAGCAGCATGGGAAAAGGGATTTGCAGGGGTGGCATGCATTTCTCTGCATTTGTAGTCGTGTTGATGTGGGCCGTTCTCTTAGCTTGGATGGGACGTGTTTGTTGTTGATGGGGAGTGATGCTGGGCTCTCTGTGTTTGTAGACACACACACACAGAACGGGATACGCACTGAATCACGGGCTTCTGGGTTGAGTCACGGCATCTCAGGTAAAGGTATAATCTGCATAAAAAAATAAAACGCATTTTGGCAGGTACCTCTTCATGTGTACAGGTGCGATGGTAGCATTGAGAAGACGATGATGACTGGATGAAGTGCATGGGCAGTCTGTGAGGGACAGTGTTTGGTCTCTCTGGCACACTGATGCATAGCAAGCACAACTTCTACTCTGAATCATCTGTTATGTAATCTGATGCCACGATAAAGGCTTTGAAATGAGATCCTCTAAGTTGGTAAAATGTGTCGTTATGTAAGTGTAATTGAGGGAGTTTTGTGTGAAATTACATTTTAATAACATCTGCCCGCCCCCCCCTTTTTATTAACCTTAGTGATTTCACACGTGAGGTGCTTATGTATGAAGTAGTACTCTTAGCTACCCTCACAGGGGCTCAGGATTTTCGTGGGATAGCCTTTTAATCCTTTATGTGCAATCCAGTATGTGCAGGGGTGTTCCTCCATCAGGAGAGGAAAACGCAGAGGGAGTGGAGCTCTCCCTGCTCTGTAATGGTAAACTCTCTTGCAGTATTACAAAATATTAGGTAAAATAATAATAAGACCTCGATTGCTGGATTAAATTTTCTCTTGTAGAACCATTTGAAGTAGGAGGAAGTAGCAGTAGGAGGAGGTAGTATTTTTATGATGTAATGGAGCAAGTATTTATGTTAACCTCTTAGCATATTTGATTTCAGTAGTTGAGGTGAATGTAGACTTGTGGACTTCCTCTTGGCTCTGTTTTTGACTTTAGAAAACCTATTTCATAACAGGAGAGTTCAGCCAATCACACATCCTTTTCATACCTCATCGGGAGAAACAACAAATTCCATTTTGGTGGTGTAGTGGGTTAAACAGAGGTCCTTTCACCCACGAGAGCTGCGTTTAGATCTCCATCATTGTGTGAAAATCATAATTACAGTAATTTTGGTCAGTATTAAACTCACAATTACCTAACACAGTTGGACAGATTTTGTAAAAGCAGTGTATTGGAAAAAAAACTTTTCTTTTATTGAAGTTGATTGCTTAAAACTTATTATAATTATGTGAGATTTATCTGTCATTCCATTTTCTTCTGCTTCGGGGGCTGTCCGAGCTTTCATAGTGGAAGCAGCATGATATACCCTGGACCAGGGGTGCCCAATCCCGGTCCTCGAGAGCTACTGTCCTGCAGCTTTTAGATGCATCCTTGTTCCCACACACCTGAATCAAATGAATGGCTTGTTATCAGGCCTTTGCCAAACATGATGGCATGCTGAAGAGATCAAACCATTTGATTCAGCTGTGTTGGAGTAGGGATGCATCTAAAAGCTGCAGGATAGTAGCTCTCGAGGACCAGGATTGGGCACCCCTGCCCTGGACAGTTCGCCAGTCTATCACAAGACAAAACTGACTAACTATATATATAAATGTGAAATTAACCAAATCTGCCACTCTCTCATGGGGAGTAAATTTTGACTGAGAGGCCATATTGATTGAAGGGGCTGTGCTGAAAGGCAAAGTAAGGAAGCACAATAATTGTATAGTAATTGTTGAAAGCCAAAAATTAAACTTAATTGCACAGTCCTAGTCGCAGTGCTAGTGAAGTAAAAAGTCAGTGTTTTTTAAAAAAAATTTGTATAGGGCTGCTCGATTATGGCAAAAATGATAATCACGATTATTTTCACTGAAATTGAGATCTTGATTATTTGACGATATTTATTTAACCCTTACGACCTACTATAGAACCAAGTCCGCCAGAGCTTATATTATTTTTTTTACATGTTGTAGTGCCATTTGTGGGAGCATTTCAAGTTGCTATACAACTATTATAGCCCATATTTTAATAATATGTATGCGTTAAGTCCATAGTAACTACATTAATTGCAAAAAAGTGCAATAAACTACAAAAAAATTAAATCATTTTTGTTTTGTTTTTTACATATATTTCTACTTGGAGAAATTTAAGAGGTTTATCCCTCAAAACTTTAAATACAAAAAAGTTGCAAAAAATAGTTTCCCACCACACGAAATTTATTTTGAGTGTCTTTATAGTTTTATTTTGGAGATACACCAATTTTTATATACTGCAGGAAAAACGAAAAAACAATCCTATGATGCAAATTTGCAAAGAAAACAGCAGGTGCATCAAAATAAACTATTTCCAGCAGTGCAATTCGAGTTCTAAGCATCCCAGCAACTATTCAGAAAAGTCAAACATGACTTATAAAACACCAGTATAGGCTTTTAAGGCCTACAAGTAAAAAACTACATTTTCCGCGAAAATGACGTCACTTCTGGTTTTGGGCAGGAAATGGCGGACATGCGCGATAATTCGCACTGACGTCTGTTTCACTGTGGGAAGTGTTAGGAACAGCTGATCGGATCGGCAAAGCCTGTTTCTGGAATATTATGTTTTTGTTCCTGCAAGCGCTTTTTATGCAATTTTTGCAAAGCTTTATGTGGAAGGAAACCGTGACCGAGGACAAGCTGATGTCATAAGATGTAAGTACAACTCCTCTGGTTTCATATGCAAAAAAAAATTATTGTGCTAGCTTACAGGGCTCAGGGTTCTTCAGGGATTTAAAAATAGTTACACAAAACTGAGCGTGCAGCTCTGACCGGCTTTAAAGGGTTAACAATAACAATGTATTGAATAATGACTTTATAAAATAATAGAAAATAGTGTGCAACACCACTGAAGTTTTTTTTTTTTAACCTCTCTTTTCAACCAACAGCAGTCACTCTCCTCTCCAAATAACTTCTGCTTAGCTTTCCGAGCTTCCCTCGGGTCCTCTTAATCAGCGGTCTCCACCCTTTTTTGCGCCACGGACCGGTTTATGCCCGACAATATTTTCACGGACCGGCCTTTAAGGTGTCGCGGATAAATGAGGGAGGGGCTAATAATCGGCTCAGTCATTTTTAATGATCGTTGAAAGCCCAGATCGTAATCGTGATTAAAATTCGATTAATTGAGCAGCCCTAAATTTGTATGTCCTTACCTTTGCTAGTGTTTTTCTGATGGGAGGAGCTTAGAACCATCCACAGAATAAAACAATGGAAGTAGATTCGGGGTGTGAAAAATGAAACAGACACAGACGTGCCTTAAACCTATATTTTTTTTAAATGGCTACCAGTGGGTGGTTGCGCTTGCAAACACTTGCAATCCTATTCACGTTTCATCATAAGCACATTGCGCAAGAGCTGTCCCCCTGTATCAGACAACTCCTTTCTTTGGCACAAGAGAAAATCTAATCCAGTGGTCAGTTTCCTGTTATTTTACCTACAATTGTCTAATATATGCAAGAACGTTGCAATTACAGAGCACGCAGGGCTCCAGTCATTCTGTTTTTCTCTTATGATGGAGGAACACCCTTGCACATACTGGATTGCACATAAAGCGTTAAAAGGCTTTCCCACAAAAATCCTGAGCCCATGTGAGGGTAGCTAAGACTACTTCTTCTTGACATGACCTTCGACACTCTACTCACATAGTCATTGTTTACATACAGATTATCTTTTTTTTTTTGTGCTGTACCAAAAAGCTCCTTGTGATTGCTTTGTTCAGCAGCAGATTGCTGCAGTCAACTGTAGTTTGTATAGAACATGTTGGTTTGCCTGCAAACACTCACCAGTTACTACCCAAGTGCTGTTAAACTTGAATGAACTTCAAGAAATGAAGAATGTTCATCTTCAAAGTAAAAGTTGTGCCTCAGTGCTGCAACCAACACGTTTCAAAAGTCACATCATATACTTTTAAGGCTAGTGTTTGCAGACAATTCCCCGTCTTCCACACAAACTACAGTTAACTGCAGCAATCTGCTAGCAAATCGGTTGGGTAATACATAGTTCTACCTTGTGACTGATGGCCTTCAGATGAGCACCAATTGGTCTCTAGGCCTGTGTGACTGAGAGTTTACTCACTTGACCCTGAAGCGTCACACATCCAAAATAGAAAACAAGTTATTGTCACATGGTTAGACAAGGAAAGACCTCATAAATAATTAAAGCAGCTTGAGATCCAACAGACTTCAGTAAAAGTCTGGAAAATGTCCCTAGACTTAACTTCCGTACAAACTTTACTGCTGGGTTTCTGGTCCCATTAACTCATTTTGGATCATTTTCAATGAAAAATATTCCAAAGACTTAATCATGCTATCTTTCACAAGAAGGATTATCCAGGCTATTCTCATTGACTAATGACTTAGCCAATGACTGTGCAGTTCCATAGTCTGATCCGCCCACTTCGAAACTCCAGCACGGTGAAGATGAATATGTGCATCTCAAGGCTTAACAAACCAATGGGTGATGCCACAGGCGCTTCACCCATCTTTTATACTGTCTGCGCTTAGAACAGAGGGGAAACAAGAGCAATCCTTTTTTTATTTTATTTTTCAAATTTCTGCATAGTGTATTTTAGTAAGTTAGACACAGATGTATTGCTTATTATATAGCATAATAAATCATAGGCGCCCGTGAGTAACTTCAGAAAATCAGAGTAATGAAATGATAGTGTTAGATGAACTAAAAAAAGTTCTTAACATTTTAATAACATGTGCATAATTAAAGCAGCTTTAAACTCTGGAAGTGTCTCTTCTGCTTGATGGAGAATATTTGTTTTTGTATTATTCAGTCTAGCCAAGGCTGATAAAATAATATTTGAGATCATATAATGGTTAATCTAGAGGTTAAGTTTTGGCAATTAAACAAATGTATTGATGTTACAGATTGCTTAAGGTTGCAACAAAAAAGGGGTTAATTTATGATTTAACTAGTTTAGTTACAAAAAGACGTGGGTGGGTGAGCTTTAAGTATGTTGAGACAGCCTAAGTCTCTGCCATTTGGAGGAGAAAGACTATGCGGGTACGCTTCTTATTGAGGTTTCTCATGTGATGCTCGCTGTCACTGGGTGAAATCGACTGAAAAGGAGTGCACCAAAAACCTCCTAGTGATTGCTTTTTTGGCAAGATGAATTCCTGTGTGATCTTGTGAATCCTGCAAGAATTTAATTATCATGCAATGTAAGGTTTATATTAACAGTGATGGGTTGAAACTTACCTCATGTGCATATTATTAAAGTAAATAATTGTGATTCTGCTGCCTGGAATTTGATTTTATTTGGAAAATAAACTTGTCAGACTTGGACAAACTATGTAATATTGATATTGTTTCTAAAAACCTTTCCCTCAAACATCTTTGGCATTTTTCATTGCGTAAATATTTTGGCCTCATTTTAAGGTAATATATGTCAGCCCAGCCAACTAATTGGTTAGATGGACAATTTGGGGTTTGGTTTTGGTTTTGGTTCTGGTTCAGCTCCTGATGCTACGCTGGTAATTCACATTCAACATAGAGTTATGCACAACAGTGGATAATGTAGAGTTATTAAAGCTACGTTAAGTATGGATATAACAGTTACAGGGTACATGTTTTTCACTTCTTATTTTCCACTTCATTGCACTGATAATCATGGTCTATATTCAGTGTATCTGAGTGTAAACTGTCATAACTTCATGATTTATGACTCATAAACTAGTCACATTCTCACATAACTCATATGGCATCACCGAAGCAAAATATTTTTTACATTTCTTTCATTAAAGTATAAAAAAAAGGTACTTTAAAATAGCACTTTTGAACTTCGAGCATGTAAATCAAAGAAAATCTTAATCTTTTTACAGATGATTATATGGTGTAGTTGCAGTATTAGTGACTGAACTGAGATTGAGGAAGGATTAACCCTCTTTCTATATCTCTTTCCCACTCCTGATGGCTGCATGCTCAATGGGCCCGTTGAGCTGCTTGACATGATTATTAATTGATCCTCTTTGAACTGATAACTGGGATATGGAATCATTTCAGAAAATGAAACATAGCCTCGGAACTTAAAGTGAGAGAATTTAAGGAGAATTGGGCAAGATAAGAAATGACTTCCCAGTGTCCTCAATGTGTGAAACTGATGAATGAAGTGCAGTTCTGCAGTTTGACCCTGCAGTTTGGATCCTTTGACTATGCAAATGTGCCTCTCTGGTTTACAGCAGGATTGTTTCACTTAGCTTGTGTTACATCATCAGTCAGATCATGTGGAAATCATGACATTGCTCCATGCTGCACCATACAAAGCAAGATGGAAGCATAGACGACTCTAGGCTGACTAACAAAAGCTCCAGACTTCTGACTTAGCTTCATGAGGGAAAAAATCCAATAGTTCCATCTTAATAAAGCCAGTAGATTGTGGCACATTGTGTACTGGCAGCACTGTTTGCCATATTGAGATTTTATTTGGGACGTCCACTAAAATAGATTTCCCTCCCCCAAAACACACACTACAGTCACCTACGTGACTACAACCAATCATTTTACAAAATTATATAACCCCACTGAGAACAGAGGCCTTAACAGTGTGTCTCTGGCCTAATACCGTTTGTATCTTGGTTCAGCATAGTCATACCTTGCACAAAGACGATAGTTCCATACAATCAGGACTCCAGCTTCTGTTTTTGTTATTGTTAAAGTTCTTTTTGATCTTGTCTGATATAATATTTAGAATTTCAAAATAATTGTCTTTAAATTGTTTGTGTTGCCAGCTAGCGTCAGTCATTTGTTGATGTTAAAAGGATGTTATTCAAGCTCAAATGAAAGATTATTTGGCAATTTTCTTTGGATAACTAAATTTAACAATTATCTAAATGTGTAATTTTGATAAATTCATCTTTTTTGTGGACATTATATAGGGTTTCTTGACTGCCCTATATAATGCCCCCAACATATTAAACCAAATGTCTTTGATTGACTGTGACCAGGATGGACAAGATTAGAAATGAGTATTTCAGAGGGACAGCACGGGTTGAGCAGTTTGTAAACAAAGTCAAAGAGGCAAGTTTGAGATGGTTTGGACATGTGCAGAGGAGGAATAGTGGATATATTGGAGGAAGGAGGTTGACTATGGAACTGCCAGGGAAAAGAAGGAAGTGCAAAGCATTGGTGTGACAGAAGACGATGCTAGGGATAGGGTGACCAGCTGCTGTGGACCAGCCAAAAGACAAAGAAGATCAAAGCAAATGTATTTGTGTCCAGGGTTATCATTTATTAATTAAAACTGTAATAGGAATGCTAGTGTAATGTGTATCTGAAGACTTTACTAAACCTACTAAACCTTGGACTTCTAGTGTCAAGGCAATCTCTGCAAAATTGTGTTAAATGTTGGATTTGAAGGAAATCTGAGTAATCCAGCCAGCCACAGTGGATAAAAGGCTAAGCCCATATCTTATCACCTCCAGTTTCGGTTATTTTTGTTTTGTCTTATCAAATAACTTAACCTGCCATCATATGAGTGTCCACTGACAGTCTACTGCTAAGCTTTAGAGGATGTTTATTGAACCCGAATTTGTTTCGCTATGTAACAGATTATGGAGACAAACAACTACTGCACTGGGAACAGTTTCTGGGAGACAGTTATCAGCTATTCATTTTTCAAGTGTTTTATTTGTTGAGACGTTCAATTTCAAAAATTTATTATGTTACTTTAACTGTTAAACAGTCCATGATGCCCGTTCCCTTACTCAGTAGCTCTGATACCTCTCACACATGATTTTTAACATTCCCATAGAATCTAAGGTTTTCACCCAGAATTAGGATGAAGCAGCAAGGGAGGGGGTGACTGTGTTTTTATTCAAGCCAGGACTGCTTGACTCTTTGGTGATGGGGACTGGATTAGACAGATCCAGGTCTGAGAGAGTTGAGGAGATTCAGTGCCTAAGGACGTTAAAAAAGATAGCATTACACGTGCATGTTACCCTGTGAGATACTGTAGGAGGAACATAAACATCCTTTCCTAAGGGTGTGCTCACAGAAGACTCACAGGCTGTGGGCTTAGTTTTTATTTATTTTTCTTTTTGAGTGATTAGCTTCTGCTGGGGTACAGATCTTACAGCATTCCTGGGAGTTTTGACTTAATATATCTGGGATTAATATTAATCAAATTTAATTTAAAAGTATGAAACAGGTTAAAGTAAACTGAACAGAGTGGCCTGGGAGGCAAGCTGGGTTTGCCTTGTTTTTAATGTATATGAGCAGGAAAAATCTGCTTCAGACACTGCTGAACATTAGAGTAACTTCAGACTGTTCCAGCTTCTCTCAGATATAGACATGCTAATATCTCAGCACTTGCATGAAATTAGGGCAATGTGTCCTTGTCATTCATTGAATTAACAGAACATAGTATCCCGGTGGACATGTAACCCTAAACTCACAAACCTTTAGGCATTATTCTCTCTTCTTTGAAGTTTTCCCTTTGTGGAATTTTCAAAATTTTGAGTATCAGTTATCTACTTGGAGTAGGCAAGTCAATTTAATGCTCTAATTCCATCCAATGTTTTAAGGGAGATATGTTATAATTAAATGTTTGCAAACAGTTAAGGTTGTCAGTGGGTATAATAGAACTGATCAAAACCACTAGTCCTGTTTTACCAGAGTTGACCAGTTCCACTTATCTATTTAAATACTTGATGCACTTTCAAAATGTGTCACCTTTTCTCTCCTGGCTATTCACCCTTAAATAAAGACTTATTTTGCCTTGCTTAGGATGATATGAAGTGAGTACCTGCTGGCTCTGTTTGGCCTTTCTGTGCCCTATTTGGCAGTTAGAGAAGCCAGGAGAGACAGCACTCCTGTGACCCAAACTAAATCATCACAGCCTCGTCTGTGGCCCATGTGGCCCCCTGAAATAAGAGATGGGCTTACAATCATGTCATGTCCGTGCTGGGAGGAACTGTGTCCCACTTTACATGAGATGCAGATGAGCCTCCTCAGCTTGAGCTTACAGAGTCTTATCAAGCTTACAGTATGTCTGATTTAAGAAAATGGGTGTCTCATCTTTCCATAATAAAGTAACATGCTGTTGGCTAGGATTTGGCTCTCAACTTCTTTTGTGTAGCGTGAAGGGAAGCAGTGTGTGCATCTTCTCATGCATCCATGCACATCGTGGTGCATTCATTACCGAAACACTGTAGGATGCATCACCATGCATAAAGCAGGGAAAATTTGGATTGCTATGCCCTAGGCTTTCTTTTGATTCAGTCACTAAAGTGTGTCACCCTCTCTAACATTATACTCCTCTACAGGGTTAGTCATTGCCTGGCAACTTAAAGATACCTCTGTTTCTCCCAGTCTTGACATGTGGTAATATAATTATGGAAAAAAAATCCATCATAGTGGTACCACTAGAGGTTTCTACTAGTGTGGAAAGATGAAAAATGTAGTCTTAACATTTAAAATCTTTTAAATACTGTAAAATTGTGCATTTCGTGTTTTTGATGTTTGACCATTTATATATATTAAAAAATGTCAAAGAATCTGCTACCTTAATCAGTGAAAGTTAGAGGGCTAATGGTCACCACCTGCTTGAAGGACTTGTGGAAAATTGTAAAGTAAGTTATCCAAGCCAGAGCTGCCCTGCTCAAGACAGAAAATCAACTTGCAATTGCTTTTCTGGGTGGCTGCTACACCCAGTTAGCTGGAGACAATGCAAAATCGTAAATGAAAAAAGACAAATTCGAGAGTAGATACAAAGAAATCACCATATTATTAGAGAATCAGAAGGCTAACACTTTATTCTCCAACCTACCCTGTGTTCTAAAGCTTTAATAGTAATAAAAAAAAAGCTAGTGAGCCATTACAACTAGATTTTGAATGTCAACCAAAAGAACAAGACGAGATTGACATTTATGTGAAACTAGGTTACACGGAATTTGATTCTACTCTGAACAGGGCACACGCCTACTTCATCAATGTAAGACACTTTTTTTCCATTTTAAAGTTTTTCATTGACTTTTCTGTGCTAAAGATGAATCATGACCTGAAATGAGCCCCCTGTGTACCATGCAAAATAGGGCCCAAATTTAGACTTTTTCAGAAACTTTGACTCAAGGCCACTTTCCAGTTATTTACACTAATAGCAGTACTTCAAATAGCAGTTGAAGAACTAATCTTAGAACATATAGCTTAAGTTATGTATGTCTAATAGCTAGATCACTAATTCTTCTAAAGTGGAAGGATGCAACATCACCCACCCATACTCAGCTGGATCAGAGATCAGTTGCAGAGTAATTCTAAAGGGGCTCCATTGACTCAAAAATCTGTTGGTATTAATATAGATTAAATGTGCTGTAAGACAATTTACCTGTTATACCCAGTCATTTGTAGTAAAATATTGTATGTGGTGTTTTGTAATGAAATAATAAAGCAGATTTTCTTATCCCTCTGCATTTCATCATCAATAATAGTATACTTTCTGTATACCCTATTTTCAATCTTTATCTATATTTTTGTGCTTGTCTTAGTGTAGAAGCAAAATGATTAAAAAAAAAAATCTATCACTGAACTAGTGCAGTGACACTCATTCAGGAGAAAAAAAAGCTAATTAGATCACAGTAAGAAGGCTCTATCTCCAGGGGGGCATTAGCAGCTATAGCTATATCTGATCCATTCAACATGCAGGATCCACTTTGAAATAATGACAGTGAGTTCACAGACAAGCATTACTCCCTAAACCTACAGAAAATAAACAGTCACAAAACTATACAGTGTTAAAACCCCGTTTTGCCACATGTAATGGTTTTACATGTGGCAGGGGTTATGTGATGTAATCCATACATGTGGAAAACCAAGCATGTTGATAATTTTTAATGTAATGATAAACAAATGACCCTTACAATTTGCATAAAAATCAATAACCTTGTATTCAAAAGTACTTTATGCATATTCTTAATCAGCTTTTTGTAGATTTATTAGCCTGTAGCCACAGGGATGAGTTAAATGTCATATTATTGTCAAGTTAATTATATTTTATGGGTAAATGTTTCAGTATTAGGATTTTAAGAGCATTAGAAGAGAGGAAAATTTAGAAAGTGATATCACTGGGGCTGGGAATTAACCTCATTTCATTCTCATTCATGCAGAGCAATCTTAAAATTATGTAATGGATATGCCCAAAGATAGAGAGAAACCTACATGGCAACATGGACCCTATTTTTAATTCTTAGCAGAACTTTTTTATCTCCTGGAACTGTAGGTGCACTGACGTGGTAAAAAAAAGTGTTCATTTTGATTCCAATATGTAATATTTACAGATAATTTCTGATCAGTTTGCTTGATTACTTCATTCTGATTGTATCATTGTGTGATAATTGGCTGTCTGCTTTATTTCTAGCTGTGCGAAAACCACTGTGGACTGTTTTGACAATCCTCCTATTGAAATTTGAGCAGGATGAAGATTTTACACTGTACATTCTGAGATCTTAACGTCCACTTTGACCTTTTGTTATTTTGACACTGGATGCAAGCCCGTGGTCGTTGATCTCAATGAATAATGAATAACTGATGCTAAGAAAACTAGACCATGTCCTTGTATTTGCTTTCTTACTGCTTGCACTCTACTGCCATGCGTTTTCATATTTGTTCACCATTTGACAGACATTTCACTTCAATTTGAGGTGTTTAACTTCTAACTGAAATGCTTTCCACTGTATTTCCTCTAACAGGGAGTCGCAACAACCCTTTTTCCCCAACAGAGTAGCTTCACTAGGAGTGTGTAGCACATGAAGAGGTTCACTCTATTTACCACAGACCCCAACCATTTTCATTCACACTGTAACTAATCAAATGTAACCACAGAAGTTTGGGTGTGGAAGCAATTTTCTGAAGCTGTTGAAGGCCATTTTATTTTGTTTTGATTGGGAGCACTGGATTCCTGACATTAACTGGCAGTGTTATGGTCAGCTTAACAGAACACTTTGTGGAATTCCTAAACCTGGCACCCACACCCATTGGTTAGGAGGTGCAGCTGGAAAACTCAGTTGTCCATCTGAGTCAGAGACCACTGGAGTGCTACAATGACAGGGTGCAGGTGATGGATGGGATGTGATCTGAAATGCTGAAGGCTGTTTGGATATCGTTGGGGTCTCTAGGACCAGTACACCATCACATCTCCATGTCTGTGTTGTTGTTAGTCCACCACGTTATTGGAGTTGAGTCCAAAACCCTGTTTTACTGTGATGGAGATTGACGTCACTTGCGTTAAGAGGAACAACTCCTAATTAAGAACTCGCTGTTGAAGGCTGTAATTATACTGATAGTCTGTTCCTGCAAAAAATAATATTGTGTGTTTTTTCCGGAAAGGCAGAGAGCTACATATAGTCATAGATTTTTTTTTTCCATTCATTGATCTTGCGTGCTGTGTTAAAACACTTAGGCATAGTGGCAAAGTCGTATAATGGTAGGGTAAACTCCGCACACATAATGTTCTGCCAGTAATTCCACATCAGTCTTCTGGCTGTGGACATTGATATGGATGCTTTGGGATAGTGAGTCTGACATTTATTGACAAACCTAGGAAAAAACTAAGAATCTCAACATAGCTCTGGAAATTCCATCATTATATTTTTTGCAATAAAACTATCAAACTAAAAGTCGAATTTCACATTAATAGATAGATATGCAGCTCTTGTAAATATTTGGTGCCCTAAAAAGTGCTGATGACTCATAACTCATGAAATTTCACTTTAAATCTTGACAAATAGCTTTTTATGTTTTGAACATTACTGATCAAGCAGTGACATTAAACTGTCTGAGTACTAACCCATCAAGAAACACTTGGTAGTATTTGTTTAGTGCTGGTTCACTGATATCATATTAAAGTATCATTGCTCAAAAACTAAATGGAAAAAAAAAAGCCATTACACTTCATCATTTTCTTCATTTAATATAAATTAATCATAAAAAACGAGCTGTAGATAAAGAGTAGTTGACGAATTAGAAAACAGTTCTTCACCCCAGAAACAATTGATATGATAAATCCTATATAGAATTATTAAATAATTAAAATATGTCCTCTGTATTACTTTATTGATGGGGAATAGTTTTATTGTTATTAGTGGTGCTTCTAAATATCCAGAATCCAAACAATGATACCTAGTTACAGCAGAAAAGAGTAGTTAAAAAAATCAACCAGTAGTCAATAAAGCTTACCACTTGATTTATCCAAGTAATGTTTGATACTAAAATGCAGTATCCAAATAGAATTTGTATAATACAGAGCTTTCTTTGAACCTAACTTTTTTTCTATTTTTAATGCCGTGCTGTGAGCTTGGCATCTTGTCTTGCTTGTCTGTCTTGCTCTGTTTTACCCTGTCTCTCACACTGCTCCCTAAAGGATCCCTACTCAGTATGACTCATTGACTTCCACTGGCTGAAAGCTGTCTTGCTCTCTTTGCCAGCAGAAGCCGGATGTGTCATGAACCCCATCGTGCATCTTTTCCATAGATGCCACAGCAGATGAAAATTGCTCTGAAGCAAATAATCTCACAACACCAGTCACGGTGACCAAGCCAGTGTGGGGGCGGGTCATCTATGCGTCCTTAATATGTTTGAAACTGGGAGTAAAACATGAAAACCGCCAATAAGAACCATTGCCATCTTCCCAAGATTATCTTTATAGTTTTAGTATTGTATTTAATGCTACTGTCCTTTTGGTTGTGATTATAAAGCTTCAGTATAGAGCAGCTCAAAACAAGGGTTGTGCTCAAATGTTAACAGTCCCTTAAAATGGTGTTGATTTACTTAACCCAAACCCTGTTAGATTTTTATGGTGGTGTATTCCTCAGAGCATATCTTTGTCAAGCTAAATGCATTTTAAACCAATGGGAGACTGGCACAACAAACAAATCAGAACATGTTTTATTTTTCACATTTGCATTTCTTATTAATGAACCATTATTGCAGTGAATAATAATCTAAAAAAAAAGTAAAAAGAAAGCACATGTCTTATGAGGCTGCATGTATGCTGTTAGCAAACAGTAATGATCCCCTGTATCCTCAGTGGCATACTAGTGACTTGAGTGCATATTCCCAGTGGAGATTCCTTCACAACACCCACCATTAGTGGAAAGAGGAATATGCCCGTGAAGGACTTTTCTCTACCTTATGACAGCACATGGCTGCTTTCTCTGCATGAGTGGCTGCAATAACAGTTAAAACACATTTTGACTGAACAGGGTCAGGGCTCTGTTTCACTAGTAGTGCTGCCACCATGCTGAAACATTAAGTATTATTGACATCAGCTGCTGTGAGATTCAGAACACTGGTGTGAGTGAACCATATTGGTAAAGATGTGCATACAGTTGTTTGTGTGCATTAGGTTTATTGATGTGAAGAGGCTGAGTCAAATAAAAGTGCCCCTGTCATTTTTTTGTATTATGACCTTGAGTATTATGTTGCAATACTTAAACTATTCAGAGTTGGTCTTTCATTTCAATTTACTGGACCTTTAGGCACTGTATTTGTTGGCATTCAATATAAAAGTACTTTTAAAAGTTTATGCTGATTCCTTGATCCAGCTGTCCAGGTATTCATATGAGCAAAAAAGTGGTTTTAGTCATATATTCTGAGGATCTTTCTTAAACAATGATGTAACAGTTACATCAGTTAATGCCTATCACAGAACATAGCAATGGCTATGTACAGTAGGGCTGCCACGATTAGTCGACTAGTCGCGATTACCATCGACGACTAATTTAATAGTCGAGGCATCGTTTGAAGCTTTGTAAGATCCCAAAAGACGCAGGAATGAGTAGTAGGATTTAAGAGTGTAATAACAGACTGAAACAGAAGATGGCAGCACTGCATGTACAAGGATGCCAGCTGCCGTTAAACCCCAAAGAAGAAGAAGCAGTGTCCCAGAATTCATAGCGCAGCCCAGCTCAGTTTCCAACAATGGCGGCAGCTAGTTGGTTTTAATATTACTCTTATTATTCTTTATGGGTCACAAAATAAACTTTTAACATATTTTCAGGCGCAAATGTAGCTGTGTAAACCTCAAATATCTGCTCAGTTTATCAAGACACCACATATTTTCAAAAGCGCTCCAACGTTTTCGGAGACGTCAGTTATCCACCAGCTTGATAGCTAGCCGGGGTTCAAGGCTCACTAGAGCCCGTGAGAACACCGGACTCCCGGCAAATCGTTTTCAAACCCTCCGCGGTCTTTCGTTACTCAGGTTAAACATGATATATAAGTCACTTAGATAACTTAAAAATGTTATTGTTTGGCTTTTTTCAGTATTTTATTTGTTCCTGAGTAAATCGGTTTGGCTGAGATAAAGTTATAATTTTTACACAGCTGAATAAACGTCAAGCAGACAACTGATTATCAGAAGTGTGAGATGCTTGAGAATATACTCCAGTGTCCTGTTATATTTTAGATAGCAAGGAGCAGACGGCTGAGTTTATTAAACTCACAGATCACAATCTGCAAATTTCATTAAAATTTAATAAACTATCATCTTGTCTTTATTTTTAGTTAGCACATACCTTAAGCACTTAAAGCTGTAAGCTAATGATAGTTATATAAGAGCAGATGCTGCTGGTGCAATAAGCTGTACGTTTTACGTCCAATGGATGTATGATCTGATTAGTCGATTAATCGCAAAAATAATCGTGACTGGTTGACTATCAAAATAATCGTTTGTGGCAGCCCTAATGTACAGCATACAGTCAGTGTTTTTTTTTTTGTTTCTTTTTCCATACTTTCTCTTACAAATGAGCAATTAATTAAAGAAATAACAGTTATTCTTTTAGTATTGCCTTGTATTCCTGAACTCAAAGGACCCTCATTTAATGTAGCAGATCTACAATCATATTCATCAAGAAATTTTTTTTATTTAATTTCATTTGGACTGCACTATATGCAGTTTGTGTCCAAATCATTGCAGTTTAATGTGTTGCCCAGCCCTTAATTAGAAAATAAACATGGAGGAATGCAGCATTGAAATTCTTTTGCAACATGAGACATCGTGATTGCAGGGCTCTATCACAGAGCTGTTGTGTTGCTTTAGGTTTTTTGGTGGTTTTTCAGTGATAGGTTGACAGATTTTCCCACAATTCCAGGATGCTGTGGGCTGAGGCGACTGTGGTTACTCTGCTAGTGTCTCGTTTAAATAGCCAGCGACAGTGGCCATCATAAACAAGCTGGAGCTACACAGGGGTAAAAATGTATGCTGTTGTCAAAAATAATTGGTCTCAGCCTGATCTGTGTGTTGTGCAAATTATGAGAGCATACAGAAATAATCAGGAGGCTCAGAAGAGCAGTAAAAACCATGAATACATTTATTATTGACAACAGGTGATAAGGGAAGTCATCATACTTCTAAAGGGTCCACCAAAACAGACTTTTTTTTTAGCCTCTCCAAACACTAAAATCTCACCATATGGATGAGTCAACAAAAAACTCCACTAAAAGGTGCACTTTTAATGGGGTGTGACAGCATTACTGTGCCTTCAGTACACTAATACCTGCAGATTACACCCACAGAGTACTACAATAAACTTAAAAAATGTGTCACAACTGTATTACACATGGAATCGGGGGTGATTTATTTGTGTTCTTGTAGAATCTCACAGAGGTTGTGGGATTTTGCATCCTCTGTGTTGCAAATGAATGGTTTTGAAGCAATTACATGCAAACAGTTGCAGCTTTCATGCCTCTATTTAACTTGCTGAATAATATTTCACAGTGCTAGAGGAGAAGAAGTAGTAGTAGAACTTGTAGAACCTCCATTTGATTAAAAAACATATATTGTAGTGTCTTTGGTACTATATTGTGAATATGTGGGGTCTCCTTACATGATTCTAATAAATTATTTCAGTCTGATTTTTTTTCTTTTTCTTTTGGAAAATTTGTGTCTGAGACATTTTGAATATGACTTACATGAAAACTTTTATTTAATATGTCCCCTCACTTGGGAATGACCGGAGTTTCTCAAAGGAAAAAAAAGAAGACCTAAACTGACTTCCTCAGATGACTTACATTTCCGACTTCTGAATTTCCCAGGCTTTTTACTGCTGACAAATGTATTCTGTTAGCACAGCTCACAGGCTTTGTAACAGAACATTGAATGAACTACAGCTCGAACGTGCAGCGTATACTGCCTTCCTTCTACCTCAGGCTGAATTTAATGAATTTTAAGCTGGGAAACTGAATCTGTACCAATCGGGTAGCTTGACTGTTTTTTATCATTTGAAGGTCAACCAAATGAAATGCTCCGGTAACTATCCATAACAAATCATAGCAAATTTAGTGATTTTTCTTTTTTTTTTATACATATCATCAGCATAACTGCCTTGAAATACATTTCCACTGATAATGAAATAAAAAGCATGATAATGAAAACACTCACGTATAATAACAAGGTATTAAAGGATCTAAAAGGCATTGTGTTGCTAATAGTTGTAAAAAATTCTAGTGCCTAGATTAATGGCAGTGAAAGTGTTCCCTCTTTGTGGACGTCTCTGGAGATCCTAGCTCTTAGAAACAGGGAAGTTAACTCTCTGGAGGCTAGCCCTGTCCCAGTGTCTATTTTTATAGTCCAGTCTCTGATTGGCCAAGAAGGTGTGTATGTGTGGAAGCTAATGTTGTGTCATAAGGTGCCTCTGTGCCATCTGTCGCCCTCAGTGGAACCATCGTGTAGCCCGACCACGCCTTGTCAGTCTGTCTCAAAGAATGCAGAACACAACCTTGGGCTTTCCTTGCTCTCTTTTACTGACAGCTATACAGCAAACATGATGGAGATGCTTCTAAAGAAGAGAAATGAAAACCTTTTTGAAGTGAAAAAGATTCTTTTTTTTTTCTTTTTTCGTGTTGTTCATTTGAGAAGCTATATGTAGTGCGATGAAGTGAATTGAATGTTAATACAATTTTTCTTTTTTTTTTAAATGTGTGTTAGCTCTTTGGATTTGTACAGAAAGGAATGCCTGATGTTAAATGCCAACATTAACCATGGACAGATTTCTTAGCAGGTGTAGTAACAGGTTGTTCATGAGTCACTGCTTGTCTAGTCTATGTGTCGAATATGAACTTGTCTGACTATAAGTGTTAAATAACTGAATCACAACATTTGTGTTACAGACTTGGCGGACCGAAAGATAACACAAAACAGATGACTTTATCACGCTGCGTGATCGTCTCTTGTCATAACTGTCTTTTCTGCCTAAACCTGAACCTTTCCATCAACTTGTTCAGCTTTTGCCTGAACAAGCACACCTGTGTCTAAAAACTCTTAACTGGTGTTGCCTATCCTGATGCTGCATGACAACATCGCTAATTAGTCAGCCACTGGAAATATTTTGGAAGAGGATGGCAGTGTTGCTTAAGAATGCTAATGGCCTGCTGTTATGGCTTAGCACAATTAGATGTGGCATGGATTAATGAGGGACATCGGGAATGGCCTTGAATAACACACAGCATTCTACTGGAGTACAACAGTGTCCTTGTCACAAAGCACTTTACAACTTCAGAGAAGTCAGAATCTGCAATAAGAATTCTGACCATGACCCTGGGCAGGACTGGACAATTAAAATAATTTTATTTTCAATTACCATTCTGGCTTCCAGCACTTGTGAAAAGATAATTGAGATAAAGCGATTATTGTGCAGCATTCCTCTGGCAATGATGCTCTTGTTTTGTATTGAATTATAAATATAGCTTGCCAGTTTTCTTTATAGTGGTGGAATTTGACTCCCTAGAAGCCCAAACTAATAGGTTCAGGTGCTATGGTTATTTTTATTTATTTCATTTTGGATTTTTGCTATACTCAAACAACCTCAGTAGCCCAAAATATAAAAAGTATGCTGATAAATGTCTTTTGTTGTTATATAAATATGTATTACTTTTAAGGTCAAGAATCTGTTTTGACTCCTGTCACTGTATTTCCTGTAGCTGCTGTGTTTATTAACCATATGAACATGCACAATAGTTAACAGAAGAGGCCTGTTATTGTCCCTAACCAAGGTACCCACTTCAGCAATTGGTCCCAAGTGTCTTGCAGGACAAAATTTTTCAACAAAAACTATAAAGTCTGTTGTTTTTAATTTGTTAAAAAAAATGAGGGTCTTTGTCATCATTCTTGTGTTGTAATAAACAGGGTTTTATTCAGATACTGCAACCAGGAGGCCAGTTTTTCAATTGGGAAAATGTTGTTTATACACATCGGCCATGTGAACTGAACTGAAGACTGTGGAGGCTGATTAGTAAGACGGAGAGAGATCCTATGCATATGGATTTTATAAGAGGAGGAAACATGCTGCAAAAATCTGGTGTTGCAGGAAGCTGTTGACAGCTTGGTTTAGTATTTTGAAATCACACATTAAATGAAATCAAAATAGGGTTATTACACAGGGTTTCTAACTGCAGTAAGTAAGTTGACATTTAACATACAAAACAAGTATTTTAAACCCCATTTGACAGTATAAATATTTCTCTTTTCTTAAAATATTATTTCATCAGTTTAATTATGTTCGATTGATTATGGAACTGAGCAGCTGCTGCTGTCGGTCCCTAAGTCGCGGCTGAAATGCAGAGGAGACCGTGCCTTTTCAATTGCGGCTCCGATGCTCTGGAATAACCTTCCCCTCCAAATTAGACAAGCGTCATCAGTGCAGGTCTTTAAGTCCAGATTGAAAACCTATTTTTATTCCCTGGCTTTTAACTCTGTAGGAAACTGACACCTTCTTATTTATTTTATTGTTTGTAATGATTTTATGGTATTTTTAATTTGGTTGTTGTTTTGATCTGTGTTGTTCAGCACTTTGGTCTGCCTGGTGTGTTCTTAAAGTGCTATACAAATAAACGATGATGATGATGATGATGATGGAACATTACTTTCTACTTTACTTTTCTCTCTGCCGTGCTGCTGTTTCTTCTCTCCTTACAATCTTCACGCTTGATGTGAGTGAGCCGTAACACAAACCCACTCATTTTGAGTGCGGCTTCATGTTCTGGAACAATTGAAGAACATGGTGAAAAAGTCAGTAATCTGTTGAACAGGTAAACGCTTTGATTTCAAGCTTGGTCACTCAGTTTTGTATTCATCATGCAGTCTGTTTGGTCATCTTTAAAGTGGTGTTTGGCTGGTTAATCATATTGTCAAGTGGGAAATAACAGCTTAGCATTTTTTTTGTGTGTAGAGCCAGCACTTAAAACAGCTCATCAGAAACCTGTTTGATACACAGGCACTGTTTTGCTTTGGTTTGATTGGCTTAGAGTGGAGAAAGTGTTCACTGGTCAGCAGGGACATAATCTGAGGACAGGAGAAGGCAGCTGAGGCATCATCGTCTTGGCCACTGTGGTGGTTGACCCTTGTTTATTTACTGGCAAAGACAAATTTTACTGGCATTTGATACTTGGCAGGTGTTTGAGACTCTGTATAGAAGGCGGGACATTGCTATGTGATTGACTGCTGGTGGGTGATGTCCAAATGCTCAGCTGCAGCCAACTGTTTCCATGCCAGCAAGCGAGCCGAAAGAGGCAGCCACGATGAACGTTGTCCAGTATTTGTCTGGTCGTGCGATAGCTTTGGACTCCTGGCGAGCGATTTTTTTTTATTTATTTTTTTCCACCTGCTATCAGCTAGCTCATGTGATTGTCCTCCTGAGCTCTGTAACCTTGATGGAGATGTGCTCATGCCAGTTTTTATTTTCATTAGTGCTTTAATCCAATTACTGTGTGGTCTGCCCTAATCTCTGAGGGGTTTGCAACACCTCCCTCCGTTCATAGATAACTCCAGAAGTGGCTGCACACACTGTGTCATCCTACACAACATAATGAGCACTCAAGTGCTGCTCTGCCTCTCTGCCCTGCCCCTGGCTCTGTCTGGCTGTATCCGAAATGGTGCATTCCCTCCTATTGATCCTCTTCCTGGTGGAGTCACAGGCAGGCTTATCCGGCTCGTCCCAGCTTGTCTGCTTTCTCAATGGACACACAGAGGGAGCTGTGTGCATGTGCCAGGCTTCGGGGTTCTGTGTAGTCACAGGCATCTTGTGGCTGAGTGGTCATTTTGGCTCCCTCCGTCCAGTCCTCCTACCCTCCCAGTTAGCCCTTTTCCCCCCTCTTTGTTGTTACATTAATTATTAGAGGTGTATGAAAATCTGCCCATTTAGCACAGCCTTATAGTTTTTTATTCTGCTAAACCTTAATGGCTTTCACTCAAGTAGCAAGCGGAGTGGTTGCTTTGTGGGCTGTTTCAGGGGAGTATGTCGTGACTAGCACCATCAGGGAAGTCACAGGAGAAACACTGTAATGATTAATCTGTAAGGATGAGTGTTCTCTTTTTTTTTCTTTTTTTCTTTTTTTTTTTCTTCAGTGACAGACAGTGATGGTTAACATTTCAGTCATTGTTCATGTTACACAGGCTCCCTATTCTTGCCACGGAGAATTCAAACTGTAAATAAAAATTCCTTGCAGAGTCTCCAGTATTCAGCCTCCAAGAATCTTTCCATTTCACTGATTATGCATGTCTTTTTTAGACATAGTGACAGACTGCTCTCTCTCAGTCCTCGCACAGGTTGTACAGCTCTGCTGGAGCTCTAAGCTGGATGAAAATCAAACTCGGGTTTTGG
The DNA here is from genome assembly GCF_965226115.1 of Aulonocara stuartgranti. Taxonomy (NCBI): domain Eukaryota; kingdom Metazoa; phylum Chordata; class Actinopteri; order Cichliformes; family Cichlidae; genus Aulonocara; species Aulonocara stuartgranti. The sequence goes on along the minus strand of NC_138950.1, from coordinate 13,175,504 downwards.
GCATTATTATGTTTTTTTTTTCACAGGATCATGTATCTGTTTGTTTGAGATGACAAAACATGTTTATTATGGATTGTTTTGGTTTCTTTTGCAGAATTATCTGTTTTTTGTTATGCCAAAATTAATCTGTTTTCTGTGTATTATTATTATTTTTAAAGCTTTTTCTCACCTAATTTTTGAGTGTCTCTGATAGCACAATGTCTATATTGTCTCCTTGGCCTTGTATTCAACCTTCTAAATACTGATTCATTACAGGAGCACGCAGCATGGCATGATGGGTCACAGGCGCTCAGCTCTCCGCCTCCCTGGGCTTTTGTTGTGTGGTGCACAGCTGAGGCAGATGCTGAGGGGCACTCACACTAAATTGCCTGAATGAGGGCAAATTTCTCTTGGCCACTGAAGTGGACTGCACCGTAGCTCACTGAGTCACAGCTTATCTTCAGCACAGAGAGGAAAAGGGATGCAGCTCAGAGAGGCATATGGCCATTAGAGAAAGAGAGAGATCATTTAAACTCATATTTTGGCTTCCGTTCGATGTTAAAGATCTCTGAGCACCATGGCAGTGTTTACCACAACACAAATTATTATGTGAGTTTTGTCCTTGTTTTTTTTCTTTTTCTTTTTCTTTTTCTTTTTTTTTTCCAGCAGACTGTAAAATGAATTTGAAAGTGTCATGTCTGGGAGCGTGTTACACTCAAGTGTAAACCTGGAAAAATAACTTCCCAAATTGAATTTTGCTCATGAATACAGTCGATGAAAATTGAAAAACTGAACCAGCGCACTGAAGCATCACATTATTCCACATTTGCCTAGATCTGTACTTGACACATTTTAATTTTGCAGCGATCAACACGAAAAAGGTCCGTGTTTTAGTTTTAAAAAAATTGAATTGTCAGATTTATATAGTTGATTTTAAATCTGTATTTAAGGTAAATCCTTTTTTATAGTGAACGGCATAGGCTACAGTACACACATCTTTTTGGCCTATGACAATATGATAAAGATGATATGAGATAAAATATGCATTATATTAGAATACTTCAATATCACAGCCAAAAACCTTTCAAGCAGCCACTCTTTAACAAGAGATAAAAATCTGAATCATCCCCTCTGTGGCAGCTCAGCTTCTGCTGCCTCAGCCTCTTATTTTAATGTGTTCTGCCCTATTATATAACACATAAATATGATTACGTCAGTATTCCAAGTGATATTTTTCACTTTCATTTTTTAACACCTAAGATTCACATAATATACATCCTGTTTTCTGCAGACTGTGATCGGAGAATATTAAAATTTTCAGATATAATTTATTATTTATAAATTAGGAAAAAGAAATTAAGATGATTTGAAAGATAATCCTTATTCTGTGTTATAGATGCTACAGAAAGATCTGGTATTAAAAGTTGAAAGCTTTGAAATGGATCCACATAATTAGGAACCAGTCATATTTCTGTGCTAGGGGTTCCTTTTGGGTTGACTCATAAACATTTCTTTTAGAGCTAATGAACAGTGACTGTAAGCTGCTAGCCATCTGTTATTCAGTCTTATAGTTGAAAAGTAATGCACAAATGAGAGGCCCCAACTGTCTAAAGCCTTGCAGATATCGATGCCTGAGACTGGAAATATAATAAGGCAAGCACCAGCTGAGCCTTTGCTCTTTAGACATCCAGTAGTTTTATTGAATGGTACTGTATAGAGTGTTGAATTTATAGCTCTGTACAGTATGTAGTTAGCTGGTAGAGACATTCAAGCCTACTACCACCAACGGCTCAACCACTGAAGGCAGCCACGGTGATCAGCTGAAATTGTGTGTTCGTTGTTTTGACAGCCTCTTCAATGTAAATAGTCACTCCTCTGAGGCTGCACTGCTGCCTCCAATCAGAGAGGGAGAGAGAGAGGGAGAGAGCGGCGGGCAAGCGGTGATGTCAAAGTAAGGGGAGAAGGGAGCGGGGAAACACGTTTCCATAGCAACTGGTAGAAATGAGTATAACTGTGGTTGAGAGGCATGAGCGGCAAGCAAATACTCACTAGTTCCTTAAAACTAGTAAGTTCTGAAACTGAGCACTTAAAGAGCAACTCACAAATTGGTGACCTCAGTGAATAAATGTAGGGAAATATGAAGCAATAAGATTAACATAGCATTAAGCATCAACATAAGATTTAACAGAAAAGAAATGTGTTTCTATGCATGAAAATGACAGTTATAGTTGTTGTTTTTTTAACAACTATACTCAGTTGAATTAGCATGTTTTGACAGTGTGAGATGGGGAGAGTATTACCTGAGTTACTTTGTAGTTACTTATGTGGTAAAGCTATTAGCAAACCAAAAGAACATTTATGTTTTACGAGATATTAATTTGTTTTCAAAGCAGTATGTTACTGCTAGTTCACGTTAGGATTGCTTCTTATTATTTAAATTGTGATACCATCAAATTGGAAAGTTATCAGACATTAAAAATACAGACTTAAAGCACAGTTTGTGTTTCTTTTAAGCCGAATCCCTGACCATTGCTCCCACCGGAACCTGTACAATAAGCTTCTCCTGAAAGTGAAAGTGAAGCAGCGGCTTGCACTCAAGGAACCATACCAGCTATCAGCGTCCCACAGTCCTGACTTCAAAATCCCATCCAGAACTCCATCTTATCTGGAGGAATGTAAGCCTTCTCTCTAAAATGAGTGCTGCACTCAATTTTTTTTCCTGTGACAGACACAGCACAGGAGTCCTACTGCTTGACCTGCACAAAACAACCATGTATGAAAAAAGCTCCATCCCTCTTCCTGCCAGGAAGGCTGTGGGCATGATATTCTGTACAAACAATAACTCATCATGATAAAATTTGCAAAAACAAAGCAGTTAAAATAAAATAAAATGTCTTGCAAAATGTACAAAATGATGTATTGACTATTTGAAGATGCCTTTCCAATAAATATTTTTTTTAAATTAAAAGTTAAATTATTTTGGTGTTTAAGGCTTAGACTGTTCATTTCAAACTGGAATCCCAGTGCTACATTTTCTAAGATTAAATGTTTCCCATCCCCTTTTTTTTGTAATTAGATGGTTTTCTTGATACCAGTATGAATTGGGAATCAAAATGTGTTCGGAATTTTTGAGTCTGTGTCTGCTGCATTGTGAAACCAACCAATTCTCAAGTCAAATGTTGAAATGCATATATTATTGTCATTTCAAATGGCTTGCTAGCTGTAATTTGTGCATTGTAATAAATAAATCTGGTTATGGTTTGCTCAAGTGACAAATGCATTAGTTGAGTTTTGTACTTGTAATAACAAATCAACACCATAAATTGGCCTAAGTTTGTAAATCATTGGCAGCTTTTGTAGCTTGTTGGCATGGGACAAATCATCACTGAGCACGGATGAGTCAGCCTCTTTCAATATATTATAAACACACTGGCACCATTACTGAGCAAGAGGCTCTTGATTTCTGGAGACAGTTGAATTATAGAATCATTTGCTTTCCGGTTATTTAGAAGCTGCCAATTAAATGCTCTTTGACAGTAAAGCAGTGGCGCACGCATTCTTATTTGTGTGTCCCTGCTGAAAAGCCAAATATGAATAATATAAATTTTAGTAATGTATTATGAGCTTCCTTGACCTCATGGCAAGTACACCATTTATTTGGAGGACACGTTCAATCTTTTGTTTGGTTTAAACCACAGATAGCAAGCTGATGTTTATTACTGTGACTGTCGGTTTGGCAGGCTTAAAGTTTAAGTGTTTGAATGTTTGTGCATTTTTTACGCTGGCAGAATAGATGATGAGCATAATCCCACATGGCAAGTGAGGCGAGTCACGGCTTGGGTCGAGCCTTACTACAACATCCGACAGCCTAGGCTTCAGCACCCGGAGTGTTCTAAGATAACTACAGAGGCCAGAAGAAAAAGGCCAAACTCTGCATAATTTTTTTTTATCCATATAGTGTACTTGCCCTTCACATCTTAGCTACACAGCTACTTCCAAAATAACAGTGTGTTCCTGTGGGAAATGTAGATCTAAGATACAAGCCATGCTAGAAAAGATAGGTTTAAGCTACATGAGGCTATTAAAGGTCCTCCAGCTGCAGCCACTGATTGCTGTAACCCAGGGACATCAATGTACATAATTTTCATTCATGAAATCTTACCCTTCCATTACTGTCGTTACATACAAACGCTTGTACACACGTGCGAGCACATGTGCATGAAATTGTGCATGTGCTGTAGTATAATACCCTATGGCTATTCTGAAGAAATGGCAAACATGATCCTTAAATAGAATCTCGTACATAGAAATGATAGCAGAGTTTCAAGAAGGATTTTTGCTGCCATTTCTGGTCCCCAAACCACAGCTGTATTCAGATAGATGGCAAAACATGTTTTGCATTTTCCAGCATCATGCTGTGATCTGCATTGAGAAGCAGCAAATAAATAAACTATGTAACTGATGATATCTTACCAATAATAATTTCATTTTTTATACATGTTAGTATGAATTTAATGAGATTTCTCCAAGACTAAAACACCACTGTGTGGTTGATGACCTACAGAGTCATGAATTATTGACACTGCAAGCTGTCTCCTATAGTCATAATCAGCCTGCATCCAAATATGACATTGCCCAGAGCTACAGAAAATGTTACATCACAAATGAACTGCTAATGTCAGGAGCATAGTTATTGTTTGGATGCAGAAGAAACAGACAAACATTGCTGGTGTTTTCGTGATGTAATTTGTCATTATTTCATTTAAGTAAGACTTTAATTTGCAGCTTAGATTTTGGGTGAGACAAGCAATCTTAAACCAGTTGTTGGCAGTTGATTTTTAAATTCCAGCCATATTTTGTTTTAGTCAACAACAGCTATTATTTACAGTAATTATCTTTTTTTATTTTATTTTTTTATTACAGTTTGTCTGTTTCTTGAATTTTGAATTTTCTTTGAATACTTCCTGACAACCTTGCATTGTAACTTTGTGTTCCTGGGTTGTTTATTGCATCATAGGCGGACACGTTCAGGTTGATTTGGATGAGGCACTCCCCAGTGGGACGTTTTTGTGTTCATTTTATGTAAAAGCAATTGAATGCCAAGTTGAACTGCAGGGAAATTACATGTTTCTTCAGAACTGGGTCAGTCTTTTCTACTTGAATTGTTTATTTCTCTGTAGGTTTCTCATCCAGTTTATTGCTGGGTGCCTTAACGGCTAGGAAACATAGCACAGGTTTGTGTATGGTACTGCTATATGAACGCAAGTTTTACGAGCCTAAGGTAAGGTTTGGCAATTAGTAGTACATAGCACCTTCTGGTACTCTTTAGACCATCTTCTGCTATCCTCATTTTTAGGTCATTGTTCCAGCGTCAGTATTCAAGAGCCATACTCTCCCTGTAAATTGTTAAAGTTTAATTCTTATTGTTTGTGTTTTATGATGAGGTGTTTACAGTTAAAATAGTGCAACTCAATGCGATCAAGCTCAAATATCTAATATGATAAGGAATAGTAAGGAAGGAATGGATGTAAAAAGTTACATTGCATTTACATTCTTTGATTTTGTGCATTAAATTTTGTTTTGAAACTTTACAAACATTTGTTGTTCCTTGGGCAAAGATGTTTGGGGTAAACAAATTTAGTTTTGTTTTTGGATGCTTTATTATGGCTTCGTTTGAACAGAGGCTGTGCAGAGAGAATGAAGATTTTGGAAGATATCGGGGCCTTAACACACAACACAAACAGGACGTCATTTATATGTCTCTGTTGAATCTATATGTAGAGCCTTCAACATAGTTATGGTATTGGCTGCATTTATTCTTGGGCATGGTGTGCCTGTGTTGGTCTCCAATTTTGCTGTAAAACACTACTTGGAGGTAGGGTTTCTTTCTTTGAATTGGTCTGTTCTCTTCCAGTCAGTTTGAAAAGTGGCTGCAGGACAGTAGAAAATGGGACAGTAACAGTCATTAGCGGCTTCGTTGAGACGATGTGTAGTTATATTTATTGGCAGATGCATACGAGGTTAGGGCTGTGCGATATGACCAAAATCTCATATCCCGATATAAGACATCTATCGTCCGATTACGGTATAAATCACAAAAATTTAACATTTTTTGTAAATTCTGTGAATCTGCGTGAAGTTTTTCCAGCTGGGCGTTGTGTACCTGTAGTCGAGTGTTTTAACAGATGCATGAAACTATACATCTTTAGACATATGTTGTAACGGCTGCTGTTTCTTTGTGAGTATTTATTACACGGCATGCTGCGGGGAAAAGCCGGTTCTAACATTTGAGTCTAAGGTTTATTTTTTAGCACCTGACGGCTCTGTTTTGCTTCTCATCCGTAAATACTCTGCATACTCTTTTACGTGATTCGGTTTATTTTGAAAAGTCTCAACAGGATCTTGAGCTTTCTTGTGAAAGGGTTATGTGGAAGATAAACAAGCGGACACGCGATGGTTTTACCGTCGTTGTTGCTAACCACAACGCATAAAAGCAGACGTTTGTCCGTAGGTAGTGTGGTTATATTAAATATAAGCGAAAGAGAGAACTTTAAGAAATGAATATAGCCACTACAGTGACCATCAAAACAATGAAAAAATATTGCTGTAAACAGCTTATTTTGCGACAGCACGAAACAAACGATGGCGTAAAATGAAATGATAGATGTTTTTATATCATCATCTGATATATATTGTTATATCGAACAGCCCTATATGAGGTTATGTCTTGGGTTTCAGCAGGATTTGTGGATATGATGCACCTGCGACTCAGATTTGTTGCAGAAGTATATGTATTGTTTTTGGCCTCATAGTTCACTCTCTTTGTACTGTGAATATGCCAAACTAATGAAGCTGAGATGTATTTATTTTTTATTACTGTACTCGTGTTGTAACAGATGAAAGTATTTTCCCCACAGTTTTCTCCTTTTTATTTGATGTTGTCTTTACTAAAGCCAAAAAAATTGTCCAAAGAACCCATACAGATTTTAACTGGACAAACTAAAGTTGGGTAATCAGCTCAGTGTTTGGCTTTTCCTCCATCATGCTAGACTGGGTGCAGCGAAGTCACATGACAACACATGTGGTGGTATGATTTAAAAGGTACCATATATACTGGGAGGCGTACTAACAGATTTTAAACAATCAAATGTAATAACCAACATCGGCAAGATCACATTGATTAGAGGTGAATACCGGTTTTGCTTTATTTTCAGTTAATTGCCGAGATGTACTGGCAGTTACCTGACAGCAACATTAGCCATCTGTTATCATTAGCCTTTAGTTATCATTAAGGTATCTGCTAGCATCTGTGGCAGATAATAAAATGACAGTAATGTGTGAGCTTGGAAGCAAACTTGGCAGCCCTAACAGTCTGTAACATTGAAAGACAGTGTTAATTTAACAGGACACACACGATTATGTGTAAAAAGTGTTATGTTTCCCTTGAAACTGAGAAAAATCTACTAGCAAGTAGACAACACCAGTGGCAGTCTATTTTACCAAAGTCACAAGAAACACAGCTGCACACAACCTAAAATCTATCAATCTATCTATCTATCTATCTATCTATCTATCTATCTATCTATCTATCTATCTATCTATCTATCTATCTATCTATCTATCTATCTATCTATCTATCTATCTATCTATCTATCTATCTATCTATCTATCTATCTATCTATCTATCTATCTATCTATCTATCTATCTATCTATCTATCTATCTATCTATCTATCTATCTATCTATCTATCTATCTATCTATCTAATGCTATGAAGTATTTTCCTGGTAATTGGTATTTCTACTATGAAAACAACCTGTAATACAGTACATAGAGAGAAGTTTCATCATCTGAAGGCTGTGACTGTTCAAAATATAGTCTATCCAGCAGTTGAGTCATTTCAGTCTGGACCGTTTAGATTAGGTAGATTAACCAACTGGCATACTATAACTGCTACTTCTGGAAATATGCTACAAGTAATGCTATAAATACTCTTAAGGTGGGGAATTAAGAAATATCACAGTTATTGGTAAACCGTGTTTGAAATGTATGCTACAGGCAAAAATAATTTTCCTGCTTACTCTTATCTACAGTTCTACTCCTTTAAGTTCTTTGATGTGGTGATCCAGTCTAAGCTTATTCAATTGTTCAGATTTCCTGTTAGTTACCAATAGTGTAGCCGCTCACTAATCTAATTTGCGCCACCATAGTTTCATAATGAAACAGAAAATATTTACACTCTTTTCATATTAATATGAAAAGCGTATTTCATTCCCTGTAAGCTATTTATTGCAGCCAAGAGCTTGCATTCAAAATATTTGCAATATTTGTTTTCCTATACAATCTGATTGTGTGGGAAATGTATGCATATCAAATTTCTAGACCACAAATTTGCTTCTCTTCAATTTTGCCACCCTCTGCTTTGAAAGAGTTTTTGCCCTTTAACAAGATGAACTACAGTAGCTTGTTAGCCTCACTAATGTATGAAAAGTGAGCTGCTCGTTGGAGAGCAATTACCCTGTCTTCAGAACTCTCAGCGAAGAAGAGCAACGGTTCTGCCTTCAATCTGAGAGAACCAATTAGTGCTTGGCCTACAGAACAATTCCATTTGGAAAACTCTCAGATGGTGCAGGTGTGTTGCTACTGTATTCTAATACCTTACAGAACAAGGAAAAACAACATTTGTTGAATGGAAGGGAAGAGGATATGGGATCATGTGATAAAATTTCCCTTTGGGACTTGAATGTCAGCCTGCTCGGAGGATATGAAAGTGGTTTTGCATTGTTGATTTTAATAGGAAAAGCAGCATTGTGAAGTATGCTGACAGGCTTTAGAGTTGGGCTCACTGCTTTCTGACTTTGTGACAATAATTCAACCCATACAGTTGGGAGAGTTAGATGAAAAGTATAGGTCATTTCTGTCACTACTCACCAAGTTTCTTTCTATTAGTTTAACAGTTATCATTACTTAGCAGTAGAGCAGGGCGATATGACCAAAAATATTTATCACGATATACATTTGAAAATTTGCGATAACGATTTAACTGACGATATAATTGACACTAGACAAAATGCTTTACAACTCCACAACTTTATTAGTGCAAAAAACCCCATCAACGTATTTTCACTTAAACAAGCAGCTGTTTTTTTATGTGCATTAAAGTTATATAAATATTTAACAAATTCCTTGCTGACAGTTTAACCAAAAGGCATTTCCAGTGGAAACTGGCTGACATATCCTCAGCATAACCATGGATAATATCCACAAAACTAAAAAATAGGTTATACACACACAATACGGTAATATTAGGTAATACAGTACGTGTCACTCTGCGAGGCGCCTGCCTAATATAGCCGTAATACTCCGACAATCCATCAAGCGGTGCGGCTTCGTAGCTTAGCAAAGTCGTACTAAAACATTTGACAGATTTTCGAGCGCCATGTACGACATAAAATCGCTTCGAGGTCAGTAAACACAACCAGAATTCATACATAAGGCACACGGGATTATAAGGGGCACTGTCGATTTTCAGAAAAATCAAAGGATTGATTTTAATTGTGCCGTATTTTCCAAACAACGCGGTAATAACGACGGCCCGCTAGCATGCTCTACCAAAAATAGTGCTTTGTTGTGTATCTGACATACGAAAGCTAAACCAGTTCCACACCACTGAAGTTGCAGCATTTTTACAAACCAATTCTGGTTCATCCGTTTCATTTAACGATCCACTTTCGCTCTTCTCATTCTGCGTTGCCGCCATGTGCGTATGAAAACAAAGGCACTGCGCGTGCGCGTTTTACCCATATTCTATCGCGATATTTCATTTTCCTATCGGTGCCCAAAATTACACCGGTATCACCGTGAACGGTATGATATAGCCCAGCCCTACTTAGCAGGTTTACAGAGAATAGATTGGTACAATTAGTTTACAGACCTTGATTTTGGTAATGAGATGAAATTTTTTCAGGCTTTTACAAGGCATCTGTTTTATCTTTTGTTTGTCTTCAAACACTGCAGTGGTGAGCATTTAGTGTGTTATAGGTCATCCTGCAGCCTTTGCATTTCTATTTTATATTAGAGTACACTGTGTATTCTGAGTTGATTGTTTTTTACTATACCACTTTTAACGCTCCCCCGAGCAAATTCTCAAAGTCGTATTACTGTTAAAATTTCAGGGGCAAGTAAATGCACAGAGAACATTGCCATTTTACTCAGTGTGCTTAGTGCTAGATGCTAATGATGTTAGTTACTGTGACATTCCTGCTTTGTAATGTAAAATCATCAGCTGCCCCACATCCTACCCCTCTGCATAATGGCCACTTCACCTTCCTAATCCTAATAGTAGATCTTTTCTCCTCTTATCTAAGGGAGCTTATTCCATTCAACCTTTGCTGGACTATTTTCTGTATTAAGCTTCCTATAATGGACTTATCACATTAGTCAATTTAAAAACATTTTCCGCAGCCAAATTTTGGTATAATTATTATATTTTACATTTCTTATCCCTTCGTTCCATTTTTATGTCATGGATGTTTTTGCCTATGTTGTTTTGTCTGGGTTGAAAACTATTGTTTACGCAAAACCGTTTTAGACACTGAATGTGATAATGGGCTGTACACATAAACTTCTCTTGACTTAAATAATTATCACTGGCGTGCCTCCTCTGCAAATTAGTTGCCTGTTT